>NC_064629.1:345248637-345873220 GCF_023864275.1 Schistocerca cancellata | reverse complement strand
TTCCGATGTCATCCAAAAGGTCATTTATGTATATTGTGAATAGCAACGGTCCTACGACACTCCCCTGCGGCACACCTGAAATCATTCTTACTTCGGAAGACTTCTCTCCATTGAGAATGACATGCTGCGTTCTGTTATCTAGGAACTCTTCAATCCAATCACACAATTGGTCTGATAGTCCATATGCTCTTAGGTTGTTCATTAAACGACTGTGGGGAACTGTATCGAACGCCTTGCGAAAGTCAAGAAACACGGCATCTACCTGGGAACCCGTGTCTATGGCCCTCTGAGTCTCGTGGACGAATAGCGCGAGCTGGCTTTCACACGATCGTCTTTTTCAAAACCCAAGCTGATTCCTAAAGAATAGATTTCTAGTTTCCAGAAAAGTCATTATACTCGAACATAATACGTGTTCCAAAATTCTACAACTGATCGACGTTAGAGATATAGGTCTATAGTTCTGCACATCTGTTCGACGTCCCTTCTTGAAAACAGGGATGACCTGTGCCCTTTTCCAATCCTTTGGAAAGCTACGCTCTTCTAGAGACCTACGGTACACCGCTGCAAGAAGGAGGGCAAGTTCCTTCGCGTACTCTGTGTAAAATCGAACTGGTATCCCATCAGGTCCAGCGGCCTTTCCTCTTTTGAGCGATTTTAATTGTTTCTCTATCCCTCTGTCGTCTATTTCGATATCTACCATTTTGTCATCTGTGCGACAATCTAGAGAAGGAACTACAGTGCAGTCTTCCTCAGTCGATAATGGGATAGGCAGTATCCTCTCTCTGCTTCTCGATCACTGCAATACCTTCTGACAACTTCCTTTGTAACTCGCCACAATCGATAAGTATGGCTCCAGGTAGTTGTGTACCACCCTGTGGAGAGGTCGGAACCAGGGCTATGACGAGATAGGCCACCACCAAGGACGCTGTCAGAGAGGAAGCGGAAAAACAAACGGCCCCCTCCCTCCACCCCTACCTCCCCCAGTCCCCACACACACATAAAAAAAGAGAGAAAGATTGTTTAACAATTAACCGAGAGAGGTACATGGATTCGCCTCCACAACGTGTTCATATCTTCTGCCTGAGAGAGGAAACGTTTGCCTTGGCCATGGACTGTGATCGAAAGCTGTTGTCAGAGTGTCATTACGTCTGAGTGGCATCGTAAAGAAATTACTACTACCGAACAGGCGTCGCATGGTTAAAGAGTCAACAGTGCGTTCGGTTCATACAGCTGCTGCCTACAGAGCTAGTTCATGTTCAACACTGAAATCCTTGCTAAAAACTTTACTACATTATTGTAAGAGCTCAATGGTTGCCGAGTGGGTGCTGAATATGCTATTTGACTGAAGGGTTTCGATTTTTGCTAATATCTGCCAAGGACTGGTGTGAAACTGTTTAAGATAGATTACCACAAATCAAGTGATAGAAAAGTAAATGAAGTGAAAAACACATCTCACATCATATTAGTTCATCTCACTTCCAGTTTTCTGTCAGGAATGCCTAAAATGAGACATCTGCATATTATTTTGAAAATACGAGTATGCACATACGTTGGTGTTAAATATAGCAGAAATATCAGTCGTAGTGTGCTGGGCACGCTGGGGGATACGTGAGTGGTGGTGACAGTCTATGGGCCCAAGGCCAACGCTTTTAACAACTACCAAGAACTTTATCAATCTTGGTACATGGTGTTGTGAGGTAGACACGGCACTCCTCACTGACCCTGGCTGGGGCCGATGGACGGGCAGTGGTTTTTACATGGTGCTGCTGGATGGCAACTCGGCCTGCTGAGGCCGGCATCCTATGTCGGCCATGGGCGTTGATGTTAGTGAGGTGTGGTGTTGTGCCACACTCGGGAGATGGCCTCTTGGCTCCGCACATGGCCGCGGTGGCGACATGAGGAGACTGCTGTTATGTGCTGTTTCCAGTGGCGTCGTGGATGCTTGGAATCCCCTCGCCTTGCTCGCATAATTACGACGGAACGCGAAGACGGCTGTGTGAGACTCACTACCCTCAAACAGTAGTCGGCTGGTAGCTGGGTTGTGGCGCCGAGTCCCACTAGAAACTCAGCATCGGAATCAGCAGCCACAACCACGTGATTGGCAGGGCTGAACACCAAGTCCCGTGAAGAAGTTAGTGAAGATGGCAGATATAGCCCAGTCTTGAACCTGTGGCCGCAGCTTGTAGAGCTCAGTCGTCTCGCTGTCTGGCGTTGCTCTGACGTTGTGGTGGTACTGCTGGGTTCCGGCGGTGACAAGTGATCTCTGCCATAAAATACAGACTTATTTATGCCTCCAGTGCCCATTTGTTTCCCTAATATCTGTCACCTAGTTGGTTGGTTCAAATGGCTCTGAGCACTATGCAACTAACGTAAGGACATCACACACATCCATGCCCGAGGCAGGATTCGAACCTGCGACCGTAGCGGTCACTCGGCTCCAGACTGTAGCGCCCAGAACCGCACGGCCACTCCGGCCGGCTGTCACCTAGTCACATAAGCCAAACAAGAGACTTGACCTGGTGTGGTAACACTGTCCCACTTGCTACATAGTTACAGCTGTGCAACGTCTTTTACCAATGAGTACAGCTATCCTCACTGTGCAGTCCCATGGCGTGTCTATTACTGTAGCCTCCATGTCACCATACTAGCGGCTACAGACCAGTGATTGTTAACGCAATACTCTATGACGCTTCCATGCTTCTTTTCCTTACCTTTGTCAAAGAGTAATAAGTTTCCGACCAAAGACTGGGTCGCGAAGCTATACAGCCCTCCCCTTTTGAAAAGACCCAGTTCCAATGGTCATACCCTGGCCCAGAACTCAATTACAACTACTTCTACCCTTAACCCATTAAACTAGTACCCAGCACTAGATTGGCTATTCCTAAGTACAGGGTTATTACAAATGATTGAAGCGATTTCACAGCTCTACAATATCTTTATTATTTGAGATATTTTCACAATGCTTTGCACACACATACAAAACCTCAAAAAGTTTTCTTAGGCATTCACAAATGTTCGATATGTGCCCCTTTAGTGATTCGGCAGACATCAAGCCGATAATCAAGTTCCTCCCACACTCGGCGCAGCATGTCCCCATCAATGAGTTCGAAAGCATCGTTCATGCGAGCTCGCAGTTCTGGCACGTTTCTTGGTAGAGGAGGTTTAAACACTGAATCTTTCACATAACCCCACAGAAAGAAATCGCATAGGGTTAAGTCAGGAGAGCGTGGAGGCCATGACATGAATTGCTGATCGTGATCTCCACCACGACCGATCCATCGGTTTTCCAATCTCCTGTTTAAGAAATGCCGAACATCATGATGGAAGTGCGGTGGAGCACCATCCTGTTGAAAGATGAAGTCGGCGCTGTCGGTCTCCAGTTGTGGCATGAGCCAATTTTCCAGCATGTCCAGATACACGTGTCCTGTAAGGTTTTTTTCGCAGAAGAAAAAGGGGCCGTAAACTTTAAACCGTGAGATTGCACAAAACACGTTAACTTTTGGTGAATTGCGAATTTGCTGCACGAATGCGTGAGGATTCTCTACCGCCCAGATTCGCACATTGTGTCTGTTCACTTCACCATTAAGAAAAAATGTTGCTTTATCACTGAAAACAAGTTTCGCACTGAACGCATCGTCTTCCATGAGCTGTTGCAACCGCGCCGAAAATTCAAAGCGTTTGACTTTGTCATCGGGTGTCAGGGCTTGTAGCAATTGTAAATGGTAAGGCTTCTGCTTTAGCCTTTTCCGTAAGATTTTCCAAACCGTCATCTGTGGTACGTTTAGCTCCCTGCTTGCTTTATTCGTCGACTTCCGCGGGCTACGCGTGAAACTTGCTCGCACGCGTTCAACCGTTTCTTCGCTCACTGCAGGCCGACCCGTTGATTTCCCCTTACAGAGGCATCCAGAAGCTTTAAACTGCGCATACCATCGCTGAATGGAGTTAGCAGTTGGTGGATCTTTGTTGAACTTCGTCCTGAAGTGTCCTTGCACTGTTATGACTGACTGATGTGAGTGCACTTCAAGCACGACATACGCTTTCTCGGCTCCTGTCGCCATTTTGTCTCACTGCGCTCTCGAGCGCTCTGGCGGCAGAAACTTGAAGTGCGGCTTCAGCCGAACAAAACTTTATGAGTTTTTCTACGTATCTGTAGTGTGTCGTGACCATATGTCAATGAATGGAGCTACAGTGAATTTATGAAATCGCTTCAATCATTTGTAATAGCCCTGTACTAAGCAAACTACTGCATTCTTCCCTGACTCTGTAAATCTATCTTTCATTTCCTGTTCATAATATCCAGTCTATGGGAACTTCGATTGGTACTGGGTTGGCATTCCACGCAGTTCATCGCTCTATGTATATGAGAACTAGGCAAAGCAAAATCAGACTCACCCCAGTGCTAGGAACTGCGACGTTCAAAGTCACAGTTACTTGACGTCTACCATCCCAATACTATTCCACATGCTTCAACAACTGCTCTACAGTGATCTACCCCTCATCAGCTGCTATAATTCGGCTCAGTTAATGGCCAAGGCTAGTTTCCCAGGTTTTATTAAAAAAGGGTTCATCTGGCCAGTACATTTTCACCTGTGTCAAATTTAGTAGAGTAACTCCCCTCATAGCAGATGGCAAACGAAACGTGATTCCAGAAATGTCACACACAGTCCTGTCTACTGCCATGTTATTCCAACTATCTAACCCTCATCAGTTTTCCCTGCTCGTAGCAACTAGCAACTATTACTACGTTAGTGTACACCGAGTATATCGAACGCAAACCTGCTTTCCAAAAACACGGCTCCAGTTTGATCACACCTTTTTGGAAAAGATGTCACTCTGTTTTTCCCCTGAAGAGTTACATGATACGTGTACTCCTACTTGCCACATCTTCGCAAGTGGAGTGTATGGTGACTAGCCCACTCTGTCATTGCTGTAGTTCAACCTTGGTCATCACCACATGTTGATCCCCATCTTCCGCTAATAACTGATATCCTTCCTCTCTTACCTGCACAAATTTTCCAACTTCTGCTAACTTCACTAGATACGTGTGTACTGTGTAACATGACAACCCTGTAATAGTGAGCGCTCAGGAATTGTACATACTCACCGTGAAGGATAGATACATCTCCCAATACTAATGGTGTGAGTTCATGTAATAACTAAATGTCTTCCCAATTGTTTGATGAACTCGCCTGTCCTTCTGTTAGCTAGAGGGTGAAGTGGACTTGTTCTCAGTTTCTTCGCCTTTAGTAACCGTCACAACTATTTCTTCAGGTATTACATGACGTTTACTCCCTGGTTCGTAATTATCGTATCCGACACCCCAAACTTCAATATCCCCATATTATCCAATTCTTGTGTGACTGTGACACCTGTTGGTCCTGCAACTGCACCAGCTCGATGTAACGAGAAAAATGGCCTGTTATACTCAGCACAAAACTATTACCTGCTGGTGTTCGGTTGTATGGGCCTAACATATCCACCCCAATGAAACTGAACTTTTCCATTGCTTCTGGCAGCCTCTGTAACAGTACCTGCTTCCGACTCAAATCACCTCGCTGTGTATAATCCATACAATTCCTGGCACATCGATCGACTTCATCTTTCCTTCCCCTCCACCAATACTTTTCCGCCAGTCTCCGATTCATTGCCTGGCATCCCCCATGAGCTGATAAAATGTGATCATGTATCTCAACAAAACACATCTATCTTCAGCTCAGCAGACACCATCACTCATGGTCCCAATTTCGTCTCTGTACATAATAATCCATCGTGCATGCCATTGTTGTTCGCCATACTGCTTATACTCTTCATCAGCGCTCTGCGCTGTATGCCATTCCCCAAGGTCCTCACCTACTGCTTGTATTATTGCGATTTTTCTACTTAACCTGTCTATGTTTTCTGATTTACTTCATACTCAAATTCACTGAGTTTCAATGGCCACCTCGTCAGTGTACTGGATGGGTCCTTCAAACTAAGTAACCACTGAAGAGCAGCATGGCCCGTCTCTATCATGAACTCCCTTCCAGAGAAGTAACACCAGATGTACGTCACTCTGTACAGCAAGCTAAGCATTTCCCTTTCAGTTGTAGAATGGAAATGAGCGTTTGGCGTCATTGGCCGGGAGGCTCCTTGCGGGGCAGGTCCGGCCGCCTTGGTGCAGGTCTTATTACATTCGACGCCACATTGGGCGACCTGCGCGCCGGATGGGGATGAAATGATGATGAAGACAGCACAACACCCAGTCCCTGAGCGGAGAAAATTCGGCGACACAGCCGGGAATCGAACCTGGGCCCGTAGAACGGCAATCCGCACGCTGACCACTCAGCTATCGGGGCGGTCTGTTGTAGGATAATTCTTCTCCACTGAGTTCAATTGTCTTGATGCGTAGGCAACAGAATGTTATTTCCCGTCTCCTGAATCAAAACACACTCGAAAGCATAATGTGACGCATCACATGATAATATGAATTCCTTCTAAAAGTCTGAAAACACCAATTGACATTGATACTCTCTTCAACTCGGCAAATACTTGCTGGAATTCTTTAGACCATACAAACTTAATCTCCTTCTTTATCACCTGGGTAAGCGGCCTGGTTATATTCGCAAACCGTAGCACGAATTTTCTATATTAATTTGTTGTTTGTGGTACCAGTAAGTCTTGCACTGCCTGTATTAACCTCAAATCAGCCCTTGCACCGTCCCCACTGATGATGTGGCCCAGGTAGTCAACCTCTTCCAGTGCAAAGTGACATTTCTCTGTGCTGAGTGTTAAATGGGCTATTCGTCATCTTTTGAATACTTCCGTCAGTCGCTGTCTATGCTATTGCGTATCCTCTGAAAAGACGACTATATCATCAAGAGATGCAAAGCACTGACGCGGTTTCAACCCCTCCAGCACCCCATCCAGCAACTGTTAGAATGTTACCCGTGCATTCTTCAACCAAAAGTGCATCTTTATACACTCCTGGAAATGGAAAAAAGAACACATTGACACCGGTGTGTCAGACCCACCATACTTGCTCCGGACACTGCGAGAGGGCTGTACAAGCAATGATCACACGCACGGCACAGCGGACACACCAGGAACCGCGGTGTTCGCCGTCGAATGGCGCTAGCTGCGCAGCATTTGTGCACCGCCGCCGTCAGTGTCAGCCGGTTTGCCGTGGCATACGGAGCTCCATCGCAGTCTTTAACACTGGTAGCATGCCGCGACAGCGTGGACGTGAACCGTATGTGCAGTTGACGGACTTTGAGGGAGGGCGTATAGTGGGCATGCGGGAGGCCGGGTGGACGTACCGCCGAATTGCTCAACACGTGGGGCGTGAGGTCTCCACAGTACATCGATGTTGTCGCCAGTGGTCGGCGGAAGGTGCACGTGCCCGTCGATCTGGGACCGGACCGCAGCGACGCACGGATGCACGCCAAGACCGTAGGATCCTACGCAGTGCCGTAGGGGACCGCACCGCCACTTCCCAGCAAATTAGGGACACTGTTGCTCCTGGGGTATCGGCGAGGACCATTCGCAACCGTCTCCATGAAGCTGGGCTACGGTCCCGCACACCGTTAGGCCGTCTTCCGCTCACGCCCCAACATCGTGCAGCCCGCCTCCAGTGGTGTCGCGACAGGCGTGAATGGAGGGACGAATGGAGACGTGTCGTCTTCAGCGATGAGAGTCGCTTCTGCCTTGGTGCCAATGATGGTCGTATGCGTGTTTGGCGCCGTGCAGGTGAGCGCCACAATCAGGACTGCATACGACCGAGGCACACAGGGCCAACACCCGGCATCATGGTGTGGGGAGCGATCTCCTACACTGGCCGTACACCACTGGTGATCGTCGAGGGGACACTGAATAGTGCACGGTACATCCAAACCGTCATCGAACCCATAGTTCTACCATTCCTAGACCGGCAAGGGAACTTGCTGTTCCAACAGGACAATGCACGTCCGCATGTATCCCGTGCCACCCAACGTGCTCTAGAAGGTGTAAGTCAACTACCCTGGCCAGCAAGATCTCCGGATCTGTCCCCCATTGAGCATGTTTGGGACTGGATGAAGCGTCGTCTCACGCGGTCTGCACGTCCAGCACGAACGCTGGTCCAACTGAGGCGCCAGGTGGAAATGGCATGGCAAGCCGTTCCACAGGACTACATCCAGCATCTCTACGATCGTCTCCATGGGAGAATAGCAGCCTGCATTGCTGCGAAAGGTGGATATACACTGTACTAGTGCCGACATTGTGCATGCTCTGTTGCCTGTGTCTATGTGCCTGTGGTTCTGTCAGTGTGATCATGTGATGTATCTGACCCCAGGAATGTGTCAATAAAGTTTCCCCTTCCTGGGACAATGAATTCACGGTGTTCTTATTTCAATTTCCAGGAGTGTATGAATTCCTTCTAAAAGTCTGAAAACACCAATTGACATTGATACTCTCTTCAACTCGGCAAATACTTGCTGGAATTCTTTAGACCATAAAAACTTAATCTCCTTCTTTATCACCCGGGTAAGCGGCCTGGTTATATTCGCAAACCGTAGCACGAATTTTCTATAATAATTTGTTGTTTGTGGTACCAGTAAGTCTTGCACTGCCTGTATTAACCTCAAATCAGCCCTTGCACCGTCCCCACTGATGATGTGGCCCAGGTAGTTAACCTCTTCCAGTGCAAAGTGACATTTCTCTGTGCTGAGTGTTAAATGGGCTATTCGTCATCTTTTGAATACTTCCGTCAGTCGCTGTCTATGCTATTGCGTATCCTCTGAAAAGACGACTGTATCATCAAGAGATGCAAAGCACTGACGCGGTTTCAACCCCTCCAGCACCCCATCCAGCAACTGTTAGAATGTTACCCGTGCATTCTTCAACCAAAAGTGCATATTTATACATTGATAGTGTCACCAAGGTGCTGGAAACGCCGTTTTCGGTCTATCTTCGGGAGCAACTTCTAATTGATGGTATCCACTCCTCAAGTGTGTTGTCAGGTAGTACTGGCGTTGCTGTTGATAATCTGTCGTCTCAGTGATGTTTGGAATTTGGTAGGCATTCGTCTTAGTCTTACTATCCGAATGGCGGTAATCGCAACAAAACCGATACTTCCTGGAGCTATCCATCGACCGTTTCGGCATGGTCATAATTCCTGCAAGTCAGGGCTCTATAATCCCATCAGCCAACTGTTGGTTTATAAACTGCTCCAACTCTCATGAAATGCAGTCCTAGCAGCATCCTGTGTCTCAACACAGCCAACACCCTCTATGTGGAAATCTTCTTCATCCAGAATCTCTAATGTAGCCAGTAACATTCCGTTTAATAACTTCATTTCTTCAGCTCCAAAATTATCCACTTTGATGGGTACTATTTGGCCTCTGTCCCTCTCCTGTATACATACAATACTACGATTCACCAAACAACCTGCAACATCCTATATTTCGCTACCCTCTAGCGGTGTTGTCACACATAACATATCCACTGGTAACTCATGTACCATATTCACCCATAGTGACTTCCCGTTGCCTTCTAACACACGATCATGTGAATCAAGACTTAATGTCATTTCTCGCAGTTTAACTGGATTGTTTTGTACGTTAGATATTCCTTCTGGTATATCAACATTGACAACAATTTCACGCAGTTGGAATGTTGTCCCATTATGTTCTGCTACACGTCGTCGAAGGTTTACTATGGCATGGTACTGATGCAGGAAGTCCAAACCTATGTTCATGGTGTAGAACTCACTCACATGAGACATCACTTCTACACATTGCTTAAACCTGGTTGTGTTGAACAAAAAACCCATCACTACTTACCCCAGTGGTCATATATCACTATCCCCTACCCCATGCAAATCATAACGTGGTGGGTTTCAATGCCTCCTTACTACTAGCTCTCCTGAGGCCACTGATACATGCACCCCTGTGTCCAACAAATCTTTATATCTCCTACTAAATGTCACATTCTGCCTCTGCATTCGTTCTCACTGCATTTACTTTTACTGGGGACTCCTGTCAGTGGCCCTGGTGTTCTCTCCTCAGTTTAACAGACCCTTCGTTCACCCTGCACCACCTCTATTACCATCCCTATATCCTTGTAAGTGACCTAAGCCTCCCCTATTATCATTCCTGTTAAACTGCTGGCCACATCTATTAACTCCATCATTCCTTTATAGCTGGTAGCATTGTCTCTGCATATGACCTGTTCCTGCACAATTAGAACACTTGATATTCGATGCAAATACATGTCTTCAGTCCCTCACCCCTGACAATCTATCAGCTTCCTGGAATTCCTGTACTAATCTAATCCCAGCATGGAGAACTTTAGATGCCCCCTTACATACCCTCCTCGACATGTCTAGTGACAAACCAATCAGAAAATCATCGAGTACTCGCTGCTCAGCCTCCTGCAGCACCACTTTCTTCACATTGTCGTAACTCATGTGTGTGATCATTCAGCTTCCTAATCCTATCTATGAAGACCTACACTGCCCCATTATACCTTCTTGACACATTACCCAGATGCTCCTGAAAAAACCACCCACTACTCTGCTTCCTTCACGATTTTTCCTACTCCTCTCTTAGTTGGTCAATAGTTTCTACATTACATAATACTTCTGTCCACCTTACGAAGAGATCTCTCACCCAATACCACCGCATCCTCAGATGCCCTTCAGAGAAGAGAGAAACAAGGTTATCAATTGCTAGATCCGATTCTAGAACCTGAGACATGAACAGTTCTGTTTCTTGATCCTTCTCTGCCGATACATTATTTAAAAACACATTATCAGATCTGATTTGAGCCACCTGATTCACTAACTATTGCAAAGCCTCCTCATTAGCGACACCTTGTGTCTGACATTGCCCCTGCTTCGACCTTATTCATTTTCACCACTCAGACAAACACAGAGATATAACAAAACTAATATAGATAGAACAGGTACTCGCAGAGTGTTCTATGCACTTACTTTTTCTGTTTAATCATAAGCGACCTGGACTCCATACACCGTCTAGCTGTGTGCCCAAAGCGATTACATATAAAGTAATTCACTGCTACCTATGGCTTCTGGGCTGGCACCTTGCATTACTGAGGTCGACTGCTTCTGTAGGCCACGGGCGTTGACGTCAGTGGCACGTCGTGATGTGTTGCAATGGCGTTCCACTAGGGACAGTCGCTCGGCTCCAGACGCTCCCATGGTGGCAGCATAGGGAGACTGTTACGCGCTCCTTCTCCCGGTGTCGTGTAGGGCTGGTGGCTCCTCCCCCCCCCCCCCCTCTTGTGTCACTGTCACAAAAAACAGACGGCTGTGTATGGGCTGAGACTCATTGCCTTCAGACAGTAGTCAGCTGGTAGCTGATGTTGTAGCTCTGAGTCCCTCTAGGAACTCAGCGTCGGAGTCTGCAGGCACAGGGAGCAGATGGGCAGAGCTGAGACACAAGTCCCATGAAGGACTTATTGCACGTGGCAGGTACAGCACTGTCGCAAACCTATGAGACTTATTTACACTGAAGAGCCAAAGAAACTGGTACACCTACCTAATATCGTGTAGGTCCACCGCGAGCACGCAGAATTGCCTCCACACGACGTGGCATCGACTCGACTAACGACTGAAGTAGTGCTGGAGGGAACTGACACCACGAATCCTGCAGGGCTGTTCATAAATCCGAAAGAGTACGAGAGGGTGGAGATCTCTTCTGAACAGCACGTTGCAAGGCATCCCAGATATGCTCAATAGTGTTCATGTCTGGGGAGTTTGGTGGCCAGCAGAAGTGTTTAAACTCTGAATATTGTTCCTGGAGACACTCTGTAGCAATTCTGGACGTGTGGGGTGTCGCACTTTCCTGCTGGAATTGCTCAAGCCCATCGGAATTCACAATGACATGAATGGATGCAGGTGGTCAGACAGAATGCTTACTTGTGTATCACTTGACAGAGTCTTATCTAGACGTATCAGGACTCCCATATCACTCCAACTGCAAACGCCCCACACCATTACAAAGCATCCACCAGCTTGAACAGTCCACTGCTGACATGCAGGGTCCATAGATTCATGAGGTTGTCTCCATACCTGTACACGTCCATCCGCTCGATACAGTTTGTAACGAAACACGTCCGACCAGGCAACATGTTTAAAGACATCAACAGTCCAATGTCAGTGTTTACGGGCCCAGGCGAGGCGTAAAGCTATGTGTCATGCAGTCATCAATGGTATACAAGTGGGTCTTCGGCACCGACAACCCATATCGATGAAGTTCGTTGAATGGCTCGCACGCTGACACTTGTTGATGGCCCAGTATTGAAATTTTGCAGGAGTTTGCGGAAGGGTTGCACTTCTGTCATGTTGTACGATTCTCTTCAGTCGTTGTTAGTCCAGTTCTTGCAGGATATTTTTCCGGTCGCAGTGATGTCGGAGATTTGATGTGTTACCGGTTTCTTGATATTCACAGTACACACGTGAAATGGTCGTACGGGAAAATCCCCACTTCATCGCTACTTCGAAGATGCTGTGTCCCATCGCTCTTGCGCCGACTATAATACCACGTTCAAACTCACTTAAATCGTGATAACCTGCCATTGTAACAGGAGTAACCGATCTAACAACTGTGCCAGGCACTTATTGTCTTATGTAGGCGTTGCTGACCGCAGCGCCGTCTTCTGCCTGTTCACATATCTGTGTATTTGAATACGTATGCCTACTCCAGTTTGTTTGGCGCTTTAGTGTACAAGCCTCCAATGCCCATTTTTTCATTAAAACCCGTTGCCAAAACTAGAGGCATCCCTTATGTGGTGATACCCTCCCACTTGGCACATGCTTACGGCTGTGCAGCGCCGTTTATCGCTGAGCTCGACTGTCCTCGCTGTGCAATCCCGTGGCTTGTCTGTTATTGTAACCCACATGAGGCGCTATACAGTATAGCTGAGCTAGTTAAGAAAATAGTGACTTTGAAATTCCAGTAGAAATCACTGATGAAGGGCACTGCCACAGCTACACATTTGGATATTTAGAAGTTTTTGGACAAAGTATGTGTCACAATATGCTTATCCAACCAATGAAATCGCTTTGTGTACATTTATGACAATTCCAGCGACTGCAGAGTCTTGTCAACGCAGTTTCAGCAAATTAAAGATCATTAAGAAAGCTACCCAAGGTCGAGTACAATTGAAGTAGAATATCAGTTTCAGCTCTCTTGTCGGCAGAATATGACGAATATGACACAGCTGTTAAGTTTGACATTTATGACACAACTAATGTGTTTACTTCGCTCAAAGCAAGTCAGTTAGTTTCATGTTCCCTGGATCATTGTGCACTATAAATTGTAATGATCTGCAACGAGTCATTTTACATTAACGTCGCAAATTAATTTGTGAACGTGACTACATGTTGAGCATTAATAAGTTTTTTTAAACGTACAGATGTAGGTTAAAAATTCCTACACATCACCTTTTGCACATTACACTAATAAAAATTATTCTACGGAATAGAAGGCTTTGTCAAGGAGAAACTTCTTCACTTTGTTTGCTAATTTTACTTTGCTGTCTGTCAGACATTTCGTAACACTAGATAAATGATTAAAACTATTGTTGCAGCATTGTACTCCCCTTTCTGTGCTAAATGTAACCTTAATGCAAGGTAATGAATCTCATTGTTCCTTCTGGCATTGTAATTATTAGCAGGTACATCATGGAAACTAAAATTATAATAAAAATATAGTTCTTGGAAAAGAATACGTGCTCAATATTTATTTATGGATCTTTTCATTAAATTTCCAATTAATAATTTATGCACTATTAATAATTCACGAGTAGCAAACAAAATCTGCTTTTATAATACATTATAGTAAAATCTTGGTGCAGTACCTGACGTAAAATATGAGACACAGATTTTGTTTTACTTTCAATTTTTTAGAAAGTTTATAAATTTATAATTTATTTACAACAATGATACATTAATTACTTGTGTGCAGTATTTCTCATCTGTGTTGTTGTGGTCTCTAATCCGAAGAGTAATCTGATGCATCTCTCCTGGCTTATTCTGTGCAAGTCTCTTCATTTCTGCGTAACTGCCGCAAACTACAATCATTTGAACCCACTTACTGTATACATCGTTTTGTCTTCCTCTAAAGTTTTAATCTCCTCTCTCCCCCTCCCTCCCCGCCCCCTCACACACACACACACACACACACACACACACACACACACGCACGCTTACTTCCATTTCCGTGATATCTCAATACGTGTCCTAAGATTCGATTCCTTCTTTTGGTCAAGTTGTGCTTAAATTTCTTTTTGCGCAATTTCACAAAAGCTTCTATCTTTCTCTTGTATGAACTGCTGTTGCCCACGTTTCACTTCAGTAAAAGACCCTCCCCTCCAGGCAAATGCCTTCATAAAAGATTTCCTAACACTTAGGTATATGCCGGCCATTGTGGCCGAGCGGGTCTAGGCGCGTCAGTCCGGAACCGCGCTGCTGCTTCGGTCGCAGGTTCGAATCCTGCCTCGGGCATGGATGTGTGTGATATCATTAGGTTAGTTAGGTTTAAGTAGTTCTAGGTTCTAGGGGACTGATGACCTCAGATGCTAAGTCCCATAGCGCTCAGAGCCATTTGAACTTAGGTTTACATTAGACATCAACAAATTCCTCTCTTTCAGAATTGCTTTTCTTACTATTGCCAGTCTGGATTTTATTCTTTCCGTTAATCAGGCATCATCGGTTACTTTGGTGCCCAAAGAATGAAGCTCATATACTACTTTTAGTGTCTTACTTCCTAATCTGATTCCCTCACCATCGCTTGATTTACTTCGATTACATTCCATTACCTTGTTTTACTTATACTGATGTTCACTTTATAATGTCTTTACAATACATTATTCAATCCATTCAAGTCCTCTTCCAAGTTCTAGCCGTCTCTGACAGAATCACAGTGCCATCAGCAAACTCCAAAGTTATTATTTCTTCTTCTGAATTTTAATTCCCTTCCCAAATTCCTCTTTGGTTAGCTTCATAGTGTGCTCAATGTTCAGATTTAATAACGTCGAGGATATACTAACCCTGGCTCATTCCATTCACAACTACTGCTCCCCTTTCAATTCCTTAGGCTCTTATAATTGCAGTTTGATTTCAGTTAGCTTCATAACTTGCTGAGTGTACAAACTTAATAACGTCAAGGATATGCTAACCCTAGCTCGCTCCATTATCAACTACTGCTCCCGTTTCATTTCCTTGGGCTCTTATAAATACATTTTCATTTCAGTGCACGATGCAAGTAACGTTTCGGTCCCTGTATTTATCCGTGCTACCTTTAAAATTTCAGTGAGTGTAGGTCAGTCAAAATCTTATAGAGGAAGCACACAAATATGGAAACCCGGCGAGAAATGCATGCATGAACATAAAAATACACTCCTGGAAATTGAAATAAGAACACCGTGAATTCATTGTCCCAGGAAGGGGAAACTTTATTGACACATTCTTGGGGTCAGATGCATCACATGATCACACTGACAGAACCACAGGCACACAGACACAGGCAACAGAGCATGCACAATGTCGGCACTAGTACAGTGTATATCC
Source organism: Schistocerca cancellata (assembly GCF_023864275.1). Taxonomy (NCBI): domain Eukaryota; kingdom Metazoa; phylum Arthropoda; class Insecta; order Orthoptera; family Acrididae; genus Schistocerca; species Schistocerca cancellata. The sequence goes on along the minus strand of NC_064629.1, from coordinate 345,857,670 downwards.
ACCTTTCGCAGCAATGCAGGCTGCTATTCTCCCATGGAGACGATCGTAGAGATGCTGGATGTAGTCCTGTGGAACGGCTTGCCATGCCATTTCCACCTGGCGCCTCAGTTGGACCAGCGTTCGTGCTGTACGTGCAGACCGCGTGAGACGACGCTTCATCCAGTCCCAAACATGCTCAATGGGGGACAGATCCGGAGATCTTGCTGGCCAGGGTAGTTGACTTACACCTTCTAGAGCACGTTGGGTGGCACGGGATACATGCGGACGTGCATTGTCCTGTTGGAACAGCAAGTTCCCTTGCCGGTCTAGGAATGGTAGAACGATGGGTTCGATGACGGTTTGGATGTACCGTGTACTATTCAGTGTCCCCTCGACGATCACCAGTGGTGTACGGCCAGTGTAGGAGATCGCTCCCCACACCATGATGCCGGGTGTTGGCCCTGTGTGCCTCGGTCGTATGCAGTCCTGATTGTGGCGCTCACCTGCACGGCGCCAAACACGCATACGACCATCATTGGCACCAAGGCAGAAGCGACTCTCATCGCTGAAGACGACACGTCTCCATTCGTCCCTCCATTCACGCCTGTCGCGACACCACTGGAGGCGGGCTGCACGATGTTGGGGCGTGAGCGGAAGACGGCCTAACGATGTGCGGGACCGTAGCCCAGCTTCATGGAGACGGTTGCGAATGGTCCTCGCCGATACCCCAGGAGCAACAGTGTCCCTAATTTGCTGGGAAGTGGCGGTGCGGTCCCCTACGGCAGTGCGTAGGATCCTACGGTCTTGGCGTGCATCCGTGCGTCGCTGCGGTCCGGTCCCAGGTCGACGGGCACGTGCACCTTCCGCCGACCACTGGCGACAACATCGATGTACTGTGGAGACCTCACGCCCCACGTGTTGAGCAATTCGGCGGTACGTCCACCCGGCCTCCCGCATGCCCACTATACGCCCTCGCTCAAAGTCCGTCAACTGCACATACGGTTCACGTCCACGCTGTCGCGGCATGCTACCAGTGTTAAAGACTGCGATGGAGCTCCGTATGCCACGGCAAACTGGCTGACACTGACGGCGGCGGTGCACAAATGCTGCGCAGCTAGCGCCATTCGACGGCCAACACCGCGGTTCCTGCTGTGTCCGCTGTGCCGTGCGTGTGATCATTGCTTGTACAGCCCTCTCGCAGTGTCCGGAGCAAGTATGGTGGGTCTGACACACCGGTGTCAATGTGTTCTTTTTTTCATTTCCAGGAGTGTAGATGCTTGCCACGCTTTCAGGTCGCGCTGTTGTACCTGACTGTTAACGCCACCTGCGCAATGCCCTCAGCACGTTGCAAGCATCAATCGTGGTCATAACGATGGTCTGTGTGAGTGCATATGACGGAGCTTAGTGAATTCTTTTGTGGGCAAATTGGTGGTGCTCGTATGGTGTGTGTTTCCGTAACCAGCGCAGCCGAAGTGTTTGGTACATCAATACGCACCATATCGAAGAGTTATACCGCATACAGGGGAAGCGCAAAAACATCATCCACTAAAGCACAACATTGGCGAAAATGTGCGTCGAATGATCGTGACTGACGGTCACTGACGAAGATTGTGACGAAAAGTAAAAGGACGACAACTGCACAAGTCGCTACAGAACTGAATGTTGCAATCCCGAACACCGTCAGCACCAAAACAACACGACGGGAGTACCACAACCTGTGAATTGCTGAGCAAGCTGGGATTCCAAAACCACACATCAGTAATACAAATGCCCAAAACACAAAACGTGATGTCGAAGCCATAAAATCTGGGTTATGGAGTAATGGAAGGAAGTCGTTTGATCGGTTGAGCCTTCTTTAACACCGTTTCCAATTTCTTGCCAAGTTTACATCTGGCGTACGCAATACCAAGTCTAGGATGCAGACTCCTTGCTGTCAAGTGTGAACATGGGTTCAGTGATGATTTGGGCAGCAATATCGTGTTATTACATGGGCTCAATGGTTAATCTGAAAGGTCGAATTACTGTTAAAGTTTATGTGATCGTTTTGGCTGATCATGTCCATCCTGTGGTACAATATTTGTTGTCCGGTGGTGATGCTGTGTTGCAAGAGGACAGGGCCTCTGTTCACGCAACTGGTATCATCCAGAACTGGATTTGTGAGCACGAGGATGCATTGTCGCATCTCCACGACCGCTACAATCGCCAGATGGCAACGTTATTGAACCTTTGTGGTCTGCTTTAGAATGAAGGGTACATGATCGCTATCCTCCTCCAACAACTTGCCACAGTTTTGCAGGAAGAATGGTATACGATTCCCTTGGAAACCATACGGACCTGTATTTATCAATTTCGAGACGACTGGAAGCTTTTTGCATACCAATGGTTTTCCTACATTGTATTAGACCAGATAATGTGTTCTTGGTATTTCCATATTTTGACCGAGCGAGGTGGCGCAGTGGTTAGCACACTGGACTCGCATTCGGGAGGACGACGGTTCAATCCCGTCTCCGGCCATCCTGATTTAGGTTTTCCGTGATTTCCCTAAATCGTTTCAGGCAAATGCCGGGATGGTTCCTTTGAAAGGGCACGGCCGATTTCCTTCCCCATCCTTCCCTAACCCGAGCTTGCGCTCCGTCTCTAATGACCTCGTTGTCGACGGGACGTTAAACACCAGTAACCTAACCATATTTTGTCCATCCCCTGTTTCTTGCCCTCCAGGTAGAATAGTTTTGTCATGACTGTCTCTCCCAAGGATCTCAATAATTCTGAGAGAATGTCATCTACTCTAGGGGCCTTATTTCCACTTAGGGCTTTCAGTGCTTTGTCAAATTCTTCTCGCGTTATCATATCTGCCATATATTCTTCATCTACTTCCTGTTCCCTTTCTATAATATTGTTGTCAAATTTATTTCCCCTGTAGAGAATCACAAGAGGAGGAGGTATACTTGGAAAAGGCCGCGTGATACGGGAAGACTTCAGTTAGATTACATCACGGTCAGACAGAGATTCCTAAATCAGATACTGGATTGTAAGGTGTACCCAGGAGCAGATATAGATTCAGATCACAATGTATTAGTGATGAAGAGTAGGCTGAAATTTAAGAGATTAGTTAGAAAGAATCAATACGCTAAGAAGTGGGATACAGAAGTACTAAGGAGTGACTAGATGGACTTTAAGTTTTCTAAGGCTAAAGATACAGCAATAATGAATAGCTCAGTAGGTAGCAGAGATGAAGAGTAATGGACATCTCTAAAAAGTGCTATCACAGAAGTTGGAAAGAAAAACATAGGCACAAAGAAGGTAACTGCGAAGAAACCATGGGTAACAGAAGAAATACTTCACCTAATCGATGAAAGAAGGAACTAAAATGTTCACGGAAATTCAGGAATACATAAATACAAGTCATTGAGGAATGAAATAAATAGGAGGTGCAGGGAAGCTAAGATGAAATGGCTGCATGAATAATATGAAGAAATCGAATGATTGTCGGAAGGACTGACTTAGCGTATAGAAAAGTCAAAACAACCTTCGGTGAAATTAAGAGTAAGGGTGGTAACATTAAGAGTGCAACGGGAATTACACTGTTAAATGCAGAGGAGAGAGCGGATGGATGGAAAGAGTACACTGAAGGCCTATATGAGGGGAAGATTTGGCTGATGTGGTAGGAGAAGAAACAAGAGTCGATTTAGATAAGATAGAGGATCCAGTATTACAATCAGAGTTTTTAGAGAGCTTTGGAGGACTTAAGATCAAATAAGGCAGCAGGGATAGATAACACTCCATCAGAATTTTTAAAACCATTGGGGGAAGTGGCAACAAAACGACTATTCATGTTTGTGTGTAGAATGTGTGAGTCTGGCGACATACCATCTGACTTTTGGAAAAATATCATCCACACAATTTCGTAGACTGCAAGAGCTGACAAGTGCGAGATTTATGGCACAATCAGGTTAACAGCTCATGCATCCAAGTTGCAGACAAGAATAATATACACAAGAATGGAAAAGAAAATTGAGGATGCGTTAGATGACGATCAATTTGGCTTTAGCAAAGCAGAGAGCCAATTCTGACGTTGCGGTTGATAATGGAAGCAAGACGAAAGAAAAATCAAGACATGTTCATAGGGTTTGTCGACCAGGAAAAAGCATTCGACAATGTAAAATGGTGCAAGATGTTCGAAATTCTGAGAAAAATGGGAGTAAACTATAAGGAGAGACGGGTGATATACAATATGTACAAGAGCCAAGAGGGAATAATAAGGGAGGACGACCAAGAACGAGGTGCTCGGGTTAAAAAGGGTGTAAGACAGAGACGTAGTCTTTTGCTCCTACTGTTCAATCTGTACGTCGAAGAAGCAATAACGGAAAAAAAGAAAGGTTCAAGAGTGGGATTAAAATTCAAGGTGAAAGGATATCAGTGATACGATTCGCTGGTGACATTGTTATTCTGAGTTAAAGTGAAGAAGAATAACATGATCTGCTGAATGGAATGAACAGTCTAACAAGTAGAGAGTATGGACTGAGAAAAATCGAAGAAAGACGAAAGTAATGAGAAGTAGCAGAAATGAGAGCAGCGAGAAACTTAACATCAGGATTGATGGTCACGAAGTAGATGAAGTTAAGGAGTTCTGCCACCTAGACAGCAAAATAACCAAGACGGACGGAGCAAATAGGACGTCAAAAGCAGACTACCACTAGCTAAAAGCCCACTCCTGGTCAAAAGAAGTCTACTAGTGTCAACGATAGGCCTTAATTTGAGGAAGAAATTTCTGAGAATGTTTGAGCACAGCGTTGTATGATAGTGAAACATGGAGTGTTGCAAAACCGGGACAGAACAAAATCGAAGCATTTGAGATGTGGCGCTACAGACGAATGTTGAAAATTACGTGGAGTGATAAGGTAAGAAATAAGGAGGTTTTGTGCAGAATCGGAGAGGAAAGGAATATCTGGGAAACGCTGACAAGGAGAAAGGACAGGATGATAGTACATCTCTTAAGACATCAGGGAATGACTTCCATGCTTCCATGGTACTAGAAGGAGCTGTAGAGGGCAAACACTGTAGAGCAAGACAGAGACTGGGGTACATCCAGCAAATAACTGAGGACGTAGGTACATAGGTTTCCAAGTGCTACTTTGAGATGAAGAGGTTGGCACGGGAGAGGAATTCATGGCGGGCCGCATCAAACCAGTCAGAAAACTGATAACTTAATAAAAAGAAAAAGAGGCCCTTTACATAGTCCTCCCACCTTTCAGTTTCCCCTTCTTTGCAATAGCACTAGCTAGCTATCTGAGCTCTTGATATTCCTACAGCTGCATTTCTTTTCTCCAAAGATCTCTCAAAGTTTTTATAGGCAGCACCTATCTGTCTTTTGCCTGCTTCATTTGCTGTATTTCTGTACTTTCCCCTTCGGCTATAAAATTCAATATCTCCTGAATTATCCAAGAATTTCTAGTAGGTCTTTTGTTTGTACCTGTGCGATCATCTGCTGCCTTTACTGTTTCATGTCCCAAGCTACACATTCGTCTTCTTCTGTATTCTTTTCCTCCGATTCAGTCAAATTTTGCCTAATGCTCAGTTTGAAACTCGTAACAACCTGGTGCTTTCAACTTATCCAGGTCCCACCTACTTAGTTTCCTATCTTTTTGCAATTTCTTCAGTTTTACTCTGCAGTTCAGAACCAATAAATTATGGTCAGAGTCCAATCTGCCCCTAGAAACACCTTATAATTTAAAATCTGGTCTCTAAATTTCTGTCTTACCATCAAATAATCAGTTTTAAACCTTCCATTGTCGGCAGGCCTCTTTCACATAGAAACATTCTCACAAAATTCTTAAACCAAGTGTTGGCCATCATTAAATTATGCTCTGTGCAAAATTCTACCAGACGACTTCCTTTTTCTTTATTTCCTGACAGTCAGTGTTCTATGACTATTTTTCCTTGTTTTTATTTTTGTACTATCAAATTTCAGTCACCCATCACACTTCAGTGTTCATCTCCTTTAACTCTGAGTTATTTCCTTTATCTCATCACTTACTTAGTGAATCTCTTCTTCATCTGCAGCACTAATTGCCATTTAAACTTCTACTAAAGTTGTTGTGGGTATTGGCTTTGTGTCTATCTTGGCTACGACAGTGCACGCATTATGCTGTTCATAATAACTTACCTCATTCCTATTTTCATATTCATTATTAAATCTTCTCATACATCACTCAGATCTGACTTTGTGTTGCCAGGCTTGTACTGAAGAAACTGAAGAAATGAAATGTGGTGTGGCTAGGGCCTCCCGTAGAGTAGACCGGTCGCCTGGTGCAAGTCTTTTTAGTTGACGCCACTTCGGCTACTTGCGTGTCGATTAGGATGATAGGATGATGAAGGCAACACAACACCCAGTCCCTGAGCGGAGAAAATCTCCCACCCAGCCGGGAATCGAACCCGAGCTCCTCGGGTTATTCGGGCAGTATTGTTCCGGCTCGAAGTGCGTTTGCCTTAGTCGGACACTGCCTCGATATGATCAGTCGTAAATCACTATATTTTCGAGCCCAAACAAAAGAGCCTACACATTACTAAGGGGAGGCTGTATGAACTGGTCTCGCCATGTCAGTTGTAGAAGTTCGAAAAGCACACGGTACAAATCCCACGTAGCATCTAATTATGTTATTGTGGTTGGGTCTATACATAATGAGGAGACATATTAGGGAATCACCAAAGGTCATCACCTTGTTCCTTTGGGGATTTAACATTCTGACCAACCACTTAGATTTCGATTTTGACACAATATGAAAATGACCGATCCTTCGAAGTTTTTCTGTTCCTTTGGCAAAAGAAAAGGAGCTCTCCTGTGGATCACAGCCGATCTGGAGTAGGCCACGGGGAGGAACGTGCAACATGACTTTGCATTTCTCTCGTTGTTAGAGATGAAATAAGCGATAAGTGACCAAAAAAAAGTTAGGAGCAAGGGGTCATTCAACGCAAAACCTTTAGCTTTGTGGTCTGGAAATTAACCCACTTTGTTTTGTTTTTATTTTCGTTTTATCCTCTGCGCCACAGAGGCGCATTTTTGTAAAATCCGTTTATAAGTTATTTACCAAATCAAAACTGCACTGAGTCAAGAGAGCAAACACTAGCCGTAAATTTCGTACAAGAAGTAAACAAAGAAAATACACTGACATCTTACGTTATTCGTTATTTAAGTTAGAAATAATTTATTCACGAGTAAATTTGTTTGAATGATCTACTTACTCGAATAATTGTGCAGACAGAAATTTATTCGAATAATGCCCATCTCTTCTTACCAGTACCCCTTGCGCTTCCCTCCATTTCCCGTTATTGCAGGCAATATTATCAGCTGCAGCGAGCCCTGTTAGATCTTTTCTCGATTTACTCACGAGAGTTTACACTGCAGCTGTATTGTGGTTTTTTTTTGTTAATTATAAACAAAGTTAGCAGTTATAAACAGTTGACACGCTCTGTAACATACACCTTTTTCATTTGGTCTGTCCAAAATATGTTTCAATGTCAGTGGAATTTTAGTAGCAGTCAGAACGCTGGCTTTGTTTCATCAGCTATTCGTTCACACAAATTTACAATTCCACAACTAAATCAATGACCTTCAGTAATATTCAGTATTGGATTATCACTTTAATTTCCATTATACATGATCATACTCAGTTGCTGTGGTAGTTCTGGTGAATTTCGAATGCATAACATACACTGTCTCCATAGAAAACATGGAAAATCGGCAGCTAAAAAGAAATTCTAATTGAAAATGCATTACAACGCTGGCCGGGCTCGTCGTTGGCGCTACGTTGTGACGAAGCTGTATCAGTGCGCATTTCCTTAGTCGCGTGTGACAGGACGACTCGCCTGTTGCTCGCCCACAGTTGAGTGTGCGCCCGCAGGGTACCGAGGGCCGTCCTCCCACGGGACGAGGCAGCTAACGTTGAGGGGGGCGCGGACGGGCAGAGCCGTCGGCATACCGGACGAGCTGGTTAACGCGATTTGCTCTCCAGCGGCCGTTGTGGGACTTATTTGGCTTGCAAACTACACAGTATCGATACAAAAATGGACACGTGTGAAATAGCTGCCTTAACTTTTTTAGTGATTGCCGAAGAAGAGCGGAGAAAATCGCGGTAAAGGTTCTGGACTCGGCGATGCAATGAACAGCGAATTGTTGAAGGAGGAACAATATATAATGTTGTACGACGACCTGAGATACTTACTAATACAAGTTATTCGTTAACTCAATGCATTTTCATTCCCTGTTCGGTTTTAAATTGAATGTAGTTACGGTATGGTGTCTAACGTCAGCTTGCGCATGCGTAATATCCGTATTCTCGATGTTGCATTGACTACCAACTCTCTGAAATAACGTACTTCGTTACAATGATATAAAGAGCGAGATTCGTTTCCTAATTTCATTCGATTTTTTCGAAGCTGATCACCATTACTGAAAAAGATATTTAGGGCAAGCTAAAAGCATAAGCCAGTTCATAAACCCATATTTTACAGGAATTTTCGTAACAGTAAAAACTCCCATCGTGTAACTTGTCTTTAATTTCTGACATAGACTGGCAGTCACGTTAAGGCTTATGGCCACTGCAGAAATATACCAGTCGTTGGCCTTTCAACAAGTAGTGCGGCAAATATATCATTTACAAATAATAACATCGACTTTTGAGATAGTACTTTTATTAAATGAATAAGAAAGGCCCATAAAAACGAGTGAAAAAAAATTGAAAGCAAGTGGATGTGAACCTTTTACCTTTCTTTTCGTAGTTCACAGCACTTATCAGCTTGTCTGCAGTAAATAATTTACAGTGCTTAAAGACTGTATCTACAGACGTTATTATTTTATATTTAATATGCAAATTGGACCAAAAATATGGTCTTTTGATAGATCACCATTGTGCTGTAGCATTAAAATGATATACTGTTGTAGCACTGAGTTAAAACAGTAAAAACATCAACAACAGGCTGCCGTTACCTACCGACATGTAGTTTTGTGCCAGTTTATTGTAACAAAACGTAGTCCGCCCCAATTCACGGTCGTGTTCAGGCACTCGGCCAGTGCACATCGCGCTGTGACGGGAGGTAGCGCAGGCCAGTGTTTACGTCGCGAGCAGTGCTGAGGTGGAGAGCTGAGCAGCGTGCGCGAGCCCTGTTAACGTTTGTTTCTGTATAAAAAAATGGTTCAAATGGCTCTCAGCACTATGGGACTTAACTACTGAGGTCATCAGTCCCCTAGAACTTAGAACTACTTAAACCCAACTAATCTAAGGAATCACACACATCCATGCCCGAGGCAGGATTCGAACCTGCGACCGTAGCGGTCACGCGGTTCCAAACTGAAGCGCTTAGGACCGCACGGCCACACCGGCCGGCGTTTCTGTATAACTGTTGTTAAGTCCGACGTCGACAATTAACAGAGCGAACAGCGTTCAGTGTGTTTTAGATCGCGCTGCATTGCGCCTGACGGCGTTTGAAATTCACGAGTGGATTTTTGAGGATTTGAAATTGCCTGAAGATATAGTCGACACGTTCCAGTTGGACTTTGTGCAGTACTCGTTATTTGTCAAATTTATTTCGAGTGACACTTATGAGAAATTCGTTGAGGAGCATGCTGGCGTGAGACCATTTCGTCACAATGATGGCAGTATCAGTAATGTGCAAACCGTGCCTTCGGGATACGGAGTGAGAACCGTCAGGGTATTTAATGTGCCCCCTGAGTGCCCTAATGATCTGATTGCACGTTCTCTGTCACTGTATGGCGCTGTTTTGGCAGTTACCAATGAAAAATGGTCGAGTGCATATCGCTACCAAGTTAACAGTGGCGTGCGAAGTGTAAGTGTAGACTTAAAAAAGCATATACCTTCGTATGTTGTCATTGGCGGCTGTCGCGCACAGGTAACTTACATTGGACAACCCCCTACCTGTTCGACCTGCCATTCAAGAGAACATCTGCGGATGAACTGCACACGTCGACGTCCATTTCAGCTTCCACGGGAACGTCCTGCAGACGGTAGTGAAAGGCTTGTTCCATTATTGAGTGAGGTAGTCGCGGTGACTGTACCACAACCTCGGCAGCAGGAACATCTTTCCGAGGCGGATATGCCAGTTCAGGTGGAATGCAGTGCCAAAGGCATTCACGGTAGGACGGACGTCGATTCGGCCCTGTCATCCTCGCCGGGACAGTTACCGCTGGATACCAACGATGCGCAGCCACCTCTGAAACTAAGCCGTGTGAGACACAGGAGCGAGTGCAGATCAGTTTGACTGAAACACCCCTATCGGCAGAGACTGCAGCAAAAACGAAGAAAGGCCGCCGAAGGAGAAGCAAAGGGAATGGTAGCAAAGAGGAAAAGTCGGATGAATTAAGACCCGTACACATGTCAGAAAGTGGTAGCGAGACTGAACCTCAATCTTCTTGCTCAGTGCGCTGCGAGAACACCGCCAGGCAAGAACGCATTCGTGAACAAACCAAACACCTGAAGGCACTACTGAGCGCTGAGAGGGAACAGAGCACCGTAACGGCTAAGAGGAAGAGCGAGCAGAGCAGCGAGCAGCTGCCGCAGCGTTCCCGCAGGAACTCGCTGACGTCAGTCGCAGCCCCGCGTGGTGGCCAGGCGGCTGCGACCACGTTGACAGACTCAGCCGGCGGTGGCGGGCAGGGCGACTCGGGCACCGCGCAGCACCCCGACAGCAAAGAGCCGTGGTGGTAGCAGGGCGAGGAGATGCAGCAGTAGCTGCTCTCGCGCGTGACCATCGCGCTCCGACTTTTTCCACTCCCTGACCCGTTATGGCTTTGAGGTTTCGCCTCATACTCAGACGTTACCAACGAGCTCGGTTCGAAGCCGTCGAGAAGGACGATCCCAACACTCAGAGCTCATTGTCCTCTGAGCCATCATGTGCGACAGCCAAACCTACAATATTACCACACTTAACGTCAATAGGATTCAAAGTGCGGTGAAACTCTGTTCGCTAACTGATTTCTTGTATGGTACCAGCGTTGACATTGCCCTCCTACAGGAGGTAGTCACAGTCTTAGAAGTGTCCGGTTACGTTCGTATTGTTAACATCAATATCCAGGATGCTGTAGGCACTGCCATACTTCTGCGTGACGGTATACCCTTTACGGACGTGTAGCGGCTGCCTAGTGGTCGTGGCATTTCTCTTCGAGTGAATGGCGTGCAGATTGTTAACGTGTACGCCCCCTCAGGTAGCACTTATAAGAGAGATCGTTCACATTTTTATAAAAACTAGGTTTCCATTCTTCTTAGCGCTTATCGTGCACATCTCATCCTTGGTGGTGACTTCAGTTGTGTGCTTAACCACAGAGGCCAAACTCCTAACACGAATAGATGTATCGAACTTGAACATTTAATTCATGGCATGCGTCTTCACGATACATGGGAACAACTGCACGGTGAACGGGTGGCGTACACCTTCGTAACCAGTCATTCTGCCAGTCGGCTGGATAGGAACTATGTGTCTGATACCCTCCGGTGGCACACTGTGAACTGTGACATAGCTCCTGTCAACATCTCCGACCATTGCGCATATCAGTGTTACCTTAACGTACAACGCCAGCAAATTTACCGTGGGAAAGGCTACTGGAAATTGAATGTCAGCCTTCTGCAGGATGCCCATCTTGAAGAGGAGGTGAACATAACATGGCAACAGCTCCAGCGGCACGGACGTAGTTACGCTAGCGTTCTACAGGGGTGGATTCAGTGTGCCAAGCCTAAATTACGCCTCACCCTCCTGAGCTACGCCCGACAAAAAAGCTTTTGGCAGAAACAGACTATTGAATTTTATTATCGCTGTTTGAGAGAACTGTACAGTCGCACTACCAATCCTTCTCGCGATATCGATGTAAAGATCAAACGATATAAAGCGAAAATCACGGCGATACAACGCAAACGAAGGCAAGGCATCATCGTGCGAGCCCATCCCAAAGACGTTTCCGCCGAAGAACGGGCCTCTCTGTACCACATCCTGAGAACGACGAAACGGTGTAAAGCCATGTTGATTTAAGCCGTCGTTGATGACGCTGAGAATGCCATCACGAAGCAATGTTACATCATATCGCACGTCTACGACTACTATAGTCAACTTTACAAGAAGCAATCCGTTGATGAACACTCGTGCGACGATTTTCATAGGACCTTGTGCTGCCGCTTGTCACAACAGGATAATGCAAATCTGGAATCTGTTTACACAGAGGACGGAATCCGACTGGCGGTGCACAGTGCAAAGAAAGGGAAATCACCAGGACCCGACGGTCTCAGCGCTGAGTTTTACCAGCGATACTGGAACCTCCTCGGTCCGACACTCCTCGAGATAGCGAAAGAAATCTGGCACCTGGAAGTCATACCCAAGGCATTTACGGAAGTTATCATCTTGCCCTTACCGAAAAAAGGTAGCAGCAGGTAGGTCGAAAACATGCGAACCATCACACTCCTGAATGCCGATTTTAAAATCATTACCAGATCGATTAAGCTACGGATGAAAACCGTTATGTACAAGGATTTAGGCAGTTACCAGTACAGTGCAGTGCAAGGCAGAAGTGCAATCTCAGCTGCCTACGATTTGAGGGACATCATCCGTTCATATGCTGAAACCAAAGGACAGGGCGCTCTGATCTTTCTAGATTTTGAGAAGGCTTATGACCGTGTACGTCATGATTTCCTCTTTAAAAGCATGAAGAAACTAGGATATGGCCTCACCTCATAGAATTAATTCACAAACTTACTACAAACGCCTCTTCACGGATTCCCATTAATGGCCATTTTACAAAAGAAGTTTCCATTGGGCAATCCATCCGCCAAGGATGTCCTCTGTCAATGATTTTGTACGCCACTGCAGTAGAGCCGCTACTGAACAACTTAGCGCATAGCGGGATCGGGCTTAGCGTCGAGTCTGTCACTATCCCATGCATTGCGTATGCTGACGATATATGCGTAACTGTGTCATCATCACAACTTATTTCAGCGGAAACTCTTCTATAAACATTCACGTTTCTTTCAGAAGCAATACTAAATAGAACTAAAACCACAGCTTTGCAGATCGGAGGCGGTATCGGAGACATATCCCGTGTTACCTGGTGCAAGGTCAAGGATTATCACACAACTCTCGGTGTTACCTTTGAGGCCAAACCACACAAATTCCTGACGAAGAACTGGTCACACATGCTTAATAAATTACGTGCTGCTTTGATACTTCACTCCGACCGTGACTTGAACATACTACAGAAAGTTAAGACCATAGAGATCCCCATTACAAGCAAGATGAATTATTTTGGGGCAAATTCATCCAATTTCCGACCATCTAGCCAAGAGTATACAACAAGCGTTATGTTGGTTTCTTTTTAGAGGGCGAATTTTCAAAGTTCAGTTCGATACCTTAACCTTACCTTCATCCAAAGGTGGCCTTAACCTCATTAAGGTACACAAAAAATGTGTCACCCTGCTCCTAAATCGCATCAGGAAGGAGTTTCGTACCCGGAGGACCAGTATCATCACAAACCTCATTCACCGGTGGAAGCCTCATACCCTTGACCCACCCGTTAATATCGCCGGCATTCCACTTTCTTACCGACATGTGCGACTGTACTACATGGAAATGAGCTACATTCGACGCAACATCGTCGATAACGGAAGCCTGACGAACAGGGAACTTTATGACCTTCTCATGACAACAAACCACAGAAATCGTCTCGAAGAAAAACATCCGCATACACATTGGAGTACAGTATGGCGGAATGTGCACACCGACATCTTACCATCACGCGTCGTAGCCGACTGGTATCTAACAGTCAACGATAAAGTAGCAACGTATGAAAAGCTACATTAGGTAGGCCTCCATCCAACTCCCAACTGTGACGCATGCGGAAGAGTCGATACGTGTATTCATAGGCTCACGTTCGGACATGCAGAAGAAATTACATTTCTTCTTCAACGATTGTCGGTGATAGACCGTACGATGCCCAGTGGCGTAGACCTTTTAGAGATCATTCAGCCACAAAACTGAGATATCCACGAGCAAAAAACAACGCTGCAACGTGGATCATGGGCCACACAGCATCGTTTATTATGCAGAAAAGGGATACTATTTTCCTAAAGTATTATTATTACATAGAAATTTGAATACTTTAAAATGAGCCAACATTCTGACTACAGGAGGATATTTGGAAATATGCTGAAAATCATAATTAACGGTTAAATACTTCAAATCCAATATTTCGGATAGCAGAGGTTGCCAGTGATCTGTATGTATGAATCCTAATTGCTTCCTGGGACTTTAGTTCTTGTCGGAATTTTAAGATAATATCCAGACCCTTACCAATGCAGAATGCATTTTTTCTTTCCCATTTTTGTTTTAACATTTTCCTTCTCACACAGAGCAGCGGAGCAACTTTCCTTCAACAATGAAGTGATTAGTCCTTTGTGCACCATAAAATTTTCTGTTTACTACTTGGCAAAAACAAAAAACCTCAAGACGACATTTCATTTCTTATATTGCGCAACGGCAGCCTGGAAATCATATATACTTTGTTCATTCTATTCTCATTACAAATTGAAGCAAATGTTTATTTTCCCTTCCTCATAAAAAAATTAAATAAATAAAATAAAAATAAAAAAACCTCAAGAAGACATTTCATTTCTTATATTGCACAACGGCAGCCTGGAAATGATGTATACTTTGTTCATTCTATGCTCATTACAAATTGGAGCAAATGTTTATTTTCCCTTACTAAAAAAAAATAGTCAGCGCATAAGAAAAAAAAAAAGTTGGCAGAGCACTTGCCCGCGAAAGGAAAAGGTCCCGAGTTAGAGTCCCGGTCGGGCACACAGTTTTAACCTGCCAGCTGAATGGTCAGAGCGTTGGAATGCCATGCACGGGGGCCTGGGTTCGATTCCTGGCTGGGGCGGGAGATTCTTCTCCCCTCAGGGACTAGGTGTTGTGCTGTCATCATCATTTCATCCCCATTGTCGACGCTCAAGTCGTCCAATGTGACGTTACACTCAATAAGACGTGCACTTGGCGGTCGAACTTCTGGCCTGGGAACTCCCGGCCACTGACGCCATACGATCCTTTCCGTTTCTCCAAAAAAACGTAGTAAATCAACGTATTCTCAGGAGGTCCTCAATTTGCTGATGATCTGAAACAGCTTTTATTCATACCCTGTACTCTAAAAAAAACACACCAGATACGATGTTTAACACCATACAATACGGCAGCTGTTATGTTCTGCTTGTGAGGTACAACATCGCATCTCGCTGGCCACGTTCTTCTCCACGAGGCAAAAATCTAACATGCCAGATTCTGTATTTCACGCTCTGGGGTGTAGTGGAACGTGGAATTCCAAGCTGTAACATCACCAGCGCCTCTTCCACGTGCGTTTTCACGTCCCGTGAAAGGACGGCTGAGGGAAACTGCGGGACGCGTGCTTCCGCAATGCGTGCGAAGCGAATGATGGGTAGCAAGCGGTGCTCACGCGATTTCGCCACGCAGAGCCAGTTCAAATCAAATGGCTCTGAGCACTATGGGACTTAACTTCTAAGGTCATCAGTCCCCTAGAACTTAAAAGTACTTAAACCTAACTAACCTATGGACATCACACACATCCATGCCCGAGGCAGGATTCGAACCTGCGACCGCATCGGTCGCGCGGTTCCAGACTGTAGTGCCTAGAACCGCTCGCCACCCCGGCCGGCCGCAGAGCCAGTATTCGATGCAGCAGGAACAACAACTGACGTAACAGCTGCAGTAGCAACAGCAGCAGCAGCAATAAAAAAATGGTTCAAATGGCTCTGAGCACTATGCGACTTAACTTCTGAGGTCATCAGTCGCCTAGAACTTAGAACTAATTAAACCTAACTAACCTAAGGACATCACACACATCCATGCCCGAGGCAGGATTCGAACCTGCGACCGTAACGGTCGCTCGGCTCCAGACTGCAGCGCCTAGAACCGCACGGCCACTCCGGCCGGCAGCAGCAGCAATAACAAAAACACCAGCAACAGTTACAACTGCTGCAGCAACAACAACAGAGTTCATCTCCATCTACATGGATACTCTGCAAATCACATTTAAGTGCATGGCAGATAGTTCACCGAACCACCTTCACAATTCTCTATTATTCCAATCTCGTACAGCGCGCAGGAAGAACGAGCACCTATACCTTTCCGTAAGAGTTTTGATTTCCATTATTTTATCATGGTTATCGTTTCTCCCTATGTAGGTCGGCGTCAACACATTCTCGCATTCGGAAGAGAAAGTTGGTGATTGGAATTGTGTGAGTAGATTCAAAAAATAAAATGTTCAGATGTGTGTAGTCTTATGGGACTTAACTGCTAAGGTCATCAGTCCCTAAGCTTGCACACTACTTAACCTAAACTATCCTAAGGAATCGAACCTCCGCCGGGACCAGCCGCTGAGAAGATTCCTTCGCAAAGAATAACTCCTTTGTTTTAATGATGTCCATCCCAAAACTGCGTCATTTCAGTAACACTCTCTCCCCTGTTTCGTGATAATACAAAACGTGCTGCCTTTCTTTGAACATTTTCGATGTACTCAGTCAATCCTATCTGGTGAGGATCCCACATCGCCAAGCAGTATTCTAAAAGAGGACGGACAAGCATAGTATAGCTAGTCTCCTTAGTAGATCTGTTACACTTTCTAAGTGTACTGCCAATAAAACGCAGTCTTTGGTTAGCCTTCCCAACAACATTTTCTGTGTGTTCCTTCAAATTTAAGTTGTTCGTAATTGTAATTCCTAGGTATTTAGTTGAATTTACGGCCTTTAGATTTGACTGATTTATCGTGTAACGGAAACTGAACGGATTCCTTTTAGCACTCATGTGGATGACCTCACAGTTTTCGTTATTTAGGGTCAACTGCCGATTTTCGCACTATACGTATATCTTTTCTAAATCGTTTTGCAATTTACTTTGATCTTCTGGTGACTTCACTAGTGGATAAACGACAGCCTCAACTGCAAACAACCTAAGACGGCTGCTCAGATTGTCTCCTAAATCGTTTATATAGATAAGGAACAGCAAAGGGCCTATAACACAACCTTGGGGAATGTCAGATATCACTGGTGTTTTACTCGATGACTTTCCGTCAGTTACTGCGAACTGTGACTTCTCTGACAGGAAATCACCAATACAGTCACATAACTGAGACGATATGACATAAACACACAATTTCACTACAAGCCACTTGTGTGGTACAGTGTCAAAAGCCTCCCAGAAATCCCGAAATACGGAATCAATTTGAGATACCTTGTCAACAGCACTCAGCACTTCGTATGAGTAAAGAGCTAGTTGTGTTTCACAAGAACGATGTTTTCTAAATCCATATTTACTGTGCCTAAATATACCTCTACGAGGTAATTCATAATGTTCAAACACAATATACACTCCTGGAAATGGAAAAAAGAACACATTGACACCGGTGTGTCAGACCCGTCATACTTGCTCCGGACACTGCGAGAGGGCTGTACAAGCAATGATCACACGCACGGCACAGCGGACACACCAGGAACCGCGGTGTTGGCCGTCGAATGGCGCTAGCTGCGCAGCATTTGTGCACCGCCGCCGTCAGTGTCAGCCAGTTTGCCGTGGCATACGGAGTTCCATCGCAGTCTTTAACACTGGTAGCATGCCGCGACAGCGTGGACGTGAACCGTATGTGCAGTTGACGGACTTTGAGCGAGGGCGTATAGTGGGCATGCGGGAGGCCGGGTGGACGTACCGCCGAATTGCTCAACACGTGGGGCGTGAGGTCTCCACAGTACATCGATGTTGTCGCCAGTGGTCGGCGGAAGGTGCACGTGCCCGTCGACCTGGGACCGGACCGCAGCGACGCACGGATGCACGCCAAGACCGTAGGATCCTACGCAGTGCCGTAGGGGACCGCACCGCCACTTCCCAGCAAATTAGGGACACTGTTGCTCCTGGGGTATCGGCGAGGACCATTCGCAACCGTCTCCATGAATCTGGCCTACGGTCCCGCACACCGTTAGGCCGTCTTCCGCTCACGCCCCAACATCGTGCAGCCCGCCTCCAGTGGTGTCGCGACAGGCGTGAATGGAGGGACGAATGGAGACGTGTCGTCTTCAGCGATGAGAGTCGCTTCTGCCTTGGTGCCAATGATGGTCGTATGCGTGTTTGGCGCCATGCAGGTGAGCGCCACAATCAGGACTGCATACGACCGAGGCACACAGGGCCAACACCCGGCATCATGGTGTGGGGAGCGATCTCCTACACTGGCCGTACACCACTGGTGATCGTCGAGGGGACACTGAATAGTGGACGGTACATCCAAACCGTCATCGAACCCATCGTTCTACCATTCCTAGACCGGCAAGGGAACTTGCTGTTCCAACAGGACAATGCACGTCCGCATGTATCCCGTGCCACCCAACGTGCTCTAGAAGGTGTAAGTCAACTACCCTGGCCAGCAAGATCTCCGGATCTGTCCCCCATTGAGCATGTTTGGGACTGGATGAAGCGTCGTCTCACACGGTCTGCACGTCCAGCACAAACGCTGGTCCAACTGAGGCGCCAGGTGGAAATGGCATGGCAAGCCGTTCCACAGGACTACATCCAGCATCTCTACGATCGTCTCCATGGGAGAATAGCAGCCTGCATTGCTGCGAAAGGTGGATATACACTGTACTAGTGCCGACATTGTGCATGCTCTGTTGCCTGTGTCTATGTGCCTGTGGTTCTGTCAGTGTGATCATGTGATGTATCTGACCCCAGGAATGGGTCAATAAAGTTTCCCCTTCCTGGGACAATGAATTCACGGTGTTCTTATTTCAATTTCCAGGAGTGTATGTTCCAAAACCCTGCTTCATATCGATTATATGGGCCTTTAATTTAGTGGAATACTCCTACTACCTTTCTTGAATATTGGTGTGACCTGTACGACATTCCGGTCTTTGGGTACAGATCTTTCGACGAGCGAACAGCTGTATATAATTGGTACGTATGGAGCTATTGCATCAACATACTATGGAAGGTACCAAATTCGTATACAGTCTAGACCAGAAGACTTGATTTTATTAAGTGATTTAAATTGCTTCACTACTCCTAGGATATCTACTTCTACGTTACTCACGTTGACAGCTGTTCTTGATTCGAATTCTGTAATATTTACTTCGTCTTCTTTTGTGAAGGCATTTCGGAAGGCTGTGTTTAGTAACTCTGCTCTGGCAGCACTGTCTTCTATAGTATCTCCATTGCTATAGCGCAGAGAAGGCATTTATTGTGTCTCGCCGCTAGCATACTTCACATACGACCAGAATTTCTTTCGACTTTCTGCCAGGTTTCGAGACAAAGTTTCATTGTGGAAACTATTATAAGCATCTCGCATTGAAGTCAGCGCTAAATTTCGAGCTGCTGTAATAACCCGCCAATCTTGGAAATTTTGCGACTGTTTAAATTTGGCATGTTTGTTTCGTTGTTTCTGCAACAGTGTTCTGACCAGTTTTGTGTACCAAGGAGGATTAGCTCCGTCGTTTGTTAATCTATTTGGTATGAATCTCTGTATTGCTGCCGATACTATTTCTCTACATTCAAGCCACATCTGGTCTGCACTTATATTGTTAATTTGGAAGGAGTGGAGATTGTCACTCAGGAAGACGTCAAGTGAATTTTTAACTGATTTTTCGAATCGGTATGTTTTTCGTTTATTTTTGGAAGGTTTGGGGTTACAGTACTCAGTATCGCTACGACTACCCTGTGTTCACTAATCCCTATACCCGTTTTGATGCTTGTTATTAAATCACGATTATTTGTTGCTAAGAGGTCAAGTATATTTTCACAGTCGTTTACTATTCGCGTGGGCTTATGAACTAACTGCTCGAAATAATTTACAGAGAATTTATAGTAACCACTGCCTTCAACGAAACAGAAGAAACGTGGTACGTTTAGTTGTGACTTTCCACAGTGTAACGCATGGCAACCGCTGTTTCTCACTCAGTTTGTCAGTGGGCTATTTGTTATCTTCCAATAGTCATTTATACGCTGGTTCAAAATTTTCGACTTCAGCTGATCCCACTGACCTAAAATTTTATGTTTTTTGTGATTTGCTGGCAAAAAATTACAGTCATTAAACTAAAATTATATCTGCTAGACTCAGACCCAATTATCGTGCAAAATAGCCGGATTCATCGTACGTTATATGAGTTGCAAAACCGCAAAGCATATCCAGCCATTGTAATTCTGTATTACATCTTACAATGTGTCATACGAACAATCTCGAAGGCATGATGTCATTATCCAGCTGACGCCGAAGAAACAAGATAGAATTCTTCGGACCAATCACTCTATGAGGTCTTACAGATAGTACAAGTGCTTGAAATAGCCGTGCCCACTCCGCAGACGTTAAGTAACAATGTTTATATATATCGTCAGTTGCCAACTAATGACACACAGTCATCCTCAGACTTGTCAGTTCTATGTCTGCCGGTATGGGGAAAAGAAGCAAACAATTTGCCCACCAGTGTGTCGCTGACACCAGTACAGTAACATATACACAACTTATCAAAAGTATCCAGACATCTGTTAGTGGACGTTAATATGGGTTGTGCCCAACCTACACCTTTATGACAGCTTAAACACTGACGCACATAATTTCACTGTTGATTTTGACTGTCTGTTGAGGAAAGGCAGCCCATTCTTCCTTGAGAGCTGAACCAGAGACGGTAATGATGTTGGATCCTTGGATCTGGAGTGAATTCGATGTTATAACTCGTTCCACTTGATTCAGGTCATGACTCTGGGAAGGCTGGGTCATTTCAGAAATGTTACTCTCCAGAAACAGCTATACGCAGTGCGGTAAAAGGTGTTCATATTCTTCCTCACGTACCGTTTATTTAAGTGCAATAAGGGAATTGCATCCTAACCACGAAAAACACACCCATAACTTAACGCCCCACACTTCACTGTTCACACTACAAATAATGGCATGTAACATGCTCCAGGCACTCATCAAACCCAAACCTTTTCATCGGATTGCCGCAGGATACAGAGTGATTCATCCCTCCAAATCACTGTGTAAGTAGGCTGTTTAGGTTTTTATGTTGTTAACGCCACGTATCGCTCCGTATGAAAATCACTGACTGTGCTGTGTGCAGTCTGTGGCTGGTTGGCATTGTTGGAATATTCGCTATTGTACTGTTGGGCTGTTGGATGTGAACAGCACGTAGCGTTGTGCAGGTGGAGGTGAGCCGCCAGCAGTAGTGGATGTTGGGAGAGAGATGCCAGAGTTTTGAGAGCGGACGATCTGGACGTGTCTCCGCCAGGAAAAGGAAATTTGTAAGACTGGATTTCATGAACTGATATATATATATATATATATATATATATATATATATATATATATATATATATATATATATATATGATGACTTTTTAACACTATGAAGGTAAATACATTGTTCGTTCTCTATGAAAATCTTTCACTTGCTAACTACGCCTATCAGTAGTTAGTGCCTTCAATAGTTAGAATCTTTTATTTAGCTGGCAGTATCGGCGCTCGCTGTATTGCAGTAGTTCGAGTAACGAAGATTTTTGTGAGGTAAGTGATTCATGAAAGGTATACGTTATTGTTAGTCAGGACCATTCTTTTGTGAGGATTATTGAAAGTCAGATTGCGTTGCGCTAAAAATATTGTGTGTCAGTTTATTGATTATCAGAATAAGTGAAGAGAGAAATGTCTGAGTACGTTCAGTTTTACTCAGCTGTCTCTGTATCAAATAACGTAGAAGTTTACCAGCACAGTAATTCATAATTTTTCTAAGGGGACGTTTCATATATCGACCCCTAGCCGATGATACCTCACTGGAAGCTTCTGATTTTTTCTTGTAGTTTGTGTAATTAGCGTAGTTATTGTTTATTGCTAGCGTGTAATTGTAGAGAGAATTTCCTTTGTAGTTGTAGTTTTTCATTGTTACACTGTAAAACAGTTGTGGCATGCATATAGATTAGCACCAAATATTTCGCAGCCGTGCTTGCAGTTAATTAGACATTATTTTTAATGCTATGTTAATGTGTTTTCTTATTTTGCTCTACAAATTGTCCTTTTCTGTGTTATCGTGTGAAATATTTTGATAATTATGGCGTGTGAAAAACGTAATTCTAGGCTCCAAAGTAAACTGAGAAAAGACAGCGAAGACGAGAGTAGTGTGTCAGCGCCACCGTGTAATGAATTAACAAATATTCAGAATAGCAATCTGGTAGTTGTGCATAGGGAAATGGACCAGGCAATAAATAATGGTGTAGACAGTGAAACAGCTAGTGAACAGGGTAGTACTGTCGATCGATAGGTCAGCAACAGCTGGCCCCAGGAATCCGAAATGACAGGAAACAATCTTGCAAATACTGTAGATTTAGGTTTTGCGTCATTACCCGTTACTCAGTCAAGTCGAGACACATTTTCTGCTTTTCAAAATGCGAATGTTGCCGGTGCAAATGCACTGCCGAAAAGTACAGAGGAACATGTTTCAGACGCCAGTGCATTGTTATTACAATTATTGCAACAAATGGGACAACAGCTTCAAAAGTTAGACGCAATGGAATAAAATCAAAAACAATCACAGCAACACAGCAACAGCTTCAAAAGTTAGACTCAATGGAACAAACACTTCAACAAACACGTGAAGATTTAACTGCAGAGTAACTTAAAATTGAATCTAAATGCCAGAAAGTCTGTAATGACGTAAAAACACAAATTTATGAGCATTTTTTCGTGGAATGAAAATGCATTACAGAATCACGAAGCTGTCATAAAAGAACTGCAAACTATTGTTCATGAAAATCACGAGACTTTGCGGGCTAAAAATGACTCAGTTGCATCTACCGATTCGGTTACGCAACTTGCAAAAACTCAGGAAAACTTAAAAGACACGGTAGATACGCTTTAAACACAAATGGACACTCTGAAAATTGGTTCAGAAAGACACATGGAGGAAATCAGTTCATTATCAGAGAAAGTTGCCGAACTTTCGGATAAGTTCACTAACTTATCTAAAAAGGTAGATGATGATCTGAATGACACAACACCAAACACCAATATCCTTTACTGACACAGAAGAGTATGGATAAATTAGAAAATTCAAACAAAATCAGAATCAAATTAATACGCAACACAAAAGGGAAATCCGGGAAGTACAGAATCAGTTGGCACAAGTAATACAAGAATTACATATTTCAGAGGACACTCGAGCTCCAATACAGGAAGAGGGACATAGAAATACGGAACAGCCACAAAATAACACAGGGCATTTTGGAAATTATGAAAGAAATTGGCATGGTGCACCGAATTTTGAGGTAGAACCGCCGACACGACGTAACAAAGACCGATGTGCGACTCGCCGACGCGATGACTTTGACTATAAGCTGTTCATCACTACACGTAAATTCAAAACATTTAAGAATTCTCGCAACGACATTCATCCACAAGCGTGGCTTCATCAATTCTCTCATTGTTTTCCTCCCAAATGGTCATTAGAGCACAGATTGGTATTTATGTGTGGCTATTTGGAAAATGAACCTGCTAAAAGAATGCGTTCGATCATTCGCGATTGTCACAGTGAAGGAGAATTTTATCATGCCTTCCTCTCAGCATGTTGGTCTCAAACTACTCAAGATCGCGAAAAACATAGGAACATAATAATGAAACATTTCGAACAATCTGAATTTTCCAGTCTTGTCAAATATTTTGAAGACATGTTTCATAAGAATCAGTATCTTTCAAACCCATACAGCCCCTCAGAACTTGTTCGCATTTGCTTAATCAAATTGCCTGAACATTTGAGACATATTATTTTGGCAGGACGTTGCAAAGACGACATCGAAGCTTTTCAGGGACTGTTACAATAATTGGAAATTGACACTGACAATCGCGGGACGCGAAAACAGGAACACAAAAATTATAGGTTACATCCGTCACAATTCCGCGATGACAGAAATAATAACTGGACACGACAAGGCTATTCTTACAACGCAAATCGTGACCAAAACACATACCACAGGTATGACAACTGTTGGCAGAATAATAGTTACAAAGAAAGATCGCATTTCCATACTAATGAATATAACAGAGACAATCATAGAAACAGACAATATGGGAACCAGAACTATAATGATCAAGGGAGACAGAACAATTTCATACGCAACAGCCTAGAGCACAGTTACGACTCAGGGAGAAGTTCTCCACCACGTGACCAACAAGAAAGAAATTACGGAAACTATCGACCAGACGACAGATGATATAATCTTAACAACAGACCAGAATTTAACCAAAATTGGCGTGGTTCAAACAGGGCAGGGGCTTCTCGACAAGGTGAATTTGTAGAAGTTAGATCTCGGGAAAAATTCCAGTATTCTTTACCGACGTATACCACATGATAATTGCGTTCAAGTTGATATTCTGCATACTGAGGAAAGGTAGAGGTTTGCACCACATTTCACATGTAAAACCGTTTATTGACAGATAATCTCCCTTTTAACTTAGTCTTTGCCATAAAATTTTTTACTTCACGTTACTAATACGCTTTGTCACACTTGGAAACTGTTAACATGCAACAATATTTGAAAGTTAACTATCCAGTCAAGAACCAAGAGAACTTATTTAAACAGTAATTACGAATGCATTGTTATAGTGAACAGACGACACAGTGTTGTAGTGTGTACATTCTTGCTTGTTAGTTGCACGATTACGTAACGACTATAAGGCTTACATACTTAGAACATATACCGCTAATGAGATTTTAATCCACCATTTTGGTTTACTTGAAAACACATTTTGGATTTAAAGTATTTTCTGAGAGATACCAGATCACACAATGGTTAGTTTATTTGACAGCTACACGATTGTATCACGATGCTACTAATGAGTGACACAATTTATATTATTGCTTTTGCACTGGATCTGTTCTATATCTGCAAAGTTTTTCTGAATTCTTCTGGAAAGTAAAACACGTTTTAGTAGTAACTTTTGTGGTATAGCTACAATAAGACAGCCTTTTCCGTAGCACAACAGTACAGTACAGTACTTTCTTGATCACGGCAATAAGTGTAATAACTACGATACCTATAAGCATAGCATTTCACTTTTGTTTATGACGAGGTAAGTACATTGACTTCTGCAGAACGCTGCTTATGGAGGACGATAACTACGAGACTTGGCACATTTTTACCGTTACCTAATGACAAAGATTATCTTATAACAAAACGCACAGTTTAGCGCTACAGTACACGTATTTGAGTGATTAATTTTTTGTACCTGGAATATTTTTTTTTGAAAGATTTGTGAATTACAAAGATACAAAGAAGGTTTTCGGCGATACATTTCATTCGATTGCTGTAATCTGTAGCACCTGAGGTTATAATTACATTTATCTTCAGGGGGTACACGCCTACTTTGTGTACTAAGCGTGTGGCAAGCGCTAGGAGCCCTAGCCAATATGGCATTTGCTTATACAACTTTACACATCGGTACCATATTTCTCTAACACAGAATTACACAGCTGTCTGATCATTTAACTGAGAGAGACAAACGTTTTTTTGTTACTACGTCAATGACACATGTTTATGCAATTACACAGTTGGATAACTTCACACTTATGAAATTGTATTTTGTCTGTATTTTGTGAACTGTTCATATTCTGTCGGAACAAATGTGATACCATGAGAGCTTTGAATGTTGTTTCTGGTTAGGAATCATGATGTTTGAAGTACGCTTGAGGTAGATGACTTTATTGAAGGTTTTGAAATTATTAAAAGAAGCTGCAACGATTTTGAGATGTGATTGATCTGTTATGATCTTATTATTACTATGACGATGTGTATTATGCTGTTGAGGCATGTTTATGATCAATAAGCTGATGCTATATGAGGAATGTGATTATGTGTTTATATGTATATGAATAATGAATAGAAGTTAGGGACTCTGGTTTGTGAAAAAGGATGTTGGAAACCAAGAATCGTAGTTTAAGAGTTATGACATGTGTGTCCACGCGTGAATGTATAACAGCACTGCTATTTATGAGATTTCGTTTCTACGCATTTATACTGTAATTTTTCGACTTATAAATTTTTTTTATATGAGACTGTCACTGTAGCGGAAACTGCTGTCGTAAATATTTCGGTAAGAAAGCTAAGTGACCTTGACATAATGCGCTGCAGGCACCCAGCTACATGACAGATGCCTGTGCCTTTCAGAGGCACAACAAAAAAACAGGAGGCCATTAACCTCGCTAATGACATTTCTTTGTAGAAAGCATCGCAAATACGACACGCTCACACTTGAAAACATATGATTACACTTTGGAGCTCGTAATTTCTGATAGTTATTGAAATGCCTAATGAAATGATGAGAAACATTTTACATCTATTGTCTTGCTAGTTGAGAGATTTTTTACTGCCCTATGAAATGCCATATGGCTAGTGAATGATGTTTCTCACCTTGCTTTATGTATATATTTGCTCATTTTGTTTAATATCTAGCTTCTAGCTGCACTGCAGCATTGGTTAAAATAAAATTTAATACATGTACTAATAGAAAAGTTTTCTGTCTGCAGACCCAGTAAATAATAATTTTATGATCTACTTCCTTAAAAAAAAGGGAGCAAAAATAGACATTTCCCATCACAGGAATTGCATACATAATTTTTCAACGATTTGGTAACATTTTTGGTAGAGTAAGTTATTGTGATGCATCACTCTAGTGTTAAGATCTGACATAGGTGTTAGACATTCCTATCTTTATTGTAGTATTCTTTCTGCTTGAGCTTTATCATGTTTAGGTATAAGTTATAGCATTTGCTGCTGCTGTTTGCTGGGCATAGTTCTACTGAATTTTACATTATATTAAGCCAGTTTTACTAATGATTTATTTTTTATTTATTTTTTTTTTTTTTTGCTGCACATTGGCTCATATTTGTTGTAATGTTGCATTTGCTTTGCTAATTTAGATATACTGCTGCTTGCTTTGCCAATTTGCATTTTTTGTCATTGCTGTTTGTGTTAATTGTTTTGTGTTGTTGCATTGCCTCGTCCCTTAGTATATATATCTGAGCTCAGTAGATTTAAGTTAGCTTAAGAGGGAATAGGCTATATAAGAGAATGAGTTGTGATGAACTGGAAGAAATGCATTGAGAAGCTATAAGAAAAAAAGTTTGAGAAAAAAGTAGTGTACAATGAAGAATAATTATTTTGAAAGAGGATATGAACAAAAAAGTAGGGTTTAGGGTCAAAAGATATAGATAGGACTTTTTGGGAAAAATGATGAACTAAGGGCGATCTCCAAGAAGTAAAGAAATTTTTGTTTGCAAATCAAATACGATAAATACTGGAAACAAACCTGTCCTTTCGTTTTGTGTTATTCTGCTATGTGTTTGTGTACCCTTGTGTATCAGTGTTCTTCCTGTCTTTATGTGTTTATCTCATAAGAGTTACGTTGTAGAATTTTTCTAATAATATGTTATTTACTTTGTAAAGATGTTTAGACATTATTTATTCTGTTCTGTTTTAATGCTCATGTGTGAAGTTAATGATTCGAAAGCTCTTCTCAGTTTTTTACTTATTTACTTATGTCATAATTCCTGTAACACTGATGTATACGTTTATTTCTGTTCTTTTGTAAAGCCTGTATTGTTACAAATGTTATCTGTATTATTATGTTCTTTAATGATGTATTCTGTATCTTTATAATTGTATTCTTATGCCATAAATTTGTAATTATATAGACACCAGTTCTTCAAATTAAGTTTCATTTCACTGCACACGTTTCTGTTGGTCATAGTATATGCATAATATGTGAGAAGTTAAAAAAGGGGACTGTTAACATTTGCACATGTGTTGATAATTCAGCAAAGGTCTTGTTAACAGCACTGCTGATTCTCAGGACATTCCAAAAAGTTTGTGAGTGCACAAGTGGTGGTTTATGGACTTGCTATATTGTCTGCAAGACTCTTTGATGGTGATTGTGCATCCGCACAGTCGCAACAGATGGCTGCTGGCCATCTCTACAAGGACTACGGTGGGTCTACACCTTTGATGGCCCACCAATACCATTATTTCTGCAAGGACTGCACTGGGTCTGCACCTCTGGTGATCCACTAATACCATAATCTCCACCAGGACTACACTGGGTCTGCTCTGTGATGACCTACCCACCAATATTCTTCAAAACTTCGACTGACTCTGCTGTGGGTTTGCTCTGTTGTGGCCCATTACCTATTTGCATGTCAAGAGTCAGCATTGTCTTTTCGTTGGAAGGATAACACTACTTCTTCAAGACTGCATGGAAATCCACTACTTCCGTGTGCATTTTCTTTTACTGATCAGACTTTGTGCAATGTAATTACTTCTGTGATGAATGGTCAGGACTGTCTTTATGGACAGTGGAAAATTTTTGCTTTTGACCAACATTGTATCGACAAGTGTGTGCATTTGATATATTTATTAGCGGTAATATAAAAAAAATTTAACGAATATGTAGTGGCCATTGGCCAAAACAATCTGTAAAATTTTTTGTGGGGAGCGTGGGGGCTATGTAAATGGGCTGTTTAGGTTTTTATGTTGGTAACGCCTCGTAAAGCTGTGTATGAATCAGAATAAGTAAAGAGAGAAATGTCTAAGTACGTTCAGTTTTACTCAGCTGTCTCTGTATCAAATAATGCAGAAGTTTACCAGGACAGTCATTCATAAATTTTCTAAGGGGACGTTTCAACTGGTATCCAGTTATGGATTCTGGAGTGGTGTGGCTCCTTACACCACCTCAGGAGTCGCTTAACAGTGGCTACAGAAATGTGTGGCTTGTGAGGAGCTGTTCGACCACTGTATGCTATTCTTTTTAACTCCCCACACACAGTCATCATGCTAGCTGCTGTGCTGGTAGCGCTTTGGAACTCATGAATGACTGCAGCACAGACTGCAGTGTGACTAGATTTCCGATGACGTTATCAATGATGTCACCAAGCATTATTACCACATTTAGTCCTTATTCCCTGCCCGTTTGACATCACAACAGACCGATGCCAACTGTCCTGTATATAAAACGACAGTAAATTCAAGAAAAAAAATATAGGAAATTCAAAAAATCCAAGAGCGTGCACATAGCTCACTTACCCCGAGTATAAAATCCAACATGTGACCTTAGACCTTTTGCCTTACAGATTTTTTCCCAGTCCTGTGACATCAGAATTCAAGATGATGGACCTGGACATAAGAGCACAGCATGCATTGTTTGCCAGGTCATTTGCCGTACTGGGTTGTCCTCAGTCCTCTAACATCGGAATTCTCCAGGTACTTGAAGTTTTCCACTTTCCTTACTACTAATACACAAATTTTTTACTACTCTCTCTTCATTCCTGGTTGTCACTATCGCTTCACAATTCATTGCATTAAATTTCAACCCATTATGTCGTAACACTTCTTCCCATACATTTAGCCTTTCTCGTAGATATCCTTCTCCATTTCCCTCCACAAGTAAATCACGTACAAACAGCACTACTTTCTTATTTTCATCTCCTACTCGCGCTACCACTCCTTCTATTATCCCATCCATAGTAGTGGGCTTTGGCCCATTTTTTCTGTTCTCGCCAGTCTATCATATCTCATCCAACATTTTCGCAACTCGCGTCATTGATACATTCTCGTTATTCTTTTCATAGACAGGCATCCAATTTCCCTTTTCTGAAGGGCTTCCCAAATCATGATTTTTCCATTATAAGTCTACTCATTGCCCAGGAATATCATTACTAAATGAAAATCAAGTTTCTCGCAAACATCCATGTACATACTTGGACTTCCAGCTGCCTCAATTCTTGGTAAGTTCTCAAACTTTCGACTATTAGCACCATCTACTTTGTCAGGAGCAACTGACTGTCGTGGCTGCTGCTGTAATAGAGATTATGGACGGCTTCTGATTGGCCGACGTACCCGTCATTACGTCATGCTACGATAGATAATATCAACATCTGCTCATGTGGCGCCACCTCGCCGATAGTAGCGTAAACAATTCGGCGAATTTATCTGTTTCTGCTCAGCGTTGAGAGCTCACTTCCACGCACGCTTAAGGTTATACCCGCTGTCCTTAGTGAAGCTATTCTCACACATTTGTGCAATCTTTGTAATAACTGAATCTCACTGTGCGGAAGCCTGGAACAAAGCTTTTGTTCCATCAAACGGTGTTTATTATTTGTGAGACTATGCTCAGCAACTGCGAATTTCTCAAGTTTCCGATCTTTAATGGGCCACCGATGTTCTACAGAGCAGTTTGAAATGGTACACTATGTGATCAAAAGTATCCGGACACCCCAAAAACATACGTTTTTCATATTAGGTGCATTGTGCTTCCACCTACTACCAGGTGAGAGAGCAGAATGGAGCGCTCCGCGGAACTCACGGACTTAGAACGTGGTCAGGTGATTGGGTGTCACTTGTGCCATACGTCTGTACGCGAGATTTGCACACTCCTAAACATCCATAGGTCCACTGTTTCCCATGCGATAGTGAAGTGGAAACGTGAAGGGACACGTACAGCACAAAAGCGTACAGGCTGACCTCGCCTGTTGACTGACAGAGACCGCCGACAGTTGAAAAGGGTCGTAACGTGTAATAGGCAGACCTCTATCCAAACCATCATACAGGAATTCCAAACTGCATCAGGATCCACTGCAAGTACTATGACAGTTAGGCGGGAGGTGAGAAAACTTGGATTTCATGGTCGAGAGGCTGCTCATAAGCTACACATCACGCCGGTAAATGCCAAACTACGCCTCGCTTGGTATAAGGAGCGTAAACATTGGACGATTGAACAGTGGGAAAACGTTGTGTGGAATGACGAATCACGG
This sequence comes from Schistocerca cancellata, assembly GCF_023864275.1. Taxonomy (NCBI): domain Eukaryota; kingdom Metazoa; phylum Arthropoda; class Insecta; order Orthoptera; family Acrididae; genus Schistocerca; species Schistocerca cancellata. The sequence continues at coordinate 345,826,813 of NC_064629.1, read as the reverse complement.
TACACAATGTGACGATCCGATGGTAGGGTGTGGGTATGGCGAATGCCTGGTGAATGTCATCAGCCAGCGCGTGTAGTGCCAACAGTAAAATTCGGAGGCGGTGATGTTATGGTGTGGTCGTGTTTTTCATGGAGTGGCTTGCACCCCTTCTTGTTTTGCATGGCACTACCACAGCACAGGCCTACATTGATGTTTTAAGCACCTTCTTGCTTCCCACTGTTGAAGAGCAATTCAGGGATGGCGACTGCATCTTTCAACACGATCGAGCACCTGTTCACAATGCACGTCCTCTGGCGGAGTTGTTACACGACAATATCATCCTTGGAATGAACTGGTCTGCACAGAATCCTAACCTGAATCCTATAGAACACATTTGGGATGTTTTGGAACGCCGACTTCGTGCCAGGCTTCACCGACCGACATTGACACCTCTCCTCAGTGCAGCACTCCGTGAAAAATGGGCTGCCACTCCGCAAGAAACCTTCTAACACGTGACTGAACGTATGCTTGCGAAGGCCGAAGCTGTCATCAAGGCTAAGGGTGGGCCAACACCATATTGAATTCCAGAATTACCGAAGGAGGGCGCCACAAACTTGTAAGTCATTTTCAGCCCGGTGTCCGGATACTTTAGATCACATAGTGTACGTGGAGACTGACCGATATACTCGTAGCTGGTTCCGCACTTGCTGGGGGTATTATAAATCTCAGGGACCCTGAGACCGAGACTGTCATTAACCGATCACGTCATCTCCATCTTCATGGATGGTCAGATAATAAATAATATTCATCATCTTTCGAAGACCATGCTTTTTTTCTAGATGTACCATTGCAGAAAGGAAGGAGCATAATCGGCGACTCATCGCGTAATTGTTCGGTATTTTCAAGTTTTGCTTTCTTGGAGAGCGCCAAATTATATCACGTGCCCTGTTGACATTCTTTCGCAACATCTATTTCGAATGATTAACAGCTGTAAGTCTGTGTATTAATCTATTTAAAACGGCTCTGTTCTGGGCTGAATTGTGGAAACTCTGTGCATTGAGATAAAAAATCAGTGTGCGTCGGCTTGCGATATACAGCCACCCACTCAACTTTCACTGTAGCAAATGACAACTTTTCTTCTTACAAAGCTGTGGAGATACCGAGATCTTGCCCAATTCTGCTGTTATAAAACATCACAAAAGCTCGGCAGGTGTGGAAAGTATTTTACGGATGACTAGGCTGGCGATCGTTGAAGAAAGGATTCGACGTACAAGGTATGAATGGATACTAAAGAACACTGTTTCTTTAGCTTCCACCTCTTTTTACAAGCATCTTATTAACTTTTCGAATGGGAGTGGGTTGATGTGAATACGCCCGCTCATCAAAGAATTCTTCACAGCAGTTAAACGAGAAAACAAAAGACTAAATCTGGGCGGCTTCCTATTATACAACGACCGTGTCACCTTATGGAACATCACACACTGTCAAAACCTCTAACACAATAATCTAGACGAAGGAATCATTTTGGCTCTGAGTAGACGATTGAATTTCGCTCCTACACCACACTCTGTACCTGTTGTGGATATTATTGGTGAAGTGGAACAGACATTGCAGCATCTCTCACCAGACGTCGACAATGCGGTACGACCTGCCAGAAGTCACATCTTAGCCACAGTCAAGCCTCCCAAGTCAAATATCAGCACAGCAGAGAGAGAGGGACTTCGTGCATTATGGTAAGATGGAGATCTAGGTGTGCTTCTGGCAGACACAGGAAATATCATGGTCGTTCCTAATGTCACAGAATATTACAATAAAGTGTCATCACTGTTGGAGGGTCATATGATTAAATGCCTGAAATGGGATCCCGCTCTGGCATTCAGCAGAAACACGGCGGAGCTGCTGAAGAATTCTGGTCTACCTGACGAAATTACGAAAGAAATCTCAGCGCTCGAACTCCAAGACCTCCCAGATTGTACATATTACCTAAAATCCACGAAGATGGTGTTCCATTAAGACCTATCGTTAGTGCTATTGGTTTTCCCATACACAGACCAGGAAAATATTACAGTATCCGACAGTGATTAATGTGGTGTTACCGCCAGACACCACACTTGCTAGGTGGTAGCCTTTAAATCGGCCGCGGTCCGTTAGTATACGTCGGACCCGTGTGTCGCCACTATCAGTGATTGCAGACCGAGCGCCGCCACACGGCAGGTCTAGAGAGACTTCCTAGCACTCGCCCCAGTGGTACAACCGACTTTGCTAGCGATGGTTCACTGACAAAATACGCTCTCATTTGCCGAGACGATAGTTAGCATAGCCTTCAGCTACGTCATTTGCTACGACCCAGCAAGGCGCCATTACCAGTTACTATTGATGCTGTAAAACATGTACCGTCAAGAGCGACGTTCACCATTTATGGATTAAAGTTAAGTATTCCACCAGCTACGTCAGTTTTTTCTACAGTCTAATTTCCTTGTCCTGTTCCAGACCTCACGCCAGCCTGCGTGAGCTAAAATGCGTGCCTTTCGGCTTCCACTCATACCGGTGTTGGCTCTCCTGCCAACCCCACAACAATTAGAATTCCCCGCCCAGCCTGAATATCAGTTTGGAAGAAAGGCAGGAGGTACTTGGACTTCAAACCGTAGCTACAGGTTGCTCCCGTGGAGGGGGCCACCACTGGCGCGGGCGTATAATGTAGCCTCGTCCACAGATGCAACAGAGTCCGTCAATACCGCGGGCCCACACTTGTCCTCCAGTTCTCGGTATTCTCTGAAACCTTCAATATTCATTGAGAGTAGATTGATTGGCCTTGCCTGTGTTTATGTTTTTAGATTCTGGACTGATTGAGCACACTTATGATGACTTTTGCTTTACTCTTTATTTTGCTTCTGACCAGCCATTCACTTCGCGAGCACCATCATCATCGGCTACAAGAACCGCCTGTTTGTTCCACCAGTGCAAGTGTGTTCTGGCTAGGCTGAGAAGACTAGAAAAAATGTCTACCAAGGTTAATGATTCCTGTAGTTGACCAGTGGGTACATCACATTAAAAACTCTAAGGTGTTCATTTAGAAAATCAGAAAATGTAGGGTTGGCCCGAAAGACACTTTAGTCCGTCTGGATGTGGTCTCTCTGTTTACAAAAGTTCATATGTAGGACAGACTGAAACTGTTGCAGGGCACTTTCCTCGTGAAACTGTAAAGGTATTTCATGATGGTACGACGACCACTTACTTCTTGCATGGCGGTAAATTTTGTGAAGTGACTGACGGAATGGCTATGTGTTTTCCATTGTCTCCAGCAGTGGGCAACTTTTTTGTGGAACATTCTGAGGGATGAGCATTAATTTTGGCTCCATTTCACCTTTCCATCCGTTCTAATTTTTATCGTTATGTTGTTGACGACACAGTTATCGATTGGCCACATGGCGTCTATCCTCTTGGGCAGTTCGTTGGGCACGTGAACAGCATACGCCCAAATATCCAGGTCACTCTAGTGACAGAGAGAAAGGAAGTTGTCATTTTTAGATGCTTTGGTACAACGCATGAGCGGCCGTGTGCCGCAGAGCGACGACGTGCACTAGTTTATATTCCTTCGCACAGAGTTTTCATAGTCCGGACCGGAAGAGAGCCATTTTAATTACATTGATGTGTAGGGCTACAGCTGTTTATGACGAGGACCTTTCTAATTGCGAAATTAATCATCCGAAGTAAGTGTTCCGAAGGAATGGTTAAGGGTCACGTATTATGAAGTTGACGCTCTCCAAGAAACGAAAACGTGATATTACTGAATAATCATGCGATGAACCAACGATTAAACTCCTTCATTTCTGCTATGCTGCAGCTATGGCAGAGCTCTGGGAAGACGAAGGATAAGACCTATTTTCTGAGCTTCTAAGAAGATGAAGGGGATGTTGTGCTCGATTAAGGACAGTTTCGTCCTCAGGGTCCCTGTGAGTTATAATATACCCTGCGAGTGCCGAACCAGCTACATCGGTCAGTCCAACGTATCATATCTTAGTGCTGTGCAGAACGTCACCTGACAAGTAAAAATCGGGAACTTGAGTAATCAGCAGTTGCTGAGCATAACCTCACAAATTAAGACAAAACACTCTTTGATAAAACAAATGGTTTGTCCCAGGCTCCCACATATTGAGATCATGTTATTAAAAAGGCTTTAGAAATGTCCTAGATTAACTTCAGCCGGGGCAGCGAGGATAATCTTACTGGCGGGTGGAAGTGAGCTCTCAACACTGAGAAGAAAGAGAAAATCGCCGAAATATTTTCGTTCCAATGAGAGTGGTGACGCCACCAGAGTAGATTTCGAGATCTTTTATACCAGAACGACGTAATGATAACGGAGACTGACTAATCAGAAGCCACGACAATAAGTTGCTCCTGACGAAGACGAGGATGATAATCGTCGAAAGCTTAAGGTTTCATCCAGAATTGACGCGGCGTGCACACTGGGCATGTTTTACACCATTACAAAACCCTTAGCAAAATTTGTAGCGTCTGTCTTGCGCCTAATTTATGCTTATTATTAGACCCACAGTTGACCTTCCTGGTCTAAACCTATAATGTTCTTCCTTCTAGTATTGCCCACACTCCCTTTTCCCAGGGCATTCTCAAAAACCATGGCAGCTTCATACATCGAAGCAAGGCCCCTATAATTTAGCAATGGTTCATGAAACCCTTCTTAAACATTGGCACATCTGTTCTGGTTTTCCAGTCTTCAGGAGTCCTTTTTTCGTATTATTCTTATGATCCGGTAGAACCACTGCACATCAGCACTGCCAGCTGGTCTTCACCCTTCTTAAAAATTGGCACATCTGTTCTGGTTTTCCAGTCTTCAGGAGTCCTTTTTTCGTATTATTCTTATGATCCGATAGAACCACTGCACATCAGCACTGCCAGATGCTCTCACCAGCTTCACAGTTACGACATCCAATGCAGGCGCCTTTCCCCCTTTCATGGTCTTTATCACTCCCTCTACTTCTGTCATTGTTACGTCTATCTCGACGTGCTCTACATCCATGCTTCTTCACTTTCCTCTTCTATACTCAGTAATTCTTCAAAATATTCTTTCCATATTTCCTTGAAGTCCTGCACATTCTTAATTTCGTTTCATTCTTTACTGGTCATCCTGACAGTTTCCATCATACCTCTCTTCATAGCCTTAACTACTCCATACAGGACATTCTTATTCCCCTTGCTGTCCTCTTGCGTCGATTTCGTTCACTCTTCTTTCCTTTTCACCTTCTCCGCTGCTACCACTCTCTTAGCTACCTTCTTCTTCTTCTGTGTGTTTACCTTTCTTGCTGCCTCTGTTTTCTCTCGAAACCATATCCGGAATTCTACTTCTTTGTACCATTTCTTACTCTGTCATTTCACCAGAGTGTGTTCAAAATGGTTCCAATGGCTCTGAGCACTATGGGACTTAACTTCTGAGATCATCAGTCGTCTAGTACTTATAACTGCTTAAACCTAACTAACCTATGGACGTCACACACATCCATGCCCGAGGCAGGATTCGAACCTGCGACCGTAGCGGTCGCGCGGTTCCAGACTGCAGCGCCTAGAAACACTCGGCCACACAGGCCGGCTCAGAGTGTGTCTTTCTATCTTTTATTATCACTAGTTCTTCAACATACTTTTTCAGCTGCTTCTGCCAGCGTTGTTTCGAACCTTCCCCATTATTTCTTTATTTACTTTATTTTGTGGCTTGGTACGTTGTTCCTCACTACTTTCCGAAATTTTTCTATCCTCGAGAAGAGCGTACGCGAGACCTTGCAAGAGAACGAAAGGATTGAAATTGAAGGAAAGAGACTGGCATACTTAGCCTATGCATACGACATCTGTTTACTCTCTAAGTCGGAAGAGGAGTTGGAGCAAATGACCAAAGCACTAAAGGAGGCTGCCACAAACTTGGGCTAAACATAAACGAAGCCAAGACAGAGTACCTCGTTATGACGCGTGGTCATTGTTAGACTGCTGATCATCTACAATAACTGCAGGTTGGGGACCAGTCCTACAAGAGAGTGCAAGAATTCAAATACCTAAGGGCACTTTTCACTGAGAACTCGTCATGTGAAGCAGAGATCAGTGCCAGAATACAAGCAGGAAACCGATCTTACCACAGCCTAGCACAACTGCTTCGGTCCAGATATCTCTCCAGACAATTCAAGATTCGACTGTACAAAACCCTGATCCAGCCTGTTGTTCTATATGGCTGTGAGACATGGAGTATCCGAAAACAGGATTTCCATAAGCCCCTTGTTTTTGAGAGAAAAGTGCTTCGGAAGATCTTCGGTCCGGTTCTGGATGAAGATACAGGGGAATGGAGGATCAGATACAACCAAGAGCTTGAGGAACTATACCAGCAGCCCAGCATAGCAGGAACTGTCAAAGCCAAACGAATGCAGTGGGCCGGCCATGTGACCCAGATGGAGGATCACAGATGGCCTCGGAAGCTCCTGGATTTCACACCTACAAGAAAGAGACCGCCAGGAAGACGCAAGAAGCGTTGGAGGGATGTACTCCATGAAGATTTAAACCAATTGTCAATAGATGTGAACGGATGGTGGATAGCAGCAATGGACAGAATACAGTGGAGGAGGAAACTTGTAGATGCGTGCGGTCCACTGGGCCTGATCACGTAGTAGTAGTAGTAGTAGTAGTAGTAATACCTCTTCTTTCAAATTGCACACTCTCATCCTTCTTTCGTTTCTTTCTGTTCCCTTTTCCTCTATAATCCCTCTAACTGTCATTACTAAAAGAATGTGATCTCTTTCTAGGGCTTCGGAAAGTTTACCTTGAGATCTGTGACTCTTCATTTTGTGTTTTGGTCACATATTATAAACTGTACCATAAATTTACTGGACAAATCATGGCTGTAGCACGTAACTTCTGACTTTCCTTCTTCTTAAACCAGTTCTTATCGACTGATAGTCTAAAAATTCTCGTCTTTCATTTCTCTTTCCAATCCTTTCACTACCAACACTTCGTCATACCCTTCTCCGTCCCTGCTCACATGTACATTTCGATCTCCCATTATCAGTATCTTCTTTCCAGTCAGTTGTCACTCTATTTCCTCTTCGCAGTCCTCCTCCTTCTTTAGCAGACTAGCCAACACGGGGTGCATATACTGGCAGAATATCCATATCCATATCCTTCCCCTATCAGTTCACTGTGACCTTCGTCGTCCTGTCACTTATTCCCTTCACCTCCTCTTCCAACGCTCTTCTCATAACCACTGCCACTCCATGTCTTCCTTATTCCTAATTCCCTCTCCAGTGCAGCCTATATTCATTAAATTCCCTACTTCCTTTATTCTTCCATCTGCTTTCTGACAATCCTAGAATATCCAGTCTCCTCCTATTCATCACTTCCACAACTTTATCCACCTTGCCTGTCAGTGTCTGTATACTATGATTACCACATCTTAGTCATTAGGAACAGCTGGGCTGTCTTCCATTACACATATTATTTTCAATGCTTGTTCCATTTCTGAAAGTATTTACTTTATTCGAGTTTTGCCTGCTAGACCGACCCTAGCTAGATTTGCTATCGTGGTTTTCTTTCCAGCCTTTTGGTATTTTGTTTCCCCCCTTGTCTTCAACAGCCAGGTGATGCTCACGAGCATTCTGCGATCTCCCACCTGTGGACGCGTTCTCTATGGTGCAGGCTGATTTGAAAGAACAGTAATTATTAACCAGCAAAGTACACTGATTATCCAGAACATCATGAACACATATCTAATAGCCGGTATGTCCACCTTCGGCACGGTTAACAGCGGCGACACGCCGTGGCATGGAAGTAATGAGGCCTTGGTAGGTCGCTGCAAGGAGTTGGCACCACATCTTCACACAGAAGTCACCTAATTACCGTGTATTCCCGGGAGGGAGCAATGAGCTTTGACGCCAGGCTCAATTACATCCCAGATGTGTTCGATCCGGTTCGAATATGGCGAGTCAGCGGCCAATATATCAATTGGAACTCGCCACTGCGTTCCTCGAACCACTCCATGACACTCCTGGCCTTGTGACATGGCACATTATCTTGTTGAAAAATGCCACTGCCGTCGAGAAATGTGGTCGTCATGAAGGGGAGTATGTGGTCTGCAACCAGTGTACAATACTCCTTGGCCGTCATGGTGCCTTGCACTAACTCCACTGGGCACGTGAATGTTCCCTGGAGCATAATGGAGCCGCCGCCAGTTTGTCTCCATTCCGCAAGTACTGGTGTGAAGGAGCTGTTCCCCTGGAACGACGGATTCGCGCCCACCCATCGCCATGACGAAGAAGGTACCAGGATTCATCAGACCACACAAAGCTCTGCTACTGCGCCAAAGCCCAGTTCCGATGGCCTCGTGCCCATTTCAGTCGTAGTTGCCGATGTCGTGGTTAACATTGGCACAAGTATGGGCTGTCGTCTGCAGAGGCCCATCGTTTAGTGTTCGGTGCACTGTGTGTTAGACACATTCGCACTCTGCGCAGCATTAAAGTCTGATGTTAGTTCGCCATAGCTCGTCGCCTGTCCTGTTTTACCAGTCTGCCCAGCCTACGACGTCCGACATCTGTAATGAGGAATGGTCGCCCAATCTCACGACGTCTGGACGTGGTTTAACCTTGGTTTCGCCACGTGTTGAAGACACGCACCACAGCATTCCTCGAACATCCGACAAGTCGTGGGGTTCCCGAAATGCTCATGCCAGGCCTCCGAGCCATCACTGTCTACCCTCGGTCAAACTCAGATAAATCGTGCGCCTTCACCATTCTGCACACGGAAAGCGTGACCACTGATACTACGTGCACAGTGCGTATGTCTGACTAACCGTCATTCCTCACCAGGTGACGCTGCTGTCGCCTGGACAGGTTTATATCGATAGTAGGTCGGCGGTCATAATGTTCTGGCTGATCAGTGTAAATACACGACTTTAATTAGAGCCTTAACATATTGCACACTTACATTATAGGCATAATTATATATATTAATTGTTTTAGTAACTAACAAATTTTCTCCTCGCTGAGAGGTAGCGCAATGGTTAGCACACTGGAATCGCATTCGGGAGGACGACGGTTCAAATCCGCGTTCGACCATCCAGATTTGGGTTTTCCGTCGTTTCCCTAATTCGTTCCAGACAAATACCGGGATGTTTCCTTTGAAAGGACGCTGCCGATGTCCTTCCCCATCCTTGAAACATTCAGAGCTTGTGCTACGTCTCTAATGATATAGTTGTCGACCCGACATTAAGTCCTAATTTTCCTTACTTCCCACTTTTTCTCTTCCTCGAAACACATAAGCCAAAACTGGGTCTATAGATTACAACTGAACAGTAAACCACAACCAGCACTGGCTGATGAAAGGAAGGAAGGAAGACTAGGATCTAACATCTCGTCGACGACGACCCCATTGCAGAAGAACCACTTGTTCTGGGTGTACACGAAATCGGCTGTGTAATCCATTGCTCCCAAATGTGAGCCCAGAGTGCCAATCATTGCGAATTTCTCTTGGTGATGAATGCTGAGGATAATCATCAGCTGCGAATCCTAAAGACTGATTTGCGTAGTGACTTCACTGTTACAAAACGCTGAGTTCCATCTGAATTAAACTCAATATTCGATAAATAGGACCTGTTAGTTGAAATCCTTTTCAAGGTATTCCTGCCAGGAGATGGAAAATACGATAGTATATGACCTACAGGAACGTCCTCAACATGAAAACAAGGCTGTAAGACAGCACTCGAAAGTCAAAAACAACAGAACTACCTTCTTATGGTCTCAGTTTTTTCTTGAACAGTATAATTAGTATTTTCCGGTTACAGAATTCTTTTCGGTACAGACTAACTAAAACTCCGTCCGCACAGGCCTTAGAAGGCCCTTCGGTACCGACAGGATGCCGTGTCATCGTCAGCCCAAAGGCGTCACTGGATGCGGATATGGGGGGGAGGGGCGGGGCATGTGGTCAGCACACCGCTCTCCGGGCCGTATGTCAGTTTACGAGACCGGAGCCGCTACTTCTCAATCAAGTAGCTCCTCAATGTGCCTCACAAGGGCTAAGTGCACCCCGCTTGCCAACAGCGCTCGGCAGTATCAGCGTCAGATCGAAAACTAGTAATACAGTTTTTCAGATAGCTGAAAAGTTTCAGTTTGACAAATTTAAGATGTTTGTAATGGACACTATCTGATCAGAAGTAAACGGACACCTATTAGTGGCCATTAATATGGGGTATGTCGACCAGTCTAGGTGGGTATGCAAACAGTTTGTAGTACCCCGTGTTCACTTATCTAATGTCTCCGCAACTGCTCAAGAAGAAAGATGGAAGGAAAATTATGGATGGAACAAAAGCTAGGCTTGGGAAAGGAACCAACCCGGCATTTGGTTTAAGCGATTTAGGAAATTTTATTTATTTATTTACTGCTATCTTTAGACTTTCTATCTCTGTATACCGGTCGTGTTCTTGACATTTTTAAGAGTTGTTACATGTAGTAAGTTGTAATAAGAACAATAATAATGCACTAATGGATAAAATATTACGTATCACTAGCAACATAAGTTCAGAGAATAAATGCATATGTACTGACTTAAAAATAGAGAAAATTGAAGTTTAAAAAGATTAATGAATACTATAGAGACAATATTTAATAGTAAGAAATATTTTAAGCCTGGCTTTAAAAAAGAGTGCTAAGAGCAAAATACTCTCGGCAAAGCGTAGGGACCGTTTATGGCACTGTATTACATTTCACGTGTTATTCACCTCCCTACGACGCACACCTCCTCGTGACCTAGAACTGAATGCTGTGCTGGCGTGGAGCTGATGCGGTACTGCGGATTCTGCCTGGTGTGGTGATTTAGAGAATTTTCTAAAGGCCTCGTCGCCACTGTTGTGGAGGCCGAGCCGCCACTGTTGTTACGTTAGGCCGAGTTTGTGAGTTCTTGAAATGGCTTCTGGTGCAGTACACCGCTGACACAATTTTTCCCTGCCACTACTACACAGCTATGCCCCAGGGCAAATTAGTAACAAAGTCACACAAGGGAGTTCAAAAGATTTACTTATCTTTGTGACTTGTCGAATAATGAAGTCTGCAACACTGCATGTAATATAACACAAAAAGGCCCCCAATGGCTACGTGCAAATAACCGTAGGTAAACTTCACAGCAGATAGCAAATGTAAATTACAACAACTTTCCGTTCACTTCTAAGAGTTCATTAAACGACGTTCCCTGTCTAAGTCACCCCTGAAAGATTATCTATAACCAAGTGGGCGAGAGTTGCTCTTCTATCTTCCGAGCAGGCTTCTGTCCGTTGTCGTCCGGTCATTGGCGGATTGTACTCGGACGGCAGTTGGCCGAGGCGAAGTCGATATCTTCATCCTTAGCGCCGCCCCTGGCGCTGGTGGAACTCGCGCAAGAGACGAGTGTCTATGGTACTGGCACCGGCTCGCATCTTTTGCGCCTGTGGTGCTTTTGCCATGGCTGTGTCTTGTTCGGACGACACATCAGGGAAACCACGGAAATCCAAACTCATGATCGGCGGACGGAGACTTCAACAGTAGATCTCCCAAATACAGGTCCAGTGTGTTACCAGTGCACCACCTCGCTGGGTAAATAATCAGGATGGAGAAGCTGCGCCAGTGTTAGAGGAAAGTCCCTCACACGGCGGTGGCCCACTTTGGTTCAAAATGGCTCTGAGCACTATGGGACTCAACTGCTGTGGTCATAAGTCCCCTAGAACTTAGAACTACTTAAACCTAACTAACCTAAGGACAGCACACAACACCCAGCCATCACGAGGCAGAGAAAATCCCTGACCCCGCCGGGAATCGAACCCGGGAACCCGGGCGTGGGAAGCGAGAACGCTACCGCACGACCACGAGATGCGGGCGGCCCACTTTGTCCTGTAGGGAAGATCCAAGAGCATGCATCTCGTTCTCGCCTGAGGTATCGTCGCCATAATTCGGACTAAGCTCACCATATATATCAGTCACACCCTTAAATGAGCAACATGGCCACTTTGGAGCGCTGTAGATGGTGTATAAGTGGCATCAGAGACCCTCCATCACTGGATGTCATTAAGTCATGGCAGAGAAAGGGTGTGTACGTTGAAACGTCCCCTTTGAATAATTTATACAAGACTGTGCTTAAACTGACACACAATATTTTTAGCGCAACGCAATCTGACTTTCAAAAATCCCTACAAATGAATGGCCCTGACTAACATTAACCTATACCTTTCACAAATCACTTACCTCACAAAAATCTTGGTTACTCGAACTACTGCAATACAGCGAGCGCCACTACTGCCAGCTAAATAAAAGATTCAAACTACTGAAGGCACTATCTACTGATAGGCATAGTTAGCAAATGAAAGATTTTAATACAGAACAAAGAATGTATTTACCTTAATAGTGTTGAAAAAGCATAATATACATAGCAGTTCATAATATCCATTCTGTACTCAAAAATCCGCCATCTCATTTCCCACATCCACCACTGCTGGCAGCTCACCTCCAACTGCGCAACGCTACGCGCTGTTCACATCCAGCTGCCGCTGCCCAACACTACAATGGCAGCCAACAATGCAAACTAGCCACAGACTGCACACAGCACAGCCAGTGATTTTCATACCAAGCGCTACGTAACGTTGCCGATAAGAAAACATAAACAGCCTACTTACATAGCCCCCATGCTCCCCACAAAAAATTTTACAAATTTTTTTGGGCAGTGGCCAATACAGATTTGAAAAATTTTTTCATAATTACAGTAAGAAAGATATCAAATGCACACACTTATTTATACAATGTTGGTCAAAAGCTAAAATTGTCGCACAGTCCATAAAGATAGTCCTGATCGTTCATCATAATAGTAATTACAGTTTTTGTTTTTCACAAAGTCTCATTAGTAAAAGAAATTGCACACAGAAGTAGTGGATTTCCATGCAGTCTTGAAGAAGTAGTGTTGTCCTTCCAACGGAAAGACAGTGCTGACTCTTGACATGCTGACAGGTAATGGGCCACAACAGAGCAAACCCACAGCAGAGTCATTCGACGTTTTGAAGAAGATTGGTAGGTAGGTCATCACAGAGCAGACCCACTGTAGTCCTGGTAGCGATTGTGGTATTGGTGGGCCACCAGAGGTGCAGACCCACTGTAGTTCTTGTAGAAATAATGGTATTGGTGAGCCAGCAAAGGTGTAGACCCACTGTTGTCCTTGTAGAAATAATGGTATTGGTGGGTCATCAAAGATGCAGACCCACTGTAGTCCTTGTAGAGATGGCCAGCAGCCATCTGTTGTGACTGTGCAGGTGCACAATCACCATTGAAGAGTCTTGCGGATAATATAGCAAGTCCATAACCACCACTTGTGCACTCACAAATTTTTTGGAATTGTCCTTAGAACCAGCAATGCTGTTATCCAGTCCCTTGCTGAATTATTAACACACGTGCAAACACTAAGAGTCCCTATTTCTCACATATTGTCCATATACTATGACCAACAGAAACGTGTGCAGTGAAATGTAACTTACAAGTTAATAATTTGATGAACTGCTGTCAATTACAATTTTATAACATAAGAATACAATTACAAAGGTACAAAATACATCATTCAAGAACATAACAATAGAGATAACATTTGTAGTAGAGGCTTTACAAAAGAATAGAAATAACATATACATCAGTGTTGCAGGAATTATGACATGAGTATATACATAAAAGATCAGAATAATTATTGAAACAACCACTTCACACATTAGCATTAAAACAAAACAGAATAAATTATGTCTAAGCATATTTACAAGGTAAATAACATATTATTAATGCAAATTATATTTGAAGATAACAGTATTCCTCATCATAGTTCATGTAGCGGAGTATTAGAGAAATTCTACAACATAGCTCTCATCAGCTAAACACATAAAGACAGGAAAAACACAAATACACAATGGTACACAAACACATAGAGGGATAAGACAAAAGGAAAGGACAGGGTTTGTTTTACTGCAGTATGCGACCGAACCGCTGAATCTTTCCATCAGTAAATGGGGTATGTTCTCCACTGACTCGGTTGTTTTAACCCCCTCCACTGACGGAATGACCCACTTCCCAATTCCGTATGTATAAAACCAATACGGACTTGTAGCTGTCACGCCTTTGCGCTTACTGCTACGTATTTTAACTGTAAATAGCTCAGTCCCAATGGTAAGAGGCAGTAGTGAATTCACGTAGTTAATATTTGAATCCAGCACAGCTGCCACAAGCTCAGCTCACTTTTACTCCACTCCTACCCTCGCCATTGCACCACATTAACTAGGTGCTACGTGGACCTTGCTAAATTCACTTGCGTATACATTTTTGACCGTTTCTCGCCAGTATTTACCTAATGATTAGTACACTCCTAACCGGACTATTTCCCTAAGAGCTGTGATGATTGAACGGGTTCGATCCACGGCCTACAGTGCCCTACAGTTCACACGGCAACACTGCCTACCTGACTCACTTAACTTGGTAGTGAGCTTATGTATCCAATCACCACTGCCAGCAGCAGTGGATAATCCTATCAGCATGACGAGAGCAGCAGACTTACCGTCGAATCCTCCTGAAAATACTTATAACTACGGTCGCCAGCTCTGAAGGAGCAAAAGAATAAATCAATTTTTGGGCTCGTTTCAAAGTGAAATGGCTTGAGTTGAATTTAAACTTAATTCTGAATATTACTATTTCTGATCATTCTAGATGATTCTACAAAGCAAATACTCTCTCAATTTCTGTGAGTTGGCTTGGTAATTACTACCAAGACAGGTTATGCAACTTCGGTTAACAAAATTCTATCCTTCAACTTATTTAATGATTTTGGATATTACTCTTTGGACCATTGATACAGAATTAGTTAAGTGACTTTACTTGAAAGGTTGCTCAGAAAAATTTAAGTAACTGTAAATAGGCGACTCATTCTAGTGTGACCATTGCTCTTTTCAACATTCTTATACGCTAAAGTATTCTACAACCAAAAGAATTGTAAATGAAAGAGGCGATGGTGGCCTCAGTTTGATTTCACTATACTATGTTTGAGGTTACTACACTTTACAATGAACAACATGCGTCGTAATTTTACTCATTACTATATTCTGTCCTCTGCACTTGCATAAAAGAAAACTGGTATTCTCCTTTTACATGTATACAAAGTTCGACTTAACAATTGCAAGCAGTCTTGCCTTGGGTAGACGTGTCGGTGCTGGTGGTGAGATGCATGTGGCTAACGCAGCTCTTCACGCCTCATGCCCTTAATGGCGGCTGGAACTATGAGCTGTAGCACTCGTATAAGCTACTGCACGTCCGCCATAAAATCTGGGCACAGGAACTCTTACAATCAGCCCCAGTGGCATAAAGGCGGCTTCAACAACCATTCGTCGCGTTTTACTCCAAAAACGGCGACGATATTCGCCTCTTCGCTGTTGCACAATCACTTTTGCGTGAGCACAGTTACGCACGTCCGATCACGTCAACACTCCCCAGGCCATTCCATTGTTCAGTCCCTGTGTCTCCAGCTACCCCTAGCTACGCTCGTATCACCAAGAGTGAAGGCGTTCCCCTACCACCTTTTTACCGAAATCATTTAGTATTTAAGAATATTTATATTTACTACCCTGGAGTCCATACCAGTCATAATAATTTACTACTAGCGCTTTACAACATTAAATTATATAGTAATAACTTATAATTTCCAAGAAAAAGAATACATTTGACTCCGAGAGCTTAGTGCATTGTCTGACAGGCAGCGCTAATTCCCAGTTTCGCCAATAGATGGCATCAGGGTGCACTCCCTGGCAGTCTCACACAAGCGCTCCCGTTACAAGTATTTTGCATGCAGATCTCCCTTCGTTCATCATTATTCACAAAAAGTCCTATCTAAGCCTGCTTTCTCTATTCTGTTCACATCCTCTTTCAAAAATAGTTTTTCTCCACTGTACACTACCTTTTTTTGCCAAAACATTTTCTTATAGCTCCTCAATGCATTTCTTCCAATCCATCATAATTAGTTTCTTATATAGTCTACCCCCCTTAAGCTAATTTAAATCTACTGAGCTCAGATGCTAAACTAAGGGACAAGTCAATGCAGCAGCACAAACTATTAATACAAACAGCAATGAAAAAATGCAAATTGGTGAAGCTAGCAGCAGTAAATGTAATAACTTATATCTATACATGAGAAACCCACAAGCAGAAAAAATAGTACACTAAAGTCAACAACGCAGATAAGGGAAATGTATATTCACATCTTAATGTCTATGTAATTAAAGTGGTGCACCACAAAAACTAATTCTACAAAAAATTACCAAGCACTCGAAAAGAAAATTATATATGCAGTTACTGTTATTAGTCCCTTCTTATTGTTCTTTCCATTCCAAAAGCTACTTTTACGAAGAATGTGGATCATAAAATAATTATTTAATAGATCTGTTGACAGAAAGTGTTCACATTAGCAAATGCATCTAAGTTTATTTTATAAAACTAATGCTGCAACACAGCTGGAAACCAGATATTAAATGAAATAAGCAAATACGCAAACCAAAGCATAAAAATATCATTCAGTAGTCATGTGACATTTCATAAGTTAGTAGAAATTCTCTCAACTCTCGTAGAAAGACGCTTGTCATAATCAGGTGTGCAGATGTAAGTATCTTTCCAAGTAATGAGGGTGTCGCATTTGCGATGCTTTCTCTAAAGGAATGTCAATGGTGAGGATAATGGCCTCCTTTTTTTTTTCACCTAATGGCTTTCTTTTGTCAGACAACTACCTCTCAGCTGGGCGCCCAAAACGCATTACGTGCAGGTGGTCACTCAACTTTCTTACGGAAATATTTACGACAGCAGTTTCTGCTACAGTGGCAGTCTCATATAAAAATTTCACAGGTCAAGAATTAGCGTTACAAATGTGTAGAAACAAAATCCTATAAATATAACAGTGTCCCAAACGTTTTCGTTGGCATTGTGATGCATTTACACATATACACACACATTTCTTAACTCTTAAAGTACGTTTCTTGGTTTCGAACATCCTTATTCACAAACCAGAGTCCCTAACCACTACTCATTATTCCTTACCTTATTACACATATACATACTCATATTCATCAACACATAATAACTACATAGCATAATCAGATTCCTCATATAACATCAGCTTATTGATCATAAACATACCTCAACAGCATAATACACATCGTCGTTGTAATAATAACATCAAACACCTCAGTCAAATCTCAAAAACGTCGTAGCTTTCTGCAATAATTTCAAAACCTAAAGAAAATTCTCTGCTCATTTCAGTAGTGTCATCTACCTCAAACGTACTTTAAAAATCATGATCCTATCCCAAATACATCATTCAAAGCTCTCATAGTATCACAATGGTTCCGAAAAAATATGAACAGTTCACAAAGTACAGACAAAATACAATTTCGTAAGTGTGAAGTTATCCAACGGTGTAATCACGTAAAAATCTGTCACTGACGTAATAAAAAAGTTTGTCTCTCTCAGTTAAATGATCAGATAGCTGTGTAATTTGTGTTAGAGGAATATGGTACCGATGTGTAAAGTTGTATAAGCAAATACCATATTAGCTAGGGCTCCTTGTGCTTGCCAAACACATGGTACACAAAGTAGGCATGTACCCCCTGAGGATTAATGTAATTATACCCTCAGGTGTTACAGATTACAGCAATGGAATGAAATATATTATGGAAAACCTTTGTATCATTGTACTTCAAATATCTTTAAAAATAAATGTTTTAAGTACAAAATTAATCACTCAAATACGTGTACTGTAGCGCTAAACTGTGCGTCATGTTGTAAGATAATCTCTGTGGAAATTTCGTAGTTATCGTCCTCCAAAAGCTAAGTTCTGCAGAAGTCAATGTACTTACCTCATGATAAACAAAAGTGAAATGCTTTGCGTATAGATATCTTAGTTATTACGTTTATTGTTGTGATGAAGAAATTACTGTGCTGTAACGTATTGTTGTGCTACGGAAAAGGCTGTCTCATTGTAGCTATAACACAAAAGTTACTACTAAAACATGTTTTACTTTCCAGAATAATTCAGGAAAACTGTGCAGATATAAAACAGATACACCGCAAAAGCAACATTGTAAATTGTCACTCATTAGTAACGTCGTGATATAATCGTGTAGCTGTCACATAAACTAACCACTGTGTCATCTGGTATCTCTCAGAAAGTACTTTAATTCAGAATGTATTTTCAAGTAAACCAAAATGTTGCATTAAAATCTCATTAGCAGTACTGGTAAATGTTCTAAGTATGTGAGCCTTATAGTCGTTACGTAATCGTGCAACTAACAAGCAAGAATGTACACACACAATAACACTGTGTCGTCTGTTCGCAATAACAATGCATTCGTAATTTCTGTTTGAATAAGTTCTCTTGGTTCTTGACTGGATATTTAACTTTAAACATTGTTGCATGGTAACAGTTTCTAAAGCATACTAGTAACGTGAAGTGAGACGTTTTATGGCAAAGACAAAGTTAAAAAGCAGATTATCTTTCAATAAACGGTTTTACATGTGAAATGTGGTGTAAACCTTTACTCTTCCTAGTACGCAGAGTTTCAACTTCAACGCAATTATCATGTGGTATACGTCGGATTCTGTAAGGTCCATTGTAAACTAGAAAGAATTTGTGACTCAAGTGTTTCTTCTTATGTGACAATGAATGAGCTTTAATGAGAACTTTCTGACCAATATATAATTTCTTTGCATTTGCTTTACCGTGTAGTTTTCTCCTTTTGTCTGCTGCAGATTTTATATTTTTAAGAGCCAAATCAATTATGTCTCTGTGTCGAAGTTTACGTGTATTCGGGAAAGGTACAAGCTCTCTGATTCTGTTCGGTGGTTCTTCATTCCTCAGTACAAGAGTAGGTGGTAAACCAGTGGAGCCATGAGGCATTTCATTTAGCACGTTTTGAAATAAGTGTAAGTATCTGTTCCAATGCTGATGCTTTCTGTGACAATAAAGTCTGCAAAGCTTATTGATTTCTTTCATAATCCGTTCGGAGGGGTTACAATGTGGTGAGTACAATGAAATAAAAACAGGTTTGATTTTATGGTTCCGAAGCATGCGTGACCAAACAGCAGATCTGAATTGCGGTCCGTTATCTGAAATGACTTTAGCAACGTGGCCAACTTCACGTAAGAAATTTTTAACAAAGGCGTTGGATACAGACCGTCCAGTGGCTTTACGTAACGGAGTGAAAGAAACAGATTTTGAAGTAAGTTCAACAGCGACTAGAACGTACGAAAATCCATTCGATGTTCTGACAAGGGGTCCCAAGAGATCAACAGCAGCAAATTCTTTTAATTTAGAAGGAATAATAGGAAACAACGGAGCACGATGTGAGATAGTAGATGGTTTCGCCTTTTGACAAAGTTTACAAATAGACAAGACTCTTCGAATTCTCTTTTCCATATTGTTAAAATAACAAGTCGTTCGAAGAATATGATAACATTTTCGTGGACCAAAATGTGCGTAGCTGAAATGAATATACCAAATGAGCTTATTAACAAAATCGTCTGGAATGCAAAGTACCCATAGCTTGTCATCAACAGTGCAGCGTTTGAAGAGTATGTTGTTTCTAACCAGGTAATAATGCCGAATCTGAGTGTGTGTCTTTTCATGCCATTTACTTTTGATGTCTTTCCAAATCGGATCTTTATCTTGTTCATGAGCAATGTCCTTTAAAGATGTGGTGATGAAGTTTTCAAAGGCGACTTTCTGAATGTAAAAAATACTGAAATTTTTCTCGAGGTTGCCTTCTGTGTTACTTTTCTCAAGCCCAGCCGGTGCGCGTGACAGCGCGTCCGCAACAATGTTCTCCTTGCCGGGAATGTAGACTATTGTGAAGCGGAATTCCTGCAGAAACAATGCCCAACGTTTTAACCTGTCATGATTTAATTTTGAAGACATAAGAAATTGTAATGCATGATGATCACTGTATACTTTTACGTGCTTACCAGAAAGAAAGAAACGGAATTTGTTAAATGCCCAAACGATAGCTAAAGCTTCTAATTCAGTAACGGAATAATTTTTTCAGATTTTGTTAGCACTCGGCTAGCAAAAGCAATGGTTTTCTGAACAGTAATGTCATCTTCTATGGCTTCTTGAAATAAATGGGCACCAAGACCGACTTTGGAAGAATCCGTGCTAAGGCAGAAATCTTGTGACAGATCTGGATGAGCTAGTATTGGCGCGTGAAGTAACGCTTCTTTCAAAGAATTGAATTCCAACTGTGCTTGTTCGTCCCAGTTCCAAATAGTATTTTTTCCAGTGAGAGAACAAAGTTTTGGTGTAACTAGAATTTGCATATTCAGAAAACGACGGTAAAAATTTACGAGACCTAGAAAACTGCGGACTTGTCTTTTTGTGGATGGGACTGGAATGGCTCTGATTGCTTCTAACTTTTCAGGATCCGGCTGAATGCCTTCAGAAGAAATAATATGTCCCAAAAACTTCACCTTTGACCTACCGAATTCAGACTTTTCCAAGTTAACTGTAATTCCAGATTCTGCAAAAATACGTAACAAACTGTTGAGGATGCGGTTATGTTGTTCCCATGAAGCTTCTGCTATTAGAATATCGTCCACATATAAGGTGATGTGACGTTTTAAGAACTCAGGTAATATGGAATTTAACCCGCGAATGAATGCTGCCGAAGAAATGTTCAAACCAAAAGGAAGTTTCCGAAACTGATAACAAACGCCGAAAGAAAGGAAAGCTGTGTATTTTCTACATTCTGGATGAAGTTCGATCTGACAAAAGCTGGATCTGAGATCAATGGAAGACAACACTTTTACACCATTAAAATTTTGAAGTAGTTCTTCCATCGTCTGCGGCCTGTCTGTTTCAGGAATAATGATAGTATTGATTTGTCTCGAATCTAAGACAAGCCTGATCGATCCATTTTTCTTCTCAACAACATGTAACGGATTGTTGTATGAGCTTACTGCAGGCTCAATAATGCCCTCGTCAAGCATAGATTGTATTTCTGTTCTAACACGGTCCCTATAATGTGCTGGAATTATGTATGGTCTAACACAAAATTTAGTATGCTCACGAACACGAAATTGGTATTGAAATCCCTTGATTGTTCCTGTTTTGTGAGTAAAAACTATGGAATGTGCTTGTAAAATCTCAAAAAGGTCCTGCCTATCAGTGTCATTACAATTCTCAATTGTTTGAATTTTATTCTGAATTAACTCATTAGTTTCAAATATGCCGTCGATATCATCCCTGTCAGTACTTGCAGAGTGATTGTTAGTGTCTAGTTCCGTAGAAAATTCCGAACTGTTGTCTAACAGAACGTAAAGCCGATTAATTTCCTCATCATGGTTTGAGAGCCAGTCTTCAAATTTCAAAGCTATTGACTTACCTTCTTTCTCTAAACTTATTTCAGCATCGTGAAAGCTTAAGATTGCTTTGTATTTACTCAAAAAGTCTACTCCCGTATAATTTCCGTCGACAATAATGGAACAATAAGAAAGTTCATAGAGAAGCTGTGGCTTTGGCAAAAGAATTCTAAATTGGTTTGTTGGCGTACATCTACACTTTTTCCAAAGATTGCACCTTGTAATTTAATCTTACGTAACGGAAGTGTGGGGCAATCGTTCGATTTGTTGCATTTGCTAAAAGCTGTTTCACTAATTAGTGAAATGGGACTGCCAGAGTCAAGTACTGCCGTACATTTTACGTCATTTACAGTAATGTGAATCACAGGATATGCAATGTTGTTATGTTTTACGTCGTGTTCCTGGAGTAAGATGTCCCTAATGTCTTCCATTTTTACGTAATTACTAGCTACGGCAGCTGTGTCGTCAGTTTCATAAGTACGTCTTGTGGCTGCCAGCGGTGTGAGTCATTGCCTATTGTCTCTTTGTTGGTGCGCGTCGTTATTGGGATTTGGAGACCTAACTTCTACAAATTCACTGTGACGAGAATCCCGCCAGTTCTGATGCAGTTCAGGTCTGTCGTTACGATCATATCGTCTGTCCTCATGTCGGTAGATTCCATAGTTTCTTTCTTGTCGGTCACGTGGTGGAGAATTTCTCGCTGAGTCGTAACTGTGCACTGGACCGTTGCGTCTAAAGTTATTCTGTCTCCCTTGATAATAATTGTTTTGGTTCCCATATTGTCTGTTTCTCTGATTGTCTCTGTGATAGTCATTACCGCGGAGAGGTGATCTTCCCCTGTAATTATTACTACTCTGCCAACGGTTGTCATATGGGTCGTGTCTGTTTTGGTCACGATTTGTGTTGTGAGAATAGCCTTGTTGTGTCCAGTTATTATTTCTTTCATCGCGGAATTGTGACGGATGTGACCTGTAGTTGTTGTGTTCCTGTTTTCGCATTATGCGATTGTCAGTGTCAATTTCTAGTTCTTGTAACAGTCCCTGAAAAGCTTCAATGTCGTCTTTGCAACGTCCTGCTAAAATAATATGTCGTAAATGTTCAGGCAGTTTGATTAAGCAAATGCGGATGAGTTCTGAGGAGCTGTATGGGTTTGACAGGTACTGATTCTTGTGCAACATGTCTTCAAAATATTTCACAAGACTGGAAAATTCAGATTGTTCGAAATGTTTCATCATTATGATGCCATGTTTTACTCGGTCTTGTGTGGCTTGAGACCAATATGCTGAGAGGAAGGCATGGTAAAATTCTCCTTCACTGTGGCAATCGTGAATGACTGATCGCATTCTTACAGCTGGTTCATTCTCTAAGTAGCCACACATAAATTCTAACCTGTGCTCCAATGACCAGTTAGGAGGGAAACAATGAGAGAATTGATGGAGCCACGCTTGTGGATGAATGTCGTTGGCAGAATTCTTAAACGTTTTGAATTTACGTGTAGTAATGAACAGCTTATAGTCAAAATCATCGTGTCGGCGAGTAGCATATCGGTCATTGTTACGTCGTGTCGGCGGTTCCATCTCAAAATTCGGTGTACCTTGCCAATTTCTTTCATAATTTCCGAAATGCCCTGTGTTATTATTTTGTGGCTTTTCCGTATTTCTAAGTCCCTCTTCCCATGTTGGAGCGCGAGTGTCCTCTGAAATATGTAATTCTTGTATTACCTGCGTCAACTGATCTTGTACTTCCCGGATTTCTCTTTTGTACTTAGTATTGATTTGATTTTGATTTTGTTTGAATTTTCTTATTTGTTCATACTCTTCTGTGTCAGTGAAGGCTACAGGTCTTGTGTCATTCAGATCTTCATCTACCTTTGTAGATAAGTTAGTGACCTGATCCGAAAGTTCGGCTACTTTCTCCGATAGTGTACTTATTTCCTCCATGTGTCTTTCTGAACCAATTTTCAGGGTATCTACTGTGTCCTTTAAGTTTTCCTGAGTTTTTGCAAGTTGCGTAACCGAATCGGTAGATGCAACTGAGTCAATTTTAGCTTGCAAGGTCTCATGATTTTCATGAACAATAGTTTGCAGTTCTTTTATGGCTGCTTCGTGATTCTGTAATGCATTTTCATGACGCGAAAAAATAGGTTGGAAATGCTCACAAATTTGTGTTTTTACGTCATTACAGACCTTTTGACATTTCGATTCGATGTTATGTAACTCAGTGGTTAAATCTTCACGTGTTTGTTCAAGTGTGGTGTCTAACTTTTGAAGATTTCGTTCCATTGTGTCTAACTTTTGAAGATTTTGTTCCATTGTGTCTAACTTTTGCTGTGTTTGTCTCTTATTTTGTTCCATTGTGTCTAACTTTTGAAGCTTTTGCTGTGTTTGTCTCTGATTTTGTTCCATTGTGTCTAACTTTTGAAGATTTTGTCCCATTTGTTGCGTTAATTGTAATAACAATGCATTAGTGTCTGGAATCTGTTCCTCTACGCTTTGCGGCAGTGCATTTGCACCAGCAACAATCACATTTTGACAAGCAGAAAATGTGTCTTGACTCATTTGAGAAAACGGTGAGGACGCAAAACCTGAATCTACAGTATTTGTAAAATTGTGTCCCGTCATTTCGGATTCCTGAGGCGAGCTGTTGCCGAGCGATCGATCGATAATGCTTCCCTGTTCACTAATTGTTTCACTGCCTACGCCATTGTTTGCCGCCCGCTCCATTTCCCTATGCACAATTACCAAATTACTATGTTGAACATCAGTTAATTCATTACATGGTGGCGTTAACACACTGCTTTCGTCTTCACTGTCATTTCTCAGTTTACTTTGGAGCCTAGTGTTACGTTTTTCACACGCCATTATTGTCACAATATTTCACACAACAACACAGAAAAACACAATTTGAAGAGCAAAAATAGGGGAACACATTAACATAGCACTGAAAATAATATCTAGTTAATTGCAAGCGCAGCTGCGAAATACTTGGTGCAAATCTACATGCATGCCACAACTGTTTTACTGTACAACAATGAAAGACTGCAACTACAAAGGAGATTCTCAGTACAATTACGCACTAGCAATAAACAAAATCTACACTAATTACACAAACTACAAGAAAAAATCAGAAGATTCCAGTGAGGTATCCTCGGCTAAGGGTCGACATATGTAAAGTCCCCTTAGAACAATTATGCACGACTGTGCTTAAACTGACACACAATATTTTTAGCGCAACGCAATCTGACTTTCAAAAATCCCTACAAAAGAATGGCCCTGACTAACATTAACCTATACCTTTCACAAATCACTTACCTCACAAAAATCTTGGTTACTCGAACTACTGCAATACAGCGAGCGCCACTACTGCCAGCTAAATAAAAGATTCAAACTACTGAAGGCACTAACTACTGATAGGCATAGTTAGCAAATGAAAGATTTTAATACAGAACAAAGAATGTATTTACCTTAATAGTGTTGAAAAAGCATAATATACATAGCAGTTCATAATATCCATTCTGTACTCAAAAATCCGCCATCTCATTTCCCACATCCACCACTGCTGGCGGCTCACCTCCAACTGCGCAACGCTACGCGCTGTTCACATCCAGCTGCCGCTGCCCAACACTACAATGGCAGACAACAATGCAAACTAGCCACAGACTGCACACAGCACAGCCAGTGATTTTCATACCAAGCGATACGTAACGTTGCCGATAAGAAAACATAAACAGCCTACTTACAACGTGCCCGTCGGCTGTGTGCAATCAGCGCAGTAGGTTCGTCCTCTTGGAGACGTCACAGAATGACAGAAAGGAGCTATTGTGTTTGGAGGTGCCTAGGAATGAAGTTTTCTCATTTGCTGGTGTATCAGCGCGGACTGTTTAACCCTCCCGTTACCAAGCATTTTCACATCTCTATTTTACCAAGCAGGGTAGTTGGACTACCCCTAAAGAGTTTTGTGTTTTATTGTAATATTTGTTCTCAGATTTCGTTATTTCCATTGAATGGGTTTATTTAGTATTGAAAAACAGCTTTTCAGGTTATTAGAAGTATTTAATCAGATCACAGATACAGAGTACAAAAAATTTTTATATCTTTCACTAAATTCAGCACTCAACGAACAGAAAATTAATAATCTATGTACCTCAACAGACACTGCAGTAAAATAACACAAGACTTTTTTCAATTTTTCAGTCAAGTACATTTTTGCACGGTTTCTTCTCTCTGTATATTACAAACGGGTTTCTTGCACGTTACACAACAGAATCTTGTTTTCCGATCTTCGTTTCTCTTGAAATCTTGACATCGTAGTGGCGTTGATAACTTGGAACACTGGGTCTGGATCACTGCTGTAGGAATTGCAATACCACAAGCTTTCTGTGCATCTTGTACATCTTTATGAAGACCGTTGATATTTTTGGCTCTTTCTTCCATGCTGCCTTTGCCGAGTCCAAATGCCAGTTCAGTCGTGAACAGTTTACGTCGGCTTCGGTAATTCTTCTGCCATTCAGGAAATCTTTGAGTATACAGAATATATGTATTAAGTACTGCAATATCTATCATTTCCATGAAGATTCTTAGTGGCCACCGCCGCGTTCCTCTAACACAACTGTATTCTCTTGCCATTTTGTCCCCATTACCTACTGCACATTTGGTTTTGTAGTAGCGCAGTATGATTTCGGGTTTGTGTTCGCTTTCTTCACAACTCACTTGTCTCTCATTATGCTGAGTAGAGAGTAGTATTACTGCCTTTCCCTTCTTTGGAACATAGGCAACTAGGGTCAAGTCATTTGTGAAACCAAACATTGAAGACTGAACTTCTCTCTTTCTGTTTGGCAAGAATTCCTTCGGAATCTCTTTCTTATTGGAACGCAAGGTACCAACCAATGTCGTGTATCGTTTTAGTAGTTCAGCAGCCAATGGAAAACTGGTGAAAAAATTATCAGTTGTTACACCATGACCGTTATTCAGAAACGGTTCCATCAGATCCAAAACAACTCTCTGTCCTTGATTCACTTCCCGAGTATTGTCCACCATTCCTGTGTAAATTTGGATCCGTAATAAGTAAGATGTCTTCACATCAGCACAGACCCAAATTTTAATGTCATACTTGCCAGGCTTGCTCTTCATATAAACCTAAAAGGACAGCTTCCTCGGTAAGTTGCTAATCGTTCATCAATAGTCACGTATTCATAAGGACAGAAATTCTTGCACAAGTTAGATTGAAATTTGTCGAACACTACCCTGATGGCTTGTTGCTTCTCCTTGGTTTCTTCAATTCTCTGTGCTCTTGTGTGTCTGTTGTCAAATAGCAAGAATTTCAGTATAGACAAAAATCGGTTTCTTGACATGGCAGCAGAAAAGAATGCTTGCCGAAAGGCAACATTGCCTTCCCACAGATCGGAAGCACTTGTGCGATGTTCATGAGTTCGACCAGCTCCTATTAGAATTACTAGTACAGCGTACACTTCAGTTGTATTTATATCTCTCCATGACATTTTGTTCGAAGAATAAGCTGTATTCCACAAAGAAATTACTCTTTTGGCTTCCCTGTTCGTTTCTTCTACAATGATGCTCACGATTTCCGGTGAGATAAATAATAAAAATGACTCTGTTATTGTTTTGATTGTTTTTCCATCATTCACTGGGCCAGGTGTTACGTTCAAAATGTTGCGACGTCGACGCCGCCCACCTTTTGGTGGTTCACTAGAAAATTGTAGTCCACTTCTAGAATCAAACAAATCTCCAGTGTCTTCGTCTTCTTCTTCTTCTTCATCATCCTCTTCTTCTTCTACTACTACTTTCTAACGTGAATGTGTAGTGTCTTCTGATATTTCATCATCAGCTTCATCTGATGCTATGATATGGTCTTTGTCAAGAGGTTCCATATATTCATTCAGTTCATTATCAATGTCCCATTCATTTTCATCATCACTGACACCAGAATTATATAGAATTTCCATGATCTCTTCGCTAGGAAGTCCTTTGGAAATCCTTACTTGCAGATGAAATACTGACTCGTGTAATGTCAGCTCAACAGTGAACGTCAAATTCAACTCAACAGTAGTAACCAGCAACAACAACAAACATTGGATCTATGGCAAAACTCAACAAAGAAGATGAATGACAGATATATTTCCCAAAAACCTTCTTTTTCTACAAATAAGAAAATAAGACGTTGCATACCAAGCGGGGTAGTCTCACAATCCCGCCAATAAATGACATGAATAACAATGGTAAAGCCAAGAAAATTAGACAGTCGTGAGTGTGAATTCATCGTCAACCACTTTAGTACAAAGTCATGAAACCACAGGCAAGTGGCCCTTCAGATAAAATTATTATAGGGAAAAAAATCAACCTGGGGTAGTCAGAATACCCCGCTTGGTAAAGCGAGGGTTAACGTGTCTACGAAGACGATACACCACTAGCACTCACGTTACGCGGCCTAAGAACAGTGGTCATAAAAAGTTTACCTGCAAGCAATGACAACTGGTTTCAAACTCGACAAGAACCACTGCTGTCAGTGAATCTACACCTACATCTATAATTATCGAGACACCTGACCCTATGTTGCAGAGGGTACTTCTGGCACCACTAAATTATCCCCCTTTCCTGTTCGACACGTGAATGGAGCGTAGGAAGAATGATTGTCGGTAAGCGTCTGTACTAAGTATATTTTCACGAATTTTCTCGTTGTGGCCATTTTGCTAGATGTGTGTGAGAGGAAGTAATACGGAAAGTATTCTCTCGAAATTTCAGTAGTAATCCTCCCCGTGATGCACAACGTCTCTCTTGTAGCGTCTGCCACTAGAGTTTATTGTCCATCTTTGTAACGCTCTCACGCTGACTAAACGAACCTGTGACAAAACGCACCGCTCCTCGTTGGATCGTCTCTATCTCCTCTACCTGATCTACATGGTAAGGGTCCCAGACTGAGGAACAGCGCTCAAGAATCGGTCGAACAACCGCCTTGTAAGACACTTTTTTCGTGGATTAGTTATATTTCCTTAAGATTCTTCCTATGAATCTCACTCTGGCACCTGCTTTTCCTACTATTTGTTTTATGTGGTCATTCGTCTTAAGGTAGATATTGTTTCTAGCAATTTTCCAACAATAGCGTGGTTGTTCAGCAGCGGATTTTTTTCCCCATGTATGCGCAATATGTTACCGTTAATTTTGTTCAGGGTCAACTGCACCATTCACCAGACCTCTGTAGGTCGTTCGCTAATCGATAACGTTTTCTGGCGCTGCTACTTTCTTGTAGATAACCGCAACATCTGCGAACAGTCTTAAAGAGATTCGGAAGCTTTCTACTAGATAATTTATATACATTGTAAACTGTAACGGTCTTGTCTCACTTCCTTGGGATATCCCCGAAATTATCTCTACATCTGTCGATTTTGTTCCGTTAAGAGCGACATGGGAGCTCTGTCCGCAAGGAAGTCTTGAATCCAGTCACAAATCTGGTCCGATACTCGGTAACCACGTAGTTTTTTTCAGTAAACGGCTGTGCGGAACCGTGTCATATGGCTTCGTGAAGTCGAGGAACGCGACATCAACGTTAATGTCGTTGTCTACAGCGCAGTGGATCTCATGGAGGAACAGGGCGAGCTGAGCTTCGCAAGATCTATGTTTGCGGAATCAGTGTTGATTTTTATAGAGAAGATTTTCATTCTCCAAGAACCTCACTCTTGAGTTTAAAACATGTTTCATAATTCTACAACATATTGTCATCAACGACATAGGCCTATGATTATGTGCATCTGTCCTACAGCCCTTCTTGAAACCAGAAAGGACCTGCGCTGTTTTCAATCGCCAGGTACGCTTCTTCCTCCAGCGAACTATGATAAAATGTTGCTACAAGGGGAGCAAGTTCTTCTCCATATCTCTCTAGAATCTTACAATTATCTCATCTGGTCCTGATACCCTTCCACTACTAAGAGTTTGTAGTTGATTTTCTATTCCGTGATCGATTATCTCAGTATTTGCTACTTTCGCACAATAGTCGAAAAGAGGAACCGTAACACGATCTTTTGCGGTGAAACAATATCGGAAGATCTAATACAGTACTTCGGTATACTCTCTGTTGTCTTCCGTTCCGGTGCCAGTATAGATTTCGAACGCTCGCTGATTTTACGTAAGACCCAAACTTTTTATGGTTTTTAGTGAGATCGGTTGACAAAATTTTCTTTCAAAGTTACTGAACGCTTCTTTCGTTGCTCTCCTTACGCTCATTTTGGCTTCGTTCAGCTTTAGTTTTACAACTGGGTTTGGACTTCACTTGAATCTGCGATGAAGTGCTTTTTGTTTAGGTAGCAGTTTCCTAACATGGCTATTAAACCACGCTCGGTCTTTCTCATCCCTTAAGGCTTTGCTCGGAACATACTTGTCTAAGGAATATTAAATATGCTCTTGAATGTTTTTCCATTTGTGCTCCATATCTTCGTCCTCAGCACGGAATATTTGTTATTGACTACTCAAATACTCTGCAATTTCTATCCTGTCAATCCTATTAAGCAAAATTATTCTCGTACCGTTCTTGACACTCCTCGTAATACCCGCAGACATAGTTGGTATCACAGCCTTATATAATAACTGATACCTTCCGCTACGTTAACTGATTCGGTAAGTCCAGATCTGCTTTGTTGTTAATAGGTCTGAGACGTTAACTTCACCAATTGGCTTTCTGATTAGCTGCTCGAAATAATTTTCAGACAAGACAATCAAAATAATGTCACACGAATCCCTATTTACTGCACTAGTTTTGATTGCATGGCTCTCCCAATCTATACCTTTCAAGCTGAAGTCACACCCTATTACAACGACATTCAATTTCTTGAATGAATATCCACGTCCCAAAGCGCTTGAAATAGAACAATTTTTCCACGACGATGTGAAGATCTCTTGTACCGACCTTTTTGGAATCCACCACTCGGTTGTGAGCAGCGTAGTTTACATTAAATTAGTAACTGATGCTGTATGCGAGGCGATTATAGAGAAGACGAGAGACGGGTTCAAGTTCCAACATGTGGACGGCAACGTTGGTCCAATGACTGTGGATCAGGCAGGTCTCATACTCATCCGCATATTCGAATTTCCGTTCCAAGGGTTGTCGGACGATGTGGTGGTTGCACTCGGCTCCTATGGAAAGATTCACAGCCACGTCGCGGAGAAGTAGGCCCAATATACCACCTACCCCTTACTGCATGGAGAGTGACAGGTACACATTGAACTCAGAAATCATGTTCCGTCTTACCTCTTCATCGGGGAATGAAGAGCGATTATCATTATACGACAGCCTGCGGAAAAGAGGACCACATTCGTTCAGAGTGTCTGCAGCGACGGATTGCCCAACTCCGAGCAACGGAGCTCCTTCCACCACGCCGATATCTTTACCTCTCTCGTATGTAGCGACGCTCCAGACGGATCCCTGCAACATGCGGTCGTGCATTATCCTGCTGAAATGTAGGGTTTCGCAGGGAAAGAATTAAGGGTAGAGCCACGGGTAGTAACTCATCTGAAATGTAATGTCCACTGTTCAAAGTGCCGTTAATGCGAACAAGAGGTGATCGAGACGTGTAACCAATGGCACCCCATACCCTCACGCCGGGTGATACGCCAGTATGGCGATGACGAAGACACGCTTCCAATGTGCGTTCACCGCGATGCCGCCAAACACGGATGCTGTAAACAGAACCTGGATTCATCCGAAAAAATGACGTTTTGCCATTCGTGCACCCAGGTTCATCGTTGAGTACACCATCGCAGGTGTCATGTCTGTGATGCAGCGTCAAGGGTAACCGCAGCCATGGTCTCTGAGCTGATAGTCCAAAAATGGTTCAAATGGCACTGAGCACTATGGGACTTAACATCTGAGATCATCAGTCACCTACAACTTAGAACTACTTGAACCTAACTAACCTAAGGACATCACATACATCCATGCCCGAGGCAGGATTCGAACCTGCGATCGTAGCGGTCACGCGGTTCCAGACTGAAGCGCCTAGAACCGCTCGGCCACACCGGCCGGCTGCTGATAGTCCATGCTGCTGCGAACGTCGTCGAACTGTTCGTGCAGATGGTTGTTGTCTTGCAAACGTCCCCATCTGTTGACTCAGGGATCGAGACGTGGCTGCACGATCCATTACAGCCATGCGGACAAGGTACCTGTCATCTCGACTGCTGGTGATACGAGGCCGTTGGGATCCAGCACGGCGTTCCGTATTACCCTCCTGAATCCACCGATTCCATATTCTGCTAGGAGTCATTGGATGTCGACCAACGCGAGCAGCAATGTCGCGATACGATAAACCGCAATCGCGATAGGCTACAATCCGACCTTTATCAAAGTCGGAAACGTGATGGTACGCATTTCTCCCCCTTACACGAGGTATCACAACAACGTTTCACCATGCAACGCCGGTCAACTGGTGTTTGTGTATGAGAAATCGGTTGGAAACTTTCCTCATGTCAGCACGTTGTACGTATCGCTACCGGCGCCAACCTTGTGTGATTGCTCTGAAAAGCTAATCGTTTGCATATCACAGCATCTTCTTCCTGTCGGTTAAATTTCGCGTCTGTAGCACGTCATCTTCGTGGTGTAGCAATTTTAATTACCAGTAGTGTACTTACTACCCTGATCATTTGTCAGGAGATTGTCGAAATAGGTGAATACAGTGCGATAAACTGTAACAGCTAATATTTACAGAATTAACACACTGTAAGAGTGAAACATTGTTAAGCACTATTAACATATTTATCATACTCATTATAGCTAATCTTGACTGTTGTCACCAACTGCTGTCAAAACTGAAATCTAACACATATTTTTACTCTGCTGGCTTAACAGTCTCTGTTAAAATATTCATATGTGGAGTAGATGGAGTTGCCTATCAAAAAGTCTTTCAAACTCTGTTTAAACCGTGCTTTATCTGAAACCAATCTTGGCAATTTATTGAAAATTTGTGTTCTTGAATATTCGACCCCTTTTTGGATCAAGTTAAGTGATTTTAGGTCTTTATGTAGATTGTCCTTATTCCTACTATTGATACTATGTATTGAGCTATTGGTTAGCAATAGAGATTTATTACTTGCAACAAATTTCATTAAGGAATAAATATACTGAGAAGCAGTGGCTAAATGACAGCATCACAGAACTGCCAAAGACCTAGATCTTGGCAGTGGTTCGCCAATTGCAAGCTTCCTGCTCTTCCAATTGCAATTAAGACTTTAATAAAAAATGGCAAAGGTAATGTTAACCAGAACACTGGGAGGAGTTCTGGTCTAAATAACAATTTATTTATTCATTCTTAACTTAACATGACAAAAGATGGCTAAAGAAACGCCACAAACGCTTTCAGTAACATGCGGTCTATGGTGAACAAAGTGATCAGCTGGGGATCAACATACCACTCTAACCAGAACTAATCGCTTCATCTGACTACATAAATATGTTTTTACGAACGTCCCATGGCCTGCAGACCAGATGCAAGCTTACGAGATTTCCTTTATCAATCTCAATATGTGTGGCACACATATCAAGCTTCAACTGCAATGCGATACACTCAGGGAGGCGGACGTGGATGTTGCTCTGCTGCAAGAAGTTCGGATGGAGACCTTCACAAGCTTCCAAGGGTTTACTACACTACTGGCCATTAAAATTGCTACACCAAGAAGAAATGCAGATGATAAACGGGTATTCACTGGACAAATATATTATACTAGAACTGACGTGTGATTACATTTTCACGCAATTTGGGTGCGTAGATCCTGAGAAATCAGTACCCAGAACAACCACCTCTGGCCGTAATAACGGCCTTGATACGCCTGGGCATTGAGTCAAACAGAGCTTGGATAGCGTGTACAGGTACAGCTGCCAAGGTAGCTTCAACACGATACCACAGTTCATCAAGAGTAGTGACTGATGTATTGTGACGAGCCAGTTGCTCGGCCACCACTGACCAGACGTTTTCAGTTGGTGAGAGATCTGGAGAATGTGCTGGCCAGGGCAGCAGTCGAACATTTTATGTATCCAGAAAGGCCCGTACAGGACCTGCAACATGCGGTCGTGCATTATCCTGCTGAAATGTAGGGTTTCGCAGGGAAAGAATGAAGGGTAGAGCCACGGGTCGTAACTCATCTGAAATGTAATGCCTACTGTTCAAAATGCCGTCAATGCGAATAAGAGGTGATCGAGACGTGTAACCAATGGCACCCCATACCCTCACGCCGGGTGATACGCCAGTATGGCGATGACGAAGACACGCTTCCAATGTGCGTTCACCGCGATGTCACCAAACACGGATGCGACCATCATGATGCTGTAAACAGAACCTGGATTCATCCGAAAAAATGACGTTTTGCCATTCGTGCACCCAGGTTCGTCGTTGAGTACACCATCGCAGGCGCTCATGTCTGTGATGCAGCGTCAAGTGTAACCGCAGCCATGGTCTCCGTGCTGATAGTCCAAAAATGGTTCAAATGGCACTGAGCACTATGGGACTTAACATCTGAGGTCATCAGTCACCTACAACTTAGAACTACTTAAACCTAACTAACCTAAGGACATCAACACATCCATGCCCGAGGCAGGATTCGAACCTGCGATCGTAGCGGTCACGCGGTTCCAGACTAAGCTCCTAGAACCGCTCGGCCACACCGGCCGGCTGCTGATAGTCCATGCTGCTGCAAACATCGTCGAACTGTTCGTGCAGATGGTTGTTGTCTAGCAAACGTCCCCATATGTTGACTCAGGGATCGAGACGTGGCTGCAACATCCGTTACAGCCATGCGGATAAAATACCTGTCATCTCGACTGCTAGTGATACGAGGCCGTTGGGATCCAGCACGGCATTCCGTATTACCCTCTTGAACCCACCGATTCCATATTCTACAAACAGTCATTGGATCTCGACCAACGCGAGCAGCAGTGTCGCGATACGATAAACCGCAATCGCGATAGGCTACAATCCGACCTTTATCAAAGTCGGAAACGTGATGGTACGCATTTCTTCTCCTTACACGAGGCATCACACCAACATTTCACCAGGCAACGCCGGTCAACTGGTGTTTGTGTATGAGAAATCGGTTGGAAACTTTCCTCATGTCAGCACGTTGTAGGTGTCGCCACCGGCGCCAACCTTGTGTGAATGCTCTGAAAAGCTAATCATTTGCATATCATAGCATCTTCTTCCTGTCGGTTAAATTTCGCGTCTGTAGCACGTCATCTTCGTGGTGTAGCAAATTTAATGGCCAGTAGTGCACTTACGTCCTTGCTACGGGAGACTTGAGAACGGCTGCCCTCTTACGAGAGAAAACAGAGGTAACCAATGTGATATGCTTGCCATCGGCACAGGGAGTGGCATTCGATATGCAGAGTCAGATGGTTCAGATGGCTCTAAGCACTATGAGGCTTAACATCTGAGGTCATCAGTCCCCGAGACTTAGAACTACTTAAACCTAACTAACCTAAGGACATCACACACATCCATGCCCGAGGCAGAATTCGAACCTGCGACCGTAGCGGCAGCGTGGTTCCGGACTGAAGCGCCTAGAACCGCTCAGCCACTGCGGCCGGCGATGCAGGGTCTTACGTTGTTAGTGTATGCGCCCCTTCTGGGACAGATTAAAGGCGATACCGGTCACAGTTTTGTGCGGAAGAACTTACGCCTCTCCTCATAGGCTGCTATAAAGACGTTATTGTTGGTGTGCTGTCTCAGAAAGAGGAACAACCAATTACACTCCGTGCCATGAATTGCATATCTTGGTATAACTCCTGCATTTTGCTGATATGTGGTGATCGCCCTCGTTTGACGTATGCGACCAGTCACTTCGTCAGCTGGTTCGATCGCATCTATGTCTCCTCTGACCTTGCGAAGGCGATTCTAGTAGCTGAGATCTGGTCTACGACTTTGCCAGACCACAGTGCATAGATCTGCACAGTCAACCTCCAGCGGCAGACGTTGTGGAGAAGTTGGGGATTACGGAAACTGAATGTGGCACTGCTACACGATCTAAAATGTACGCAACTGATAAGAGGACGTGGGCCTCATGTGAACGTCAATTGCTGCGGTAACCATCGCGGCAACAATGGTGGCTCGAATGCGTCAAACCGGCTCTACAACATTCACTGGTTGTTTATGGTGGAATAAGATCGCTCTGGCACCGACAAACGACGCGCTTATATTATGCGCTTCTCCGAGAATTTACGGCGCTCCCATCATCCCCCGAGTGCCAGACGGAGATCCATCGCGCCAAAGGGAATATTCTGACCCTTACCCGCCATAGGCTTGAAGGTGTTGCGGTACGAACGACATGCCAGGACATGATTGGTAAAGAACCTCCATCCATGCACCGCATTACCCCAAATGACGACAAAAACGACAAAAATTGGTACACGCTCAGCATCTCCCAAATGGTAGCAGGGTGACAACCGAGGCAGGAAGCGAAGCGCCAATGCGTTCGTCAACCACTATCACTCACTATATCAGGAGGTGCACCTCAATGATACAGCTTTGGCAGCAGTCCCCTAGACCCTCACTGGCACATCTGATAATATGGCATCGGCGTCCCTTTTGTAGGATATCATGAGCGAAGATGTTGTGGACGTCCTTACCAAGGCGACAATTCACAAATCCCCAGGACCAGATGGTTTTTCATTGGAATTCTACGTGATCTCTAAGTATCTGATGGCCCCATGGTGGAAGGAGATGTACCAAGAATTGCTGTCGTTAGCGGTCCCTGTTTCGCTGGCTTTTATGGAAGGTCTTGTTATTCTGGTACCCAAACCAGCTGGAAGTACACGGATTGTACATTATCAACAGATCACTCTCCTCAACTGTGATTTCAAGCTCTTCACTAGAATTTGGCGGTGCATCTTAAGCGATTATTGCACAAAGTTACTTCATATGAACAATCATCTTCGGTGGGGGTAAGGTGGAAGGAATAGTAATATCCAGAAAGCCCTTAGCGACTATCCATATGTAATCACCATTGCGTCGCTCTGTAGGTTGCATGGTGCCCTGGTCCGGCACCAAGTTTTCATTGTCGTCATTCTCGTATACAACTGATGGTTGTTCGTATTCGCAACTACGAATACATTTCATGTATTTCATAACGGTTGTAGTTGCCGCAGTGCCAGTTCCTTCGGACATGCATATGTTAAAAATATTTTTGAGTGTAATGGATACTTCAAATTTTCACAGACGTTAGTGTACGTGTCTCGTGCGTTACGGAGTAGGGTCCATAGAGACCATTCATTGCCAAACAAAGAGAGCCTCGTCGACGATTACAACTACTACCAACAGTCTCCTAAAGGTATGGATGCTGGAGCAAAGTACTCCAGCAAAAATAGCAGTATCGGCGGAAGAGTTCGAGAATGGGAAATTATGTGTGTGAGCTGTTTACGTCATGCTATGCTATGCTCCCCCCATGAACCATGGACCTTGGCGTTGGTGGGGAGGCTTGCGTGCCTCAGCGATACAGATAGCCGTACCGTAGGTGCAACCACAACGGAGGGGTATCTGTTGAGAGGCCAAACAAACGTGTGGTCCCTGAAGAGGGGCAGCAGCCTTTTCAGTAGTTGCAAGGGCAACAGTCTGGGTGATTGACTGATCTGGCCTTGTAACAGTAACCAAAACGGCCTTGCTGTGCTGGTACTGCGAACGGCTGAAAGCAAGGGGAAACTACGGCCGTAATTTTTCCCGAGGGCATGCAGCTTTACTGTATGATTAAATGATGATGGCGTCCTCTTGGGTAAAATATTCCGGAGGTAAAATAGTCCCCCATTCGGATCTCCGGGCGGGCACTACTCAAGTGGACGTCGTTATCAGGAGAAAGAAAACTGGCGTTCTACGGATCGGAGCGTGGAATGTCAGATCACTTAATCGGGCAGGTAGGTTAGAAAATGTAAAAAGGGAAATGGATAGGTTAAAGTTAGATATAGTGGGAATTAGTGAAGTTCGGTGGCAGGAGGAACAAGACTTCTGGTCAGGTGACTACAGGGTTATAAACACAAAATCAAATAGGGGTAATGCAGGAGTAGGTTTAATAATGAATAGGAAAATAGGAATGTGGGTAAGCTACTACAAACAGCATAGTGAACGCATTATTGTGGCCAAGATAGATACGAAGCCCACACCTACTACAGTAGTAAAAGTTTATATGCCAACTAGCTCTGCAGATGACGAAGAAATTGAAGAAATGTATGATGAGATAAAAGAAATTATTCAGATAGTGAAGGGTGACGAAAATTTAATAGTCATGGGTGACTGGAATTCGAGAGTAGGAAAAGGGCGAGAAGGAAACGTAGTGGGTGAATATGGATTGGGGAAGAGAAATGAAAGAGGAAGCCGTCTGGTAGAATTTTGCACAGAGCATAACTTAATCATAGCTAACACTTGGTTTAAGAATCATGAAAGAAGGTTGTATACGTGGAAGAACCCTGGAGATACTAAAAGGTATCAGATAGATTATATAATGGTAAGACAGAGATTTAGGAACCAGGTTTTAAATTGTAAGACATTTCCAGGGGCAGCTGTGGACTCTGACCACAATCTATTGGTTATGACCTGTAGATTAAAACTGAAGAAACTGCAAAAAGGTGGGAACTTAAGGAGATGGGACCTGTATAAACTGAAAGAACCAGAGGTTGTACAGAGTTTCAGGGAGAGCATAAGGGAACAACTGACAGGAATGGGGGAAAGAAATACAGTAGAAGAAGAATGGGTAGCTCTGAGGGATGAAGTAGTGAAGGCAGCAGAGGATCAAGTAGGTAAAAAGACGAGGGCTAGTAGAAATCCTTGGGTAACAGAAGAAATATTGAATTTAATTGATGAAAGGAGAAAATATAAAAATGCATTAAATGAAGCAGGCAAAAAGGAATACAAACGTCTCAAAAATGAGATCGACAGGAAGTGCAAAATGGCTAAGCAGGGATGGATAGAGGACAAATGTAAGGATGTAGAGGCTTATCTCACTAGGGGTAAGACAGATACTGCCTACAGGAAAATAATTAAAGAGACCTTTGGAGATAAGAGAACCACTTGTATGAACATCAAGAGCTCAGATGGAAACCCAGTTCTAAGCAAAGAAGGGAAAGCAGAAAGGTGGAAGGAGTATATAGAGGTTCTATACAAGGGCGATGTACTTGAGGACAATATTATGGAAATGGAAGAGGATGTAGATGAAGATGAAATGGGAGACACGATACTGCGTGAAGAGTTTGACAGAGCACTGAAAGACCTGAGTCGACACAAGGCCCCCGGAGTAGACAACATTCCATTGGAACTACTGACGGCCGTGGGAGAGCCAGTCCTGACAAAACTCTACCATCTGGTGAGCAAGATGTATGAAACAGGCGAAATACCCTCAGACTTCAAGAGTAATATAATAATTCCAATCCCAAAGAAAGCAGGTGTCGACAGATGTGAAAATTACCGAACTATCATTTTAATAAGTCACTGCTGCAAAATACTAACACGAATTCTTTACAGACGAATGGAAAAGCTAGTAGAAGCCGACCTCGTGGAAGATCAGTTTGGATTCCGTAGAAATACTGGAACACGTGAGCCAATACTGACCTTACGACTTATCTTAGGGGAAAGATTAAGGAAAGGCAAACCTACGTTTCTAGCATTTGTAGACTTAGAGAAAGCTTTTGACAATGTTGACTGGAATACTCTCTTTCAAATTCTGAATGTGGCAGGGATAAAATACAGGGAGCGAAAGGCTATTTACAATTTGTACAGAAACCAGATGGCAGTTATAAGAGTCGAGGGGCATGAAAGGGCCCGCATCTCGTGGTCGTGCGGTAGCGTTCTCGCTTCCCACGCCCGGGTTCCCGGGTTCGATTCCCGGCGGGGTCAGGGATTTTCTCTGCCTCGTGATGGCTGGGTGTTGTGTGCTGTCCTTAGGTTAGTTAGGTTTAAGTAGTTCTAAGTTCTAGGGGACTTACGACCACAGCAGTTGAGTCCCATAGTGCTCAGAGCCATTTTTTTTTTTTTTTTACCTGAAAGGGAAGCAGTTGTTAGGAAGGGAGTAAGATAGAGTTGTAGCCTCTCCCCGATGTTATTCAATCTGTATATTGAGCAAGCAGTAAAGGAAACAAAAGAAAAATTCGGAGTAGGTATTAAAATCCATGGAGAAGAAATAAAAACTTTGAGGTTCGCCGATGAAATTGTAATTCTGTCAGAGACAGCAAAGGACTTGGAAGAGCAGTTGAACGGAATGGATAGCATCTTGAAAGGAGGATATAAGATGAACATCAACAAAAGAAAAACGAGAATAATGGAATGTAGTCGAATTAAGTCGGGTGATTCTGAGGGAATTAGATTAGGAAATGAGACACTTAAAGTAGTAAAGGAGTTTTGCTATTTGGGGAGCAAAATAACTGATGATGTTCGAAGTAGAGAGGATATAAAATGTAGACTGGCAATGGCGAGGAAAACGTTTCTGAAGAAGAGAAATTTGTTAACATCGAGTATAGATTCAAGTGTCAAGAAGTCATTTCTGAAAGTATTTGTATGGAGAGTAGCCATGTATGGAAGTGAAACATGGACGACAAATAGTTTGGACAAGAAGAGAATAGAAGCTTTCGAAATGTGGTGCTACAGAAGAATGCTGAAGATTAGATGCGTAGATCACATAACTAATGAGGAAGTATTGAATAGGATTGGGGAGAAGAGAAGTTTGTGGTACAACTTGACCAGAAGAAGGGATCGGTTGGTAGGACATGTTCTGAGGCATCAAGGGATCACCAATTTAGTATTGGAGGGCAGCGTGGAGTGTAAAAATCGTGGAGGGAGACCAAGGGATGAATACACTAAGCAGATTCAGAAGGATGTAGGTTGCAGTAGGTACTGGGAGATGAAGAAGCTTGCACAGGATAGAGTAGCATGGAGAGCTGCAACAAACCAGTCTCAGGACTGAAGACCACAACAACAACAACAACAACAACAACAACAACAACATGCTATGCTAGAGCGATATGCCTAAAAATTGTTAGATTCCTACGGGGACACTACTTTCAACATATTTATCTGCAACTAGAAAGGCAAGAGACCTGCTTTTTAATGTTAAAGTTACTCTTGGCTCATGTAAGTCCGTTGTACATAGCATTCCGTGAGACTGTAGGGAGTTGTACGTAACAAAGACTTTTAGAACTGTCGATGACAAATGAAGAGAGCATTAGCGACACAGATCATGCATAGCAGCTGTCTTTCCAAACACAGATATCAAATGATACACGACAATACTATTACCATAGGTCAATCTTCCAGTTCATGTAGCAGTATAACTGCGTAGTCTACGTAAATTGGGGTGATAGAACCATGATAAACAGACACAAAGGCTTCAGTGAAAGCTAGTCTTGAGTTCTGAAAATTTATGAAGGCATTGCCCAACATCTGATCAGTCAAAGTAGAACACGGTGAGAGACAAGACTCACCTCTATGTTCTCCAAAATCGAATTCTTAAAGAAACTGCGGATGCTCCCTCGTCAGATTTATCACACTATCATGACGTCTTCCAAAATTAACCACAAAAATCAGAAGTAAACTCTTCGAGATTATTTTTCATATTATTAAAAATGTGTAAACGTCGTACCCATTTAATAATTAAACAGTGCATTTAGTATCTCGTCATTTAAAATATTCCTAGCAGAGACAGACCTGCAAAAATTACATGGACTCAACCGCGTCTCTTTCAACCGTTCTCATTCTACGGTGACTTCTAGAAGTCACACTTCCGCAGAGTTGTCTACATGCTAATGATTTCGCCTTTTGGCTGTTATTTTATTTCCTTCTTCATATTCTATTTCACTTGGTACTCTAAGATATAAGTGGCATCAACAAAGCGATCCCTACATGGTCAAATAATGTTGTTGATGTGCACTACGATACATAGTGTAACTAATTTAGAAAGGACCAAATTAATCGCTTTACAATGGCTACAAGGCCGGAAATTACAATAGAAAGAAGTAAAATAACAGTCAAACGGCGAAATAATTATCATTTAAACACTTCTCATTATAGCTGGAGCTCGGACTGTGACCCGCGTCTATGTTTGTCTCTAGAAGAACCTGAGGATTTTTTTTTTTTTTTCGTTAGGTGACGAAATGTTGCAGAGAATGACGAAACTGAGAACGATATCGACATAATTAATGAAATACTGTATCATACGTCTTTCATAAAGGCGTTTTACCTAAAATGAAAACCGAAAGCACAACTAAATGAGTCACATTCTCTGCTATTCAATTCTATATGAATTTTGCACGCACATGCACAATTTTGTTATATCTTGTCGTTCCTGTTGCAGGAGAGTACGAAATTTTATTTTCTCCCTGTTCATATCACACCGTTGCTTGTAAATCTGCTCAGCCACGATGCAGATTGAAACTAAAAGAAGCTTGTATTAAGGACCGCAAAAATCGGAAAAGCCACTACGACGTTTCCGGACGCAAGGCTGACGTGCCGCACGCTTGGCTTCACGGCGAGCTTGCCACGCTACCTACTGACTCATATTAAATAATAAATTGCGGAGAAGTAGCGTGAGAAGCATTACGGAGGTTTGTCTATTACACAGGTTTTTGCTCCCGCATTTTTGTGGCTCGGTTCTTGTGTTTCCCCGTATGAGCTGTCTGCAGCCTTGGGGACCGCTCTGCGTGGCAATTTGAGAGCCAGGGCACGACGCGGATATCCGGCCGGCAACATGGCAACATGCGGCCTCAGCTGTGCTGCTTTCCCTAGCGCTCCGACGCCTTTCTTTGCTGCCCCTCACTTTCTTTCTTCGCAGTCTCTTTCCAGTGTTCCGCCTCTCCTTTTTCTCACTTTCGGGACCAATGTCTTTAGTTCATTCACGCGCGCAAAATTGTTTCCCTGAAAAGAGGACCGGTATTCGAGGAAGACTGCGCGACTATTCTGTTATCACCGTCGTATATCTTTCATCTACATCTAAATCTACCTGATTACTCTGCAGTTCAGACTAAAGTGTTTGACAGAGGTTTCATAGAACGTCTTTCAGACTTCTCGGCCGTTCCTCTGTCGAACTGCTCGTGTGATAATGAACACCTAAATCTTTCCGTGCGAGCTTTGATTTCTTTTATTTTATCAAGATGGTTATTTCTTTCTACGTAGGAGGGGCGATTTTCAAGACAGACCTCGTGGCTTACTCGATAGCGTCGGAGAGTGATAAAGAATGAATGGCCGGTTCAAATCTAGCTATGGTCTTTTTTCTCGTTCAGTTTGGATACCTACATCATTTGAATATAAAATTCGTCAAATACATGCTACTTAGCACATGCATAATCATTTTTATGAAAAACGCACGTCTTCTTGTTTTTAATTACATATCGCACACAATATTCATTTTAAAAATAAATTCTTAATTGTCGATATTCTATAAAAGAATGTTAATAAACTTGTAAAGTTTTGTTAAACCATATCTATTAACTATCTTCCACAAAATATCGATAATAAGAATTAATATTTGCAATATGTGTGATATGTACTTAGATACATGAAATCATTCATTTTTCACAAAAATGATGATCAGGTGTGTGTAAATTAGCTTATATTTGATCGATTTTATGTTTAAATGATGTAGGTATTCGAATCGAGCGAAAAAAATAAGATGAAAGAGAAAGACCATAGCGAGTTGATTACCCACTTATTCCCCAGCGCTACGGGGTGTGTCACGGGGTCAGCCGTGTAAATGGCCTTAACTTTAGTCAACGAAAA
Source organism: Schistocerca cancellata (assembly GCF_023864275.1). NCBI lineage: Eukaryota > Metazoa > Arthropoda > Insecta > Orthoptera > Acrididae > Schistocerca > Schistocerca cancellata. Next base: position 345,783,682 of record NC_064629.1, on the reverse strand, counting down.
TTTGTTGGAAATCTTCAAAGTCGATTTTCTTGAGAATTTTTGAGAGTTGCATCGAACAGCTTTGGAATATTAATATTCGACCTCTGAACTTTCGATTGTTGGGAGATCTCCTTGTCAGATTGTCTCCTAAATCGTTTAAGTAGATTAAGAACTGAAGAGGGCCTATGCAGCTTCCTTGAGCAACCCTAGATATCGCATCGGTTTCACTACATGACATCACGTTAGTTACTACGAGCTGTGACCCTTCTGACAGGAAATCACGAATCCAGTTGTTCAAGTGAAATGATACTCCACAGGCACACAGTTTGATTAGAAGCCGGTTATGAGAAACACTGTCAAAAGCGTTCTCTAAATCCAGAAATACGGAATCAGTTTGAGATCCGTTGAAGATAGCACGCGTTACTTAATGTGAAAAAAGAAGCAGTTCTGTTTTACAAGAACGATACGTTCTGAATCTGTGTTGATTATGTATCAATAGATTTTTTCCTTCGACGAATTTCACCTAATGTTGAGACACAGTATCTATACCATTCGTAGGAATCATAAGAATATGGTAAGAGAGATTACAGCGAATACAGAGGCATCTAAACCATTATTTTCCCTAGCTCGAAAACAGAAAATTGCTAAAATGCGAGCCTCCTCCATGATGTTCATTAGCTTGCTGGCTTTTCCTCTTCGTATTTCCTCATGTTATTTCATGACGAAGCTGACAAGTCTTTCTGATGTCGTTATGACTAAAATGGTGAATGTTCTACATTATTTACTATGGCAGGTCCCGCCTTTCGTATAGGCGGGCATTCTCAGGAAACGAGCTACCTGGAATAACGATTATATGATGATTGTTGCGTATTGGTTCCAAGTTGAAAATGGAATATATCAAATAGACCTATCCACTCAGAAGGAATATCTGATTACACGAATTGTTCATTTAACATTGTCTGAAACTTGATTGGTCACGATAAAATATATGTTTCGCAGATAGAAATCACCATTGTGATTCGTCATATACAGTGCTTGACAAAAAAAAAGTGAAGAACCCAGAAGGGAAGAAGGAAATTAAATGAAACTTCATTGCTTTAAAGGGAATATGATGTTATTTCAATGACTGTAAAATGAGTCAAATTTACAAAGAACTTGGCAATATGAGCCCACTCATTGGTACGATCCCGCACTCCCTCTGACCTGGACACTCGTACTGATTCGGGTGGGATGTGTGTCGAAAAGCCGTTGTATCCTCTCCTAAGGCAATCTGGCCCACAACTGTTGTAACTGGTCCTTGATAACCTGGACTGGCACTGAGATAGAGTTGACGTACAGGCTGGTCCCACACGCGGTCTATCTGGGAGAGATCTAATGATCTTACTGGCCACAGAAGTACCTCAACATCACGCAGACTGTTTATAAACCTTGTGTGTATGAGCATTGTCCTGTTGAAAAATGGCACCACGATACTGTCGCATAAGAGGTACAAGATGAGATCGCAGCATGTCCGTGACGTACCGTTGTGCCACCAGAGTTCCCTCAATCGCTAGAAGCAATGACCTATAATACGCGACGGCTCCCCACACAATGACGCCAAGACCAACACCACTGTGCGTTTCCAAAACATTGGTGGTCAGACGTGGTCGACCGGAATCGTGACGATGAGCATGTGCCTGCCTTCACGTTCCCATGCAGTGCACAGTCGGGTCACTGTCACATTCCAATGCCCCACAAATCTGGATATTCCACGATACGATCAGCTGGCCAAACGGAGATCCACAATCAGGCCCCTTTCAGACTGGCAGGTGCTGATGACACTGTCTCACACGATTACGCGGCATCTCTGTGTCCTTCACAGTGATCGTTTAACTGCTGAAGCCGTCCGTGCCTCTTATATACAGGTACTCTACCAGTGCCGGTAACAACATTAAACACGAACAACACTACTGCGTTCTGGTGGCAATTTTACCTGTCAAAGATAATTACTACTGTAATCATTTACATACCCACCGATGGTGTGTAGGTGAACGTAGGTAGATTGACATCCGATCTTGTCTTGTGTGTGCTTCACTTTTATGCCAAGCAGTGTACTGCACGAATAATTATAACACTGTAAAAAAGAACTGACATCACTTTTGGAGTCATTTGTTACATTGCTTCTTAACATAAAGAAGATAGTCCGTCATATACTACACGCCACAATAGTCCTACAAGTTCTGTGCACGTTGATTTTTCAAAAACATATGATTTGGTTTTGCTATGTCATCTAGTACGAAATATGTTACTAGAAATCTATTCAAATCTGTAGAAGGGTTCGGCTCTTCATGAAAGAAACATAGTATTTTGTATAGAACGTAGACTCTCACTAGTACACACCAACATCACTTCGGCGTTAGTCTCTCAGTAAATGCAATAACAATGAAATAATTGTATGTTGTTATTGGCCAGGAAATTCGATGTGGAGTTGTTCGGTTACCTGCTGCAAGTATTTCTATTTGACCCCACTTCGACATCTTGGGCATCGATAAAGATGAGATGAACTGATGAGGAGAACACAAACAGTTACTTCCCACGCGAATAAAATCTCCGACCGGAGCGGGAATCATACCTGGAATCCTGGAATCGTAGGATTTAAGGGCAGCGACGTTAAACACTAGGCCATGAACTGTGGGCCGTTCCATCCAATGACAGTGGTTCATAAGGTACGATGCTGTTCAGAAGCATCGTTGTCAGTCTGAACGACTCAAGGTGAAATGACCACATAAGTCTAGGAGTGGGAAAGGTATATTTCAAACCGACAGCAGCTGAAAGAATCCTAATGAAGTGAAATTCACGCACAACTGAAGTTCGTTTCAAAATCACTGTCCTGCAGAGTCATGATTATTGTCGCGGTGTGGTTACCTAGTTGGATTAACGGAAGTGATGAGTGTAAATGGACAAAATTCAAGAGCACTTAACAAGAAGCCCTACCTACATGGATATGTGCCGAATAAAGATGTGTTTCGTTAACCGTGACTGAAAGCAAAAAGAACCAAACCAGACATAAGTGTATGGAGAGCAATATGTGATATAAATTGAAAGGTGAAATTGCATCTATGACAAAATAGCCAAAGAAATTTTGGTATTATGTTAAGTCAGTAAACGAATCAAACCCATCAATCTAGTCATTCAGTACCGATGCTGGCACCGGAACGCAGGATACGGAGAAGGTCAAATTGTTTTGCAGAAGAGGATCGTATTTTCAATCGTCTAACGCACACGAAAATAACATATATAGATGTAAGGGACAACGGGATAGAAAATCGACAAATACCGCCCAGCAGAGGGAAGGCAAATGGACTTGATGGAATACCTATATGATTTTACAAAAAGTGATTGAAAGAAGTTGCATGACACATCCCCCCTCCCGCACATACCCGATAACCGGGCGTGTTAACGTGCCGCTTCCGTAATACTGAGAGGCGAGCCTGCCCCGGAACAAATCCGTCTCGCAGATTAACGATGGGGTCTAGTGAGCCGACCAGCCTGGATGCGGTTTTTAGGCAGTTTCCCACATCCAACTAGGTGAATAACGTGGTTACTATCCACATCCCGCGTCAAATATTCGTGACGCAGACATCTAGAAAACGTTCTCACACTTGAATATGAGATTTACGCTAGACACAGACAGATGGGATACTCAAATTTCGTCCCGGCAGGATTGAAGGATCAGAAAGTGCATACGGCCAGCAAATGTCACAACATTACTAAAACCCATATAAGAAATGCCGACTCCGTAGAGAAACCGGAAAAAGCAAGGAAGAAGAAGAAGAAACGATGGAACTTGCTCATATTCTAGTTGCAGGCTGTCGCTGGAGGAGTGAAATATAGGAATACCAGCAGAGGATCGAACTTGGGGAAGGAATCGACAGATTACCCTTACCATAAAAAATATATTGTTCACAGATAGACGGAAAGGTCTGTTATTGTTTGATCACACCATTATCGAACAAATGCTGGAAAAAATCACATCCATTAAATATCTGTCAGTTTACGTACGGGTGCTTTAAAGTAGGATGATACCATAAAAATAACTGTAGAAAAGGCAGATGCCAAACTGAGACTGATTGGAAATATCCTTAGGAAGTACAGTCTACTCACGAAGGCTGTAATTTACGAGGTCCCAATTCTTGAGTATTGTTCCTCAGTATGGGAACACGTACCAGATAGGATTAATAGCGGAAAAAGATAAGATACAAATTAGAACAACTTGTTTCGCTGCCGATTCTTTTAATGAGTGCGAAAGCGCTAAGGATATCCTCATCCAACTCCAGAGGTAGACGCCACATTAGACGCGTAGTGTATCACGGTGGGGTTTAGTGTTTTTAGTTCAGAGAAAGTACGTCCGCAGAAGAGTCATCAATTATATTATTTCTTCATACATACATCTCGCGGAAAGACCATGAAGATAAAATTCGAGAGATTTTTCCGAGGCTTACCAGCTATATTTTTTCCCACACATCATTCGCTGCTGTACAGGAACGGGAGGAAGTTGACAGTAGTACAAAAAGCATCCTCCGTCGTACACTGTGAGGAATACTGACGTACAACTAGATGTGGATTACAAGAAAGTATACCAACAATCTTTCATTTCACGCACCGTTCGCGAATGGAATAACATATAAAATCCAAAATGTAACGACCGCCTCAAATAACATAATGGATGCTTCTACAGAATGTAATCTCACGTAAGTTGTCAGTGATCGGGCATCTACAGCAATGCAAAAGAGTTGAATGGGAGCACGCCGTGGTGTGTTGTCCGATAAAATGTATTACATCTAGGACAATTCCATTTGTTGTCGTTTCTAGAGGAGAATGACAGCGAATGTGAAGTGTCACACTTGGTGTAAAGCTTATAGCTTGCCCTTTACTTCGTTAACCTCTGAAGAACAGCACGTCATAAAGCTGCCCCCAGCGTCAGGGACTAGCTTCGCTTGATCGATCAATAAGAATTAATACCAACTGGTGATGGTTCACTGAGTTTTTTAAGTTTGTATGTAACATAATATGTATATTGAGTTAACAACAAAGGACACCAAGGAGAGGTTTGGAAAGGGAATTAAGGCTCAGAGTGAAGAAACAGAAACTTTAAGGTTTCTGTTGGAGACGGCAAGGCACTTGGAAGGCTACTTGAGCGGAACGGATAGTGTCTAGATGAGAGATCGTAAGACAAATGCCAATAAAAACGAAAAAAGGTAATGGAATATATTCAAAGTAAATAAAGCAAAGCTGAAGGAATAATATTAGGAAATGAAAGACTAAAAGAAGTAGATGAGTTTTCTTATACGTGCAGCAACATAATGACGATGGCCGAAAAAGATAGAATATAAAATACAGGTTGTCAATAGCAAATAAAGTGTTTCGGGAACATCGAAATGTACTATTTCTTTTCTGATAAATGCCCTTGTATGGAAATGAAATGTGGACGATAAACTTCTGAGAAGATAATAGAACAAAAACTTTTGAAATACGACGTTACCGAAGAATGCTGAAGACTAAAAGGGGAGACAAGATAACCAATAAAGAAGTTTCCGAGATGTGTGTTCCTAAGCGCGGGGCCATTCATAACAAACCCTTTTGTCACAGTCGTTTATGTCAGTGGATTTCCTAATGTGCAGCCCGTATTGTCGCCAGAATGAATCCCCTTTCGTCTCTGCTCTGCTTTTACACTTTCCTTACGGTTTCCAGTGCTCTGAATGCCGCCATTCAGTCTCGTGGTGGGTAGAGGTTATACTGTTTCGGCACTTCGGCACATCTGATGAATGTCATTTTCAGACAAGATTTTCTGAACAGAAAAACTGCAATTCTGTTTTACTAATATGCGTGGAGTTTGAGAGAGGATTAAGATTTGAATTGTACCATAGTCGCTTCCAACTAGATCAGAGACCCTGTGACATAAGCGTGGTTCTTTGTTTTTCGTCCTTAAATGTGGTTGTTCCACCAAGAAGTGACGGAGGAATCCATAAATATGGTATTTAGAATAATATCACACCGGCACCCGTTGTAATCATGTAACATCGCCATTCTGTAGCTGGCAAATTGAAGTCTTCCCGTTTTACAATAACATGATCGGGAATATTACTCGCGATATTCTCTAAGTGTTCTCTGAAGCGCTCTGCCACTGCGAATCGTGAGGCAGGTAGTCTACGTGTAGTAGTCTATATGTTTGACCCACTTTTGATGATAGCCTTTACCCAGATTATTTCACATTCGGGTTCTGTGCAACCTGATTACATATTATCGAGTATTTTACGAAAATAAATACGCCGTCACCATTCTGGGCTTTCCTTTGGCTGGTTCATACTTGGAGATTCCAGGTTAGCTTTAGATCAAGTGTTAATTCTAAGAATACTGTTGTTTTAGTTAGGTGGACTGGGTGGTTATGGATTATAAGGTACGAGTCCTAGGGTGAGAATGCTTAGGTGGTTTCTCTATAATTAGTGCTTGGATTTTTAAGAAGGGACGTTGTAGAGATATCACTGGTTAAACCAGGAGGTGAAATTGTTGAGGTGACGTTGCAGTGTCGTTAAGATGAATGGTAGGTTTCGGCGTCATACACACAGGGAGGGTTTTGGAACGTCAATTCGGAAAAGAAGCGGCGATAGGAATGATCGTTCGGAACACATGGATCTGGTAGGAAAATGCAGGAGTGGCTGTCGTTTAAAGCTTCAATGAATGGAAGTTTGCTCAGGAATGATGCAATCTAATTGATTCTAAATGCATATCAATGGAATTTTAACAGGTGAGGAGAATGCTATCGACGGTCATTGGCTTTTTCGGTATCTAGAGAAAACGAGGAGGAAGGCCGTTGGTTGTATAAGAGGTAGCCTGCGTGTAGGAGTTCATCGACTGTGGAAATATTAGAACAGAAGCCACGCTGGGTATTGTTCGAGGCGTCTAAGAATGCGCTAGTAAAAGGTGGTATTAAGGACCAGTCTTAAGACTGAGCTAAGGTTAACGGGTTGACAGGAACAGATATCCCTTTGAGGTTTACAAGGTTCCAGGACGGGAAGAATTTTGGAGATCATCCACGGGTTAGGATAATAACCTCTATAAAGAATAATTACATACAGGCTTGCTAGGATTTCTAGGAAAGAGATAAGACATTCTTTAAAGTGGTAGTATCTGATGGAATTATGACCAGGGCCTGTGTTTCGTTTCTTTGCAAAGTGATGTTACAGTGATCAATGTTTCCTCAAACTTCTTATGCTGTGAAGTATAAGTATTGTAATCTGAAAGCCAGAGGAGCAGCTCATGAGTCACCAGCGTACTAATGGCTGTGTGGGACTATGGTATGGTTAAATTTGGGATTATGAGAAGTGGGGAACATATCTTGGATGTGAGGGATCTTCAGATTTGCTTTAATTAGGTAGTCATGAAGGGGCTGGTCGTTGATTTCGTGGGAGGGAACCAAACAACGAGGTAATCGGTCCCATCAGATTGGGGAAGGATTGGAAAGGAAGTCGGCCGTGCCCTTTCAAAGGAACCACGCCGGCAATTGCCTGAAGCAATTTAGGGAAATCACGGAAAACCTAAATCAGCACGGCCGGACATAGGTTTGAACCGTCGTCCTCCCGAATGCGAGTGCAGTGTGCTAACCCTGCGCCACCTCTGTGATCTATCACGCGGTGAAAAGTCTTCTATTACGTTCTGGGTTCATGGGTAGTGTTTTATTTAGTTTAGTGCATGTTCGTAGCCAGTCCCAGCGTCTTTTTACATTTAGTCAAGTTTTTCTGTATGAGAGAAGCATAATAAGTTATGTCTTCAGGGTTTCGGAAAGTTATAGAGTGGCATCTGATCTGGGTGTGAATATGATGCTCGTTGACGGACGAAAGGGCGTGATTATTACTTTGGATTTATTTGTGGAAGGTTTTGTGCGTGCAAGTTTATTTGCGTGGAATATGAGTGAGGATCGAGGTTTGGATTGTGTCATGGTACGTCGCAGCCAGATCAGAGACCTTGGACCGAGGAAGTTTATTTGCGTGGAATATGAGTGAGGATCGAGGTTTGGATTGTGTCGTGGTACGTCGCAGCCAGATCAGAGACCTTGGACCGAGGAATGCGCCGGATGTTTACACTATTGCATCAGGAGAGGAACTGTTTTGATAATAAGTGTGGCACGGAAGAGAAATAAGGTCAACTAGAAGTAAGGTAATAAATTCACGCCTCCTGTTGACGTTGACTTGAGAGCAGCCTTGGATGGGTAATAATAAGCGTGGAGAAGTTGAAAGTTGGCTGTGCCGCCTGTATGTAGGGCAGCAAACATTAATCACACTATTTCTTTGGCAAAATGGGCACTGAATTACAAGTGTGATTTTATTCCTCGTCAGAACGTTAGTTTTCATTATATTTTTACTGTTCCTTCTTAATCAGATTCAATTTCTGAACACTTTTCAGTATATTTAACTGTTATTATATTGTAGGTTGACCTCTACACTGAACTTCCGACAGTGGATATTTAGGTCTGACTACTGCTAACATTCTGAAAGCACACTCGTAACGAACTATGGACAGAACTATATATTTTACATACAGGATGTTCCGAAACTATTCGTTTTAATTAATACAGGAGGTAAAGAACATAAAAAATATACACTCCTGGAAATTGAAATAAGAACACCGTGAATTCATTGTCCCAGGAAGGGGAAACTTTATTGACACATTCCTGGGGTCACATACATCACATGATCACACTGACAGAACCACAGGCACATAGACACAGGCAACAGAGCATGCACAATGTCGGCACTAGTACAGTGTATATCCACCTTTCGCAGCAATGCAGGCTGCTATTCTCCCATGGAGACGATCGTAGAGATGCTGGATGTAGTCCTGTGGAACGGCTTGCCATGCCATTTCCACCTGGCGCCTCAGTTGGACCAGCGTTCGTGCTGGACGTGCAGACCGCGTGAGACGACGCTTCATCCAGTCCCAAACATGCTCAATGGGGGACAGATCCGGAGATCTTGCTGGCCAGGGTAGTTGACTTACACCTTCTAGAGCACGTTGGGTGGCACGGGATACATGCGGACGTGCATTGTCCTGTTGGAACAGCAAGTTCCCTTGCCGGTCTAGGAATGGTAGAACGATGGGTTCGATGACGGTTTGGATGTACCGTGTACTATTCAGTGTCCCCTCGACGATCACCAGTGGTGTACGGCCAGTGTAGGAGATCGCTCCCCACACCATGATGCCGGGTGTTGGCCCTGTGTGCCTCGGTCGTATGCAGTCCTGATTGTGGCGCTCACCTGCACGGCGCCAAACACGCATACGACCATCATTGGCACCAAGGCAGAAGCGACTCTCATCGCTGAAGACGACACATCTCCATTCGTCCCTCCATTCACGCCTGTCGCGACACCACTGGAGGCGGGCTGCACGATGTTGGGGCGTGAGCGGAAGACGGCCTAACGGTGTGCGGGACCGTAGCCCAGCTTCATGGGGACGGTTGCGAATGGTCCTCGCCGATACCCCAGGAGCAACAGTGTCCCTAATTTGCTGGGAAGTGTCGGTGCGGTCCCCTACGGCACTGCGTAGGATCCTACGGTCTTGGCGTGCATCCGTGCGTCGCTGCGGTCCGGTCCCAGGTCGACGGGCACGTGCACCTTCCGCCGACCACTGGCGACAACATCGATGTACTGTGGAGACCTCACGCCCCACGTGTTGAGCAATTCGGCGGTACGTCCACCCGGCCTCCCGCATGCCCACTATACGCCCTCGCTCAAAGTCCGTCAACTGCACATACGGTTCACGTCCAAGCTGTCGCGGCATGCTACCAGTGTTAAAGACTGCGATGGAGCTCCGTATGCCACGGCAAACTGGCTGACACTGACGGCGGCGGTGCACAAATGCTGCGCAGCTAGCGCCATTCGACGGCCAACACCGCGGTTCCTGGTGTGTCCGCTGTGCCGTGCGTGTGATCATTGCTTGTACAGCCCTCTCGCAGTGTCCGGAGCAAGTATGGTGGGTCTGACACACCGGTGTCAATGTGTTCTTTTTTCCATTTCCAGGAGTGTATATTTAGTTATTATACGTATGTTCCCCGACGGCAATTTCTGGTGCTAGGGATAATTTATACAGATGATAGTTTAGCATGCAAATTACAACAGCGACATTCACAGGAACTGCTGGAATGCGCGACCATCGACCTTTATGGACGCAGTACACAGTGCATCGTCGGATCATTGACTGTCGTGTCCGTTCGAAGCTTCCTGGCATGTTCGCAATGGTACCAGCAGCGACCGCAATTCTAGCGACGAGGTCTTCTTCTGTTTGCATAATGTTTTCATACATTAGCTGCTTTGCAACCCCCAAAGGAATAAATGCAGACACATGAAGTGAGGTGAATTGGGTGGTCAGGCTACAGGGCCACCATGGCCGATCCATCGATTCCCGAAGGTGGCTCTCAGATGATTGCTCCCAAACTGGACTGGCACCGCATCGTGCTCGAAGTACATCCTTTGTCTAACATTCAGAGGTACATCCTCCAGCAGTTCTGGCAACTGGAATAATGTGTGGTCCAATTAACCTATCATCGGGAATGCCGGCTCACACATTAACACCGACTGGCTGTCGATAAGCGCAAGATCGAGTGCCTCGTGGATTCACATGTGTCCAAACATGCGAACTGTGGATATTGAAACAAAGCCTCGTCGGTGTTCTGGACCGCGGCCGGAAATAAGGGCTGCAGGGCACTCTGATGTAAAAACCACTGTGCGAACGGCACGCGTTGGGAAAATGTTCGGATGCTGGTGCTCCCACGCGCGGAAGATGGAAAGAATGAATCTGCTGGTCATGTAACACACTCCACACAATGCTACGTGTGACGTCAAGAATCTGCGCAGTGCGTCGTGGGCTTGTAGGTGAAGTGCCTTCAACATTTCGTAGACTCTCGTCTTCCATTTCGGGACTTCGCACTATTCGATTTCGACCTGTATAGTGCATAATTGCACAGAAAGTCCTTTTTTCTCGTAGCACGCCATGCAGACGTCCGAATGTTTGATGTTGTAGACCCCGTCGGTTGGGAAAGCGCTCTCGTTACTCATTCACTGCAGCTCGTCAATTTCCATTCACAGACCCATGTACCAGATGCATGTCGTACATGGGTCTGTTAGAAGCATAAGGAGGAAGATAAACAGCAAACGAGTGGTACCAGTCTCAACTGCAATATAGGGTGCAAAAGGGTGAGTCGCTGATGTTAAATTTTTGCGTGAGACAATAGTCAGACAAGAAACATATAAATATAGGTGCAACGGTACCTCAGGATAGTGTATTATGCTCAATTCTGCTCTTAATATACGATGTCGTGTTGAAAAGTAATGCCTCTGATTTTTTATGTGATAACTATTAAAGCCTTTAAACAAAACAAACGTTATTAACAACCTATGTCTCTATGATTCATGTCTACGTATTTATTTCTTAACTTAGTACTTTGTCAAAGCTTTTGAAAATGTTGGTTGTACCCGTTTCACTATTGTCGTTGAGTAGATGTTCCCTAAGTTTCCTAATGAGAGTCTAGATTTCTAGTTCTTCACACAAAGATATTCTGTGCCCTCTGTTCAGTGTATGTAGCATTTCAAATGCGTGTCTTGTATCTTTTATATTGGAGGCTATTGCATATTTGTGTGGTGCATTTTATCGGAAGGTGTTGATTTGTTCTTTGAATCTGGTGTGGAAGTTACGGCACGTTTGACCTACAAACTGAGTTGGGCATTTATTACATATGATTTTATACATGGCAGAGCATGAAAATTTGTCTTCACAGCTTTTTAAGTTAGCAGGAAGTCTTTCGCAAAATTTGTTATTTGTTTGGAATGCAGTTCTTATTTTGTGTCGCTTGAAGATATTGGCAATTTTTTGGGAGATATTACCGAGGAAGGGGATGCATGTGCTTAGTGTCTTTACTTGGTTCTTGGTGGTTTTGTTGTTCATTTTCTTTTTTCTTTTTTAACTAAATTGTCTACTATTGTAGGTTTATACCCATTAGCTGCAATTTTTGTTTTATGATTTTTATTTCATTTTGGCGGCTCTAATAACTCTGTGGGCCTTTTAGACCCTAATTCTTTGGTAATTCCTAACCTCTTTCATTGCATCGCTAGGTTAGAAATTACGAAAGAATGAAGCTCAAACTTATGAAAGCCATCACTAGTATTTATTTTAACAAAGACTGCACGAGATAATAAACTACCTCAAAGTACATCAAAGTGAAAACCCAAATGAATTTGCGATCTGGTAACACAGTTCGAAATAAAATCGAGAAAATGTGGCTAGATACCAGAATTAGAGTACTCCAGGGAAAGAAGGGCTTACTAAATAAACAACTATACAATAGTCATCAAGTACTGGCGAATAAAATACCAAATATTACCTCCAACTATGTGTGGCATAAAATCAGTGACAGTGTTAACAAGGAGTACATCACTATCATAAACAGACAAAGAAATCTGCCCAAACTCAAAAACGTGCAGTTAACATCAAACCACATAACGAACGACACTGGGAAGCAACATAAATTCTACATCAAAGTTATAAACACCACCTGAATCGAATTCACTGATGAAGAACTTGTCTCACTTAATAAAGATCTTAAATACAACATGGAAAAACCATTCAGCATTAGAAATATTAAAGAATTAATACCAGCTACTAAGGACGCAGTAGATGCCGCTAAGTTAAATAACAACACTCAAATTGTTGAGCAGAAAAAGTTAAAAATCTGTTTGAGAAAGAAACAGTTTGCAACACCACCACCATTAAGGAAAATAGACCATGTCACACATTAAACACTAGACTGAAAAAACATAAACCAACTGCCACAAAGGCAGGCAGAGGAAATTCAGCAGTTATTTTATATGATAATGAATACGTCCAGAAAATCTCGAAGTTATTTAAAGAAAATAATTTCATACAGCTAGACAAAGACACTACCAACAAATTCCAAATCGAACTTAAGGCACTCCTCAAAAATATCAACTTCCTGCTTACTAAAAGTGTAAAGCACCAATTTATATGCATGAATCCAGCAGCACCACGCCTAAGATCTCAATTAAAATCTCACAAAGAGATGGCTCTATAAAACTGATCCCAAACTCCATATATTCCCCTGTTTACAAAATTCTATAGAAACTCAGCAAGATCCTATGGAATAACTTTTTGTTTGAAAGTAACTACTCAATAAAAAATTGCCTCTCATGATACACATACACAGTACTAACAAAGGACAAATAATCTCTCTAGATCCAACAAATATGTATACTAAAATCCCCAGGCATGGTATTTTGGTTGTTAGTAAACAAAAAATAATAAAATACAAGAAGTTCTCCCTGACAGAAATCACAGAATTCAGTAACCTTCTGAAGCTAGTATTAAAATATAATTACTTCTCTTTCAATCGAAAAATCTACAGACAAACAAATGGGCTAGCTATGGGTGCCGATATATCAGGAACTACAGTGGAAATATTCCTCAGTCACCTACAGCACAAACTTTTCACATGAAACCCATCATGCATTCATTAAGTTCAGTCTTACAGATATGATACATTTCTGATCATTGATGGAGAAAACAAAGACGATGTCCAAGACATTCTCTAAACATTCAAAGCAGTGCACAAGAATGTTAAATTCACCTGTGAACAGGAAGAAGATAATACCATTAACTTCCTCAATGTAACTATCTGCAAACAAGATAACAAATATGTCCTCCAAATTTGCAGGAAACCAACCACCACAGACATAAACATGCATGCTTCCTCCTATCGTATCAAAATTCACAAACTAGCAGCTTACCGCTCAATGATCCACAGAGCTATAAAAATCACACTGAGTAGTGAGAGCCGCCAGAATGAAATAAAAATCATAAAACAAATAGCTGCAGCTAATGGGTATAAACCTACAATAATAGGCAATTTAGTTAAAAAAATAAAAAAGAAAATGAACAAAAAAAATCATCAAGAACCAAGTAAAGACACTAAGAACATGCATCCCCTTCCTCGGTAATATCTCCCAAAAAATTGCCACTATCTTCAAGCGACACAAAATAAGAATTGCATTCCAAACAAATAACAAATTTTGCAAAAGACTTGCTGCTAACTTAAAAAGCTGTGAAGACAAATTTTCATGCTCTGGCATGTATAAAATCATATGTAATAAATACCCAGCTCAGTATGTAGGTCAAACATGCCGTAACTTCCACACCAGATTCAAAGAACAAATCAACACCTTCTGATAAAATGCACCACACAAATATGCAGTAGCCTCCAATATAAAAGATACAGGACACCAATTTGACAATGTAGAAATCAACCTTGAAATACTACATACCCTGAACAAAGGACACAGAATATCTTCATGTGAAAAACTAGAAATCTATACACTCGGAAGGAAACTTAGGGAACAGCTACTCAACGACAATAGTGAAACAAGATCAACCAACATTTTCAAAAACTGACAAAGTACTTAAAGCATTTTCACGATTTACAGTTCCACTTCACGGTAATTAATGTAACCACTCCCATTCATCCCTCAATAAGTTCAACCTATAAACATACGCATGATCTGCTGTAATCTTTTTATGTATAAGAAATGCATATAGTAATTGAAGTATGTACATATACATATTCAAGTTCAACCTGTTCAGATTTTTTAAAACTAAAGGAAAACATATTTATGTGCATAACCGTTTAATCATTATTTTTGTATCCAGTGGTGCGGCACATTCATATTTACAAAAAATGTATACATAACTACCTAATATAATAAATCAGTTGTCGACATGTGAATATTCTGGTACAGCCCATTCATATTTCTAGAAAATAACATCATATTTATGTAGAAATCATTTAAACTTTTATCTCTGTATCCAATGTAAATAAACTTACCTGAAACATGTACGTCTCTGAAGTGACAGTGTAAATGAATGTGCAGTGGATAGGACATACGCCAGGCAAGAATATGCAGAGTTAAACTCTATCGTCCCTGTAAGTACAATTCACTGTCAGAAAATAATGTTTTCAACCTCTGAAGTACTTTTCCTAAGTAAACAATTTTTATGATTAGCAAAAGCTGCAAAATGACTTACACTGTCCTTGGTCTACGACTGTGAAAAGACATGTGTTCTCTTCACCATCTTCACCAACACTAGCCATGTAAATAAATAATTCTGTGTCCGACGATGATGGTGTTAACCATCGAAACGGGTAGTGGCAAAATAAACAAGTGACTAGTGACTGATGCAGAAACTGTTTTTTTTTTTTTTTTAATCAACAGTCGCAGCCCTCATAGTGCCATCCCTAATGGACGAAATATTCAGGCATACTCCATGTTAATTTGCTCACTACAGTCCTTTGTCTCTAGCAGCTTATGAAGAATTATTAACGATCCCACAGGACGGAATAGAGAAGAAAAACATTGTAATTAGAGAGGAAATTTCCGTTGAAAAAAGATTAGAAGTAACTGAAATTTGTGGCGACAGGAACATCATTTGATTGATTGTAATATCAGTAAACGCCAGCGGTATAATTGTCATTAAAACCTGCAAAGTTATTATATCTGTCGCACAATAATGTTTTTAGTTAGTTAAACAAAAGATGAGAGCTAATTTGTTTGTGTTTTGTGATTATTATTTTGTTTGGCATGGAGATCATGCTACTGTAGAGTACTATGCAATATGAACAAACAGTGATTTGCTACAGCTGTATGTCCAGATTCCATGTCATTTGTGATAATGTCGTGAGTCTGAGGTACATTTTACAGACAATCAGTTATTATATAAATTTTCAAAGTGGAAGCAGTTTTCCGTACCTGCATTGTGGAATACTGTTGCGGTTTAATTCTACAAGCTAAAACTGTGTTTTAACATATAAAGGGAGAGCAATGTCCCAGAGAATCATTTATAAGCCATATTTAGAAGTGTTCAGTTTAATTATTATTGCATAACCTTGCATTGCTACCTATGAACTGCGTATTAAAATACTATTCAAAAAAATCAGTCTGAGGAACTAGGCTTCGAAATTCATTCTGAGGAACTAAGCTTTGATATTCGTTTTACTTTTTTTATACCAGTATATGTGCAGTACGAAGACATGCATGGATGCATATACTGTATTTAAGGCCTAACAATTTTTTTTGCTCGTTTATAGACTAGAGAACATGATCTGTTATTTGAACAATTTGCCTTTGTTCCGGAAGCACAGTAAGCGAGGGGATTTGTGTTTACACCAGCGCAACTTTCACTCAGTTTATGTACGGGGGTAGAGGATGAGGCTGGGGCAAAGTACTGGCCGAGAAGAAAGGAGACCAGGAACATCCTTCCGTAAACTGTTTGTGTCCACGTATCTCCAGCGTCCACAAATCTCGGTGTCTGCATATTTCCGGACAGCGAATCTTAGAGTGCTTAATGGGATAGCCCTCTTTGAAAATTTCAAAAAATCTTTTTTTTCTTTGGCTTAAATGTTCTTTGGGGTGTCTACTTTATAATAGTATTCATTCCAAGTTCGCCGGAAACTCCGTTATCGAGTTACAAGGCGACATGGGAAAAATATTCGACAGGTAACTTCAACGACAGCCTAACAGGCATTATGGAAATTATGAACCTGCTCAAACTCGAGATAAGACCATCCTGTTACAACTTCCGTACAAAAGCCGACGTTTGCGAATCGAACGAGAAGAGCGGTGGATAACGAAGCTGCCAAAGAGGCCTGCAGGAGCAACATGGCCACGAACAAGATGTAGAAGGATCTCCATTGGAACTGGGAGGATTGCTGTATGGTCCAGGGGTTGCTGATTATAGCCATGTTTAGCTATCTACAAAATATGTGACCAAAAACATTAACCGCGTTTTGCTCGAAACTGTATTTTTCAAATTGGCAGAAAACATTACTTGAGAACGGTACATACGATTTTGGTGGAATTTCATGATGGGGTTTTAAATTCAATTCTGTATCATCGCACGCAGCCATTTTGCGATCTCTTCAAAAGTGTATTTTCGGTGCACGCTTTTGTCTCAATTTTGTGCGTGAAGAAAATGACATTTGTTTCAGCACGTCACCACTTTGTTGAAAGTAATATTTTCAACTATCGTGTGTATGCTGATAGAAAATATATTGAGAATGATATATACAAAATTATTTTGGTACATTTCCGATAGGAGGGCTTCGGGAATTCCCGCCGATGACCAATGTTCCGGCCTTTCCACCTGGTGCAGCTGTTACAGGGAGACTAAGGTGTAAGGAATAAAACTATATCTTCGAATTTAGCATTAGTTTTTTATTTTATAAATCATCTATTTTTCATGCGATCAAAGAGGGCTGACCCCTGAACGACTAATCGGTATTTCGGCGCGTGTTACGGCTCACGTGGACGTTCTTGCTTTCACTATTCGTTCTTTATATTCTCTTATACCCACTGTCGATGTGTTTTTCAACGCCTTTTTATGGTTATAATCCATGTAACAGTTCGAGAAGGTTTCATTTCCTGCAACATATGATCACGCCTCTAGTATTCGGCCACATGTATGCATGCTTTCATTGTGACTGGAACCCCCATTGCGTTTATGTTCGTCTCAATACAGATTTATTTGAAATTTTGGTTACTGATTTCACACAAAGCTGCCTAACCTTCCTGAACATATGGTCAAAACTTCATCTTTTTGTAACAGACTGAGTTACTTGTATGTAGAATTGTTCACATATTTCAGCATATGACATAAGTTTACTTTATTTTTTATTTTTTGGCTTTCGGCACGTGCCCATACAGATATTTTAAGATTGGAAATATGATTTTACAGTTTGTTTTGACAATTCAGAGAATACATTACTTAAGTGATACCCTGGTGCGAAGTTAATAGAGGACAGGTTCCAACGTAAAACAAATTTTATATTCACGGCATACTGAAACAAGTAAACAAGACCAAAATGTGATACATAGAGGTACTGTAGTATAAAAATCCTACTGTAACACAATAAAAAATGATAAAAGGCCTATTGTAGATATTTGGGATATTCCCAATTCAATCCATATTAATGACTATGTATTTAAATTAAGAATAATATGTTCGTTTCTACTGCCTGTAAGAATTGTTTCAGAAGCTATGGGTAGATAATTTGATACTTTTTTGTCTGTAAGTACCATTGCCAATGACCTTTCCATAGTGGTAACACCGATTCCCACCAGGTCACCGAAGTTAAGTGCTGTCGGGCTTGGCTAGCACTCGGGTGGATGACCGTCCAGGTCTGCCGAGTGTTGTTGGCAACAGGGATGCACTCAGCCCTTGTGAAACCAATTGAAGAGCTACTTGAGTGAAAAGTAGCGGAACAGATCATGAAAACTGGCAACGACTGAGAGAGCGGTGTGCTGACACATGCCCCTCCGTGTCCGCATCCGGTGACGCCTGAGGACTGAGGATGACACGGCGGTCGATCGGTACCGTTAGGCCTTCAGGGCCTGTTCAGACAGTGTTTGTTTTATAAGTACCATCTATAAAGAATGTAAGACCAGTATACAATAACCAGATTTGGGTATTAGAGATTGTGAGCGTGGGGTTGATCTGATATTCTGCGCAATGGATTAATCTGAGATGTACCCTTTGCCCTGTGGCTCCTGCAAGATGGAATTTCCACCCCCACACTACTACAGAAGTCAGATAGACGCTCCTAACGTTCTAAAGAGAAATGCCTGAAAAACTTTCAGCAGTAAATATCTTCTGGAGTCGTCCGCTGTAAGGAAATGACACAAAAATTCACAAAATTTCTTACGTAACTAGTGGGATACTTGGGTACTCGAGTAGTGCTAGTTAGTGTAAGAAAAACATGATACTAATGAAAATTATTATTTATTTTGCAAAAATTCTGAGAAATCACAATGGCACTTTTAGTTATGAATTGTACAAGTTATATCCTGGTTCTTTTTGGAATGTGAAGTTACCTCTCAAGGATAGGAGTCGCTAATGAAATTTCTATACAAAATTTAAGATTAATATTGACTTGGCAGAATAGCTGAGAGGCATGCCTACTCAACTTGAATAATTATCCTTTAGAATGTTGCTAGGTACAGTCGAGGCTGTCGTGTGTGAAATGCAGTGAAGTGTACTGTTGTGGAGGAAATATGGGGCTCGCAATAGCTGTAGCGCACAATACCGTAAGCTGCGATGATTGCTGTCTGCGCTGCTCGCTGCTGACAAATAAGATAACTCTCGTTCTATCTGGATTGACCTTCGCCAATCAAACTCTCCCTATGCCTTGATGAAGTCAAGGATTCCTATTCGCCCCTAGTCTAACTATTGGCATGGTGCACCGGTCAGATAACCAGTCCACCATGATGCCACTCAAAAATTCGCTCGCAGACGTTTAACTATAACTCTGTCCGTTCACACCACACAATAAGTGTGTCAACCAACACAGTGAATAACACTTAATCGCAAGGACTCTAATATAGAGTCGCACTTCGATTTGCTCTCGACAGAGGTGCTCTCCCAGTGAAGTACTGAGGAGAGATTTGTTCCTCGCTCCAAGAGCGACAACGGAACGGCACCTCTCCACGCCAGACGTGAAGGGGTATATCTTTCGGTCTCTTCCATTACTCCTTCAGCTCAAGGCATCAGAAATATCATCTGCCAATCAGCATTGCTCTTCTAAAATGGGAGAGTGACGTTTCGTTTAAGGTGACCAATCCGGAAATATGTAGTATTGGCGTTTGGCGTTTGCTGTCTCCCTGTGAAAATCTCTGAAACTGTGTGCTATGTGTAAAGAATGCGTAGGTGGAATTTGCCTTTAAGCCGAACACGAGGTCATTCCCCCTTTCACTCCGGCACACACTGTCTGCTCCACAGGCAGCCAAGGTTAACTCATCCTCTGAAGGGACCGGCATCCCGGTGTGTGGTCTGCCTCTCTTGAACTAAAGGCTCCTGTGACCGTCATGTCTGGAATGTATGTGTGTACGCCTCAAGTATTTCAACCCCGGTGTACACTTGTTATTTGCGTATCATTTACATGAATTCATACAACATTGACTTTATCTTATCGAGTTTGGGTTCGAATGAAGCGTCTTGATGTGCAGAATATGATTGTGAGGGCGGAATATGTAAGCAATGAAGGTCAGGAGACCACGACGTCTTACAAGATGTATGTATAGATACACCAGTATTCAGACACAGAAACTCCTGGTATGCACAGAGAGTACACGCTGGGTTCCTTCCTCTTCTTGACAACCATATTCCTAACGGGCCTCACTAAGCGCCTAAGTATTGGAGATCCCGACTAGCAGTAATCTCACATTCTGTGACTGCCCAAATCTTGCAGGTCGAGAGGCTTCCCCTGAAACAGGACAAGCGACTGCATCTAGCGTAGGATGTTTATCAGACAGAGACAGCGCCTGAAACCCGTTCGTCAGACAAACCAAGGAAGTTCTCTGATCGGCCAGACTGAAAGCCTTTCGCTCCTGCCACATCTTGGAACGACCTCCCACTTGACCAAAGGTGAGGGGTCAACCTTAATGCGGTCAGTACCCGGAGCGGCCACAGTAATGGACCGATAGGAGGACGCGTGAGACATGTTGGTCATTCCTTGCATTCCCACGTCCGACCACCCACAGTAATGCCATTGGTAACAGTTTCAGCGCGGGATTAGCCGAGCGGTCTTAGGCGCTGCAGTCATGGACTGTGCGGCTGGTCCCGGCGGAGGTTCGAGTCCTCCCTCGGGCATGTGTGTGTGTGTTTGTCCTTAGGATAATTTAGGTTAAGTAGTGTGTAAGCTTAGGGACTGATGACCTTAGCAGTTAAGTCCAATAAGATCTGACACACATTCGAACATTTTTGAACAGTCTCAAGCTGCGCCACCGAGGCCAGCACTGCCTGTAGCTGTGAGCGAAGGCGCACCAATTCAGCTAGCATCTGAACACAGCAATCACAGTTCTTATTCATACTAGAGACGTTGGAAATATACACTAGACAGTTATTAAAACGCGGAGCTGTGCCTGATAAATACACAAGTACAGAGGAAATCCAAAATATGTAAACGTTTATGGCACAAGATTATAAGAATAAGTGCGGTATGAATTGTTTTTCAGCCAAGCTCCTGGATAGATTCTTTAGTGAAATCAGTAAAATACAGACCGACAGTCTAGTACAGTAGCACCACTTGGAGATTTCTAGGTCTCCTACCTTACAGGTGCAAACTGCAATGGACAAACCCCTGTGACGCAGTTCGTGTCCTCTTAATGCCGTCGGATACTAACATTCCGTTTTGTGGACTGACACTGGCCTTTGCTTCGAATATTTTTGTTAGAGACAGTCATTATTTTATTTTTGTGAAGTTAACACACAGTAGTTCGAATCCCCGTTTGGTCATCCCGATTTAAGTTTTCCGTTATTTCCTTAAATCTATTAACGCAAATGCTCAGATCTTTGCGACTCTATTTTATCACCTTTAAATAATGTTCATAAGTTTCAAGTATGCAAAATCCAATCCGTAACTCCAAGTCAAATACTAGAAATTCGAATAAGAAAATGACAATTAATAAACACACTCATAACAACCTACAAACTTCGTGTTATTGCATGGTGATGACTCGGTTTATCGTAGTCGTTTCCCGCAGAAAAATCAGACTATAATAATAAATAATTTTATACTTGCCAATGTGAGAGTATAAACGTTCCCAACATACGCCGCAGCGCATTCAGCTGGCCGAAAGACCCCTGACCTCAGGCGGCCGTTGGCATGTGGCCGGTGGCAGGTGACGGCTGTAGGGCGAGGAACTCTGTTCTGGTCCTGACACAGCTACCAGCTCTTTCGCGGAAATGTTTCTGGAAGTTTTTGCTATTACTGTTGGGTTAGAACGTGAAGCAAATTATCTTTGGGGTTCCACCCTTTAGCAGACAGCCGAAATGTGGTTTAAAAAATGAACAAAAGAGTGACCTCGAACTCGCGACTTTGTGTCTACATTACGTGACGTTTACCACTAGACCACGACCTGATACACCACTGTAACAGCTCGAGAAGAAGACAATACTTCTCCCAGGAACTTCTGCATCCTACAGTGTTGCCAGATCGTGGGTGCGAAGGTTTAATTGACACATTAAGTGGACGACTCAGGCTTCGTCTCTGAGCAGCTCTGTCTACTAAATGGTTCAAATGGCTCTGAGCACTATGGGACTTAACATCTGTGGTCATCAGTCCCCTAGAACTTAGAACTACTTAAACGTAACTAACCTAAGGACATCACACACATCCATGCCCGAGGCAGGATTCGAACCTGCGACCGTTGCGGTCACGCGGTTCCAAACTGAAGCGCGTAGAACCGCACGGCCACACCGGCCGGCTCTCTGTCTACTACACAAACACAGAATAAGCCGGAATAATTCCAGTTGAGGTAATTTCAAGCTACCAGATATTTAATTTTATTAGGAATCTGCTTCATTTCATTTGAGATGAATGAGGTGCTCAAGACAAAGCTATCGGATTGTTTTGAAGTTTACTTTGTTACTCTTACAACCATTCGAAACAAGAGTGCTTAAGTTTTTATTTCCATGCTTTTAGTATATGAACAGTGGTGGATTGATGGTATAAAAACTTATGCATTTCTTTGGCTCATCATCTAAGTAAACTCAGTTCGCCATAAAGCTGAAAAGCTCAGTCCTAGATGAAGTTTAAAAAAATAAAAACGGAAAGTATTGTTTGGGACCGGCCGGTGTGACCGAGCGGTTCTAGGCGCTTCAGTCTGGAACCGCGCGACCGCTACGGTCGCAGGTTCGAATCCTGCCTCGGGCATGGATGTGTGTGATGTCCTTAGGTTAGTTAGGTTTAAGTAGTTCTAAGTTCTAGGGGACTGATGACCATAGATGTTAAGTCCCAATCTTTGGGAACAGAATTAGGAGAAGCGTTTCTTCAATTTCATAGAACAATTTGAATGATATTTCTTATTTACTGAAGGAATTGTGAACCGAGTTTCAACTTGGAACCATTGTGAGAATAATAATCATATTATTTTCCGATTTGCTTTTTTTTAAATTTATAGTTTAAACAATGCTTTCCTTATTTTAAAGAAGTAAGTGAGAAAGATATGAGCTGTATTCGATAGAAAAAAATGTTTGTTATTCGTATTTTTAATTACATATATTGGCTGAAGGAGACACTTGTAGTCCTGTAGTTTACGTTCAGTGCCGAAGAGAGCGATGCCAAGTGTCACTTGTATGCATGGGTATCACTAGGAGCATAAAAGGACATAAGTGCAAAAATACGTAATTCGACATTCGCGATAGTTCTAGAGAGCAATAAAGACACGATCAGTAACAAGTGCGTGCTTATTGTTCGTTGTATCTGCGGCCCTTCAACATTGTCAGCAGAGAAGAACTAACTGGTACTGGTGCCAACTACGACAGAGTGAATGAACAAGAGATTTTCCCTTCTCCAAGAGCAGCGTCTCGACATATATCTCCTCGAGAACTAAGCAAAGTAACGTACGAAGGATCGAACAAGAAGAAAGCTCTTCAACATCTGAAACGTCTGCCAGGTGCGGTATATTGCCTGCACACAGCAATTAGCCATGTATTCTAAACGTAAAGATAAGACTGAGAGATAGTTGAACATAGATGACCCAGGTGATGACTTCAAGAACTTTTTCTCTTGATGGAAGACCTGTGCCTTCCCAAACTCTTCACAGTGGCGAAAGAAATTCTAATGCATTCCCACCCATAAAACTGCAAGTGAAAGAAATTTTAGAATGCTACGCTTAGATGTCTCAGAGAAACGCTGCCGTATCGATCCAGAATGCTTCGAAGACAATTTTTTAGTTCACAATAATAAGAAAGACAGGATAATTTTGTGAATAAAATTATTTGTTACGCTATGAAACACAAATAATCTGTCTTAACAGCCTCTAATACACCGTTTTGTATTCTGAAGCTAGTGTTACAAATAATTTTTTTGCATTCTAGACATAGTTGTCACATACTGTGTAACGTTGTGTTCAATCTCTACTGCATTAAAATAACTGATTCTGTTTTATGAGTCATTTATCTTTCACGTTTAATTTTATTTTTCATTTAAATACCACAAAGAATATTGTTTCTCCCACTGATTAACCGCGAAAAGACTTCATAAATTGAGTATGATTGTAGCAGACAGAAGTTTTGCTTCTTGGCACTTGCTTGACGAAAGAATCATGTGACCGTTTTCTGATACTACAGCGATTCTAAGTAAGAGAGCAAGAAAACGCAAAGATCAAAATATTATTGTGATGAAATAATGTGTTCATTAAACGTGTGCAGTTTTTAACCGCAGGTCATATATTATCACACTTCCTCGATTTTGCTTCCGCTACGAGTACGACCGACTCAGTGAGCGCCTGTGCTCGATCTACGAGTTAAGCCCCGCCCCACTGCCGTGCAGATGGCAAGCTCACAACAACCTTGTTGTGCGTGGTACCTCCTCTAGTATCTACACCCGCTGATACATTTCCATAGTTCGGTGGTAGTTCTTCCTATAACACTACTTCAGTATAACTGTGTACTGAACGTAGAGACCGAAAGCACGCAATACCCTGCTATCTCGTGAGGATTTAGGGTACTTTTCTTTATTAAAAAAGACTTTCGTCGTGACGATATCATGACAAGTTTTACATTTGTATTAGAACATTCCATATTTAATAGCCTTTCTTCGTTAATTTATTGAACACAACAAATAAATATGTTACTGCCCGAGCTGTGGTTGTGTTGTTATCAGGAGGTCGATCGAAGAGGGGGGAGTGAGTGATCCTGTGGAGCGCCGGAGCGCTAATGAAACACCATTCGTCTTCGCAGCCCAGCGTGGCTGTGGACTTCTGTCAGGATCTCAGCGGTCTCGATGAATGAAACTGCGCTTAGACTTGTTCCCAGAATACTGCATATCCCAGTCATCAGTTGCCGAGATGGCATAAAGGTAGAAGACCCAACAGGAACAGCCCGAGTGGCTGTCCCAGCATACGGCCATTAAGGCGGTACTTGTATTGTCCCAGTAGTGGCGTCCAGCGCCCAAGTTCAACAACTTGCAGATGGGCAGGTCGGTTCTTCACCCACAGAAGATCAGCCCTGCTTTCAGTCAGTTAGCGTTGCGACCGGCAGGACTGCGACTTGCAGAGCAGAAGTCCGCTCCATGGCCGGTCGGCTGTGGACTTTAGCAACTTGTGGACACTTGCTTATTCACCAGAGCATCTTGCAACTTAATAGAGCTCGTTTTCCATCGGTATCCGTGATGCAGATGGAATGTCCTCACTCGAAGAATGAGGTTGAAGAGGACAGAGGTTTTAAGGCAGGCCACAAAAGTGACCGAATATGCTCTCACTTTCTGAGCCAGTCAGCGCTCTCGGCTGCCTAATGTTTAACTGCAGGGTTTCAGGGCGTTCCTTTATGCGGAGTTTGCATCATGCACGGAGTTTTTATGACACCTGTAGGTGAAGTTACTACATTTAACCTCATTAAAGCAGAGCATTCACTCTGATCCGCACTGTTGTAAAAGTGCTAAGTCTTGGGTTCTCTCTCATATAGTCTGATGAAACGAGCTCCCAGCCTGTTTTTACATCGGGCTTGCAGCATAGCTACACAGCCGGCAGATGTGTCCTACTTAGCGACATCTGTCGGTTCCAAACAACATTGTATCCCTTCACTTACTTTCTATTCTACTGTGCAACAAACTTAAGAGATAAATTCACTAGCAACAGTATAATGTTCCACACGACCTAAAACAGTCTGACAATCCCGAATGGTTTTTCTACTTTACGCTTTTAGACAGTATGTTGGTAGCACTTCGACTCCTTGCTGTGTAACAGAGAGTAAAGCTGTGCAGTTCACCAGAATGAAAAGGCAAGCGGTCAGGCAAACTCTGTCACCGACTACACACGCAGCTGCCTAGCTGATGCGGCATAGGATCAGGGATCTGTGGGACGAGGGGTAGTTAAGGTTGAGGAACAACAAGTTGCCATCGGTGAAAGAAACGACACTGCCGAGGCGTTCCTCTTTCCGCTCGTTGCGGTGGGAGGAAGTACTATTAACGTACCTCCAGATAGGGCACTGTCCTCAGACGCAATGATTCCTCCTCCAGCGGGAGAATCAAATGGCTCTGAGCACTATGGGACTTAAGTGGTCCAAATGGCTCTGAGCACTATGGGACGTAACTTCTGAGGTCATCAGTGCCCTAGAACTTAGAACTACTTAAACCTAACTAACCTAAGGACATCACACACATCCATGCCCGAGGCAGGATTCGAACCTGTGACCGTTGCGGTCGCGCGGCTCCAGACTGTAGCGCCTAGAACCGCTCGGCCACTTCGGCCGGCCAGTGGGAGAATCCTCTAGTACATAGTGCTTGTGGTGTACAGATGTCCGCACACTACATTTTAACTGAATACGTTTTTTACTGACATATGTGAGATGCAAACGGCTTACCAGTTGACCACCCCTCGGTTGTAGGGTGCGATGAATCGAATGTGTTTCGTGTTTTAAGTTTTCACGTTCTGCCGTCTACATAGTTTCTTAGGAAGCAGATTTTTAATATACACTCCTGGAAATTGAAATAAGAACACCGTGAATTCATTGTCCCAGGAAGGGGAAACTTTATTGACACATTCCTGGGGTCAGATACATCATATGATCACACTGACAGAACCACAGGCACATAGACACAGGCAACAGAGCATGCACAATGTCGGCACTAGTACAGTGTATATCCACCTTTCGCAGCAATGCAGGCTGCTATTCTCCCATGGAGACGATCGTAGAGATGCTGGATGTAGTCCTGTGGAACGGCTTGCCATGCCCTTTCCACCTGGCGCCTCAGTTGGACCAGCGTTCGTGCTGGACGTGCAGACCGCGTGAGACGACGCTTCATCCAGTCCCAAACATGCTCAATGGGGGACAGATCCGGAGATCTTGCTGGCCAGGGTAGTTGACTTACACCTTCTAGAGCACGTTGGGTGGCACGGGATACATGCGGACGTGCATTGTCCTGTTGGAACAGCAAGTTCCCTTGCCGGTCTAGGAATGGTAGAACGATGGGTTCGATGACGGTTTGGATGTACCGTGCACTATTCAGTGTCCCCTCGACGATCACCAGTGGTGTACGGCCAGTGTAGGAGATCGCTCCCCACACCATGATGCCGGGTGTTGGCCCTGTGTGCCTCGGTCGTATGCAGTCCTGATTGTGGCGCTCACCTGCACGGCGCCAAACACGCATACGACCATCATTGGCACCAAGGCAGAAGCGACTCTCATCGCTGAAGACGACACGTCTCCATTCGTCCCTCCATTCACGTCTGTCGCGACACCACTGGAGGCGGGCTGCACGATGTTGGGGCGTGAGCAGAAGACGGCCTAACGGTGTGCGGGACCGTAGCCCAGCTTCGTGGAGACGGTTGCGAATGGTCCTCGCCGATACCCCAGGAGCAACAGTGTCCCTAATTTGCTGGGAAGTGGCGGTGCGGTCCCCTACGGCACTGCGTAGGATCCTACGGTCTTGGCGTGCATCCGTGTGTCGCTGCGGTCCGGTCCCAGGTCGACGGGCACGTGCACCTTCCGCCGACCACTGGCGACAACATCGATGTACTGTGGAGACCTCACGCCCCACGTGTTGAGCAATTCGGCGGTACGTCCACCCGGCCTCCCGCATGCCCACTATACGCCCTCGCTCAAAGTCCGTCAACTGCGCATACGGTTCACGTCCACGCTGTCGCGGCATGCTACCAGTGTTAAAGACTGCGATGGAGCTCCGTATGCCACGGCAAACTGGCTGACACTGACGGCGGCGGTGCACAAATGCTGCGCAGCTAGCGCCATTCGACGGCCAACACCGCGGTTCCTGGTGTGTCCGCTGTGCCGTGCGTGTGATCATTGCTTGTACAGCCCTCTCGCAGTGTCCGGAGCAAGTATGGTGGGTCTGACACACCGGTGTCAATGTGTTCTTTTTTCCATTTCCAGGAGTGTAATTCCAGGTTTTACTTTACCATCGATCAACCAGGCACAGTTCCCTATCAAGCTCACTGGACAAACGAGTAATCACAGCAGTGTGCACGCACAGACGGATCGTTAACCCTTTACAGATGGTGCAACGATCCAGTCACGTGCTCAACTGTGTGCGCACTACCTTTATGTGAACGTAAGGCAGTAGCGATCAGCGAGGCATTTATCTTTCAAGCTGACATTGTACGTAAATATGGGTAAATGTAATGACGTGACAGAGAGACAAAAAGGGTCAACCGTGTTTGGCCATGCCCATGGCCATATGCTTGTGATGTTGATGGATTTACTGGTGTTTCGCGGCGGACTGTTCAACGTGTCTACAACCAGTGGCGTAACACACTTGGCTACGAAACACGACGGCATAAATTTGGTCGGAAAAAAAAACTTGACTGAGATGGACCGGAAATGCGTTTCAGGGCTTGTGAATCCAACTCTCGTCCAAACCCGACAGGAATTTCTGCAAGCAGTGACTGAAGGTCCGTCCCAAACTGTTAGCGAGAGAACATTGCGACGGGAACAGCAGGCAATAAACATTTTGAGTCGGTCAACTCTCAAGAGCCCATTGCTCACAGAGCCACATAAACGCAACAACAGCAAAGTTCATCGGGCTGGAAGAAAACGTGACTGCTTTTATGAAGACTCTTCTACTCTGTTACATCTCGACTGGCCTGCAAAGTCACCTGACTAGAACCCAATAGAAAATCTGCGGTACGTGTTGGGACAGCGGCTAAAACGCTGCCATCAGCATCCCGGCAAGTTGGTGGAATTGCGCGATCAAATCATCGGCGAGTGGATTAACCTGGACGCGGTGTACGTCCTAACCGTGTGGACTCACTTCCTAACAGAATCTAGGTAGTTATCAAGCACAGGGGCAGAATTATACTGTATGAAACGATTTTTGTAATGATTTCTATAATTTGTAATGATTTCTCTAATTTGTTGTTTGGTGAGCTTATATTATTTTAGCTGCTGTGTAGTTATAGCCAATGGGTTTTAATCATAAAATAACTTGAGGCACACGCCTTTTGGACTTCTGTGTAAAAGAGCGAGTACGAGTGAGAGGGTGTAGCATGGTGGCTGAGAATTACATTTTACGTTTTCCCTTTTGATGCTAGTTTTCGGAAAAATAACACATTCGTCTCCATTTAGTTTTGATAAGGGCGCTGATGACCTCGCTGCTGAGCACCCTGTATATACTGCTACCTCTGTCTACTCCTTTGCAACACCGCCACCTACGTTATCATGAAGCTCTAGACTTGTGCCGCTACCGTTACATAACCTTCGCTGCCGTACTCAGCTGTGCCAGTTACCCTTACTATCTTTATCATTCTCCCTTCCTTATCTTCATCACTGGCTCTTCCAAGAACCACCACCATTGCTTGTAGTACTTCATCATCTGCACCCACAGTCTGTACATGTGACTCCATGCAAAGTTCACCATACTACATACTATCTTCATATACCTGCGGACTGTTCGTTGACCTATCATCAGAAATTTTTGAACTGCAACCCCGTTTTCGTGTTTCGACACCAATCCTGGTGCCAGGGTTAGTACCAGCAAGTTGACAAGCACCTATTAATGAGTTATCATGTGGATCTAGACCAATCCAGTCGTTACCACTCCGAACAAAGCCTGATCAACAGCAGCAGTAAGAGGCAGCTAGCAGCTCCAGTAGAAATCCCCATCAGAATTTAGCTCTCCATCATCCAGTCCTAGAATCCACATCGGCTCCCATAACCCATCTTCGCCAACCAGTGTAACGAGTAATAAACGTTCGAATCGTCAGCCTGCAGACCAAATTCTAGCTCCTGACCTCAGAATGGAACATACTGACTCTCTCTGAACCGAACACCTGGGCACCAATCCCTTAAAGTTCTCCGGCACTGTTTCACTTATCAATAGTTTCCTTCTACCTGCTCAGATCTGTAATCTGTCCATCCCAGCGTTCTCAGTCCGAAAATAAAAAATTACTTACTCAAATTAATATCATCAAAATCATTATTAGTAATAATTCGGTCAAATTAGATCCATTGCTTTTAACTTCCTTACTAACTTTCTCAAAAAGCTTCGATCAATCACCTCTGGCTCACATATTTCCCTTACTCCCGTATATACTCCCACATGCAAGCCACCTCTGCACAGGAGAGAAACTACACACCATCACCAATTAAATAGATACAGAAATTAATTCTCATCCCGAAATAAACATAAGTTAAGCACTCTGCATCAGAAATAATTTCCGTCCATTTATGTCCTACGTGTAATCTCAGAGTTCTCATTCACAACTGATCAATTTTTCTCAATGATGCTCTAATATGCAACAAAAAACATAAACTTGAATCTTACAAAGCTGTCTCTGAATCCTGTCATTACGTAAGTGTGTTCAATACAATGTTAACTTTTTCAAAACTACCACAGTTCGTCCATCTGCCTCCACTGTACTGAGTCCTACTACCTCAAACATTCACTTACTCTAGAGTCTCCACCTACATGTAACACTTTCAATCACTCCCACCATCCCACGGACAGTCGCAGTACCTCCAGCTGAAAATATTTTCCATTTAACAAATTTTCTGTAGCCAACACCGATATCAGAAAACTTATTCCGCTTCTTCGCACTTGCCCTCCTAAACGTCTGTCCTTCCAACTTCCCATATCCTAAGCTTCATCTCTCTCTCTGTCAGCTCCATTTTTTATCTTAACGTCTACGCTACACATGTATCAAATAAGGACATGAAATGTTCTTTTTGATTTGCGAATACGAACAACCATCAGCTGCTAAGGGAATGACGACAATGAAAATTTGTGCCAGACGAGGGCTCGAATCCAGATATCCAGCTTTACGCGAAGGGTCCCTTAAGTGCTTTGGCTATCCGCGCACGACTCAAGGCCAGACCCAAACTTCCGTATGTCGTCGCTCCTACGTCACAACCTGTACTCGTGCACACATTACGTAATTGCCGTATAGGGTAGGACATTTTAATTGAAAGTCACTGCCTGATATCGGCGAATAAATACGATGTTACAGTGCCTGTGTTGTTAAGAAGAACGATCCAATATTACTTCGGACATGTATGCAAATTTTCATTTTCGTCATGCCCTTAAACAAATGATGGTTGTTTTTATTCACTACTGACAGTACACCTCGTGTATTTCAGAACGGCTATAGTCTCATGCATATCCGAAGAAACATTGCATCGCTCTTCTTAACAACACAGTCACTGGACTATTGTATTAAATAAGACTCACTTCTTGTTCAAACTCATAGAGATGCCAGTATTATCTAATCGCCTCTTCTAACAAGCTCACCTCTCAGCCCATAAATTACCCTCATTTAGCATCAAATTCAGGTTTTCCCTGGAACCCTTCGTTCTTATTCCTCTTTCCAACTCTTAGCAGGGTTGACGAAAATACATGTTTAATTCCGGAGGTACACATAAAATATCATCCGAAATTGTGCTAAACGCATTCTCTGAAAATTATTTCGAGCAGTTAGTTCATGAGCCCACGCGAATAGTAAATGGTTGTGAAAACACACTTGACCTCTTAGCAACAAAGAGTACTGAGTTAGTAACGAGCATCAAACCGATACAGGGATTAGTGAACACAGGGTTGTCGTAACGAGATTGAATATTGCAATCCCCAAATCCTCGAAAAATAAGCGAAAAATATACCTATTCAAAAAATCTGATAAAAATTCACTTGACGCCTTTCTGAGAGACAATCTCCAATCATTCCAAATTAATAACATAAGTGTAGATCAGAGGTGGCTTGAATTCAAAGAAATAGTATCGGAAGCAATTGAGAGATTTATACCAAATAAATTAACAAACGACGTTGCTGATCCTCCTTGGTACATAAAACTGGTTAGAATACTGTTGCAGAAACAACGAAACAAACATGCCAAATTTAAACAGACGCAAAATCCCCAAGACTGGCTATCTTTTACAGAAGCTCGAAACTTAGCGCGGAATAAATGCGAAATGCTTATAACAGTTTCCAAGCCGTAACTTTATCTCGAAACCTGGCAGAAAATCCAAGGAGATTCTGGTCGTATGTGAAGTATGTTAGCGGCAAGAAACAATCAACGCCTTCTCTGCGTGATAGCAATGGAGATACTATCGAAGAAAGTGCTGCCAAACCAGAGTTACTAAACACAGCCTTCCGAAATGCCTTCACAAAAGAAGACGAAGTAAATATTCCAGAATTCGAATCGAGAACAGCTGCCAACATGAGTAACGTAGAAGTAAATATCCTCGGAGTAGTGAAGAAACTTAAATCACTTAATAAAAGCAAGTCTTCTGGTCCAGACTGTATACCATTTAGGTTCCTTTCAGAGTATGCTGATGCATTAGCTCCAAACTTAACAATCATATTTAACCGTTCGCTCGACGAAACATCCGTACCCAAAGACTGGAAAGTTGCACAGGTCACACCATTATTCAAGAAAGGTAGTAGGAGTAATCCACTAAATTACAGGCCCATATCGTTAACATCGATATGAAGCAGGATTTTGGGACATATATTGTGTTCAAACATTATGAATTACCTCGAAGAAAACTGTTTATTGACACACAGTCAACATGGGTTTAGAGAACATTGTTCCTGTGAAACACAACTAGCTCTTTATTCACATGAAGTGTTGAGTGCTGTTGACAAGGGATTTCAGATCGATTCCGTATTTCAGGATTTCCGGAAGGCTTTTGACACTGTACCACACAAGCAGCTTGTAGCGAAATTGCGTGCTTATAGAATATCGTCTCAGTTATGTGAGTGGATTTGTGATTTCCTGTCAGAGAGGTCACAGTTCACAGTAAATGACGGAAACACGTCGAGTAAAACAGAAGTGATTTCTGGCGTTCCCCAAGGTAGTATTATAGGCCCTTTGCTGTTCCTAATCTATATTAACGATTTGGGAGACAATCTGAGCAGCCGTCTTAGGTTGTTTGCAGATGACGCTGTCGTTTATCGACTAATAAAGCCATCAGAAGATCAAAACAAATTGCAAAACGATTTAGAAAACATATCTGAATGGTGCGAAAATTGGCAGTTGACCCTAAATAATGAAAAGTGTGACGTCATCCACATGAGTGCTAGAAGGAATTCGTTAAACTTCTGTTACACGATAAATCAGCCGTAAATTCAACTAAATACCTAGGTATTACAATTACGAGCAACTTCAATTGGAAGGAACACATAGAAAATGTTGTGGGGAAAGCTAACCAAAGACTGCGTTTTATTGGCAGGACAGTTAGAAAATGTAATAGATCTACAAAGGCGACTGCCTACACGACGCTTGTCCGTCCTCTTTTAAAATACTGCTGAGCGGTGTGGGATCCTTACCAGATAGCACTGACGGAGTACATCGAAAAAGTCCAAAGAAGGGCAGCACGTTTTGTATTATCGCGAAATATGCGAGAGAGTGTAACAGAAATGATACAGGATTTGGGCTGGACATCAGGAAAAGAAAGGCGTTTTTCGTTGCGACGGAATCTTCTCACGAAATTCCAATCACTAACTTTCTCCTCAGAATGCGAAAATATTTTGTTGAGCCCGACCTACATAGGGAGAAACTATCACCACGATAAAATAAGGGAAATCAGAACTCGTACGGAAAGATATAGGTGTTCGTTATTACTTTGAGAGTTGCTGGTACCCTGCTACTGCCTCGTCGTTGTTGTCACGAACGTCTTGAAAACCGCCCGCATCTCGTGGTCGTGCGGTAGCGTTCTCGCTTCCCACGCCCGGGTTCCCGGGTTCGATTCCCGGCGGGGTCAGGGATTTTCTCTGCCTCGTGATGGCTGGGTGTTGTGTGCTGTCCTTAGGTTAGTTAGGTTTAAGTAGTTCTAAGTTCTAGGGGACTTATGACCACAGCAGTTGAGTCCCATAGTGCTCAGAGCCATTTGAACCATCGTCTTGAAAACCTTCTTCGCATCATTCGACAAACAGCACAAGCAGCACAGCTAAACAGTACGTCCTCCAGCACCGCCATTTCCACCAACAGCACCACCATCTTTACTTCTGCAACAACACAAAACCTCACCATCAGCAGTTGCAGATCATAAAATGATGGTGGTTCAAATGGCTCTGAGCACTATGGGACTCAACTTCTGAGGTCATGAGTCCCCTAGAACTTAGAACTAGTTAAACCGAACTAACCTAAGGACATCACACACATCCATGCCCGAGGCAGGATTCGAACCTGCGACCGTAGCGGTCTCGCGGTTCCAGACTGCAGCGCCTAGAACCGCACGGCCACTTTGGCCGGCTCATAAAATGAAAGTATATATATATATATATATATATATATATATATATATATATATATATATATATATATCAACTCGCGCATAATAACCGTCACTTTTATTATACAATCCTGTTTTGATATTTGTGCAACATTGTAAATCTCATGATAAACTGGAAACAGAAGAGCGGCAACAATGGCTTCCACCCCCCCCCCCCCCAAAGAGGAATGACGTTAGAATGACGAAAAAAAATGGTTTCGCAATCTCTTCTTCGTTGACCGGCGGAGTGACTGGCTTCCCATTTCAGTAGCCTGTTCCTGCACGAAGTGCGCACTTGACTGTGGGTGCGCGATTTATCTCTACTAAGCGCTTCGTGACCTAGCGTGCTTGACTCGATAAATATTCCACGCAGAGCAATGGCTTTAACCTGTTTACGTAGAAAGTACAAGATTTCCTCAAGATAATCGTTAGTCGAGCGGTTCGATGCACTCTTCCTGTTTACGCAGCTAACTCGCTAATAAGTGTTAATTAATTTCCGTCGCGTGCCCTCGGAGCTGGTGTTGGTTTCCTGTTCGTTGAAAACTGAAATTTCGCTGAACTTTCCTCAAGCGTTGTAGTTCGATGGCTTAAAATTTTCCGCTTGAACTAAATTTTGTTTAGAGGTACACGAAACCTGTAATAAAAAACCCAGCCCTATCCTGTTCATTGTTAACCGACTAATTTTCCGTTTCTCTTCTTTGTACAACAGGAAAGGGAAACTGAATGCATTCTTCGTTATTCACGGTAATATAACGGTCGCAGCAATGTAACACAAATAGACGAATAGTATATACAAATTTATTAAGTCTATAAAGTGGATCAATTTTCTAACACGCAAAGATACAAATGAAATGTGGAAGTCTCTAGTGTTTCGTAATTTCCATCTATCGAAATAAGATTTTCTATAAATGTTCACAAGCCAGGTTATACGTACCTTATTGCCTACTTTATACCCATAACGGTTTGCGTATCAAAGTGTTATGCCACAGTGATTTCCTTTTGATGTAACTCTGAGGTTATTTTAACGAAATTCAAGTATTCTTGAGAATAAACCTACAGTGATAGAAGGCCTGCTGATGTTTGTTATGGAAGTTTCCACAAAAATAGCCGGAAAATTTGCTATATTGAAGAAAAAGCTACCAATACCGAATAGTTCCTGTGCTGCGACAAGAACGATGTGTAATCGAGTGGGACCCGATGTCTTATCCTTTGCATGTAGCTTATATTCCAACTATTTTTGATAAAAGTATGATCACAAACACTAACAACAGTTGCATCATTGTAATTCTCTTTTCTACAGCTGTCGAATGACATTAGAAAAAGAATAATTGGTTCCTTTCACCGACCCCGCGATTTAGATGATACAGCTCCTGAACGATTCAAAGAAAATTTAAG
Organism: Schistocerca cancellata; assembly: GCF_023864275.1. Classification (NCBI taxonomy): domain Eukaryota; kingdom Metazoa; phylum Arthropoda; class Insecta; order Orthoptera; family Acrididae; genus Schistocerca; species Schistocerca cancellata. The sequence continues at coordinate 345,748,000 of NC_064629.1, read as the reverse complement.
TTTCATTTCAAGTAGCTGCCCCACTCATACAGTTATGGTTGATGGCGACTTTAATCTACCGTCGATATGTTGGCGAAAATACACGTTTAAAGCCGGTGATAGGCAAAAAAAAAACGTCAGAAATTGTACTAAATACTTTCTCTGAAAATTACTTTGAGCCATTAGTTCAGGGTCACTCTTGAAATGTAAACTGTCGAGAAAACATACTCGAACTCTTGGCAACAAATAATCCTGAGCAAACTGGGAGCATAATGACAGAGTCAGGGATAAATGACCACAAGGTTGTTCTAACGAAACTGAATATCGTAACATCCAAATCTACCAAAAATAAACACAAAACACATCTATTTAAAAAAACAGATAAAAATTCTGTTATCGCATTGCTGATCGACTGTCTCTACTTCTTCTAAAATGACGCTGTAAGCGTAGACCAGATGTGATTTAAAGTCAAAGAACGATGATAATTGAAAATTTGTATCAAATAAGCTAATAAAAGACGGAATTGATCCCCCATAGTACACTATACAGATCAGGAGCGATGAAAAAAGCATGACAAATGTAAAAGAAAGCAAAATCTCCATGATTGGAGATGCATTACTAAAGCTCGAAATTAAGCGCAGACTTCAATTCGAAATGCTTTTAACAATTTGCAGAACAGATTCTGGTCGTATGTAAAATTCACCAGCGGCAACGCACAAACACTAACTTCACTGTGCGATAGCAACGGTAATGTTACCGAAGACAGTGTCACAAAAGCGGATTTAAAAAAAAGGGTTTTCCGAAATTCCTTTATCAAAGAAGACAAAGTAAGCATTCTAGAATTCGACTCAAGAACAGTTGAAAACACGAGTAACTTAGAAATCCATATCCTCGGTGTGATGGAGTTTAAATCACTTAATAAAATTAAGTTTTCCGGTTTAGATTGCATGTCAATGACGTTCCTTCCATAGTTAGCAATCATACATTGGTGAGTCAAAACATTATGACCACCTACGTAATAGCTTGTTTGTCCGTCTTTAGAACGAAATACATCACTGTTTCTACGAATCAGAGATCCGACAGTTTGCTGGTAGGTTTGTGGAGGTAGGTAGCATTCGATGTCTACGAACGGGTCATGTAACTCGCGTAAATAACGAGCCTTGCTTTGCGTACGCGGTGATGGCGCCCGTTAGCGACCCAGATGGTTTCCATAGGATTTACATCAGGCAAATTTAGTGGTCGAGACATCAACATGAGTTCACTATAATGTTCCTCAAACCATTGTAGCACGGTTCTGGCGCCAAGACACGGACAATTAGGCTGCTGAATGATAATATCGCCGTTGAGGAAGACATCGAGCATGAGGGGATGCAGGTGGTTCGCAGCTGTCAGCGTGTCTTCGATTACCACCACAGTTCCCATAAAAGCGCAGGAGAACGTCTCCCATACCACAACATTGCTCCCACCAGCCTGCATCTGTGGAGTGCTGCACACCTCGATGGCGGCGTTTGTCTAGACGACCATAGGCCTATTGTAACAAAAGTGTGATTCACCCTAAGAGCCGGAACGTTTCCATTGATCAATGGTCGAATCCCGATGGTCCGGTGCTCACTGCAATCGTAATTGACGATGTCGTTGAGTCAACATGTTAACACGTAGGGGTGGTCTGCTGTGGAACTCCATGTTCAATGATGTACGACAAACGATGTGCTCCCAAACACTTTTGCGTGCACCAGCATTGTGCTCTTTCGGCAGAGATGCCGCAGACCACCACCTATCCTCTTTTAAAGAGCAGACAAGCCTCCGAACCCTACGTTCTGTGACGAGTCGGGGACGTCCAACCATTTAGCACCTAGTGGTTATTCCAATGTCCTACATCTTTCCATATATGCTCAAGACGGTGGCACGTGAACATTCAACCAGCTTCGCCGTTTTCGAGATACTCCTTCACAGGCTCTGCGAAATAATTATTTGCCCTTTTTGAATGGATTTTCCCCGTTTGAAGCCCATATCTTCGCTAAGGTGATCCCTTGTCCGTGTCTGCTCCGCTTACATTAGTTAGCGCGTCACATGGCCGCAGCGCCACCAGGCGGCATCCAGCGTCGCGGTGGGCAGTGGTCATAATGTTTTGGCTGATCAGTTCATACATCCGCTTGCTCGACCGAAGATCCGAGCCTAAAGACTGGAATTTTGAACAGGTAACACCAATACTCAAAAAAGAAAATACGAGTAAAGCGCTGAGTTACAGGCCCAGACTACTAGTGTCGATTCGTAGTAGGATTTAGGAACATATACTGTGAATTACGCAAAAGAAAACGATTTATTCACACATAGTGAGTACAGATTCACAAAATATCGTTTTTGTGAAACAAAATTAGCTCTTTATTCATCCGAGTGCTATCAATAGGGGATGTCAAGTTGATTCCATATTTCTAGATTTCCAAAAAGTTTTTGACACCGTTCCTCATAAGCGACTTCTAATCAAACTGCGTGTCTATGAAGTACCGGGTGATCAAAAAGTCAGTATAAATTTGAAAACTGAACAAATCACGGAATAATGTAGGTAGAGAGGTACAAATTGACACACATGCTTGGAATTACATTGGGTTTTATTAGAACCAAAAAAATGCAAAAGTTCAAAGAAGTATATTGCTAGACGCGTCAAATATCTCTTGCGCGCGTCGTTTGGTGATGATCGTGTGCTCAGCCGCCACTTTCCTCATGCTTGGCCTCTCAAGTCCCCAGACCTCAGTCCGTGCGATTATTGGCTTTAGGATTACCTGAAGTCGCAAGTGTATCGTGATCGACCGACATCTCTAGGGATGCTGAAAGGCAACATCCGACGACAATGCCTCACCATAACTTCGGACATGCTTTACAGTGCTGTTCACAACATTATTCCTCGACTACAGCTATTGTTGAGGAATGATGGTGGACATATTGAGCATTTCCTGTAAAGAACATCATCTTTGCTTTGTCTTACTTTGTTATGGTAATTATTGCTATTCTGATCAGATGAAGCGCCATCTGTCGGACATTTTTTGAACTTTTGTATTTTTTGGTTCTAATAAAACCCCATGTCATTCTAAGCATGTGTGTCAATTTGTACCTCTCTGTCTACATTATTCCGTGATTTATTCCGTTTTCAAATTTATACTGACTTTTTGATCATCCGGTATCTTCTCCGTTCTGCGACTGGATTCGTGATTTCCTGTCAGAATGGTCACAGAACTGACGGACAGTCATGGAGTAAAGCAGAAGCGATATCTGGCGCTCCCAAGGAAGTGTTATAGGCCCTTTGACTTTTCTGAACTCTACAAAGAACGGCACTTCGTTATGAATTATCGTGAAATGAGAGAGAGTGACACGAATATGATACGCGAGTTGGGGTAGCATTCATTAAAACAAAGGCGGTTTTCGTCTTTTCACGATATTTCAATCAACATATTTCTTCTCCAAATGCGAAAATATTTTGTTGACGCACACCTACGTTAGGAGAAATGACCACCCTAATAAATTAAGAGAAATCAAGCTCGCATGGAAATATGGAAGTGTTCGTTTCTCCCACGCGGTGTTCGGCAGTTGGATGGTAGAAAAATAGCCTGATGATGGTTCGATGAATCCTCTGCTATGCACTGAAGTGTGAATTTCAGAGTTATCATGCAGATCTTGAAGTAGGATTTCATCTTTTTTTTTTAAAAAAAAAGCGTAATTTTTCAATATTTCAGTGCTATGATGATTACGGGTTTTAATGACAAAAATAAATACTTGTACAGTTCTGTGTTATAAGTTGCCGTAATCCTTGTTTCATTACCTTGGTTTGAATATTAAAAAAATATTATGTTAGAAACTACGTAGATCGTCAGAAGCTTTAGCAAGCCTTTTTACCTACGAGATAATGTGTGAACGGCTGATCATCATCGCTTTTGTCACCTGAAATCGATGTTAGTTGTCACTCTCGATGCAGAATAGTGATGTCGACTTCGTTCCCCATCCTTCCTTAATCTCAGCCTGTTCTCCATCTCTTAAGACCTCACTTTGAATTTCAAAAGAGTTGCTAAACTGAGAACGCTATTTACAGGTTCACTCACCAAATTTTACCAGTACTGAATAATAAAACATCACCGGGTGACTATCTAAGGCATTTAACTGTGTGAATTGCAGTGTACTCCTAGATAAACCGAGGATTTCTGGAATTGATGATAGAGCCAACAAGAGGACAATGACATAGCTAAACCGAAGAATGCTCAAAATTGTACTTAATAATTAAAGCAATGCAAGCGGGGAAGGTTCTTCTGTCTGAGAAGAAACCACTTATACCTCATTGTATTCCACAAAGCTCGATCTTAGGTCTTAGGTCTTAAGTCTGCTTCCTTATAATCTACAACAAGCAGAATCAGATCCTGTTGGCGATGACAGTAATATTGTAATCAATCCAAACATACATATAGCGACAGAATAAATGCTAAATATTGTTCTTAAAAGTACTATTTGACGATTTTCTGCAAATGGTTTCACTCTCAATTTCAGAAAGACACAACATCTTCAGTTCTACACATCTAGAAGTACTACATAAATGATAAGTGTAACACGTGGTGAGGAAATAATAACTAGGGTGAAAACTTCAAAAATTTTAGGTCTCCATATTGATGGGAATTTAAACGGGAAAAAACACATTTTGGAACTCCTAAAGAAACCTAGTTCAGCTATATTTGCTCTTCATATTATTGCTAATCTTGGGAAGAGACATATCAGTAATTTAACACATTTTGCGTATTTTCATTCAATAATTTCATATGGAATAATGCTATGGAGCAACTCACCTTTAAGAAAGTCTTCATTACTCGAAAACATGACACAGCAATATTATGTGGTGCTCACTCACGATCATCTTGTAGACATGTTTAAGGAGTTAGGCATTTTGACTTTTGCCTCACAGTGCATTTATCCCCTCACGAAATTCGTTGTAAAAACGTCCACTGCAGATCTGGAGGAACAATACCAAAAGAAAAATTACAATTACTCGACATTAAGGTTGTCTTTAACACAAATAGGGATGTACAACGCTGCAACTAAAATTTTTGATCACTCACCCATTGATGTAAAATGTCTAACAGACAGAAAATTCGAAAACATCCTGGAAACGTTTCTGCTTCACAACTCCAATTGTAATCCGTAAAAGGCGGGAGTAAGAATTGCTGGCTCAAATCTGTATTTAAAAAAAAAATATCTTGCAAATGATCAGGATGTAGCCATATTTACCGATGATTGTGTAATTTTAATGTAAAATGACTTATTCCACATCATTATGATTAATCGTTCAAATGATGCATGGAACATGAAACTAACTAACTATGTGTTTCTTTTCTGTGATTGCCTTTTGAATTTGGAAGTTCATGTAGTATTAGAGGATTTATTTTTCTGGTACGAAGTTAAGTAATACTGCACTGTACTGCACGTAAAAGTATTAGAAATAAAAAAAAAACTTTATTGCAATTATTGTTTTGCTGACGTACATTCTCCTTAAATGAGTAGAATTTCTAACGTTTTGAGGTTAGTATGCATTGTACTCACACCAACCATTAACTGAAGACGGTTGACTGAATGAGCAATGTGGATTTTCCTTGTTTCCATTTGTTCACGTTCAACTCCAGCAGGTGAACGAGTTATCTTACCCCAGGCACCTGCATCGAGCGGTCGTACTTGAGAGTCAAAGTCGATTTTATGTTATGTTTTCCGTAACGTCATGTTTACGTGAATTGTACACAGTGACACGGTTTTGAATAGGTATTGAGGACAGGAAGTGGCTTACCAATTAAAAAATACAGGATGCTATTTAAAAAAGACCTGCTGCTGCCGGTATCTTCGTAACGAACAAAATTACGAGGCAGCCATGCAGGTTAATGGTTCAAATGGCTCTGAGCACTATGGGACTTAACTTCTGAGGTCATCAGTCCCCTAGAACTTAGAACTACTTAAACCTAACTAACCTAAGGACATTACATACATCCATGCCCGAGGCAGGATTCGAACCTGCGACCGTAGCGGTCGCGCGGTTCCAGATTGTAGCGCCTAGAACAGCTCGGACACTCTGGCCGGCCATGCAGGTTAATATCCGCCTTGTACGTTAGCACCATTTTCTCGTTGCATTTTTGTTTTGCTTCTGGAAAAAAGTAATTGAGTATTTGTAGTGCTCATGGTACATGGGACACAATGCATAAGTAATACAGAATGGCCAAAATGGAAGTGCCCTGAAATTGCACAGCAAATGTCAATCTTAACTTTATGCATCAATTGTTCTTCGTACTGATGTGTATTTTCTAATGCATGGTGGCACATATTCTGTCTGTACACATGCCTAGGCAGGCTGAATCAAAGCCCATCTAAAGGAACGACGAACTACGGAACCACATATGCAACATCACTTCATTCATAAATCACTGACACAAATGAATACCTGCGCGTTGATCTAGAAGCTTAAACCGATGCAAAACGGAAAGTTTGTATGGATGAAACACCAACTACGCTTAAATAATGTTCTGTTTAATTGCCACTCGGTACTGCGACTTCTTCGGTCATTATGTTTGACTTATGTTCTTTTATGACCGGACTCGTTTTGGATGGTTTTCCAATGAACATTTTGCTATAACAAATAAAGAAACACTGTCTGGGTCGCAGTTTCTCATTCGCGACAGCTCGGGCGTCGCAAAGTGCAGTTTCTCAGTGTTGACGAACTGCACTTGGTGGCGCCAGACTAGAAGATGATTTGCAGCGCAGATTGAAACCGGTTGTCGGTAAATAAAAAGTTGTGTACCAGGCGGTGTGTGTTTACTTATTATAACAAAAGAGTCACGGTTCCTAAGACGCGACTCCTGTTACGATCAGTTTCCTGTTCATATTAGGTTGTAATGACATGGTGAAAATAATTCTCGAGACAGCTTTAGTTTGGCCACACTGTATATGATTCAAATACACTTTTTGTTTAGACCTTAGGAAAGTTCTTAGGTTAACGCCCTGGTAAGTGGTGATAACGTCATGTTGTTGTTGTGGTCTTCAGTCCTGAGACTGATTTCATGCAGCTCTCCATGCTACTCTATCCTGTGCAAGTTTCTTCATCTCCCAGTACTTGCTGCAACCTACATCCTCCTGAATCTGTTTAGTGTATTCATCTCTTGGTCTCCCTCTACGATTTTTACCCTCCACACTGCCCTCCAATACTAAATTGGTGATCCCTTGATGCCTCAGAACATGTCCTACCAACCGATCCCTTCTTTTAGCCAAGTTGTGCCACAAATTTCTCTTCTCCCCAATTCTATTCAATACCTCCTCATTAGTTATGTGATCTACGCATCTAATCTTCAGCATTCTTCTGTAGCACCACATTTCGAAAGCTTCTATTCTCTTCTTGTCCAAACTATTTATCGTCCATGTTTCACTTCCATACATGGCTACACTCCATACAAATACTTTCAGAAACGACTTCCTGACACTTAAATCAATACTCGATGTTAACAAATTTCTCTTCTTCAGAAACGCTTTCCTTGCCATTGCCAGTCTACATTTTATATCCTCTCTACTTCGACCATCATCAGTTAGTTTGCTCCCCATATAGCAAAACTCCTTTACTACTTTAAGTGTCTCATTTCCTAATCTAATTCCCTCAGCATCACCCGACTTAATTTGATTACATTCCATTATCTTCGTTTTGCTTTTGTTGATGTTCATCTTGTATCCTCCTTTCAGGACACTGTCCATTCCGTCCAACTGCTCTTCCAAGTCCTTTGCTGAATCTGACAGAATTACAATGTCATCAGTGAACCTCAAAGTTTTTGTTTCTTCTCCGTGGATTTTAATACCTACTCAGAATTTTTCTTTTGTTTCCTTTACTGCTTGCTCAATATACAGATTGAATAACATCGGGGAGAGGCTACAACCCTGTCTCACTCCCTTCCCAACCACTGCTTCCCTTTCATGCCCCTCGACTCTTATAGCTGCCATCTGGTTTCTGTACAAATTGTAAATAGCCTTTCGCTCCCTGTATTTTACCCCTGCCACCTTTAGAAAAAGCTTTCTCTAAGTCTACAAATGCTAGAAACGAAGGTTTGCCTTTCCTTAATCTTTCTTCTAAGATAAATCGTAAAGTCAGTATTGCCTCACGTGTTCCAACATTTCTACGGAATCCAAACTGATCTTCTCCGAGGTCGGCTTCTACAAGTTTTTCCATTCGTCTGTAATGAATTCGTGTTAGTATTTTGCACCTGTGACTTATTAAACTGATAGTTCGGTAATTTTCACATCTGTCAACTCCTGCTTTCTTTGTTATTGGAATTATTATATTCTTCTTGAAGTCTGAGGGTATTTCGCCTGTCTCATACATCCTGCTCACCAGATGCTAGAGTTTTGTCAGGACTGGCCCTCCCAAGGCCGTCAGTAGTGGAATGTTGTCTACTCCGGGGGCCTTGTTTCGACTCAGGTCTTTCAGTGCTCTGTCAAACTCTTCACGCAGTATCGTATCTCCCATTTCATCTTCACCTACATCCTCTTCCATTTCCATTATATTGTCCTCAAGTACATCGCCCTTGTATAGACCCTCTATATATTCCTTCCACCTTTCTGCTTTCTCTTCTTTGCTTAGAACTGGGTTTCCATCTGAGCTCTTGATATTCATACAAGTGGCTCTCTTTTCTCCAAAGGTCTCTTTTATTTTCCTGTAAGCAGTATCTATCTTACCCCTAGTGAGATAAGCCTCTACATCCTTACATTTGTCCTCTAGCCATCCCTGCTTAGCCATTTTGCACTTTCTGTCGATCTCATTTTTGAGACGTTTGTATTCCTTTTTGCCTGCTTCATTTAATGCATTTTTATATTTTCTCCTTTCATCAATTAAATTCAATATTTCTTCTGTTACCCAAGGGTTTCTACTAGCCCTCGTCTTTTTACCTACTTGATCCTCTGCTGCCTTCACTACTTCATCCCTCAGAGCTACCCATTCTTCTTCTACTGTATTTCTTTCCCCCATTCCTGTCAATTGTTCCCTTATGCTCTCCCTGAAACTCTGTACAACCTCTGGTTTAGTCAGTTTATCCAGGTCCAATCTTCTTAAATCCCCACCTTTTTGCAGTTTCTTCAGTTTTAATCTACAATTCATAACCAAGAGATTGTGGTCAGAGTCCACAGCTGCCCCTGGGAATGTATTACAATTTAAAACCTGGTTCCTAAATCTCTGTCTTACCATTATATAATCTGATACCTTCTAGTATCTCCAGGCCTCTTCCATGTATACAGCCTTCTTTTATGATTCTTGAATCAAGTGTTAGCTATGATTAAGTTGTGCTCTGTGCAAAATTCTACCAGGCGGCTTCCTCCTTCATTCCTTGCCCCCATTCCATATTCACCTACTACGTTTCCTTCTCTTCCTTTTCCTACTATCGAATTCCAGTCACCCATGACTATTAAATTTTCGTCTCCCTTCACTACCTGAATAATTTCTTCTATCTCATCATACATTTCATCAATTTCTTCATCATCTGCAGAGCTAGCTGGCATATAAACTTGTACTACTGTAGTAGGCATGGGCTTCGTGTCTATCTTGGCCACAATAATGCGTTCACTATGCTGTTTGTAGTAGCTTACCCGCACTCCCTACTTTTTTTATCCATTATTAAACCTACTCCTGCATTACCCCTATTTGATAACGTCATATATGATTAAAATGTGATCGTCTGTGCGCAATGGCGCAGGACGGAGCATGTTCTGCCGCGTGCCCCGGCTTGCGTGTTGGATGTGCTTCTAGACCGCTCTGATAACAGCACGCAACTCGACTGTAATTACTGAATAATGTAAGGTTACGATAGCGTATACAGTAAAATGCAGAGTGATGTTGGTGTTAATGCTGAGCAATGAAAAATAAATATCTTTTAGAGTTAAATAATTGTTCACGAAGCGTAATCCTTACGGGATTCTGCATCGTAAGACCAATCCTGTTGTAAGCCATTTAACACAGCCTACAGCATACATTTTCAAAATTTATTAACGTCACAATTTGCTAATATCCTCACACCACTTCCGTTAAATACAAAACTATTTATCACTAAATAGAGAAGAGTAGCTGCAGCTGTAAGATATGTCCTTTAGAAGCTGATTTACTGATTAACTGGTAAGTAGATCATCATTGTAAAATTGATTAAGTATGCCTTTTTTACTGTAGATACCTAAATCTTGTTTCGAATCATCATTTTATCCCAACAGACACTGAAATATGTACGTTGTTTCGTCTTCTACGTTGAGTTTCGTTGAGAATTCCCCATTTTTAAAGTAGTATTAACTGTAGTAACACTGTCAGTCTATTCCTTTCTGGAATGCATGGATATAAAACAGAGTCGACACCCTTCTAGTACCTGATGGCTGTGTTGTCAAAAGCCGAATACAGTGTGTGCTGCACATCTATCCAACACAGTATTTTAAATTGTGGAAATTCAGGTCCACCTGTTGAGCAAACAACTGGATTATTTATGCCCTGATATGTTACGGCACTTTTGTACCATCATCATTGCATGTTTTTATTCCTGTCTTATTCTGTAAATTTTTAGGTGGTACAAGACCGCTTTTTTTCCTTATTCTGCAGATTACTGTTGTTATTTTCGTCCACCTGTCCTCATCCACATGCTCGTCTGTTGTAGAAACACAGACAGAAACGCGAAGATTCGAAATTTGAAGCTGTGAGTGTGCTTTAGTAAAAGTACAGTGTTTCCAAGTGTGTTTCTACACTAAATGAGGACAGGTGTCACACAAATAACTACGAAAAACTATAGAAAAGACAGTGTTACAGTACCTAAGAGAATACTGAAATCTCGCGCGACGCGCGTGCGCTGTACCTTAGGTACTTTTTGCAGGCCAGTTTGAGGTAGTTTTCCGACTTGATTGACCACAAGCGTCCTGTATCAAAATGTCCGTCTCAACTTCCTCTATACTACAACGAATAATACAGAAAATAAACAGAAATGTACATTAAAAGTGTTGTGACTCGGAAACCATAAGGAATAGGGCATATGTCCACATCAAGTTTTTTGTTCAGAATCACTAACGCTATCACCCGTCAAAACACGTACCTTTCCTCCTGACTCACCCTCTATGTGAAGACATTACGCATTTTTTTTTTTACCAAGGATGTGTTTTTCATAATCTACTGAGATTACTTTTCATCAGTTCCTACTTAATAAACTTGATAAACCACTGTTTCAGAATTCTCTCGCAATTGTGTCTGCAAAACATGTTAGTGAGATGAACAGCGTAAACTTCGCTGTGTTTTGGCAAAGGAAGCAAATTTTGACGTGTAGGTTTTACTCAAAATTCGCCATTGATGACGCTTTTCTGAAATTTACAAATCCTTAACAAGCCAGGCGAAAATAAATCGCTGCATTTTCGGCGGAATTCCTTTCAGATACCAACGAAAGCAGAGATGATAGTAATATTTTCGAATGGTCACTATGCAAGTATGGGCTTGGAGGGGCCCCACTTAATATTTATAAAAAAAATATGATTGTAGGCTTCAGTTTAGAATGGCACTTCCCCTCCAGCGCTCGGCGTTTCCCCCTACCCTCCACCGTTGCCGCTCTCCGCACGCTTCCCCAGCCGACTGCGCATCTAGCGGCCACGGTATTTTGCACTGTACTCGTCGTCTGGTACTCTAGTACTCGTACATGACGAAGAACGCCCTATTCAGAGTTGAGAGTGCGGTGTGTCCGTGGTGCAGCACAATCAACCCTCCTAGTTGCGAACGTAACAGTTTCTAGCAACCATTATTGCAATCGGACGAAAATGGTATTTAAAGTCATAATTACAACACGGTGCATGCCGTGAAGCAGGAGATTTGAAAGTGATCCGATCTTCAAACTTATTTTACACCCGTTTCCAAACATGGGTCCCTTATCAAAACTTTATCTACTAAATCCCCTCCATTGCCTATACAGTCTTGTAATAGGATTTGCGAAAATCCCTGTATACGGGGGTTGGGACTTTAATAGTGGCAACACTTTATTTACAGCTTGTACAAAATAGATACGTGTTTCAAAGTTTTACTGACCTTCAAAGTAGTCACCAGCATTGTGTATAACCCGTTGCCAGCGATGTGGAAGTCGTAGGATACTCTTAGGAGTGCCAGTTGTGTTGACAGTTCGAGCGGCGCGGTCTATTGCCCGGCGAATTTGTAGCAGTCCTGAACAGAATGCCGTGAAGTGTTTCCTTCAGTTTAGAAATCGAGTTGAACTCACGAGGGCTTAAGTCAGGGAAGTGCAGTAGGTAGTATAGCACTTCGCAGCTCCATCAGTCAAACAAATCAGTAACAGCTTGCACTGTACGTGCTCCTGCAAAATGATAGTCAGGTCCTGCTGAAAGTGTCATCACTTCTGTCTCTAAGCTAGTCGTAGGTTGTTTTCAAAAAATAAACAGCATAGAGAACGAAGTGGTGACACTTTCTGCAGAATCTGAATATCATTTTACAGGACAGTGTGTGGATGCAAGCGGTTATTGTTTTGTAGCCGTTGCTACTTAGCCATTTTACACCCTTCCTGTCACTAATTTTTTATACGTCTGTTTCCCTTTCGTCTGCTCTATTTTCTCAGTATCGTGTGTAATTCAGTGTCTTTTTCAAAAACACATTACAATTTAGATCGAATCAAAATATTTCAATAAGTGGATTGTATGGCAGTAAGTCAACCAAACGTAATGTCTGCTGGTTTTACTTGTGTGTGCGTGTGTGTGTGTGTGTGTGTGTGTGTGTGTGTGTGTGAATGTGCACGCCTCATCTCCATGTAATACCATCTGACAGGCCTACATTGTTTGCAAGCACAATGACAGCACAGACATCTGACAGTCTAATTTCCCTCTCACTTCTACCTCTTTCATCAGCTCTCCCCTCCTCACTCACAGCACTGTCTACTGTGTCTGTATCGCCTCAGCTACTTAAGATCTAGACAACCATGGAGTTGATCTTACTAGCAGCCCCGACGAGAGTGGTGTGAGGGTTGCACGGGATGGGTTGGTGGGGTGGGGGGTGAAAGTGGTAAAATTTCTGGGACTCAAGCTTCATGTTCAATTGTAGTCCACCAAGATGGGAAATTCGGAAACAGTGTGACGGGAATTCTTTATATGCCATGTCTGATACGCGTTTGTGTGCCCGGGTTGACGCTGTAAGATAAATTGCTACTCATTTGGATAAGACTGCCATTGCTGTTGAAACTCTCAGCAAGTTAAATTTGACAGCTGGAACATGTTCTTTGGTACGAATTGTTCTGGATTATGTGAGATCTCAAATACTTAATCATGGCTAAAGTTGTTGGTACCAACAGACTACAGAAGCAAGTTACTAAACACTCAAACTAGTACCACTGATGTTCAGGTTTCGAGAGCTTATCACATGTCTTAAAATAGGTTCGCGAAAACAGGGACACCATTCATCCTGAATCTAAAGTTGTTGCCAGTGCAATTAATATCAGTCCTAAATTTCTGGAGGTGTACACTAAGAGGAAATCATTTCACGATGAAACAAGGAATGAAATCACAGAATTCAGAAGATTTATTCAGTATAAAGGTTTTATAACATTATTGACAATCTAATGTCTAACTTGAAAACCCGATGGGAAAAAGTGAGATTTTAGATGAAAAATTTGAGTTTTTAGTGAAATACTCCAAGTTTATATGATCAGGTCGCTGATGCATGCAAGTATTTATCAATGAATGCCATAATGATGTGACAACAGATTTACAAGAAGAAATTAAATATTTGAAAATAATCATACTTCAAACTTTGAATACAGTGACTTGAAATCATAAGGCCTCTTGACTTAGATGCATGAACTTAACATTTCAAGCTCCTTGCGAACGTATGTATAACTGTGGGTATCTTTTACATTCTTCTAGTGACTGTAGCTGAAACACAAAGGTCATTCAGCACTCTGGCTCGGGTTAAAAATTGTTACAGACCAACAGTGATTTTGAAAGATTTTGGGACCTAGACAACTGAATATAATTTGGCAGCGCAACTAGACTTCAGTGCAGTGATTCAAACATCTACTGAACGAAAGGCGCGCAAAGCGGCATTCGCAGTGCTATAGACAAGTGTGTTATAATATGCTATCTGCAAGACTCCTTGCGGTCTACGTGCAAGAGCGCCAATGTCTGTTTACTGAAATATGTGGACACGCTGGGAAATGAGCGGGAACAGAACACCCCATTTCTCACCATTACTGACACCATTTTTTCGTAAATGTACGCATCAGTAATATTCTCAGCCTTTTGTTTTACAGTGAAGTGAAAATAAAATAAACCATTTTATACTTCTACATCTACATGGATACTCTGCAAATCACATTTAAGTGTCTGGCAGAGGGTTTATCGACCCACCTTCACAATTCTCTACTATTCCAATCTCGTATAGCGCGCGGAAAGAACGAACATCTATATCTTTCCGTACGAGCTCTGATTTCCCTTATTTTATCATGGTAATCGTTTCACCCTATGTTGGTCGGCGTCAACAAAATATTTTCGCATTCGGTGGAGGAAGTTGGTGACTGAAATTTCGTGAGAAGATTGCTCCGCAACGAAAAACGCCTTTGTTTTAATGATGCCCATCCCAAATCCTTTATCATTTCAGTGACAGTCTCTTCCCTATTTCGCGATAATACAAAACGTGCTGCCCTTCTTTGAACTTTTTCGATGTACTCCGTCAATCGAGCCAATAAAATGAAATGAAACTGACCGTACATACAGTTTACAATTATTCATTATTGAGTAGCACCTGAAGTCGAACTTGTAAGTATCAGTTTTCTCTCTTGCCGTACAGGTCTCGGTCGAGCTACCATCCAAATCCCTAGATCTGATGGTCTTTGGTTCCTGGCAACTGTCTTTATCACTACGTTTCAAACAAATATTTGTTATTACTCTTTCAGTCTCCTACTCTATGAAAACACCATGGCGCTGGTATTTCTTCCTCTATGAATTTAACATTTGCACAATCATTCATGATTCTTCCTACAGATATATTAGTTCTCTAAAGAGCCACAATGGGAAATTCGAGCCGTGGTATATTTTTTGTCTTAGTACATTCCAAATGATTCTGATTGAAATATAACATTATACAAGGTGTATCATAATAACTTTTTGTTCTTTTCTGAAATAATAGCGGGGATTAAATCTAACTATCCTTTGATAAACTAATGTCCGGCAGTGCCTCGTTTTGTACTTGTACTGGCATGAAGGAGACAATATATTGTATTAAAAGTACTGGAAGGACTTCATTGCAAAACGAGTATGAAATTTAGAGCCTGATCTTAGCAATGGCGCGTCACGCAAGTATGCTACACCCTTTTCTTTCTATGAAATTATTGTAAATAAATATATAAAAATTGCAAATATATTTATAAATGTTATTTAAATTTGTAGTTACCGCAGTCTGTGGCAAAACAAGCGCTGTATCATTTGAGAGATACAGAGGCGAGCGAGTGTGCCGGCACTTATCCCAGTTCAGTGCTAGTAGCGTCACGTCACCACAATGCGTCTGTGCACAGCACACAAATATTGCACCATAATTTAACCTTCATGCGCTCGCGCTAGAAATTGTTACGCGAGCGCTCGCGCGGGCGGTCAGCCCACCGCCCGAGAGTTTTCCTCAATCTCTTCAGGTTTTCCGTTTTTATAGGTCATATTTCCACAAAATATCGACATAGGATATCTCACACAATATTTGAAACACATTTGTAATCATAATTATTTATTTAACAACAAAATATACAATGGAATACAAAAAGGAAGCCAAATATCCAAATGAAATATAAGAACTTTTTTTTTAATTGCAATGTTTTGGGACTATATAATGTAGTACTTAAGACTAGAATTATTCACTGTCTTAACTCGTTACAAGAAAAGCTAATTTTGCTTCGAAAAAAAGATTTTTGATTGAAAACGTCACAAACATTTCTGTCAGATGAAAAATGCTGATCAGTCTGTATGCATTTCATTTTCGTTTTGAGGCTGACCACAATTATTGCACGTAACTGTCGTGGTTGAATGTCGTAGACAGACGTTTCTTCCACATTCACCGCATTCTCGCTTTGTTTTTATATTCTTTTTTTGAGCCACACAAATAACATATTCCTCCCCTTGTAGGGGTTGATACAGCTGGATAAACTACGTCACGCTCTCTGTAATTTTCCAAAAATACTAACAAATCTTTTGGTAAATGCTTCAATTTAGCTCTTTCTTTCAGGTTTTCGCTCATCAGTTCCAGAGACAACGCATGTAAGAATTGTCTTCTCGTTTTTTCTTTCATATTACCTATGTTGAATCGAAAAATGTGTAACGAATTTATTCCTGCTAAGTCAAGTAACCGGAAAAATATACATGCAGGCCACCTTTGTGTTCTGCTTGATGTTGAAATTCTGGAGCACAAGCACATTCACTAGAGAATTGGAAGAGTCTATAAAATTGAGGAATTATAGGGGAATTATAAAAAGAAATATTTACATTCCGAAGTAGACGAGTAGAACAAAGTCTCGTAAGCGCTTGCAAGGCGGTAACTGACCGCCGAACGTGTTCGGACCTATTTGAACTTGTCCTGAGAGGCAGAGAGGTGCGACTTGGACGAACTTTGAGCAGCATCTGTCGGAAAAAGGTGCAACTAGAGAATACAAGTCCCTCCCGCCGTCTCGCTACCTTTGTGGAGTAAGTATGGCGCGAAATTGCAAAAAGGCGGTCACTTCACCGCCTGCGCGAGCACATGAAGGTTAAGGATGGAATTAAAAGTTTAAGTTGCTTTTCCAAACATTGTCAGCGTGTGCTTTAGTATGTTAATGTTTAAACTATCAAATGTAAGATTGATCAGATGAATATTTTTCCCTAAATACATCGGTTTAACAAAAAAAACAAGTGGCGCTTAATAATAAAGCTAGGAACCCAAAAATTGGTCATAATGTGCAGATATATATCAGAATTAATTGGTACAAGTCGCAACGTGATAAAAGCAATATTTTGGTCAGAATCCACGTTTTTAAGAAAAATTGAAGGCGCTAAATATTAGACTTTGAAATATGAAAATTTGTATGAAGCTTCAGTTCAACATAAAAATAATAATTATGTAACCCCGTTGAGCTACCTCTAATAGTTTTCGAGTAATTTGCTGAAAACTAAATTTGTACAAAATCATCCTTAATTGTAGTAGTTTAAGTATCTGTTATATTAATGCTAGAAAGTTTTGGTTACAGCACGTGGTGAAACCTATAAAATAATAGAGCTACAACAAGTTTCATGGCCTCGATGTAAATAATAACAAATACAAGGTCTCTTGAAGTTATAGATCAGATGTCATGTTCTACTGTCAGTTCCGTTCTAAATATTCTTGACGACAAAGTTCAAATGCTAAAGCTAAAACTTTTTCTGTGATTTTAACCAGCTTAACTAAATTCATATAAAAATTACGAAGATTCTAAATAATACACAATAGTGTTATAAAATATTATGTGTTCGAGAAAGCGGCCGTTTAGAGGCTATTGCCGTGGACATGGAGCGGATGACAGCAGGTGTTCCCTTGGCCATCCGCTGCTCCCATATAATTATAAACACAGCCCAAGAGGCAAGGCTACAGTCCTGTACACCAAGAGCATCAACCCACATCTGATGCGAGGAAGACTACAAATAGCCTGCAACGGGCTAGGAGCTTGGGCCACCAAGTGGCGGCTCAGGTCCAATGCTGCAAAGAGCCAGGTTGTGATCTTCACGAGGAAACGTATACCTGAAGCTCTGCCACCAATCTTCTTCATGGGAGGCCCCATCCCATGGTCGAACACTGGCCGCTACCTGGGCTGGTTCAAATGGCTCTAAGCACAATGGGACCTAACATCTGACGTCATCAGTCCCCTAGACTTAGAACTACTTAAACCTAACTAACCTAAGGACATCACACACATCCATGCCCGAGGCAGGATTCGAACCTGCGACCGTAGCAGCAGCGCGGTTCCGGACTGAAGCGCCTAGAACCGCTCGGTCATTGCGGTCGGCCCGCTACCTGGGCGTCACACTGGATGCGCCTTAAGCCGTCGGCACACGGACCGTGCATCAGAACGTTGAGCGTTGAGCTGACGTCACAGCATGGAATAGCACGCTCGGGAGTCTTTACGAACGTGCAGAGCAATATCTGACATGTCAGATATTCTGAGCGTGCGTCTGAGCGTTGACCAATCAGATAGCACAACGCCACCTTCGTCTCAAGTACGCCGTCTCCCTTCAGTACAAAGTTATGAAGCGCCATATTGGCATTCATTTCAAGCCTATATGTATATATGCCGTTCCGAGCACCAGCAAATTGAGAGTCACAGCAAAACCCGTTGTTAACTGTGTGATTCGTTCCAATAAAATAATGAGAAACATCATATTCGTGGCAAAGGAATTATTGTAACTTGCGTATAATGAGAGTAGGCTATTTGAAGGCAGCGACATACTGAAAATCCACCCAAAACGCTAACATATCTACGATTAAGGTTTTTACCAACCTGTAAGATACTACCATTAGCTTTAGCTACCGTTGCTTTAGCGTAATAAACAGCGTCACTGTCCATCAATAAGTTTTCTTTTTTTTTCGTTGGGGCAGTGGTTCGCGTCCTTACACAACCAATTTTTTTCCCCTAAAATTCCAAATTTTATTAGGTTCTGATACTTTATTATTAGTTCAATATAGGTATAGACTATAATATTTGATGTTATGTAAATACAAGTTCAACATTTTTTGAGGGGTGACTTGGTTCGATTGGCTTAATCTAAAGGACAGCTTGCGCTACTTGTAAAAGATATTTTGCTCCTTCTTCTTTTACGCTTCGTAATTCACATGTTCCAAAGATTCTGCTACTGGGTAGGAACAGTGATGAAGTAAGACTGACCTTGGGGTTTTAGTAAAATGTGGGAATGATGAAATAATGTTCATCTTATGCGGAGAAGTATTCCAAATTTGTAATGCACTGTTTGTAATGGAACTTTTATAAGCCTGTGTCCTTATTGACTGGACTTGGTACTTTCCCTCTCGTGGACGATGGAAGAAATGCGCGTTTTAATAGAGCTAACGTGGGAATTTTACGCGCGCCCGTCGAGTAAACAGTGTGATTTACGAACTAGAAACATCCCTCAACTGTCGCTGGAGTGCGTTGCGATCGGGTATACCACGCTGGGGCCCACGTACCGTATGCACAAGTCGCATCGTCCCTGAGCGTTCAGCAGCACGTTGAACTTGGCACGCTCAACGTTAACGTTCGACAGCACGGTCCGTGTGCCGACGGCTTTACGTGAAAGACGTACATAACCGAAATACGGGGTAAGGCTCTTGGCAGAATGCGCCTCCTCTACCCCTTCCTCAATCCCACGACCACACTGTCTCCACACTGCGGAAAGACGCCGTATCTGGCACTTATCAGGCCAGTGCTGGAATACGCCGCAGTGGTGAGAAGGAATGCCGCCGAGACTCATATCAGTATCAGCAGTCACCAGAAGATCCAGAACAGGTGCCTGAGACTGGCACTACATCTCCCGCCTGACTTCAGCACGGCCGAATTACATCGGTTAACGGGCGTGCCGATGCTGAAGGACTGCTTCAAGCAGTCGGTGAGACTCCTCTATGCCGACACGAGAAGATCTACGGATTCTCTCATCAGGAATCTGGGAAACCAGATTCACTGGCGAGAGACAACGAGATGTCGGACTTGCTATGAGAGTAGCAACGCTGCTCAGGCAGCAAGAGGAAGGAAAAGGAAGTGTCAAACCAGAAGAAATAAACCAAGGCGCGATGCACTGAAAATCAACCAGAGGAAGAAGAAGGAAAAGCAGCTAGACGGGCTAATCCTTCAACCAACCGAAGCTGCAGCTTCGAGGTGACACAAAGCAAGCAAGACTAGTCTTCACCTCGCACCCAGCCACCGTACGATCCGCGCCAGTCAAAAACTGGAGTACGCACTGCCTTGGATGACATCAGAGACAGGCTGTTATCAAACGTGTATTTTCACTAACAATAGGAAGTGAAATTGCGAGCACTGTACAATGTCCTGGATCGCTTAGATTTCACAGAAGTAACTGTTAGTGTGCCGCCCGTAAGTTTAACAAATCCACGTGGCAAGTGGTGACAATTATTTTCCATTTTTGTGGCGGGCAATTATTTTGATTATCAGAAGTCAGGGCGAAAGACGATTTAATAGGAACTTAATGTAAAGGTCGCCTCTGAACTGCTCATAGTGCTCTTTAGGATAGATAGATTTGTTGTTAGTATTAACATAATGAATATTACAATGTTGTGCATGTGAAAACTTTAGGAAATGTATCTATCAATTTGAACTCAAATGGCTCTGAGCACTATGGGACTTAACATCTGTGCTCGTCAGTTCCCTAGAACTTAGACCTACTTAAACCTAACTAACCTAAGGACATCACACACATCCATGCCCGAGGCAGGATTCGAACCTGCGACCGGAGCGGTCACGCGGTTCCAGACTGAAGCGCCTAGACCGCACGGCCACACCGGCCGCTTCATTTATAATTATAGTCCTGATCCCTCTGAGTAAATGGAGAATAGAAACATTTCTTTCAGTGGGCTGGACAAGAATGTGGACTAGTAGACTGGGAACTATAGTCAATATGTTCTCCATCGCTTTCTGGCTGACCACAGAAATAGTTTCCAGGCTCTACTAAAAGCCGGCGAACAATATTACAATATTTTCTCCTATTACTTATGACTGATGATGATTATTATTATTAACCCGCCGCCCCACATGTCTGTTCTAATACCAATGGAAAATGTATGTGGAAATCAGAAATACGAATGCAGAAAATTTGGTTGGAAAAAAAATGTACTGCAGGCAGGAAACTTAACTTTCAGTGTCAGTTCTATAATCAGAAGGTCTGTCTTTCTTCACCTACATAGAGAAACAATGTTAAGTATTTTAATATCCGAAACTAAGTAAAGAAATTTCATACAAGATATTCTGTGACATATAATAATATAATAATAGTTTATAATAATAGTTTATTATTTTCATGGTAAGAATAACAGCTGAAACAAAAGCATGTAAAATCTGAGTGTTGAGCAGTGGCTTCTCTATGTAAAACGAGGCATTTGTAGTCACTGTATAACTGATAACTAATGTTTATATTCATTTCCCTCTACGACATCAGAAAATTAGGAACATTTACTCTGATACACCTGTCTATAAACTTTATTCTCTGTGTCAAACACTTTGTGCAATTTCTTCGGGGGGAATCTGCTTTCAAACATACAATACAATGACATGTCAGAGTCTGTATAAATTCTGCGAATATTCACAGGGTCTGTATTACAGGATAACACTGTATCAAAGATACAACAGGATATAGTACCGTAGTACAAAATGTATTTCTGAACATCTGTTTAGCGTTTAATAAGAAATTATATTTATTCTATGCGTCATACTGATGAGTATTTATTTGTTTATCTCCAATATTACCCAAATTATGTTACGTTTAAATCGTGTCAAACCTGCTTTAAAATAACAGTACACCTGGATTGCTATATTTGAAGATTGGGCTCAATCACGCATCCTACGATGCCCCCAGTCCTTGCTCTTAGCGGCCCTCACTACTAGTAAACATCCTGCGGAGCTAGTTTAGTAAAAGTGATAGGAACATGTGGTGTGAGCAATACAAGAAACTAGCGCATAAAAATATGCATCAATACATTAACAAGGTGACAGAGAGAAGGCCGAAAGCCGGCCGGTGTGGCCGAGCGGTTCTAGGCGCTTCAGTCTGGAACCGCGCGACCGCTACGGTCGCAGGTTCGAATCCTGCCTCGGGCATGGATGTGTGTGGTGTCCTTAGGTTAGTTAGGTTTAAGTAGTTCTAAGTTCTAGGGGACTGGTGACCTCAGATGTTAAATCACATAGTGCTCAGAGCCATTTGCATCATTTTTAGAAGGCCGAAATACTGAATTCAGTATCCCGAAATCGTATCACCGCGGAAAATGTTAATACAGTCCCTCCTTTCAATCACTCTAAGAGCTTCTGAACTGCAGATATTGAAATAACCGATCGTCGAATAGAAAATCAAGTACATGTGTATTTCTCAGCCTGCACATGGGTCCCTGCACACTTCCCCCTCCCCACCGCTCTTCCTCCTTCTCCCTCCCACCGACCCTATTGGCAGTAATTTCGAATTTTGGCAGGAATTTCGAATGTTGGCAGGAATTTCGAATTTTGGTGGAAAGCCCTAGTGCACCCCCACCTCCCCAACAATGGAAATGGCCCAGATGCAAGAGAGGAAGGTTATGTTAGTGTGCCTTATTTATTTTCGTTGGGAAACTTAAGTAAAAATTGGTTCTAAGCATACAGATGAGGACTGTATCTATCGCTGTTTGACATCAGAGTTCGCTACAGACACCTGCTCGACAATCACCTTGCAGCCCAGGTAATCGAAGCCAATACACCCTACCGCAGCTGATGGAAAAATGCATCACATTTCTAATTACATTTGAAATTGCGGTGAAAAAACCAGCACTCGTAATCAATGGGTCATAATGCAACACAAGTACTGGGGCTTGGAAAAAAATCATCATAATAACACAAATACCACAAAAACGAACCCCAGAAAATTGCAGAGGGGCAGCAGTTGCAGCTGTGTCCTCCTCGATGGGCGCTCACGAAATAACCAACTTGGAGATGATTTTATCCCCCCCCCCCTTCCACCCTTCATTCCCCCACGCTACCTCTCCTCATTGTAGGTAGGGATAGAGGCCTGTTCTACCTTGCCGATGGCGGTCCACAAAGAGATCCTTTTGGTGGCACTGACATACAGTCTCCAGTCTGCGGAAGTCAGCCACAGATAGACAAAAGACAAGAACAAGACACTTCATGCAATCAGTTAAACATTATTCTCAGAAAGACTGGAACCCCCCCCCCCCCCATGGAACAACAACAGCTTGGAAAACAGGAAGCCCTCTGCTTAAAGCTACCACGGACCCCACTGGCATGAGCTCGCGGTCTTCTTGAGGCGATGGTCCTTCACCAACACAAAAGGGAAACTTAGAGGCACAGCCCTGTCCCACAGACCGCGTCCTGGTCAGAGGCAGCTACCTAGCGTGACCACCCACCCACCCACACCCACCCACACACACACACAGGCACACACACACACACTGGGCTGTCCACCACATCACCCCACTGCGAGCGGCCACCATTCTGCGATGGAGAACAGTTTTATTTAATGTGAACACAACTCTCATAATCGAGCATTCTGTTCAAAAGGAAAACACAGTCGTGACGATAGTCAATGTCCACTTTCCACAAAGTTAGGTGCTATCCATTTTCTTTTTGTTTATGAGCAAAATCGGTATAGTTTTATGTTCGACTGAAGGATACAATTTGCATCACAATATTTTGCGACATCCAAGGAAGTGCACCACCGCCGATTACACATGACAAAATTCAGAAGCCTATACATGTCCACCCTGCGTAAAATTCGGGAAAAAACTTCCACTGTTTTGTTGCGAAAACTACCAATCACTGCAGAATGTTCTTGTTATTTCGATACCATCATCAGAATAAAGGAAAACGAGAATTTAAACTCCAAAGAAACATCATCTATGTTAAACAATTTCTTTCAGCTTGATGGACAAATTACAAGATCTGAGAGCGTGTCTCGCGATGAAATCAGTGTCTGTAAATAAACCGTCATGCACATGTGTATTACAAACATTTCAGACATTTGAAATAACATTAGAGAATACAATATTTCAAGCCATTGGCTCTTATGTCGGAAAAAAACCCTATCATTTTACATTCAACAACAACAAGCTATAATTCAAGAGGACGTTGCTGTCTTGTACACTATGGCAAGTCCCATTTTACCAATGCAAAGCTATACGGCACCTGTGTTAACGAAACAAATCGTGCGAGCTCATCTTGTAATAGAACCTCCGTAGTGATTGGGGTAAGAAAGTTGCTGGGTGGTTGTATGTCTAATGTCGGAGAAATATATCCTGCATTAGAGTATTAAGAGCGTTGCATTCCTCACGACTAATACTTTATAAACCATATATCATTAACCATATAGAATTTTTAGATGCGGAACCATGTAACCAACGAAATGTGTGTTCACCCTCTACGATCGTCTCTCTCACGCCGGTACGTTCCTAGTACTGCCTCCAGACAGTGGACTAATGCTTCAGAATTGATAGCACAGTTGATTTACGTCAAAGTTTTCAAACTCTATCCATCTGGAGCTCCATAATGTATAAACCACCTGTTTCTTCTTAATTGTCTGTTATATCACCGCGACACTCTGATGTCCACTATACAGCGATAAGAGGCGCTACCCTTCTCAGCACACATGCATCTGGAGAGATCTTGTGCTGTTGGCTGGGTGCCGTGGGTACGATTGGTGTTCCACAGAGGATTATGCTACGAATGCGAGAATATGCTTTGACGCTCATCCAAACAGGGAAGCATGGTCAATCATAATTGTAAATTCTGCAGTATGATCTATGTGCTGTAAATATGTAGGTAACCCAATTGCATTGGTATAGGACGCTGTCTGGTATACTTTGATGTATATGGTCGAAAGGACGTATTACACAGTGAGCTAGCTGCATTCGCAATCTAGTATACTGTTGTTGCAAAGTAGTGGGGGGGGGGGGGGGGGGGGAGTGATTTAGAGATGGTACAGAAATTGGGGAGCATTCTACTGTGTCATTGGCATTGGCTAGTGTTGAAGTTATGGAACAAATGGTACACTTTGATGTATATGACTGGATGTACTGCACAATTCCTATTCACCGTGATTCCACACCACAAAAGTGTCATCCACATACCTATACCACTTCAAAGGGGTTTTACTGGCAGACTGCAGCTCTTGCTGTATGGTTTCTTGGTGCACCTAAATAGTATTAATCCAAAGATAAAATTTACTGTGGAGAAAGAGAGCAATGGACAACTACATTTTCTGGATGTATCAGTGATTTAACGGGCAGATGGGAGTTTAGGGCATAAAGTGTATAGAAAACTTACACACACTGACCGTTACCTCCATCATCCAGGGAAGAACAGAGGTGTCATTAAAACATTGGTAGACAGAGCTAATAATATCAATGAGCCAGTT
The DNA here is from genome assembly GCF_023864275.1 of Schistocerca cancellata. NCBI lineage: Eukaryota > Metazoa > Arthropoda > Insecta > Orthoptera > Acrididae > Schistocerca > Schistocerca cancellata. The sequence goes on along the minus strand of NC_064629.1, from coordinate 345,722,872 downwards.
TATTTGCAAGATGAATTAAACAATTTGCTAACGGCTTTTAAGAAAAATGGATACGCTGACAACGAGATAGATCGAGCCCTTCATCCCAGATGAGAAGTGTCTGACGACATTCAGCAACAACAACTGTCAGATGGAAATGTTTTTCTTCCATTTATTCTCAATATTACGGGCCGTATTGAGAAAGTTCTGGCCAAATTTCAAGTTGAAACAATCTTTAGGCCCACCAAGAAGATTAGTAAGTGTTTAAGACCAGCGAAAGACGCACGACACGCCTTAGAAACTCCCGGGGTGTATAAAATTCCGTGTAGCTGTGAGAAAGTTTATACTGAAATTACGAAAAGAAGTATCAATAACCTCTTAACCGAACACAAAAAGAACTGCCGCCTAGGACGTACCGACAAATCAGTAGTAGCGGAACATGTTTTTAAAGATGGTGATCATGAAATAAAATTTAGTGAGACGAGCGTGCCAGCCAGGACATCGCATTATTATGCACGTATGTGAAGGGAAGCTATAGAGATTCAGAAACACCACAACAATTTTGATAGAAATGAGGAAGGCTCAACGTTAGACAAGATATGGTGGTCGACTTAGCACCAACGATGTGACAATCGATTACCTTCAATGGAGAATAATGACATTAATCAGAGATAGACTTACAGTCGGCCCCACGTGACGTATGGTGGTGCGCTCTATGCACTCTATATAAACGGGACCTCTACGGCGTGGCAGCCAGTCGTTGACTCATCTCGGACGATGATTCCCGCAGTTGGCAAGGAAACATCAGGAGGAAGAAGTTTTACAGATCGACCACGTCCTCTCAGCCCGGGAGTTTTAACTAATGAAGACGCCGGCCGTGAAAGCCTACACGTTTTTCTTCTACTGTATTCCTTTCCCTTGTTCTTGTTAATCGTTCCCTAATGGTCCCTCTGAAACCCTCTACAACCTCTGGTTCTTTCAGTTTATCCAGGTCCCATCTCCTTAAATTACTGCCTTTTTTGCAGTTTCTTCAGTTCTAATATGCAGTTCATAACCAATAAATTGTGGTCAGAGTCCACATCTGCCCCTGGAAATGCCTTACAATTTAAAATATGGTGCCTAAATCAGTCTGAAACCTACCTGTGTCTCCGGGTCTCTTCCACATATTCAACCTTCTTTCATGATTCTTAAACCAAGTGTTAGCTATGATTAAATTATGCTCTGTGCAAAATTCTGCCAGGCGGCTTCCTCTTTCATTCCTTTAAACCAGTCCATATTCACCTACTACTTTTCCTTCCCTTCCCTTTCCTACTATCTAATTCCAGTCTCCCATCACTATTAAATTTTCGGCTTCCTTAACTGTCTGTATAATTTCTTTTATTTCATAGTAGATTTCCTCAATCTCATCCTCATCTGCGGAACTAGTTGGCATATAAACTTATACTACTGTGGTGGGTGTGGGCTTCATGTCTATCTTGGCTACAATTATGCGTTCACTATGCTGTTCATAATAGCTTATTCGCATTCCTATTTTTTTACTCATTATCAAACCTACCCCTGCATTACCCCTATTGGATTTTGTATTTATAACCCTGTATTCACCTGACCAGAAGTCTTGTTCCTCCTGCCACCGAGCTTCACTAACTCCCACTATATCGAACTTTCACCTGCACATTTCCCTTTGCAAATTTTCTAACCCACCTGCCAGATTAAGGGATCTGATATTACACGCTCCGATCCGTAGAAATCCAGTTTAGTTTCTCCAGTAAGCGACGTCGTCCTAAGCAGTCCCTGCCCGGAGATCCTAAATGTCCCAATTCTGAACCCACATTTACAAGCTCCTAATTTAAAGCGCAAAATCCTTCACGTAATATTAATGTAAATGGATGAAGGTTTCTGGCACACTTTTCTACGCACCTTTGTAATTACCATAGCTTTCATGAAACTGCTCATGCTTTAGAACATACATTTCGTCTTGTTCTGTAGACATGTGCCTTCAGATTTGTAGTGACGGATCTGTGAGACAGGAGCAGAGAATGGACTTGCCACAGTACATGTAGCCGACATCATTATCAGTCGCTAATGAAAATCTCTCCGAAACTTTGTTACAATCACCGCCTTTCCCTCTCAGGATACATTAATTCGAATGAAGTTTCGCTTTCGCACTCTCCTTCATGTCGCGTTAATGTGCCATGTTCCTACAGCGAGCGACTACGCGGCGCTCGGGTAACTGGAGTAGACAGTCGAGCAATTGAGCGTACGACGCTCGAACGAACGTTACAGAAGGCGAGTGTGGTTTCCTGCTCAGTCCAAAACAGTTGTATTGATATTTGACGGACTTACGAGGAACTCCGAGCACCGAGCAGTTCGAGCGAGCAACAACGTCAGATGCAGACCTCAATGTGAGAGCTCGTCGATGTTAACATGCTCCCACCCGATGATGTACAAGGTCGATCTCCCCACTCGTCGAGCAGTTTTAATGTTCATTATTTGATTGCAGGAGTGCCGTCATTTGCTGTGTTTAATTTGCTCAGTATGAAGTGCCGTCAACAGGAGCAGTGACCAGCTGGGAAGAAGAAGACTCTCAGTTAGTATTTAAACCTCTCTCTCTAATAATAATAATAATTATTATTTTTTTTTTCCTTTCTCAGACGTTATGTCTGGTTAAAAATGGAAAGTGACGCGGACCTTGATCAAGCCTAACTTGCTTTTAACTGTACGGTATATGTTACATTGCATTTAGGAACTTTCGGGTAATTGAACATGTATCAATAATTACAGATTTCTGTAGTTGTATATTTAAGTTTGGATGTAGCTGTATTACGTTGATGTACTGGGGGATATTGTGTGGTATGACTCCTGAAGTTGATACACTCCTGGAAATTTAAATAAGAACACCGTGAATTCATTGTCCCAGGAAGGGGAAACTTTATTGACACATTCCTGGGGTCAGATACATCACATGATCACACTGACAGAACCACAGGCACATAGACACAGGCAACAGAGCATGCACAATGTCGGCACTAGTACAGTGTATATCCACCTTTCGCAGCAATGCAGGCTGCTATTCTCCCATGGAGACGATCGTAGAGATGCTGGATGTAGTCCTGTGGAACGGCTTGCCATGCCATTTCCACCTGGCGCCTCAGTTGGACCAGCGTTCGTGCTGGACGTGCAGACCACGTGAGACGACGCTACATCCAGTCCCAAACATGCTCAATGGGGGACAGATCCGGAGATCTTGCTGGCCAGGGTAGTTGACTTACACCTTCTAGAGCACGTTGGGTGGCACGGGATACATGCGGACGTGCATTGTCCTGTTGGAACAGCAAGTTCCCTTGCCGGTCTAGGAATGGTAGAACGATGGGTTCGAAGACGGTTTGGATGTACCGTGCACTATTCAGTGTCCCCTCGACGATCACCAGTGGTGTACGGCCAGTGTAGGAGATCGCTCCCCACACCATGATGCCAGGTGTTGGCCCTGTGTGCCTCGGTCGTGTGCAGTCCTGATTGTGGCGCTCACCTGCACGGCGCCAAACACGCATACGACCATCATTGGCACCAAGGCAGAAGCGACTCTCATCGCTGAAAACGACACGTCTCCATTCGTCCCTCCATTCACGCCTGTCACGACACCACTGGAGGCGGGCTGCACGATGTTGGGGCGTGAGCGGAAGACGGCCTAACGGTGTGCGGGGCCGTAGCCCAGCTTCATGGAGACGGTTGCGAATGGTCCTCGCCGATACCCCAGGAGCAACAGTGTCCCTAATTTGCTGGGAAGTGGCGGTGCGGTCCCCTACGGCACTGCGTAGGATCCTACGGTCTTGGCGTGCATCCGTGCGTCGCTGCGGTCCGGTCCCAGGTCGACGGGCACGTGCACCTTCCGCCGACCACTGGCGACAACATCGATGTACTGTGGAGACCTCACGCCCCACGTGTTGAGCAATTCGGCGGTACGTCCACCCGGCCTCCCGCATGCCCACTATACGCCCTCGCTCAAAGTCCCTCAACTGCACATACGGTTCACGTCCACGCTGTCGCGGCATGCTACCAGTGTTAAAGACTGCGATGGAGCTCCGTATGCCACGGCAAACTGGCTGACACTGACGGCGGCGGTGCACAAATGCTGCGCAGCTAGCGCCATTCGACGGCCAACACCGCGGTTCCTGGTGTGTCCGCTGTGCCGTGCGTGTGATCATTGCTTGTACAGCCCTCTCGCAGTGTCCGGAGCAAGTATGGTGGGTCAGACACACCGGTGTCAATGTGTTCTTTTTTCCATTTCCAGGAGTGTAGTATAATTGCTATAATGTTAACTTTATCCTGATGCCACATGTCCCTGACTTCCTCAGCCAGTTGGATGTATTTTTCAATTTTTTCTCCTGTTTTCTTCCGTATATTTGTTGTATTGGGTATGGATATTTCGATTAGTTGTGTTAATTTCTTCTTTTTATTGGTGAGTATGATGTCAGGTTTGTTATGTGGTGTTGTTTTATCTGTTATAATGGTTCTGTTCCAGTATAATTTGTATTCATCATTCTCCAGTACATTTTGTGGTGCGTACTTGTGTGTGGGAACGTGTTGTTTTATTAGTTTATGTTGTATGGCAAGTTGTTGATGTATTATTTTTGCTACATTGTCGTGTCTTCTGGGGTATTCTGTATTTGCTAGTATTGTACATCCGCTTGTGATGTTATCTACTGTTTCTATTTGCTGTTTGCAATGTCTACATTTGTCTGTTGTCGTATTGGGATCTTTAATAATAAGCTTGCTGTAATATCTGGTGTTAATTGTTTGATCTTGTATCGCAATCATGAATCCTTCCGTCTCACTGTATATATTGCCTTTTCTTAGCCTCTTGGATGCGTCTTGATCGATGTGTGGCTGTGTTAGATGATACCGGTGCTTGCCATTGAATGTTTTCTTTTTCCAATTTACTTTCTTCGTATCTGTTGATGTTATGTGATCTAAAGGGTTGTAGAAGTCGTTATGAAATTTCAGTGGTGTAGCAGATGTATTTATATGAGTGACTGCTTTGTGTATTTTGCTAGTTTCTGCTCGTTCTATAAGGAATTTTCTTAAATTGTCTGCCTGTCCATAATGTAGGTTTTTTATGTCGATAAATCCCCTTCCTCCTTTCTTTCTGCTTAATGTGAATCTTTCTGTTGCTGAATGTATGTGATGTATTCTATATTTGTGGCATTGTGATCGTGTAAGTGTATTGAGTGCTTCTAGGTCTGTGTTACTCCATTTCACTACTCCAAATGAGTAGGTCAATATTGGTATAGCGTAAGTATTTATAGCTTTTGTCTTGTTTCTTGCTGTCAATTCTATTTTCAGTATTTTTGTTAGTCTTTGTCTATATTTTTCTTTTAGTTCTTCTTTAATATTTGTATTATCTACTCCTATTTTTTGTCTGTATCCCAGATATTTATAGGCATCTGTTTTTTCCATCGCTTCTATGCAGTCGCTGTAGTTATCCAATATGTAATCTTCTTGTTTAGTGTGTTTTCCCTTGACTATGCTATTTTTCTTACATTTGTCTGTTCCAAAAGCCATACTTATATCATTGCTGAATACTTCTGTTATCTTTAGTAATTGGTTGAGTTGTTGATTCGTTGCTGCCACTAGTTTTAGATCATCCATGTATAGCAAATGTGCGATTTTGTGTTAGTATGTTCCAGTAATATTGTATCCATAATTTGTATTATTTAGCATGTTGGATAGTGGGTTCAGAGCAAGGCTCAACCAGAAAGGACTTAATGAGTCATCTTGGTATATTCCACGCTTGATCTGTATTGGCTGTGATGTGATATTATTTGAATTTGTTTGGATGTTAAGTGTGGTTTTCCAATTTTTCATTACTATGTTTAGGAACTGTATCAATTTAGGATCTACTTTGTATATTTCCAATATTTGTAGTAACCATGAGTGGGGTACACTATCAAAAGCTTTTTGGTAATCAATGTATGCGTAGTGTAGCGACCTTTGTTTAGTTTTAGCTTGATATGTCACCTCTGCATTTATTATCAGTTGCTCTTTACATCCTCGTGCTCCTTTGCAACAGCCTTTTTGTTCTTCATTTATAATTTTGTTCTGTGTTGTATGTGTCATTAATTTCTGTGTAATGACTGAAGTTAATATTTTGTATATTGTTGGTAGGCATACTATGGGGCGATATTTAGCTGGGTTTGCTGTGTCTGCTTGATCTTTTGGTTTCAGATAAGTTATTTCATGTGTAAGTGTATCAGGGAATGTGTATGGGTCTGCAATGTAACTGTTAAATAATTTAGTTAGATGTGAATGTGTTGAGGCGAACTCCTTTAGCCATAAATTTGCTATTTTATCTTTTCCAGGGGCTTTCCAATTGCGAGTAGAATTAATTGCTTGGATGACTTCATGTTGCAAAATTATCACTCCAGGCATTTGTGGTATCATGTTGTATGTGTCTGTTTCTGCTTGTATCCATCGTGAATGCCTGTTATGTTGTACCGGGTTTGACCATATGTTGCTCCAGAAGTGTTCCATGTCTGTTATGTTTGGTAGATTGTCTATTTTAATGTGTGTGTTATCTATTGTCTGGTAAAATTTCTTTTGGTTTGTGTTGAATGTTTGGTTTTGTTTCCTTCTATTTTCACTTTTTCTGTATCTTCTAGGTCGTTTGGCCACTGCTTGTAATTTCTACTTCTTTTCATCTAATTGCTCTATCTCTTCTTGTTGTGACATTTTACGTAACCTTTTTCGGTTTTTTGTCTGATATTTCATTTCTTATAAATTGTGTTAGCTGTCCGATGTCTTTTCTCTGTTTTTCTATTCTGATCTGTAGCCTGTGTTGCCATGCAGGTTTTGTGGGTTTCTTTTGTGTGTTGGTTGGTTCTGATCTCTGCCTAATGTGTATATTTAGCGTAGTCAGTGCTCCTATATAATTCAGTAGTTGTAACTCTTCCATAGTTGTATTTTCATTTATTTTGTCGTGTTTGATTGTGTTGATAGTTGTTATTGTTGTTTCGACATGTGGGTTATTTGGGGGTCTATGCAAGAATGGTCTAATGTCTGTATTTGTGTCTTTGTATTCTATATCTGTCAGCTGAAATTTTTCTTCTATATCTATCATGTGTGTCACTTCATGTTCTATTTGTGCTTGTTCTGGTGGCTGTCTTAAGATTTCGTTTTCCTATGATTGTTTAATTGATGCGTGTTGTTCTTTGTTTGTTTGCTCTGGGATGTTTGAGTCCAATACTGTATTTTCTCCTTCTGATTGCACATTATTTTGTTCTAGTATTTGTTGTACTTGTTGTTTGATGTTTTCTAATTCTGACTGGGGTATCCTGTTATTTTTGATTATTACACGGATCTGATAAGCTAGTCGTTGTTCTGTTAAAAATTTTAATTCTGGGTATCTGGTAATAAATGTTGTGTATACTTGTGATCTGTATCCAGTTGTGTTGGTTCCTAAGTTTGTTGCTTGGTAATAACAGAACATGAGGTGTCGGTTAACTTCATCTGACCATCTCATCCTCTGTCTTTGTTTTCCTTCTAGAGTGGTTTCAGGAAGCATAACCTGCAAAACACCTCTATTTGGATTTAAATCATTTTCCGTGTGACTAGCAGTGTCGTTACCATTGTGGACGGGCATAGGGTTCAAGAATCGTTCCCGACCATGACAGCGCTTGTCCGAGGCTTCATTAGTTCTCTCCTGAACCAACTAATCACACTAAAAGTGGGGTTAGCCCTATTAGTGGTTTGTTATTTTCGTCGCCTTTTACGACTGGCAGAACATACCGGCGGCCTATTCTTTTCCCGGGCCTCCACCGGTTTTATTATTATTATTATTGTGTGTTTGTGTGTGTGTGTGTGTGTGTGTTTTTGGTTTGGGTGTGTCTGTAAGTGTGTGTGCATGTGCTTTAATAGATAAATGCTCTACAAAAAAATGGTTCCTATTTGTTTCCACTCTACATTAACTTTCATGGTGAAAGGATTAGGGTCTTTTATGAAGAGTAACACTGATATAACAAATTAATTTATGACACAGTGTCATTTCCTTACGTTTTTCACTGTTTGTTTCTTGTCCTCTGTGGGCGGCGCACTTTTAATTTCTGTTGTGTCCGCTTTTAGTTTTCTTGATTTATTTTGTGTTTCATTTTCCGCGCTACATTCATGGCAATCGCAAAGGCAGTCAGTGTGTCTTAAATATTCCAGACTTCTTGAAACGAGTTCAAGAAGTTGTGATAGTTTGAATGATTGTTTTTCAAACCTTTACTTAAGTTTGAAACAGCCTTTAAGGTATCGTCCAAAATCACTAAACCTACAATTTCAACTCATCGTTTCAAGCGAGATTCCTCCTGCCCAACTTGCTAAATCTGCACCACCCTTTTGTGGATGTTCACATGTCATCATAACGGACTTGTGACATAGGAATATAGCATGACCTGTGCTATAGGTACTCAACAAGTGGATGTCAACAGCTTCGGGCATTTTTAAAACATGTTGTTCTAAAGCACACTAAATTTTATGCAGTATATTTTCTCGTTTAGAAGAAGCATGAAAAAGTTTATAAATGTCCTTAACAATGTGTAATGTGCACTTTATTACAGAGTGTTTATTCCTACTGTTGATAACAGCAAATGACAAAACACATGCTCTGTAGTAAATGTCTCTGATAACCAAGTGCGGATCCCACTGACAGAACGATTGAAATTAGCAGCAACATCAAAAGGGCATATTATTAATCTTCTGTAAGAAAGTTTTCGTTTCTTTAGTTCACTATAAATTGCTGTAAATACAGATTCAGCTGTAGTATTCTACAGTTCAACGAGACATAAAAACTGTGCTGGCATAAGCTGGCGCCAGCACAGCAGGTGGCAAAGAGGTTGCGAGTAGATCGATAGAGGCCAAATACAGACTAGCAAGAAACGCGCCACAACGCCCTATCGGCTGCCAGTATTTAGATCGCTGCCGCAGACCGTAGGGTCCAGTTAGTTTTGGTCAGTCATCCAGTGAATCAGCGAGCCGAGTCATCATCACAGCCCAGTGAGAGTCGCAGTCGCAATTAGCTCAAAGTCAGTCAGTACCTAGAGACCAAAATAGTGTACGTAGTGGGACTTTGTACTTCACCAGCAGTGAGGCTAATGTGGACTATTACAGAGAGCTTGTACCACAACACCTGTACTATCTTGAGTTAAGTAGCTTTCTTATTCTTATTAATAAAGAACCCTGTTAATAAATGCGTGCAGTTGTGTTATAGAAAGAGGAAACAGGCCATCAAACAACATCCTCTCCTTGCTTCCCATGTCACAAGCCTACAGTGACAACGAGAAGACACAAAAAATCTTTCACTTCACTACAAAAGACGTAGGCAGCGCAACATAACGAACTAGAAAAGGCAGTTCACTTTGGTTAGAAACCAGTAGATTCGTCTGCCATTAAGGGAAAGTATTTAGCATAGTAGCATAGAGAATTGTCATTTTCTAGAAGCTCACTAACGCAATTTAATAATTCTGAAGCAGTATATTTGCTAACATATGTGGACCTTTCATTCTGAAATTTAACCAGCTTTTCAAGATTAACGTCTCTTTTCAGTACTATCTTACGAATTAGAGATCCATATTTTGTTGTGCGGGCAATTTCTTCGTTAGCAACGAAATACATGCTTCGAATTCAAGAAGACACAGCTTGGTGATTTAAAATTTTTTCCAATTTCATTTTTTTTAATTATCTGCACATCAATTGGAGCTTTTAATCTCTGTAATTTATGATTTTCAAGTGCAACGGCTTTTGCATGTTTTTGTGGCTCAGTGTGCTTTTTCCCGTTCTCTCAGTAGCTTTTCTAAATTTAGTAAAGGGTACTAAAATGAACACCGCCACTATTTTTTGTACAGCTTCGGTATTATTTTTCAAATTCTTCTCACACAATCTGCAAAAAACCCCACCCCAATCGTGGTCAAAATACAAACATTTGTACCTGTACTCCCATTTATGCAGGTACTCAGTCTCACATGTCACATATATTTTAGAATGACAAGTTAATAATGGGTCAGAAATACTACATTTTCCGTTCTAAGACAGAGGAAGAGTAACCGAAGATTCAGTACGCAACGCACCATCATATTCACTAGCATTTCTTTCAATAAGCCCACACTCATCTGCAATGCGTTGTATTTTGTTAGAAAATAAGCAAATATTTTTGTTTGTTTAGACATTGTATTTCAGCATTATCATTTCTTTTTATACGATGAATTGGCGAAGTCCGCACACACATTGCATAATTCCTTAGTAAGCTGTTGACTGACTAACCGTTAAAATAGCTGCACGCAAGAAGTTGAAATTTATTACAACAATGGACGCTTATTATTGTAACATGTAGCAGGCGGCAGCCTTTGTATTTAGATAGATCCTTTTTACGCGTATCGTACATGCAGAGTTACCACGATTTGACTACTGTTGTTTCCAAACGTCGTAAAGAACAACTACTGACGCAGTCGAAATTTGTCAAAACAATAAAAGCTTATTAGTCTTTACATTACATCATCCCAGACTGGAATTTAAATTTATGCATTATTTTGAGTTTTAATATTTTATACGAACAGATATGAATTTCTTCGAAGGGGGGGGGGCAATTTTTAATTTCCGCGGGGATCCCACCCCCTTCGGGTGGCTCCCTGATTTCGTCACTGAGTGGGAAATTAATGAAAGCTGTTTTCTGGTACTCATATGCAAGTTGCTATACACATGTGTGACGCAAAGGTACTATAGACAAGTTTTCTGTCTTCTAACCGCAGCTTAATCTTTGGTTGGATAATGCAAAGCATGCCTCTTTGACCATGCAACCTCACCAGCCAATCATATTGCTTGGAACCGAGGTTTGAGTTCACTTAGGTAGCATGGACGAGCGGGCAAAGAACATTTCTTTTTTGCCTGGTGCTATGAACATATACTGCCTGCTGCCGATTTGGAAATTGTAGACATTTGTTTTGTTGTACGGAAATGAGTTATGTATGAATTGAAGCTATATAGTTCAGTATTATTGGTGAGGCGATTGCTTGCTCACGCTGCACTGGAGTACTTACATATTACGCGATTTTTCAGGTTTATTTACGCGATGCCCTTTGCATTTCTATTCCATGTGAGCTTTTTTGCGGTTCGCGTCTTTGTTAGAATAGGTGTGAATCGACATCTGCCTTTCATTTGGTAATCCGAGCCTATCAGTGGCTTATCATATTACTTCTCACTCATTAAGTAATATTCTGGAACTATTAGGTATAGAGGGTTACATTTTTGTCTTTTGTAAATGTGTGGTTCTGTACAGCCAAGTGGTCCATTAGAGGACATTTGTGTGTGTTATCATGAGCTTTCGGATCTATTAAGTGGATAATAATTGGTGAGTTTAAATTCAATTAGGAATTCTTTTCCTCGCTGATCCTGATCCTCGTCCACACATGTGCTTGAGTTTTGTTCATGAATGTAGCACGCACACGTGCAACGAATTTGAAATATTTCTTGAACTGCCTTCAGCAGAGGGAAGAGGTGAGCGTAAGTTGCAGTGATCTGCAAGACATGTACGTGCTATAGCGCAGAACAGTTCGAGACCTTGCTTCCGAATGAGTCATTTTCCATTTGGTGGGTGTTACAACATGTAGTGAGCACTCTCATCTGCATGGCAAATATCACTCCTACAAATATCATTAACACTGATAGGTTGTACTAGAACATTCTAAGAGTTTGCGTGCAATTTATTATTACTGAACTTACATTAAATGCCCCTTAATTATTCGCTGCTCTTTGAAAGTTGATTCACTACTGCATATTCCACTAACAGTAGTCAAATCGCGTCGTTGCTGATTCATCACTCCAACTTCATACGAAGGGGAATGTTTCCAGGGCATAAAAACCGGAGACATAATGTGCTATGTGCTCATACGTTAAAGATGGAAGCTAGTAGCCTCTTTGAAATATATTACCACTTTTTTGAGAATGAGCGACAATTTCAAAGTTTGGTGGGCGTGAAGCCCCACCCGCAGGTACACCCGACCCTCCCTTCCCCCCCCCCCTCCCCCACCACTACCACCACCACCACCACGCCCAAAACACCGCACGATTCAACACTGTTTCAGATTAACTATGTTGTACGAGTGAGTCTAATTTGTACACAAGGTTACTTTCTAAATAATTAAATTTATTTATAATGTAATTATCAATATCCAGCTCCAACAAAAACACGCACTTGACGCATTCCAATACGCCTGAAATCAGTGTTGCCCTGTGGCTTCCTACGTCATTGTTATGGCCTCAGTAAAGCTATACGTCTGAAATAGAACATGTCTCACAAATTAATTTATGTGTTACATAATTTGAAATTACGCTGAAGGCCGATTTCAACTAAATTCAGAACAACAAAATAAAAATTGGAGGCACTCACAGATTGCCAGTTGTGTTTGCACGCAAATCATGTTTACAGTATCTTGAGCAAACCAGTTGACGTGGAAGTAAAAGGGCAAAAAAAAATACAAAAACGAAAATCACTACAAAAAATCCAAATTAAAATTGAACAAAATGTTTCGCATATCAAATGATTGTGTTTCGACAGAAAGGTACAAATCTGATTTTGTCAAGACAGAATATTTTGAAAGTTATCGATATTTTAATTAGTTAATATTAATTAAAACGACTTTAAGATGAAACTAGTTGTCTGAATCGAACTACTTTGACCTTGTGCTTAGTCCGATATACCTAAATCGCTCCAAAATGCTTTTCATAAAAAGTGTCGAAAAATTAGTTGAGCGGTCGTCAGCGAATAAGAGGTGCTTTGGACATTCGATAAATATTAGTAATATTACATATAATTTCCAGACGAATCACACGAGAGCTGACAAACTGAATGTAGGTAAAATGACTGGTGTGAAAAGGGATGGATAATTTCGAGCAATTGCATGTTGTAACCAAAACTGTCTTTTATGTTCCATCAGAAACAGCTTTCATTATATGAAAATTTAGGTTATGATGATAAATTTAGGTTATGATGATAAGCTTGTTATCGATCTTACATGCACGAAAGGAGAGAAAAATTCAGTAGACTATCACAAGTCTACAAGAAGTGGGGCTACACCGCCTGCCTCTTCTAGCCATTGGGCAAACCCATGATGGTAATTAAAAACCGAGCGGTCCAGTAAAACTCGTTGTGGCTTCAAAGCCTGTAAGTATTCAGGCCAGTACAGAGGCGTATCCGATACTTTGCCTGGAAAAATTGCTAACCAAAAAAATATTCGGAATAAAATTTCTTAAAAATCGATTCGGCTGACGCGTATTTACGGCGGCTACACAACAAGGAGATATAACAAGTGACAATTCTAAATATGTCATTCGAATAGATAATATCATTTGTCGTTTCAGGTCACGAACGCTCCTGCCATATTTCATACATATCTGCAGTAATTAATCTGAGATATCTCCTAATGTGCAAACTATCTTAACAATGTTACTGTAATAGGCACCATGAGGGAGCAACATTTGTACAATTTAAGAATATTATTCTAGCAACTCCACAACAGGAGCTTACAGCGCAAGTAGAACAAATGCATTTTCTTCGAGCTGAGCGTTAAACAGCCTCGCACTAAGCAAGGAACGGCCCAGCTCACGTCCGAATATGTAACAAGAAAAGATTATGATAAAATCTTCCCGCGTTATCAACAAGTTTTAAAACCCGTTTCAACGTGACGCTGCCACTCAGCTGACACCTTTTTCATCAGTGAAATTCATTGAGGAAGCCTGCTTTCTGAAATACGAGTAGCAACAGATAACTTTATCAAGGTCAAAAATGTTTGCAGAACAGCATTAATGAAGTTTGTCCAAGGCTTCATTATTATACTTAATTAATTCCTAAGGCGGCCCAAGTTCCCTACCCCTTAAATGACCCAGGAAGATGGATGTCACATTTGCATTGTTTGCCTACAGACACTTACGCAACTGAAACGTGTCTCACGAGGCAACCATCAGACCTGTTAATCATGGATTCCTATGACTCTTGGGTATGTTGTAGAGTATCATGAGTAACGCGCCTAGTGGCTTTTCATACGACGGCCCCTAGTTTTGGCGAAAATCAATGTTGAAGTTTTATACGTATCAGCTACATGTATGGGCAACGTTAGTCGTGGTTTGTCCAAGCGAGCTTAAAGCAGTGGGTGAAGTTCACGGCTACAACACTGGCGGTATGCGTTCTAAACGCAGCTGCGCACTTTTTTATTTTCTTCATACAGAATATCATTAAATACTATTATATCATGTAAAATTATCCAAACAACAGTCATTTCCAGCGTAGTAATTTCATTAATAAATCAATCATTATAGCAAACTTTCTTCAAATGTGTACTCCGTTTGTTACGAAATACACTCCTGGAAATTGAAATAAGAACACCGTGAATTCATTGTCCCAGGAAGGGGAAACTTTATTGACACATTCCTGGGGTCAGATACATCACATGATCACACTGACAGAACCACAGGCACATAGACACAGGCAACAGAGCATGCACGATGTCGGCACTAGTACAGTGTATATCCACCTTTCGCAGCAATGCAGGCTGCTATTCTCCCATGGAGACGATCGTAGAGATGCTGGATGTAGTCCTGTGGAACGGCTTGCCATGCCATTTCCACCTGGCGCCTCAGTTGGACCAGCGTTCGTGCTGGACGTGCAGACCGCGTGAGACGACGCTTCATCCAGTCCCAAACATGCTCAATGCGGGACAGATCCGGAGATCTTGCTGGCCAGGGTAGTTGACTTACACCTTCTAGAGCACGTTGGGTGGCACGGGATACATGCGGACGTGCATTGTCCTGTTGGAACAGCAAGTTCCCTTGCCGGTCTAGGAATGGCAGAACGATGGGTTCGATGACGGTTTGGATGTACCGTGCACTATTCAGTGTCCCCTCGACGATCACCAGTGGTGTACGGCCAGTGTAGGAGATCGCTCCCCACACCATGATGCCGGGTGTTGGCCCTGTGTGCCTCGGTCGTATGCAGTCCTGATTGTGGCGCTCACCTGCACGGCGCCAAACACGCATACGACCATCATTGGCACCAAGGCAGAAGCGACTCTCATCGCTGAAAACGACACGTCTCCATTCGTCCCTCCATTCACGCCTGTCGCGACACCACTGGAGGCGGGCTGCACGATGTTGGGGCGTGAGCGAAAGACGGCCTAACGGTGTGCGGGACCGTAGCCCAGCTTCATGGAGACGGTTGCGAATGGTCCTCGCCGATACCCCAGGAGCAACAGTGTCCCTAATTTGCTGGGAAGTGGCGGTGCGGTCCCCTACGGCACTGCGTAGGATCCTACGGTCTTGGCGTGCATCCGTGCGTCGCTGCGGTCCGGTCCCAGGTCGACGGGCACGTGCACCTTCCGCCGACCACTGGCGACAACATCGATGTACTGTGGAGACCTCACGCCCCACGTGTTGAGCAATTCGGCGGTACGTCCACCCGGCCTCCCGCATGCCCACTATACGCCCTCGCTCAAAGTCCGTCAACTGCACATACGGTTCACATCCACGCTGTCGCGGCATGCTACCAGTGTTAAAGACTGCGATGGAGCTCCGTATGCCACGGCAAACTGGCTGACACTGACGGCGGCGGTGCACAAATGCTGCGCAGCTAGCGCCATTCGACGGCCAACACCGCGGTTCCTGGTGTGTCCGCTGTGCCGTGCGTGTGATCATTGCTTGTACAGCCCTCTCGCAGTGTCCGGAGCAAGTATGGTGGGTCTGACACACCGGTGTCAATGTGTTCTTTTTTCCATTTCCAGGAGTGTAGATTACACAATACGATACGATATTGCAGTGCCTGTGTTGTTCAGAAATACGATGCAATGTTCCTTGGGGCACGCACGCATGTCCAAAGGAACAGCCGCTATGGCGACTACAGTTGTTCTGAAATACAACAAACGTATGCGCCGTTGCAAATGTGGACAACCGTCAGCTGTATAATGGAATACCGACAATGAAAATTTGTACCATACCAGGAATCTAACCCGGATTTTCCGCTTATTGCGTGAGAGGTGGCATGAGCCCCCTCTCATATTTCTATCTTACTCTGAGTAATTCGATTTTCCTTTCTAATTGCATGCGGTGAAAAGTTGCTATTCCTTCACACGCAGACTTCCCACACAGCGTCTCTCGTCACCCGGGTGGTCCGGTGACAGGCGAGTTCTGCTGAGCTTGAAAGGGTTAAGCCGACGGGTGTGAGGGAGTCGAGTGGATGCTTTCCAGACGCCGACATTATCATAAGAGCAGGAGCGACACGCCCAGAGGGGCCAGAAGGGGCGGCTGGGCTAGAGATTCCGTTACTTCGCAGAAACTTAGTGAAAACACTTTCTGCCGGGCTGCCAGCGAGGCATGGGAATGACTTGTGTTCCCAGGCAGTCTTGGGGGGCAAATTCCCGCGTTTTCTGCAAAGTCGTAACTGTGATTGGCTTGCTCAGGGCATAGCTCCGTGACGTAGCAAAATCGGCGCAGAAATTGGCGCCAAGAATCTCCATTGGTGGAATAGTAGTGCTTCGGCAATAGAGTGGAATTCTCCGCCGGTTTTCGAGTTGCTGATTGGAACGTTTAACCACGGCCACTGTCGTGGGGGCGGGAATGTTCTGTGTTCAGCTTGTACAGGTGCTCTTGAGAGAGTCGGTTCTCGCCTTTCGGTCGGAGTAGGTTACAAGACTGAGCTCTCGCTGCTCTGGACAGCCTCCCTTCCGTTGGCTGTCTAATATTCTTTCATTTAATTAACACTGTTAGACGAAGTTGCTGAAGTTTCGACTTCAACGTAACTTTCCGAGTACAGTTGGCAATTGAGCGTTCTGCGTACAAGCGGCCTATGTTGTGCGTCTTGAGCAGTTTTGGCTAAAGTTGACTGTATCGGTGTTACTGTGTGACTTCACTTGTTAAAATCAATCACTGTACCGTCAGTGATTGTGTGGCGAGCCTTTTTCGTCTCCCTCAGAGGCGCATTTGTATTGATAGGAAGTCTTTCGTCTGGAACAACCAGACAAGGAGAATTTGTTTTGGGCTATACTCGCGACATTATCATCACCACGACGGGATGTCGAAGCAACCAGCCATCGCTTCCGGTACACCAGATCGTGTCCTTGCAGTTAAGAAGACAGCTTGGTAACGTATGTCCACAGCGCCGGCCGTTTAGAGAATTTGCTCTGTGATAATCAGAGCTCAGCAGAGCGCGCCTGTTCCCGTCTTTTCTTACGTGGTTCTGTCTTGGATGTTCATTGCCTGAGTTCTCACTACTGTAGCAGCAATTAATGTTGGGTTGGCTGGGTGGTTCTCTTAAGATTTGAGTTGCAAGGAATTGGCTCCACATACCACTTGGTCATAAACGTCACAAGCTAGTTTATGGACAACTTCACTTTCACACCATTTATTTGAGTATCCAATTTGACGTATTGTAAATGTTTCATATGTTTTGTTTATTATTTTGAATTTAGTCACAATAAATCAAATTGTTATATGGACAGAAGTTTCATTCTGTGGATCGGTAAAGCAACCCTTTCATTTCTCACTACGTTAATGAAACTTTCCTTTATCAAATTAAATTATTGCAGGTGCCAAACTCTTTGCTACTCCACTTGCAGGGTCGATTACAATCAGTTCGCATTTCTTCTTAATCAAAAAAAATGGCTCTGAGCACTATGGGACTTCACTACTGAGGTCATCAGTCCCCTAGAACTTAGAACTACTTAAACCTAACTAACCTAAGGACATCACACACATCCATGCCCGAGGCAGGATTCGAACCTGCGACCGTAGCGGTCACGCGGTTCCAAACTGACGCCCTTGGAACCGCACGGCCACACCGGCCGGCTCTTCTTAATCCATGTGCAACAGCAAAAGTCGGAGTTAGAAAATGGGGGGGCGTAGAGCATCATTTCCATATGAAGAGTCTAGAAGAATTTAGTGTTAAATACACTGCTAGCCCCGGCACCTCGCACGCGAACGACCGCCTTACAATTTTTTTAATGTCCCAGCAGTCTACTCAGTATTTGGGGGGGGGGGGGGGGGGCATGAAACGGAAATACAAACTTTACTTAAAAAGTACATCAAATGTGCAAATAACGTCAGAAAACGGAAATGGCAAAAACTGACCATTGCTTGTAAGCAGACGGATGATGGGAGATGAGCTTGTGTAAGACGCCTCCGGCGCTGATGGCAGAATGCGGGGCGGAATGGGCAGGGGTCGACCACACCTGGCCTGACCACATCGTCCCTAACACCACCAAAAAACAGGAAGTCGACAAGAAGGGACAGTCAAGAAAGGGGATACTCAAATATAATCATTAAATTTCAACCCGTGACGCAGCAGTGGTAGGTAGGGGACGAGGAAATGGAAAACATCGATATCAGGCGCTGTGCCCATCGGGAGCTTGAAACAGGCGTTAGTGGTGTACATCCACAACAGTCGAGCCAACCACGCTAGGCACATTCCAGCTGTGTGAGGGATCGCCCTAAACGCCATGGAGGGTAACTGACGAAATAGGCCCAGTTGCGTGGACGTCATTCAATCACCGCCATGTTCATTCTGTAGGAGGGTCCAAAGACCGAGCAGCGATTTGTCTCCGGTTCCTTAGAGATAGGCGACCGTCCATCCTCTGACCCAGACTATCGTATAAGTCTTGCGTGCACGGAAACACACGACCTCCGGGCGAATGAAAGCGTATGTTTCGACCACGGATGGAGGGGCGTGGAGGAAACAGGCGGACCATTTGTCCACCCCAGCGTCCAGACTGCACGAATACGGGCGCAAGTCAGGTGATGGGCGTCATCATCCACAAGAGTAACAAGAACGTTGGCATCGTAATTCGGAATAACACAGGCACGGCAATATCAAATTGATCCGCCAACTGCAGCGAAGCGACTTTCGAGTAATATGTCTCGCCTGTATGGGAATACAGACAATGGATGCACGAGTACAGGTTGTAGACACGTGTTCGACGATATATGGAAGTTTGGGTCCGCCTGTGAGTTGTGATCGGGTAGCGAAATGGTAAGTCGATCGCTCTTGATAATCTGGAAACCCTTGTTTGAGTCCCGGTCTGGAACAGATTTTAATTGTCATCATTCCATTACAAATAAACATTACAGGGTTGGCAAATCCCTACAGCCGAAAGTGGTAGCAGTGAACCTTAACCACTGCGTTACGTTCGCTTGGTCGAAACCTTACTAACGTTACGGGTATAGCTGGTAGGCATGAAACTTAAACACCGTTTTCCTACGAAACTGGGAGCCGTTGCATGGAAAGCCACTAGCCAGGTACGCAAGACAGGTCGCTCTGCAACATACCTAAGACTCATCGAAATCCGTGATTAACAGTTCTAATGGCCTCCTTGTTAGTTTGTCTCCTGCTTGGCCCCACCTGCGCTGGTAAGCGTCTCACACTTGCCCTCTCACCTCCCTGCACAGCGTCAGTGCTGTCTAATCGCATAAAACTTTCAGTAGGACAGACCAGCTAATCAATTTTGTCTCAAAGACGTTATCTTTGTCCCAACTTAATTACTGCCAAATAGAGAAGGAGGCTTTAGCGATAACACCCGAATATGAGGTTAAGAAATTTCTCACATATCTGTACGGAACAAAATTTCAGCTAATAGCAGATCGTAAGCTGTTTATTGCCACACCAACAGATACTGACCTCAGTTATTCTAAAACGTTGGAGGCAGAAACATTGGCGGAGTTGCCATATAAACCGTATGATCGGAGATCCAGTGTAGCGTTTTACGGACTAGTGTTAAGCCAGTCGTGCGGATTTCGCATCCCCATTCAGCTTCAATTATTCTACATCGTAAGTGCCTCCACCGCTGTTGTTATTACCGACATTCCTTAGATTACGCACTTTGATTCTGAACTACCGTTATACCGAGTGGTTATAATAAATACCAAGTCCCTATAATTAAAGTGCAGCTACGTGGATAGTGTGGACTGTAATTATCGTATGGCAGTGAAACTTGATAGATGTTCCAATGCGTTAATTCGGAGCCGATTTACGCTTAAAAAAAAAGAAAAAAAGGTTCTAATTTTGGCCAACAGGTGCAAATATGGCACTGTGAGTGCATGGAAGCTGTATAGAAATGTTTCCATGTGCAATGGATTAGGAACGGGAGGTGGGAAGAAAATCTCAAACAAGTAAAACAAGCAAAATGATGATTTTATTGATAACAGCCGCTTACACAGTTTGTTCAATATGAGCACCGGAGGCCTCGGTGAGATGCTGCATCCGTAAAACGACGTGATCAACAGTTGCTCACAGCAGTTCCTGTGGAATCTAAGCAACCTGTTCCTGTATACTGGCCTTCAGATCACGTAGAGACCGAACGTGTCCATGGTAAACATGTTTTCTTAGATATCCCCAGAGCCAAAAGTCACGTGGCTTCATATCAGGCGATCTTGTAGGACATTTATCTGGAAAACCTCTGGGGATGACACGTTCGTGGAAGGTTGCAGTAAGCCTCGTCAGTCCACAGAATATTCCCCGGCCACATATCATTAATTTCGATCCGTGCCAGAAACCGAAGAGCAAATTCAGAACGTTGCTGTGGATCATGAGGTATCAGCTGCTACACCGTTTGGATCTTATACGACTGTAAAATATACCTCAAAACTTTCCGTACTGTTGACCATGGGGTGGACAACTCTCGTGACACTGCACGAACACTATCACTACCCGGATCATGTGCCGCAAGGTGTTACAGCAACAGCAACCTCGTCAATAACTTAAACTGGAATAGGACTCCTTCCTTTTCTAGGTGCCGCACCAAACTCACGCATGCTTTCGCAGCGCGGAGTGGCCGCGCGGTTAGAGGCGCCATGTCACGGACTGGATAGCCCCTCCCGCCTGAGGTTCAAGTCCTCCCTCGGGCATGGGTGTGTGTGTTGTTCTTAGCATAAGTTAGTTTAAGTAGTGTGTAAGTCAAGGGACTGATGACCTCAGCAGTTTGGTCCCCTAGGAATTCACACATTTTCACCCGTGCTTTCGAATTTCATTACCATCTCCTTCAAAAAAAAATGGTTCTAATGGCTCTGAGCACTATGGAACTTAACATCTGAGGTCATCAGTCCCCTAGAACTTAGAAATACATAAACCTAACTAACCTAAGGACATCACACACATCCATGCCCGAGGCAGGATTCGAACCTGCGACCGTAGCGGTCGCGCGGTTCCGGACTGAAGCGCCGAGAACCGCTCGCCCACTCCGGACGGCACCCTCTCCTTCAAACCATTTAATGACATCGGGCCCCTCCTCAAACCGTTCCGTCGGCGATACTCTCTCAATGTAGCAGTGTAATTGCTGAAGTTCACATAAAACAGTATCACTAACAGCGCACAGTCTCTCTCCTCAATAGCCATAGTTTTCACTTACGTTACGGCTTGTCAAATGACAGCATGGACGTCATACCGTCGTATGAACAGTGTACGGCGCCTGATCTGCAGCCGGTGGCCAAAAATGGAACTAATTTTTTCCAGCGTAAGTCGGCTCTGCATTAATGCATTAGCGTATCTACTAAGTTTCCCTGCCGTACGGTAACTAAGCCCAAACTGGACCTCCGTGAGTAGCTGCACTTTAATTATAAACACTTTGCATGTTTTCATCGCTTTCTCTATGTTGTGACTGAAGAATAAACCGTACTGATGATAATGACCTCAGCTCCTGAAAAGACAATGCAATGGTTGTAATTGTGGGCATTATTTCTAACCAACTGCCAGAGTAACATCCAATCTCTCATACGACTATGTCAATGCTCTCTCTCTCACCTGCCTATAGGGCCTACAGTGAATTTGACAGGACGAGACGATCTGCTTCAAACAGAGCTCAGCTTGACTATTAGCTATTGCCAACACAGTGTTACAAGGTCGTCATCCCGCCCATACCCGGGGAACAGATATTCCAGTCACTACACACATGAAGATCTTGCCATAACATAACGCTTACTGAGCACGTGTTGACATCGACATTAAACGAATGAAGCTGGCCTCCAATTGCTTGTGTTCATAATCAGGCGGTTTTGGCACAGTGTTTCTCTCTTTGGTCCAGATCGGACCACCCTTAGGAGCAGATGACTATAGACATCCCAAGCATGTTTAAGCGAACAGTGTGGTGTTGGCGGTGGATACTGTCTCGAATTTTCCCTATATGGTCTTACCCAATAGTTTAGCAATGGAACATCCCCCATGATAGTTCACGATAACAGATCGCAGTTAATCTCCTCACACTTCGCCATCCGTAATCAGATGGGGCCGAGGACCTAGCTGTTTCATCCCCTCCTCCGATTCAACCAACCAACGAAAACTACATTTAAAGTAAGTATATTCAGCACCTGAACACAACTCAGTTCAAGCCGTAACGCCGGAATGCATATCCTCCTATTTCCATCTATTGTACTACAAATTTTTTCCTTATTTTGGCACCTGAAGATATGACAATTCTGTCTCTTTATATATTGTAATCGTTTTACTGTTTGTATATATATATTTATGCATTTATGTCGATGTATAATTGGTTTGTTTTGTAAATATTATTTGTATTTTTACGCTGGGTCTTGCCTAGGGAAAACTATGCTATCGAACGACTACATCGATAGATCGTGTGGAGAACCAAAGTGTTGAGGATCTTTGGTAGTGTGAACTCTGACGCGCGGAGCGCAAGCAGAGGAGAGTCTGGCTGGAGGAGGGCAGTGGAGCAGGTGTGTTGTGTGACGCTCCCGCGAGTTGCCGCGCTTTCGGGGTTTGGCAGCATGTAATTGCGCTCGACTTGCTATGTTAGTTTCTGACATGGTGTCGCGGACGGGAGCGTTAGCTGGCACACATCAAGACCCCGTTTCGGCTGGAGACCGTGTCGAGAAGAAGGCGCGCCAACATCCAGCTTCTGCAACAGCGACGGCCGACAATGAGTGACTGTCGCCACCTCCTCGATCGACGACTTCAAACCTTCAATCAACCAACAGGGAAGACTGGTATCACGTTAAGTTTTAGAACTGTATGGCAGACCTCAGCTTTTCAAACTGTTAAATTTTTCTCACTAAAATACAGCAACTTAGCATGAACCTTTGTTGCTCATTGTCCCAATTGCATTACCAAGCAGGGTCCCTTCCTTTTCCGAAATGAAGCCGAGTGTCGTTGAAATTCAAACGCCAGTATTAAAGTAATATCATTCCATTTCACTGCTTTAATTTCAAAGTTCAGTTAAAGTATTCATAGCTAGCTACAATATTTAGATTACACAAGCACAAATTAAGAGTGCGAGTTTTGTTACCATATTTTAGCTTACCTGTGACTGCAGCTCAACTTGGTACGTACTAAATTTTACTGCTGTTAATTGTTCAGAATCATTTAATTCAAGTTCAAAGTTAAATCTCTTATTTCTAAATTGCTTAGATTCAAGTAGCTTTTGAGATGATTGTTGAGGTAGCCCAAGACTAACCTTATTTTATTGAATATCGTAGTGCTTTAGAAACAAAGTTCACTATTAATTTCAGCCACTAAATTAACTTTCAATTTTCTGGTTTTATTAATTATTTTGCTACATTAAGTCAGAGTGTAGGGAAATTTATTACTTCTGACAAACATTCAGTTTTCACACAACACGTGTCAACCTTCAGTTGCCACGCTTTTAATGCTAATTAAATGTGCAATAACCTTTCTGTTTCAGTTATTATAGTAGTTGTCCATAGGACTGGCGACTGTAATTTTCCCCAAATCTCAAATATCTAATTAACGTAACGACCGCACAATTACTTTCTTTGTTAATTTTACCGTTTTCTCAAAATTAATTTCCACCAATTTCATTTGCATTTTTCCTTTCATTTAGATGTAACCCTTTCCTCCCTCTTTACCGAGAGATTGACTTTGGTGACGATTGCTTTCCCCAAATTTCCATTAGGTACACGTGGTTTAATTTTTCACTGTCATTAAGGTCGATAAGAGAGGGGGAGGTCACAAAGCTAGCGGTTAATACCGAAATGAAGTAGCTGATCAGGGCGTTCAAAGCACAAGCTGAAGCAATCGATAACAGCTGAAGGAGCCTTGCCAAGCTTCCTTGAAACATCTGTGATCATCTCCATTAGCAGGAGGGCAGTGAGAGTTTGAGCCCAGAATTTTTTGACGTCAGCGTTCCATGACATCTGCACCAGCAGTCCAGCAATTCTGACATCATCACATCCAGACAAATGCACCAAGGCCATGACACCATGAATTCACTGTCCTGTGAAGTTAATTAAGGCATGTTCTTGTGAGTTTAGTACAATTCTAAGTTACTTGTGTAACCAGTCAATTATAACTGGGACATTTCCTGACTGGCTAAAATATGCAGATGTTAAGCCTCTATTAAAGAAAGGGGATAAAGAGATACCATCAAACTACAGACAGATTTCACTTTTGCCAGCATTCTCAAAAATTTTAGAAAAAGTAATATACAGGCAGCTTCTCAACCATCTGACCAAAAATAACATATTATCAAGAACACAGTTTGGATTTATGAAGGTTCTGATATCGAGAAGGCTATTTACACCTACAGTGAAAATGTACTTAATTCATTAAATAACAAGTTACAAGCAGCAGGTAGTTTCTGTGATTTGTCAAAGGCATTCGATTGTGTGAACCACAACATCCTTTTATATAAATTAGAATTCTGTGGTGTCACGGGCAGTGCTGCAAAATGATTCAAGTCATGCCTCGCTAACAGCAAGCAAAGGGTGTCAGTGCAAGGGACTAGTGAATTAAGTCATCAGTCATCATCATAATGGGAAGAAATTACATGTGGTGTCCCACAAGGATCCATCTTAGGACCATTGCTTTTTCTTGTGTACATTAATCATCTCTCATCAGTTACACTGCCAGAAGCTGAGTTCGTTTTGTTTGCAGATGACACAAGTATTGCAATAAATAGTATGTCGAGTGTAGTTCTATAAAGATCTGCTAATGATATTTTCATGGATATTAATAAATAGTTTAAAGCCAACTCACTGACATTAAACTTCGAAAAGACTCACTATATGCAATTCAGAACGTGTAAGAGGTTTCCACCCAGCAAATGCATGAAGTATGAAGAAGAGCAGATAGAAGAGATTGACAGTCTTAAATTCCTCGGATTACAACTTGATAATAAATTCAGTTGGGAGGAGCACACCACGGAACTGCAGAAACGCCTTAACAAATCTGTACTTGCAATTCAAGTGTTAGCAGACATAGGCTACATAAAAATGAAAAAGCTTGCATACTTTGCTTACTTTCATTCCATTATGTCATATGGTATAATATTTTGGGGTAACTCTTCAAGTCAAACAAAAGTTTTCAGAGTCCAAAAGCGTGTAATACATATTATTTGTGGAGTAAATTCACGGACGTCCTGTGGAAACCTCTTCAAAAAACTGGGTATACTAACTACTGCCTCTCAGTATATTTACTCATTAATGAAATTTGTCCTAAATAATATATCTCTTTTTCCAACAAACAGCTCAGTTCATACATACAATACCAGGAACAAAAATGATCTGCACAAGGACTTAAAAACACTTAATTTAGTTCGAAAAGGGGTCCGCTACTCAGAAACACTCATCTTCAATAATTTGCCAGCAAACATAAAAAATTTAGTTACAAATAAAGATCAGTTTAAAAGGAGCCTGAAAGACTTACTAGTGGCCAACTCCTTCTACTCCATTGATGAATTTTTTAATAGAAACAAATGATGTATATATTCATACTATTAGTATTGTTATTTCAGCTTTAAAAAAAATTGACATGTTCCACATCCACAAGGATCTCCTCAGCACGGATCTGTGGAACGAAAAAATAATCTAATCTAAGTCATCCCGACACCACATCCATGTCCTCTGCGCCTTAAGTCCCCCACACTTCAAGCCCCCAATGCCTCCCAAGTGCCCCACATTTCATGAGAGCGCTCTAATTAATTTTCAGGTGGTTCTATTTTAACAATTTACTGGGAATTATGATCCTTAATGTATTATGGTGCTTAATGTAGCATGGTGCTTAATATAAACATACCCCATGAGCCACTGACCGTGCCATTGGCAGGCAGGCTTGCATGCCTCACTGATACAGATAGCCATGCCGTGGGTGCAACCATCTGTTGATAGGCAAATATGTAGCTTCTGAAGATTGGTAACAATCTTTACAGCAATTGTAGGGTCAGCAGTCTGGGAGGTTGACTAATCTGTCGTTATAACATAAACATAAACCAACACAGCCTTGCTGTACTGGTACTGCAAATGACTGAAAGCAAGAGGAAACTATAGCCACAATTTTTCCTGAGGACATGCAGCTCTACTGTATGGTTAAATGGTAGTGACATCCTCTTGGATAAAATACATTGCAAGATCACAGGTTAATGTAAGTGCGAGATGAACCATTGCAGATGTGAAATGCTGGTACATTAATAACCGGTGTAACCACCAGAATATTGATGAAACTATGGAGCCATGTATTCACTGTGTTGTACAGATGTCAGATGGCAATTTGAGGGATGGAGTTCCATGCCTGTTGCACTTCATTGGCCAATTCACAGACAATTAATGCTGTTTATGGATGACGCTGGACTTGTCATCCGATGATGTCTCATCTGTGCTCGCCTGGAGACACATCTGGCGATCGAGAAGGCCAAGGCAACATGTCGACACCCTGTAGAGCATGTCGGGTTACAATAGACGTATGTGGGCGAGCGTTATCCTATGGAAAGCACCACCTGGAATGCTGTCCATTAATGGAAACACAACAGGTCGAATCACCAGTTTGACGTACAAGTTTGTAGTCAAGTACGTGGGATAACCACTACAATGCTCCTACTGTCATACGAAATCGCACCCCAGGCCATAACTAAAGGTGTAGGACCAGTGTGTCTACCACGCAGACAGGTTGGTTGCAGGCCCTCAATTGGCCTCCTTCTGACCGACACACGCCCATCACTAGCACCGAGGCAGAACCAATTTCATCAGAATTCACAGCAGCCCCACCCCGCACTCCAGTGAACTCTCGCTTGACATCACTGAAGTCGCAAATGGCGGTGGTTTGGGGTCACTGAAATGTACCCAACAGAGCGTCTGAGTCATATCTGTTCTTGAAGTAGCCGATTTGTAACAATTCGTTGTGTCACTGGGTGACAACTGCTGCTCAAATTGCTGCTGCAGTGCAGTACAATGCGCCAGAGCCGTACATCGAATTCTATGATCTTCCCTCTCCACAGTGCCAGTGGCTGTCTGAGCCCGGTCTCCTTGCTACCATACACTCTCGTGATGACCGCTGCCAGCAGTCATATGCAGTGGCTACATTCCTGCCAAGACTTTTTGCAGTATCGCACAAGGAACATCCTGCTTCTAGCAAACTAATTACACGACCTCCTACAAACTCAGTGAGGTATTGATAAGGGTGTCTTTGTCGCCTTAAAAACATTCTTGATTAACATCACCTCATCACGTCCAACCTCAAAGGTAAATAAAGCTCACAACCGTTACAGCGTGTATTTACAGCAAACCTGATGTTCATCCTCATAGTGGCGCTACTAGCACCATTGTTATGCGACTGGCGCCAATTTGAATGGACATCATCTTTCAGATACAGAAACACGCCTACCAACTTTCGTATAGGTCGCACAACTCATTCTTGGCGCTCCGATTTGTTTCCATCAGTATATTCCGGAGGCAAAATGGTACCCTATTTGGTTCTCTGGGTGGGGCTACTCAGGAAGATCACGTCATCAGGAGAAACAAAACTGGCGTTCTACGTATCGTA
The DNA here is from genome assembly GCF_023864275.1 of Schistocerca cancellata. Classification (NCBI taxonomy): domain Eukaryota; kingdom Metazoa; phylum Arthropoda; class Insecta; order Orthoptera; family Acrididae; genus Schistocerca; species Schistocerca cancellata. The sequence continues at coordinate 345,695,109 of NC_064629.1, read as the reverse complement.
GCATGGAATGTTTGATCCCGTAATCGGACAAGTAGGTAAGAAAATTTAAAAAGGAATACCGATAGGTCAGGTGAATACACGCCTATAAAGACAAAATCAAATAGGGGTGGTGTAGGGGTATGGGTTTAATAATGAGTAAAAAAATAGGAATGCGGATAAGCTACTACGAACAGCATAGTGAACGCATTAGTGTAGCCAAGATAGACACGAACCCCACACCCACCACAGTAGTACAAGTTTATACGCCAACTAGCTCCGCATATGAGGAGGAGATTGAGGAAATGTATGGTGAGATAAAAGAAATTATTCAGATAGTTAAGGGAGTCAAAAATTTGATAGTAATGGAGGACTGGAATTCGATAGTAGGAAAGGGAAGAGAAGGAAAAGTAGTAGGTGAATATGGACTGGAGGAAAGGAATGAAAGAGGATACCGTCTGGTAGAATTTTCCACAGAGCATAATTTAATCATAGTTAACACTTGGCTTAAGAGTCATGAGAGAAGGTTGTATACGTGGAAGAGACCTGGAGACACCGAAAAGTTTCAGATTGATTATATAACGGTTAGACAGAGGTTTAGGAATCAAATTTTAAATTGTAAGACATTTCCATTTCTGAACGCAATTTATTTGTTATAAACTGTAGATTAAAACGAAAGAAATTAGAAAGAGGTTGGAAAATAAGGAGACGAGATCTACGTAATTAGAAAGAGCTACAGGTTGCTGAAAGTTTCAGAAGGAGCAATAGGGAACAATTGACAAGAACAGGGGAAAGGAATACAGTAGAAGAGTAATGGATAGCTTTGAGAATGAAACAGAAGGCAGCAGAGGATCAAATAGGTAAAAAGAAGAAGCCTAGTAGACATCCGCGGATAACACAGGAGATATTGAATGTAACTGATGAAAGGAGAGAATATAAAAATATAGTAAATGAAGCAGGTGAAAGGGAGTACGAACTTCTAAAAAATGAGATCGACATGAAGTGCAAAATGGCTAAGCAGGAATGGCTAGATGACAAATGGAAGATGACATAGATGAATATGAGATGAAAGATATGATACTGCAAGGAGAATCTGACAGACAGTGAAAGATCTTAGTCGAAATAAGATCCTGGTAGTATACGACATTCTGTCAGAACTACCGATAGCCTTGAGAGAAACAGCCATGATAAAACTCTTCCATCTGGTGTCCGAGATGTATGAGACAGCCGAAATACCCTCAGACTTTACGAGGAATATAATAATCCCAATTCTAAAGAATGGAGGTGCTGACAGAAGTGAATATTACAGAACAATCAGTTTAATAAATCATAGTTGTTGCAGATCACTGAATTACGAAGCCGAATTCGTTTTTTTTTTCTAAAGAACCTATGTATTTTTTTCTATGGCGTTTGCAAGAAGCTTCGAACAGAACTTCAGCGACATGACATGTATGGACTCGATCAAATAGTATCAAGGTAACAGCGCCGCAAACAAATGTCCCGCCATCATGAGAAGAGGTTCCACAAACGTCTGCCGTATTATACTAAATGTAAGCGAACATGTAACTAAGGTATGATTCTTGTGTTTGCCAGTGCGCTTGAAGCCTGGCAGTCTATGTTCTGCCTTTGTAGCGATGAGATAACTTGCTCATATAGCTGTTGAGACATTCACAATGTATGCGACAGTAGAAAAAGTGAATATCGTTTACAGTGAGTGTCGCCAAACTATTACAGCAGCGGTGCGGTTGTATGCTGAAGAGTATCATGATCGTGCCAAATATTATGAACAAAAGTTCTAGAAACTGGAAGTATGGAGAGTAAAATACACCAAGAAAAAATGTGACCAACTGATGAACGAAATGAAACTAACAATTTAGCAGCACTAACACACAATGCAAATGTTGCTAAGAGGCATCTCGGAAGTACGAGAAGCATCAACCAAACGATTATTCTGCGAACACTACATTCCACAGCATTTCATCCTTTTCACATTTCGCTACATCTACAGTTTCATGCCAATGACTTTCAAAATTGGGTAGAGTTTTTCGAATGTTATCTACGAAATGGTAAAGTGATGTAGCACATCTAAGCAAAACTTTGTTCAAGGAAGAATCACCATTTACAGATCATGGGCAAGTCCATCTTCGAAATGTGCATTAGCCGTCAGTTGAAAATCCATGCTGACTCAAAGTCGTGAATAAAAACAACACTCTTGGTCTGTCAACATTCGGTACATTCGGTGCGTGTTTTTCAAGGTCCCTGTTTTATTGATGGTAATGTAAATACCCTAAAGTATCTCAACTTTCTAAGATATGCTGCTTCCGCAGTTATTGGAAGACATTCCCTGGACGTTAGGCAATCAATGTGGTACTAACATGACGAGTGTCCTTCCCATTCCGCGCCATAATGGCAGACCCTCTTAAGGGAATATTTGGAGAGCACTGGAATTCAAATTGATCTCACAGTCACCAAACTTAACACCCCTTTACTTTTATCTCTGGTGAAAATTAGGGTCTATTAGCAAACATCGACGACTGCCGAAGGCGTGAAATGACTTACAACAGGGACTTGCTCTGCCGTTGCGTCCAGATGAAATTCAGCGTGCAGTATTGTTTCTCCATAATCACTTTATAGCGTGTAGCAATACTCAGGGTCAAAATTTTGAGCTCTTGGTATGACAGCCATGATATTAAACACACGAACCGTATCTGTCTTACGTGTTTGCTAACATTTGGTAAAAAAAGGTAGACGTCTGTTGATCCTCTTCTCCTGACGATAGAAAAATGGTTTGCGGCAATGTTATCTTGATACTATTTGATCTAGTCCCGTACATATTATATCATTAAGTTCTCTTAGTAGCATCTTTCAAATTCGATGGATAAAAAAATAAATCTATTAGAAAAAAACAAACGAAGTCGGTGTCGTAATTTAGCGGCTACAAACGATAAAAACTGCTTGCGAACGTCAGGAAACTCACCACATTTTTTTTCGCTACAACGTGGCCAAAAACCGCTCCTCTATATATCATTTATTCGTTCTAGATATATTTGGGGTCGCCTGTCTTAATTGATTCATTCTGTGTATGCTTATGAATGGGTATATGTGCGGGCGGTTCTTTCTTCTTCTTCCAGCTGCTAGACTCTATGCAGTGTAAATATTGTATATAAAAATCGATAGTAGTATTAGTAGTATTCGTGGGAGGTATCACAGTATGTAAGCAATCAGCTGCTGTGTGTAAATATTGCATAAACAATGAATTGCATTAGTCTGATGTATCTCTGCATATAAGCAGTCAGGCACTGCTAGTCCTGAATAAAACAATGAATTGCATATAAAATCATTCCATTCCTCTATTAGTATTATAATGATGTATCTCTGGATGTAAGCAGTCAAATGCTATTAGTCACGTATAAAACAATTAATTGTATTAGTATGACATATCTCTGCATACAAGCAATCTATTTTTGAAAATAAAAAGAATAGTTATTCAAAATTGCAAAAAACTTTTTAAAATGTATTGTTAGTGATAATAAACCATAAGTTAAGTTGCTGTGTCAGTGTTATTATTTATAAAAAAGCCCTAATTCCTTCACTGTAAAATTTAATGTAGGGTGGAAAAAAATAAGAACAACTTTACGCAGAACATTTTTTTTATTTACACATACAATGACGAAAAAAGCTAGAAATACCAAGAAGGAGTTGTGCGATATAAAAGAAAGTCGATACGCGTGTTTGCCCACCCGAAAGATGATGTCTATTCAGATTTCGCCCCGGCCGCATAAGAGTGGCGTTAGTTGTAGGTGCAGATGTAGATGTAGCCGCATAAGAGTGGCGTTAGTAGCGCCACTGTGAGAATGCACATCAGGTTTCCTTTAAACACACGCTGTAACGATCGTAAGCGTTAGTTACCTTTGAGACTGGACGTGCTGAGTTGACGTTAATCAAGAATGCTTTTAAGGCGACAAAGACGACATTATCAACAAAATGGTTCAAATGGCTCTGAGCACTATGGGACTCAACTTCTGAGGTCATCAGTCCCCTAGAACTTAGAACTACTTAAACCTAACTAACCTAAGGACATCACACACATCCATGCCCGAGGCAGGATTCGAACCTGCGATCGTAGAGGTCGCTCGGTTCCAGACTGTAGCGCCTAGAACCGCATGGCCACACTGTGTATGCACAAAGATTCAACAAAATCACAGTATGCAGCTATAATAGTAAGTCACCAGTGGTTCAGACTGTCTGCTGCAATTACTAAAGCGTTGTACATGTTGTTTAAATTCACCACATCGGAATGTTTAATGTATGTGACTGCACCCTCAGATTTTAACTCAAGCACTACCTCTCCAAACATATCTACATATTGACAATTGATGCATCACCCCACAACATACTGATGTTAATAGATGTATGTGATGGGTTGTATTCACTTATCTTTCTCTATGTGAACTCAGTCATACTGCACAGATAGTCCCATTCATACCATGCATACTACACTCTAGTACCAAGAAGCTGAATGTTCCACATTTCAATTAACACACCGAAGTCACTGTGGAGTGCTAGGCATACATTCACACATTTAGATCCACTTGCATTCTAATGTACATATTGGTGAATAGCAGCACTGAGATATGACACATATTTAGTCTGTGATTATGCTACAGCTTGGTTGGTTGCCCAGACGTGATGATGTGGTAATTCCAGGAATGCTGATGTTCATGTCAGCAAAATATGAGAAGCACAATTGCGTGAACTCTGGATAGTGGCATCACCACTCCCTGGAATGCTGGAGCCAAAGAGTGCTTACGTCAGCAATTTGGCCCAGTTTTCTCAGTGCCCTCCACTCCCATTGTTGGTATTAGCCCTATAGACCCTCTGCATTGCCACCAGTACTTTAGCCTTTTCGATTTGCTATGAGTCTTGAAGCCCACAGTCGCGCCGTTTTTATCGAGCAGGTTTAAAGCTAGAGTACACATCACGCCTGAAACCCTGGCAGGGATATTCATAAGCTGTCAGTCTTGTTCAGTCTTTCGCATCACGGAATGCTGTGGAAATGTAAATTTCACATTGTGACATAACAAACCACGACCGCCTCCTCGTCCACAAACGCTTTCACTTCTCATGTACGGATGGCTTAAGCCTCGCCCTGGGTGTTATCGATTCTACAAGGTGGCTAAAGAGGAGAGACTTGGTATCCTCGTCGGACATCAATGGGATAGCAATTATGGTATGGCCACCATTGATTATGTTAACCCTAGGATGCATGGTTCCGAAAACACACATGAATGCATATGCAGGGCCTCCAAGGCCCTGACCTAATTTAAAAATTTCCTCTTTTCATATAATCATTCTTTGGAGTTAAATTTATTTCTGTCAAATTTATTGTCATATTGAAAGATTCCTAAGATACAGTAACAGGATCTGGTGGGCCTGATTAACATTTTATTAATTTTTAAAAAAATTCTAAGAGTGAATTTTTATTAGTTACATCAATTTAGATACAACATATACAAATAATTTTATTAATACACTTGTAAGTAGCAGTTTATATTTTATAAAATTTATTATAACCAATTTCTTCAATTAAAATATACTCATTATTCACAATATTATGTATATAGGCAATATTTTGACAAAAAGTTACTATTCATTGTTCACATAAAATTGCATTTTTCTTAGTTTTCAACATGTACCAAACAAGAAGCCCAAGAACGCCACTATGTTCCTTACAAATGTTGGTTTTACACTTAATGCATGTCATAGCACTTTTCCTGTGTTTATTATATGAACAATAATTGCATCTTCTTCTTTTTCCTGAAACAGGTAGTTGGTTCGGCAATATGACATCTTTTTGAACATCACATCTTTGCATGGCACCAACGATTTTCTTTGGAAGATTAAGGATCTGAATACGAGGTCTATTAGTGGTCTTACCATTTCCTCCGCTAAATCTCTTAGGAACAAACGCCTTTTATCACTTTTTCCACTATGGTATGTCAGACGTTGGGCGGAAAATAAAATTTCACTGTTCATTGCTGCGACGTCCATCATATTCATCCATAATTCAAATGGCCATCTTCTTGTTTGTTTCTTGCAAGTGTAATAACGAATTTTCTGGTCCATTTAATCTACTCCACCCTTCGTAGAGTTATGGAGCTTTATTATATGTGGTTTCTTTTTTGCATGAGTTTCATCAATGTTTATGTCGTATTGCGTTGTGCTAATGAGAACTACAGACTTTTTCTTTTTGGGAACATAGCTCACCATTGTAATGTCACCTCTAAATGCAAACAAAGAGGAATGAGTCGCTCTTGAGGCAGATGGTTTCATCTCATTAGGAATTCCTGGTTCATTTTGTTTGATTATTCCCACCACTGTAATTTGCTTCTGAATCATCTTTTCTGCCAGCTGCACACTAGTAAAGAAGTTGTCAACAGTAATATTTTTTGATGATCCTTCAATGCTTTTAGCAAGATCTTTCACCACATTCAGTCCAAGATTTTTCTGAATAGGTTCATGGGCTTCCTTCCCGTGTAAACAATTTCGTCTAAATCATATGCTGATGTAGCACCACATAATCAAAATATTTTTATGCCATACTTGGCTGGTTTAGAGGGAATATACTTGGTGAAGCTGCATCTTCCACAGAATGGGACTAGCTGTTCGTCAACTGTGAGCGAATCATTGGGAATCATTCTATTTCTACACTTGTCAAGAAATAGTTCCCATACATAGCGAACAGCTGCAAGTCTGTTATCTGCAGATTGAGCTTCACGGGTACGCCTGTCATCAAATCTAATCATTCTCCTTACATCCTCGAATCTATTTAGTGACATGGTGGCCTTATATGTAGGATTTGCCTTTTCGTCCAAGAATAATTCTCTAATTGGGACATCCCAACTCTTCTGAACACCAGAAAGCAGTAAAAGACCAAGAAAACCCTCCATTTCAGCAAGCGAAACGTTTTTCCACGTTTTACCACGTAAAGCAGCCACTCTTCGGCCTTCAATATTTGTGCAGTTGATGATTTCCTCTAGTATTTCCTTGGAAATGAAATAGTCCCAGGCATCCTTAGGTTTACAGGTTTTCAAACCACGGGCTGGACCAGGTGCCTTCTTTACGATATTATGGACAGGCGTACGCATTCATGGTGTATGGGTAAACGTATTGAATTATACAAGAAACTTAAAAAGATATCTCGTTCAGACTTGATAGGTGGAATGTCACAGTGTGAGTGAAAGAGTACTGGAAAGCAGTTTGAAATCAAACAAAAAATTACAGAATTTTTTTTTTTAATGAAGACATACAAGGGCCTCGGAGGCCCTATATATGCATCCTAGGGTTAAAGGAGCGAGGCGCTCAGTTGGGATGAGGATGTCGCCACCATAGGCCGTCTCCCCACAATTCGTTCTGAGCTGAACGTGCTGCTGAACGCTCAGAAACGATGCGGCTTGTGTATACTGTACTCGTATGTGTGCCCAACGTGGTATATGCAATCGCAGCACATTCCAGCTGAAGTTGTCTGCTGTTCGTGGCTTGCAGATCGCACTCATTACGAAATGGACGGGTGTACAGTTCCTACATTATCTCTATTAAACCGCACATTTCCTCCCTTGTCGTATGCTAGTCATGCTGTTCTGTATCAATAAATAAAAACTTCAATATCCATGAACGAGTTATAAGGAAAAAGGAAAGTACTATGTCCAGTCGATAAGGACATTGGCTAATAAAAGTTCCATTACAAACAATTCTATACAAATTTACAATAGTTCTCCACAAAAGATAAAAATTATTTCATCATTCTCACTTTCTGGTAAAGCCCTAAAGTAGCCATTCATCCTTAATCACTATTACTATTCAGTAGCAGACCCCTTACAACACGTGTAACACAAAACTTAAAATAAGGAAGTGCAAAATATCTCACTGCAAGTAGTGCAAGCTGTCTTGTGGATTAAGCCAGTCGGACAAACCCACCCCTCAGAAAGAGCGTGCTGATACGTACATACCATCGAATATTGTAGAATCTGTTTTATTAAACTAATAAGAAACTGTCAGAACCATTTAGAAAACGCTAATGTTAGTAAGAAAATGTTTGGATCCAGTGAGACGCGAACCAGCAACGCATATCCTGATTTCTTACAATTCTACAACTATTCTGATTTCACTACACCAGCCATTAATAATTTACGATCATACTTCACATCTTACGATCTCCTGAATGCTTTATCGTAGCTACGTTATTAACTAACTTTTAATTATAACAAATTATACCAACAACAATGCGTTTTGGATGGATCCTCAATGCGGCGTTCCCTTGAAAGGATTTACTTTCATAATACGCAAGCTACAGTAATTCTTTAACCACCAACATAACGTTTCTCATCTTTTTACTACAATGAATCTCACAATTAGCGAAGGGTTTCCGAGAGATCCTTATTTTTTGGTGCTTAGAAACGGCGCATTTAGATATGGGCCTCTACTGAAAGCCAATATGGCGTCTCGCGAATCTGTACTGAAGAGGGCGTGAATGTGACGTAAGTTCGATTGCATGGTCCATGTGCCGATGGCTGTAGGCTATTCAGAGAGACGAGACCATGGCCTATAAAGCACTGTAAAATGGTCGCTGCAGTAGACAACAGTTACTTCACTGTTTGTGAAACCTTCAGTTCTGCTGCGTATAATCTCACTACAGTGATACTGCTGTACGTCTATATTTTTCTTGCTTTATGATCACTGTTTTAGTTGGGCCGATACCCATGGCACTGCGTACCAGTGTAAAATGGAAGTCCTATTTTCGGGAAAAATATGTGCTCGGTACGTCGTAATGGCAGTACAGAAAATTGTATTATCACAAAATGTTATATTTTCGATTCAAGATGAGAATACATTTTTTAATAACGACAAAGCATTATCAAACTGGTCATAGATACCCGTTCTAATTTTCAGTGTTTTTTCCGACATATTCGGAGACATGCACAATTTCTGCCAGTCACTGCCGATCCCTTCTGTTCGTACTTTATGGTATTGTGCATGTGTTTCCAGCTATCTAGCTTCAAACTAGTTTCTAGTTTCAAACCGTGTGTAATATTTATAATGCAACACCCATGGTATAAATGTTGAAGTGGTTGAAACATGCATCAAAACGAGCAACCGAGGACGTCAGTGACACTGGTGGCGGCAAGAGAATGTGTCCTGTGTGTTCACATACAAGTGATAACAGAGAAACTGTTGCCGATGAGGCAGGACATTTGTTACCGGCGTGCTGAACTTCAGAACAACACAATTATTTTACTAAAGAAAATACTAAAGCTCATTAATGATCCTGTGCAAACATTTTGTGGGGATTTTGTGAAACTGACTGACACGACAGCGTTTTCAATGCAACAAGCGCTACTAAAGAATTTGGATTCACATAATCTAAATTCAACTTACCTTAAAGCAAACCTAGTTGAATTTGCTGTGATGGTGCCTTCGTAATGCATGGTAAGAAAAAAGGTGTGGCAACAGAAATGAAAAAGTCTACTTCCTCATATACTAACGTGGCATTGCTCAAATCATAGACTGGAATTAGCTGTTCATGAAACGGTAAGTGAAGTGTAGGGTGTTCGCAATGGTCATTCTTCTTTGACAAATTGTGTACTACATACAGCATGTCTCCTAAAAACCAGATACAACTTAATGAAAGTGCAGCTAGTTTATAACGTATATGATCCAAGACAGGAAAGGTATTCACCATGAGACAGGCGACATCAAGCATAAGAAGTGAAAAGCAGTGTGGAAGAGCTATAGGCCCTAAGTAAAGTATTTTACATAACCTGCAAATTATCCTAAAACAGATGGAAAGGAAAGAAGCAAGTACAATGCTCTAATCAAAATTCTTACTAGTAATGAATTTATTAAAAATTTAGGTCTACTGTTTGATGCTGTAGCAGACTTTCCGACTTAACCCCGTGCTTACAGGGAAGAGAGATCACATTCCCAGATGCAGACAGGGCAAATTAAGCGTACAATCCACGTTGTGGAATCAATGGATATATTGTATTTAGAGCAAGCCAACAGTGCAGTGACATCTCACTTATTCAGACACAAACTTTATAATGTAATAGCAAAGAGAAATAAATTCACAGTGGACAATTTTTGAGGAGCCTGGCAAAAAATCTCAAGCAGTGGTAAGTGCAAAATGTATGTCAAGCTTCAAACCTTACTTCTTCAGAAACCAAACCTGATCAACAGTTTGAAGCACTATTTGAAGACTGACAACAGCTAGTTGGTCTGAAGAAACATACGTTACTAAAGGGTTATTCCATGTCAAATCAACACAGGGTCTAAATCTCACCATCTCAGATTTTCTTGAAATGTGACATGGTGTACTGTTGATACAGACTTAGAAAAATGTTAAATTCTACTAAGACATGTCAACTTGTTTCTGAATTACAGAGATGTAAAGTTATCGTAAATGGGCCCAAAAATAGAGAACAGCAATTTTTAGAACTGCTGTAGAAGCTTCCCTAATTGAGCTACAGACCTGGGATACATACCACCTTACAGCGTTTTTCACGCCCTTTCCTTTGGTACACAGTAATAGACAGGTTAATATAAGAAAATTCTTTCTAAAACAAAATTTAAAATTTTAATTTAATTTTTCAAAAATTACATTTTTTTAATCCACAAATTTATTCCGTGTGTAGCTAGGAGTGTTGTAAATCACAGGCCAAAATAAACATTTGGGATGACAATTTCTTCATTAGTAAAAAATAAAGACTGAGGCTCTATTTCCAATAATTTGACTGCGTAACCATGTTTATTGTTCCAACAATACTCATTGTTATAGAATGAGTGCAGATCTTCCTGAGTGGATGTATTCTGAGTTAGTTGTGTGTAATAAGTTAGTTACTTGTGAACTAGTATTACAGAATACTTTATGTTTAGCCCATATATTTACTGCTTCATTAAAACAAGACGTTACTGGGCTTTATAAAGACACTTAAATCAATCATGAAAACCTAAAAGTTACTGGCTAATTTTTAACAAGTGATTTTCTACTTTAACATTAAGCGCCTTTGAATGGTTTTTTTTTTTACACACATTGTCCCTCACGATGTAAACAGACACACCGAGAATGCAGCGTTGCAATCCCTTACCGAAAACAGATTACTTTGTTAGAGAGAGCAGAAAGCTCAGAAATGTAACATCATGGATGCCTGAACTGATTCCACAAATAGTCAGTGGTTCAATGATTTGTGTAAAATGTAGGAGGGCAATTACTATGTTAAAAAGTGCACAGTTCCTACGTGACAAAAAATGATGAAAATGATCATTCTCACTCAGAAACATTGTTGCACAGTGATTAAGAATTTATAACTACTTCAAAGGGTGTTCATCACTAAATATATCTTTTGAACAGTTCGGCGAGCGTCCCATTGCTAAGAGAAAAATGAATTACAAGAAATATTACAGATAGAAAATAATAAAAGTTTCCACAAGTATGACATGTAATTTTTTTCTGTTTCTGCTGAAAGTTTCTCATCAGAAAGCGATAGTGGTGCTGAGAAACGTGAAGTTGTAAAAAATCTGAAAAATAAGTTTTCCATTCGTACGAGTAGGACAGAAAGCTATTGCTTCTAACATGTTAGCAAATAATTGGAGCATTAGAAAGGTAATGTGTTTGTGTGTGCACAAATCACCAAAATCTGAAACTAATGATAGAAAATACTGAATTGAAAACTATAGCAAAATTACAAATTCAAAATTACAAGCGGTGCGAAACTGCTTTGTAACCCATCGTCTATCGATAGCAACATAGGGAACTGAGCTGACTGTCCAGGTGGAACTGAGATGCGTAAAACTTTGGAAGAATGCTTTGCTGAAAAATTCAAAATTGAAAAAGTACAATTTTACCAGTGGGTTTCAGTTGACCATTGTAATCTAGAGACTTTGGAGAAAGATTCAGAAGAGTTTACTGATTTAGTGTGTAGTAAGTGACCTCTTTGGCTCAGTATGACCTCATTGCCACACAGCAGCGATATTTTCTTAACTGCACAAAAGAAAATCTGAAAGAATCAGAATTCGTTGACATGTGTGATTTTTCTGAGAATTACAACATAATTCTACAAGATGAAGCTCAGAGTAACCGCTGGACAATCCAAAACATCACATTCCATCACTTTGTCATATATTTCAAAGAGGAAAACAAAGATGAAAATCTTAGTTATGTAACTGTTTCTGATTTACTACAGCACAACACATTTGCTGTATACACTTTTCAAAAAAAAACTCATAACTTTTCTGACAGCCAAAGTTCAATACCTTTAAAAAAGGTTATTCTGTTTTTAAGATCGGTCTGCTGCTCAATAAAAGAACAAAAAGAACTCCTTAAACCTCTGTTTCCATGAGACAGATTTTAAAGTGGAAGCAGAGTGGCACTTTTTTCGCACAGCACGTGCCAAAAGTGCTTATGACGGTGTTGGAGTATCTGTAAAGAGACTGGGAGCTCGCGTGAGTTTGCAAAGACCCTATGAACACCAAATACAAACCCCACTGCAATTTTCTGAATGTGCAGTAAATGTAGACTTTGGATATTCAGCTCAGGAAAACTATAATGAATCAGGATGTTTCTTGAAAAATCGCTTTGAACAAGCATTGACTATCAAAGGATCACATCAATACCATGTATTCATTCTGAAAACCAGATCAAAAATATTGGTGAAAAACTTCTTGTTGGATTCAGAGTTTGCGAAATGTAAGTGTCAAAATCTCTTGGTAAACCAAAATTAGTAGACATATCAGACTACATCACTCTTGTCTATCAAGCAAACTGGTTGCTCAAGAATTTGATGAAGTAAAAATAACTCTGCTTCATCCAGCTGGGCCATATGTACAATCTTCTCATATCCAAGAAATGCTGATATTCTGTGGGTATCAGTAATGGATGTTATGGTGAAAGTAAGTCCTGTGACTCCTACTGAAAGGACATAACTTTACTGGAAAGTGATATGTACCAAACGAACGACGGCTTTTCAAACTTAAAATGATAAATAGATGCAGTTACTTAATAGTTAATTTTGCTATGGACTATTTATTTGAATCTTTATGACAACACTGTTCATGGTTATTTTCATGAAAATGTCAGCATTAATAATGTTGTAATAATTGACATGAGTACACAGTCGAATTATTGTAAACAGAGCTTCAGACTTCATTTTTTTGAGTAATGGGGAAACTTATCATCCCTAATTTATACCTTAGCCTATGATTTAAAACAATTGTAGCTACTCATTGAATAGATCTGGAAATTTTTAAATGAATATTTTTTAAAAAAAGAATTAAATTAAAATTTTAACTTTTTTAAAATAATTTTGTTATATTAGCCTATATATTTTGTATACCATAGAAAAGAGCGTGAAAATCCTGAAAAATGATATGTATCCAAGGTCTGTAGCTCAACTGGAAAAGGTTCTACAGCAATACTAAAACTTCCGTTCCCTGTTTTTGGGCCCATTTATGATAGCTTTACATCTTTGTGACTCAGGACCAAGTTGGCATAGCTCAGTAAAATTTCCTATTTTTCTAAGTCTATACCAACAGTACATCTGTGCCAAATTTCAAGAAAATCTGAGACGGTGAGGTAGAAAATGGTGTTTTTCTGTGTTGATTTGATGTGGATTGACCCCAAAAGCGATAGAAGTATAAGCAGTCTGTATGATGTCTTTAAGTTGACAGACAAGATGAAATACATAAATGAATTCAAAGAACGTACAGAAACGAATGGGATTCTTCTTGATTTGAAACCATTAATGCAAGTAGTGCCATAGTTACTGTGTCCACCTCTGAGTGCGAAAGGTCATTTGGTGTCGTGAATGAAGTGTTAACAAAGAAAATAAACAGTCTTCATATGCAATGTACAAGTAATCTTGTTTTTATAAAATTCGTGGAACCACCGCTTGACGTTTCTGATCCTGCTCCATAAGCCAGATCGTGGCTACAATTAAATTACAACAATTAAAACCAACAGTGAAAATGAACTGTCGCCTCAGTGCATGTTTCTCATATCGGCTAGCGCAATTAAGTGTAGGTCTGCTGGCCTAGACGAATTTAGAGTGGAAGAAATAAGATACGTGAAATTGTAAAGCAGCATTTGAACCCTCCAACTGCTTAAAACTTGTAGTGAAACAGTTAGAAGTAGCACCAACAGCGGCAGGAGTAATAGTAGTAGTAGTAGTAGTAACAGTACAGTAGTAGTGGTAGTAGTAGCCGTGGTGGTGGTGGTGGCGGTCGTAGTAGTAGTAGTAATTGTTGTTGTTGTTCTAGTTGTTGTTGTTGTTGCTGCTGCTGCTGCTGCTGCTGTCGTCGTCTTCATTTCGAAAGCTAGTATGATGTAGTGTTCCAGGTCTGTCTATACGAGAAATTGTAAAGAAGCATTTGAACCCTCCAACTGCTTAAAACTTGTAGTGAAACAGTTAGAAGTAGCACCAACAGCGGCAGGAGTAATAGTAGTAGTAGTAGTAGTAGTAACAGTACAGTAGTAGTGGTAGTAGTAGCCGTGGTGGTGGTGGTGGCGGTCGTAGTAGTAGTAGTAATTGTTGTTGTTGTTCTAGTTGTTGTTGTTGTTGCTGCTGCTGCTGCTGTCGTCGTCTTCATTTCGAAAGCTAGTATGATGTAGTGTTCCAGGTCTGTCTATACAAGGTGCATTCAAGTTCTAAGGCCTCCGATTTTTTTTCTCCAGACGGGAAAGAGATAGAAACATGCGCATTGTTTTAAAATGAGGCCGCGTTCATTGTCAATACGAGATGGCAGCACCATACGACAGATGGAATTTTACCGCCAGTGGCGAGAATGAGAACTGTTTTAAATACTTAAAATGGCGACGTTTTCCTTACTTGAACAGTGTGCAATCATTCGTTTTCTGAATTTGCGTGGTGTGAAACCAATTGAAATTCATCAACAGTTGAAGAAGACATGTGGTGATGGGGTTATGGATGTGTCGAAAGTGCGTTCGTGGGTGCGACAGTTTAATGAAGGCAGAACATCATGTGACAACAAACCGAAACAACCTCGGGCTCGCACAAGCCGGTCTGACGACATGATCGAGAAAGTGGAGAGAATTGTTTTGGGGGATCGCCGAATGACTGTTGAACAGATCGCCTCCAGAGTTGGCATTTCTGTGGGTTCTGGGCACACAATCCTGCATGACGACCTGAAAATGCGAAAAGTGTCATCCAGGTGGGTGCCACGAATGCTGACGGACGACCACATGGCTGCCCGTGTGGCATGTTGCCAAGCAATGTTGACGCGCAACGACAGCATGAATGGGACTTGCTTTTCGTCGGTTGTGACAATGGATGAGACGTGGATGCCATTTTTCAATCGAGAAACAAAGCGCCAGTCAGCTCAATGGAAGCACACAGATTCACCGCCACCAAAAAAATTTCGGGTAACCGCCAGTGCTGAAAAAATGATGGTGTCCATGTTCTGGGACAGTGAGGGCGTAATCATTACCCATTGCGTTCCAAAGGGCACTACGGTAACAGGTGCATCCTACGAAAATGTTTTGAAGAACAAATTCCTTCCTGCACTGCAACAAAAATGTCCAGGAAAGGCTGCGCGTGTGCTGTTTCACCAAGACAACGCACCCGCACATCGAGCTAAAGTTACGCAACAGTTTCTTCGTGATAACAACTTTGAAGTGATTCCTCGTGCTCCCTACTCACCTGACCTGGCTCCTAGTGACTTTTGGCTTTTTCCAACAATGAAAGACACTCTCCGTGGCCGCACGTTCACCAGCCGTGCTGCTATTGCCTCAGCGATTTTCCAGTGGTCAAAACAGACTCCTAAAGAAGCCTTCGCCGCTGCCATGGAATCATGGCGTCAGCGTTGTGAAAAATGTGTACGTCTGCAGGGCGATTACGTCGAGAAGTAACGCCAGTTTCATCGATTTAGGGTGAGTAGTTAATTAGAAAAAAAAATCGGAGGCCTTAGAACTTGAATGCACCTCGTATTATGCAAGTCGCTACGTAACTACTGAAACCCACAGCCACTTCAACCTGCCACTGTGATCAAGCATGGGTCTCTCTCTATAATTTTTACCACTCAAAATTCCCTACATAACCAAATTAACTATATCTTGATATCTCAGAATGTATCCTATCAACCTATCCCTTCTTTTGCTCAAATTGTACCATAAATTTCTTTTCTCCCCAATATGATTCAGTACCTCTTCTTTAGTTATCCGCTGCAAGTATCACGTATTCAGTATTCTTGTACAGCACTTATTTCGTTAGATTCTATTTTCACCTTGTCTCTAATCCTTATAACCTATGTTTAACTCCCGTGCAAGGCTAAATTCAGTGCAAGTACTTCCAGAAAAGACTTCTCAACACATTTATATTAGGTGTTACCTTCTTTCCTGTGAAATATTTTCTTGCTGTTACCAGTCTATATTTTATATCCTCTTTACTTCTGCAGTCATCAGTTTGTAATATTTGTAGGTGACTGGCCCTTGCAGGAAACTTAATGTGGTGAAATATGGCCAAAACAGAACTTGTCAACACACTGCGTCACGAAGCATCGTGATCACGTGCTGGGTGCATCAGTGAGACGCGAAACCACAGAAAAGGTGCATGAGTGACACGTGATACGACAGAGAAATACGATTTTTTGTCTCCCATTGACTGGCCTCAGGTTAAATCAGTAAACCAGAAAATCAAGAACAGCGCCAGGTTCGTGGTGTCACTTCAGTATTAGTAGGTGAGTTTATCAGTTCAGTCTTGTCTTTTACATGTACGTAGTGTGGCATTACGTTTTTAATTCATGTATAATCATGTCTCACATTTCACCATGGCAATAAATTATTCTGGAAACCCTAAATATTACGAAATCACTCAGCAGGTTTAGAGACTCCTCGATCGTCATTGCAGTCACGACAGGTGTTATCAACAGACCTACAACCATGTGAGATCTTTTACAAGAGGGATACAGCTGTTAAAGACGCAAGATGAGTGGACAGAACTTCCTCGACATGTGCCTGAAGGTGACGAGTCCAACTGAAATGCAACTCCCACGTGAACTATTAGGCTGTAACAATCAGTTCATATCGTCACATTTTCGAAAATAGTTTCGAGTGGAGAAATAGCAAGTTGATTTGCTGCCCAAATAGCAAAACCAGTCTACCATCTTAAGCATCTCATTCGATAACCTATTTCCCTCATCACTAACTACACTGCAATACCTTTGCTTTAATTTTATTGATACAACCTCGTTTCAAGGTACAGTTCATTCTATTCAGTATACCTTCGAAGTTCTGTGTCATCTTTGACAGAGACTTACAAAATAATCAGCAAATCTTAAACACCTTATTTCTTTCGCTGAACTTTAATTGCCTTTACAAATTTTTTCTTTGTTTCCTTCACTGTTTCTTCAGTGTATAGACGGAATAATGTGGGGGGATTTCATGTCCTACTATTAAAACTGCAGCATGGTTTCTATACAAGTTGAAGATTTTCTCTCTAATAAATTTAAATTTCCGAAGAGTGTGTTGTAGTCCACATTGTCAAAAACATGTACTAAATCTACTGAACCTATAAACGTGGGTTTGCCTTTCTTCAAACCAATCATCTATGTTAAGTCTTATGAGTTTTTACATTTCTCCGGAACTGCAACTACCGTCCCTCAGGTCGGCTTCTACCAGTCATTGTAATAATTGTAAATATTAGTATTTTACAACCATGACTTATTAAATTGACGGTTCGGCAATACATGTGTCCACATGCGCCTCCTTGGTATTGGGTTTATCTTTAAGTCAGGGCTCGTTTCACTTATCTCATATTCCTGGATACCAGGTGGAACAATCTCGCCGTGAGTCTTGAGTGTGATTGAAGATATATGCATAGTAATATTATGGAAAGAAATGTAAAAACTCTGAAGGAGCCCTCACACATTCAATAATATTGTGAAGCTGTCAATACATTGACTGTCTAAGAGCGGGTATCGACGAATTGTCAGTACTTGAAACATTGACGTGCAGCATTGATGACCCCAAAAATATTCTCAATGTTGTCAATATGTACTGAGCGTCTAAGATAGAATATTGACGGTTTGCGAATATTCGCCATTGAGATACTGACAGAACTTCATAAACCACTGTTGTGTTTTCAGTTCATCTTAGAGCAGATTCAACGCAAAATACTCTTAATAAGCATATTCAGGTGTAATTATTGTTTATACCACTTTAGGATGGTCAGTAAAGGATTCTCTATGATATTGCTTTCTTCATTAATTTGAAAACATTATATTGGCTTCTTGAATTACAGAGCACTGTGGAAGGAGGCTTTTTTCCGTAAAGTACGCCATTTATATGCACTGACTAGTAAAGAGGTATGAGAAATATACGTCATTCTCATCAATTTATCAGAAAAAGTAAACAGAAATGTGTTGCGTTGATTACCGGTATACATCCGTACAGAGCAGATATAACTATTTCACGGGTTACAGTGACAAATTTGATAATGGGGTTTGCTGATACTACACCATTAAACTTCAAGCCTGTCGCCAGAAATTTCAAAGTTGTTCCTATTCTCTCGTCTATTGCTATTACCTCTCTCATTAAAGTATTTTGCTTCTCCACCTTATGCCGTACCGAAATAAGTAACTTTGTCATCCAATGCAGGACTCATCTGAAAACAGTTTACGAAATCTTTCGGGTCATTATTTTATATTTTTTCTTAGCAGCAATAGCTAGTATAATTGCGGCACACGTTTTCTTTTGGATGTATAGCAGCTTAAACTTGCAAAATCGTATTGCCAGCTCGTAATAGTTTTAATGGTGTTATAACGATTATGCTTCATTCAGGAAAAAACGTATTTATTTTCGATGGTTAAGTGTGGCGATTGTTGTGGCGTATAAGCCAATCACTGCTGTGTTGATTGTAGAGTAGACCAACAACATACGGAAACGCTTCAGAGATCCTGCTGATTGATGGAGACAGCAACGAGATCGATTTCAATGTTTGAAGTAAAAATGTCTTCGCTATTAAAATGGAATGAAATTAGGTAAATACGATAGAGACAATGAAGACAATGTAAATGTAAGAAATGACACAAGTTTACGAGTACGATGTCACCTGAAAAAAGATGTGTGGAATGCAGCCAGGGAAGGTAAATCGAACAGCCAACAGCCAGCTTCATCGTAGCGATGCATGCAGAACCGCGGAAGAAATTGGGTACCTGTGGTGGAGGCGAGACGTGTCGTAGTGGTAGTGGATGGCGGAAGTGTAGGCGTAGTAGTGCAAACTTTTCTTTGCAGTTAAGGCCTTTGTACATGAGATTTGAGCATGAGTGTGGAGGTGCAATTGTGCATACACTCAGGGCCGGCCTGTCCACATAGGCAAACTAAGCAATGGCGTAGGGCGCACGAATATAGGGCGCGGTGTTTAAAGCCACGTCGACACTTCCGCGCCACGAACCCCGAGCGGTGCGCGAGCCGCACACCAACCTCCGGCGATCCACAGGAAACCCACGAACATATAAGTATTCAGTTTGCAGTCAAGCTGTAAACATGTCTAAGCCACGGGAAAATCTCGGGATTATGGTGATGAGTGGTGCGGCATTATTAATGACAAGTTTGTCGAAAAACAAAACGAAACGTCGACGTTGGGGGCACACTGACTTTATAAAAGAAAAAGAAATAATGCAGAACTCACGATGGATTTGAAGTCACAACAAATAAGTGGTCAATATAAAATTTTCTGTCGAATGTCACCTTCTGACTTTGAAAATCTGCAGCAGAAGATTGGACCGCAGATTTCGAAAGAGGACACTAATTTCCGCACGGCAATTTCCGCTCAAGACAGGTGAGCATTAATATTTGTTGTAAATAATTTGTTTCCTTCTCGTTTATAATTCGCTGTGTATTTGTCGTAAGATCCTGACCAAATAAGCAATGGTGGGCGTGGATATAAAAAATTGACTGATCTACTATTTCTGTTATATATATATATATATTTCTTTTTCATTAAATAAGGGCAAATAAAATCAACATGATTAATTCTTCCAGGTTAGCAGTAACACTTCGATTTCTTGCCACGGGAGATTCATTTGCTAGCCTGCAGTATACTTTCAGGATTTCTAAGCAATCTATTGCACTAATGAAACCACAAGTCTGTGCACCATTCATCCATGATTTACAAGGATATATCAAGGTAACATATTAACACCGCTGTTTAACTCTATTATTTTGGAAGTTGTTTTATTTTTTTAGATATTTTTATAAGTACAAAATTAAACGCATTTTACACAAAATCATCAAAATACATTAAACTCAAGTTATGTTACACAAAATCCGAAAACTGTTCTGAAGTTATTGATGGAGCAGGAGATGGTTGAGAAGAGATAGGCGTCAAGGAATCAGATGGCGATTGTACGGGAGCAGGTACTGGTTGCAAAGTGTGCAAAACGTATTTATTGTTGAGAATGTGTGGAGTGATATACACTTTCTGGAGAAATTTGCCAGTTGTTGGAATGCTGAGCATTTGGAGCAGCCCAATCAAAAAACCCTTTATCCGGTTTCACAAGTACGTCAAACGCGACATGCTGTACCGATTTCTGCGTTTCAGGCGAATATTTCTTCACTTTTGCAGCGACGTACGTAAAAAAGGCATCGATTTTGTCGGACTTATTACAAGGCTCTTACTCCAGTTTCTCTGCAGCAGTTTGTAAAATGTCAACGCACTCCTCATCATTGAGTCGTAACATCAGTTCGCTTACGCTTAGTAGGTCTGGCAGTAGATGTTGACCTCGCTGGCTCTTGTTGGCTGTCTTTAGAAATGTTGAGTCCTGACTCGATGTCATCTTCAGTTCTAATAATCTCATCCGTCTCCTGTAAATTACAAGTAATAATCAATAGTAACCAATATTAATTATGTATTACTGGTATTACGTGACTAACATAAAAACAGGAGCCTATTAAAAAACATTAAGTCGTGTCGTTCGCCTCAGACCAATAACGTAGTAGTTTTCCAGTCACCAAAATAATTATCAGTCCTGTTTTACGAGTATAATATATAAACTCAACCCCCCCCCCCCTCCATGGTTAAAAGTTTAAGTATGATCTTTTTGCATTAGTGGACGGAAATTGCAACTTTATGTTTGCTGACGTGGGATGCTAAGGAAGAATTTCGGATGGAGGAATTTTTCAAGGGACCAAGCTACGTAGTATGAGACTGGGAGCACATTGGGGCTTCCGGTAGCGAAACCGCTGCCAGGGCGTTAATGCAATACCTTATTTCTTTGCAGGTGGCAGTGCATTTGCTCTAAGTGAAAACCTCATGAAGCCATACTCTGGAGACTTTGCCAAAGGAACTCCTCAGATAATTTTTAATTATCGCTTGAGTAGGGCCCGGCGGATAGTCGAGAACGCCTTCGGTATATCAAGCTCAGTGTTTCGGGTTCTAAGATAACCAATGCTTTTGGCACCTGAAACAGCCAAGGTGATAGTGATGGCAGTCATTTTGTTACACAATTATTTAACGACCCATTCGCCAAATTTGTACACTCCTGCTGGCACTGACCATAAAGGGAAGGGTGTTATAATTGAAGGCTCATGGAGGGTCCAGGGAGAAGATAATATGACGTCTTTGCTACCACTGAGACATGTCCCCCGACGATCCACAAATTATTATCAAAAAATTAGGGATGAAATAGCAGATTATTGTATGAAAGAAGGATTCCTGGAATGGCGACACAAATATGCTTGAGTACATCAACAGTTTCTTATCGTCTAAGTCCTTTTCTTGGTACGTTCCTGTGCTCCAGAAACTTGAAAGCTTCATAAGCAAACCACCTGTTTATGTAAACGTCGTCTCTTCCTGAAACAATAAAATATAGAATGCAATAAAACACTGTTTAAAAAAATACAGGACTATACAGTACTAATGATTGTTATTATAAAAGTTTGTATGATGTATGTAAATAAATCACTTAAAAATGAAAATGAAGCTTATTATTTTATAATACCATTCACGTCCTTAATATATTTTTTTCCGAACACAAAATTCTTCGAATAATAATAAATGACAGTTGTGATCGCTCACATCGCTAAACTTGTCAACTAATTTAATTATCACAATTAAGAGATTTAGGTACATAATATCTTATTAGATTCACAACTTACGTTTTCCTGTTCCCATGCTATTTTTCAATTTGCCCTTCTCCCATCGGTAATTTAGACAGCAAAGATATTATTTTTTTCTGCACTGGTCCGCACATACATCCATCTCCGCAGATATTTCTCGCCAAGCATCTGCTTTGATGTGTTTCCTGTAATGATCCGTATGCTGAGGATCCCAAAGAATGGATTGTTTTCTGTATTCATCAATTAGTTTAATTAAAGTCACTTCCGACCACTCCATATTTAATCGCTGGAAAGTCAATCACAAAATTCCTTTATTGAAGCCTGACAATACTCTAAAGATATTAATTAAAATGTAATATTTTAGTTCAACTTAAAAATCCCTCTTTTCTCATTAATATCTTGCAATTCAATACTCACATACGCGCTATAAACGACAAACCTTTCGCACTCCCGTTCAGATCTGAACTGCGAACATTGAAAGTGTTCGTTGGAAAAACCGACAGGAAATGGATCGCGGAGTGCGCGCGCCCAGTCCAAATATAACGAATTCGCTGAGCACGGACGCACTGATGCGCGACGAGCCCGCGCGCGCTTGCGTGCGGTTAACTTTGCTGTTGTGCTACGGTACCAGGAGCGATGAATCCCCGTTTAATATACAGGGTGGTCCATTGATCGTGACCGGGCCAAATATCTCATGAAATAAGCATCAAACGAAAAAACTACAAAGAACAAAACTTGTCTAGCTTGAACGGGGAAACCAGATGGCGTTGTGGTTGGCCCGCTAAATGGTGCTGTCATAGGTCAAACGGATATCAGCTGCGTTTTATAAAATAGGAACCCCCATTTTTATTACATATTCGTGTAGTACGTAAAGAAATATGAATGTTTTAGTTGGACCACTTTTTTCGCTTTGTGATAGATGGCGCTGTAATAGTCACAAACATATGGCTCACAACTTTAGACAAACAGTTGGTAACATATAGGTTTTTTAAATTAAAATACAGAACGTAGGTACGTTTGAACATTTTATTTCGGTTGTTCCAATGTGATACATGTACCTTTGTGAACTTATCATTTCTGAGAACGCATGCTGTTACAGCATGATTATCTGTAAATACCACATTAATGCAATAAATGCTCAAAATGATGTCCGTCAATGTTGTGTACATAGTTCCGCGT
This sequence comes from Schistocerca cancellata, assembly GCF_023864275.1. Lineage (NCBI taxonomy): Eukaryota > Metazoa > Arthropoda > Insecta > Orthoptera > Acrididae > Schistocerca > Schistocerca cancellata. The sequence goes on along the minus strand of NC_064629.1, from coordinate 345,671,828 downwards.
AGACAGCGCGTACACAACTTTCCCACTAGAGCGCGCCCCCCTAAGCAAAACAGCGCAGGCCCAGCGCTCGTCCGTCTCCGCACTACGAGATGGCGCTGCCTTAAAGATGGATCAAATTCTGCTTCCGCCGATCCGCGTAGTAATATGTAACGCTGCCAATGAGATTGCTGCTAACGTAGAACCTTTTCTCCTCGCGGATCTCACTCGCGCAGTGATACATGAACGCGCGAGGTATTATAACGAGTGTACAGACCTCCGATTAGTCAATCTGCATTAGTCTGCATTTGTCTGTACCAGTCTATAGTCAAGTTTCAGTCTGCTCCTAATAAGATTTCATATTCCTGTACATAGCTATGAAGATAAATGTATAGACACTTTGTCAAGTATCAGAGATATGTGAGAATAAGATTAACGTACCAAGACCAAAGGAACTTCAGATTGTCAATTGTAAATAGCATCCAGAATCAAGTTAAGTAATTTTATGCTTGTTATTATTTTAATAAATGTGTGTGAAAATTAATCAAGTTCTGCTTAAAGTTGGTCACCATCAACCTGCTACTCTAAGCGTGCAAGTGGCATTTCTATCGTCTGACCTAACGGCAGAAGATAAACACGCCACGATAAGACCACGATGCATATTGCTGACACTCGCCTACTTCGTTAGAGCGACAAGTCAAATAATCTGATGGTGTGTGTACTGAAGGTCTTGCAGTACACACACCACAGTCAACCTTAATGCATTTGGCAATACGTGTAACGACATTCCTCTCAACAGCGAGAAGTTCGCCTTCCGTAATGTTCGCACATGCATTGACAATGCGGTGATGCATGTTGTCAGGCGTTGTCGGTGGATCACGATAGCAAATATCCTTCAGCTTTCCCCACAGAAAGAAATCCGGGGACGTCAGATCCGGTGAACGTGCGGGCCATTCGATTCGACGACCAATCCACCTGTCATGAAATACGCTATTCAATACCGTTTCAACCGCACGCGAGCTATGTGCTGGACATCCATCATGTTGGAAGTACATCGCCATTCGGTCATGCAGTGAAACATCTTGTAGTAACATCGGTAGAACATTACGTAGGAAATCAACATACATTGCACCATTTAGATTGCCATCGATAAAATGGGGGCCAATTATCCTTCCTCCCATAATGCCGCACCATTCATTAACCCGTCAAGGTCGCTGATGTTCCACTTGTCGCAGCCATCGTGGATTTTCCGTTGCCCAATAGTGCATATTATGCCGGTTTACGTTACCGCTGTTGGTGAATGGCGCTTCGTCGTTAAATAGAACGCGTGCAAAAAATGTTTCATCGCCCCGTAATTTCTCTTGTGCCCAGTGGCAGAACTATACACGACGTTCAAAGTCGTCGCCATTCAATTCCTGGTGCATAGAAATATGGTACGGGTGCAATCGATGTTGATGTAGCATTCCAAACACCGACGTTTATGAGATTCCCGATTCTCGCGCAATTTGTCTGCTACTGATGTGCGGATTAGCCGCGACAGCAGCTAAAACACCTACTTGAGCATCATCATTTGTTGCAGGTTGTGATTGACGTTTCACGTGTGGCTGAACACTTCCTGTTTCCTTAAATAACGTAACTATCCGGCGAACGGTCCGGACACTTGGATGTTGTCGTCCAGGATACCGAGGAGCATACACAGCACACGCCCGTTGGACATTTTGATCACAATAGCCATACATCAACACGATATCGACCTTTTCCGCAATTGGTAAACGGTCCATTTTAACACGGGTGATGTATCACGAAGCAAATACCGTCCACACTGGCTGGATGTTACGTGATACAACGTACTTATACGTTTGTGACTATTACAGCGCCATCTATCACAAAGCGAAAAAAGTGGTCCAACTAAAACATTCATATTTCTTTACGTACCACACGAATATGTTATAAAAATAGGGGTTCCTATTTTAAAAAACGCAGTTGATATTCGTTTGACCTAGGGCAGCCACATCTAGCGGGCCAACCACAGCGCCATCTGGTTACCCCCTTCAGGCTAGACGAATTTCGTTCTTTGTAGTTTTTCCGTTTGATGCTTATTTCGTGTCATATTTGGCCCGGTCACAATCAATGGACCACCCTGTATATAGGAAAGCAACAGACTAGATGCTAGTCAGTGCTACACACATTGTCTTTGACTCTTCAGAATTCTGCGAGTAAGTGTTAAACGAGTACACGAATAGTAGCTGTTTACGTCAGTTGCGCATCCCGCAGTCTGGGCTGTACAGCTCGTGTGCTCGCCCGTAGCTGGGGCGCGCTCACAGCCTCGCACATCTACATCTACATGGATAGTCTGCAAATCACATCTAAGTGCTTGGTAGAGGCTTCATCGAACATCTTCACAATTCTCTATTATTCCAATCTCGTATCGCGCGCAGATAGAATGAATAGTTATATATTTCCGTACGAGCTCTGCTTTCCCTTATTTTATCATGGTGATCGTTTCTCCCTATGTTGTTTGGTCTCAACAAAATATTTTCGCATTCGGAGGAGAAAGTTGGTGATTGGAATTTCGTGAGAAGATTCCGTCGCAACGAAAAACGCTTTTGTTTTAATGATGTCCACCCCAAATCCTGCATCATTTCAGTGACACGCTCTCCCCTATTTCGCGATAATACAAAAGGTGCTGTCCTTCTTTGAACTTTCTGAATGTAGTCCGTCAATCCTGTCTGGTAAGAATCCCATACCGCACAGCAGTATTCTAAAAGAGGATGTACAAGGGTAGTGTAGGCAGTCTCCTTAGTAGATCTGTCACATTTTGTAAGTGTCCTGCCAATAAAACGCAGTCTTTGGTTAGCGTTCCCCACAACATTTTTCATGTGTTCCTTCCAATTTCAGTGGTTCGTAATTGTAATTCCTAGGAATTTAGTTGAATTTACGGCCATTAGATTTGACTGATTTATCGTGTAACCGAAGTTTAACGGATTCCTTTTAGCGCTCATGTGGATGACCTCACACTTTTCGTTATTTAGTGTTACCGCACCATACAGATATCTTTTCTAAATCGTTCTGTAATCTGTTTTGATCTTCTGATGACTTTACTAATCGATAAACGACAGCGTCATCTGCAAACAACCTAAGACGGCTGCTCAGATTGTCTCCTAAATCGTTTATACGGGTATGGAACATCAGAGGGCCTATAACACTACCTTGGGGAACGCCAAAAATCACTTCTGTTTTACTCGGTGACTTTCCGTAAATTACTACGAGCTGTGACCTCTCTGACAGGAAATCACGAATCCGGTCACATAACTGAGACGATATTCCATAAGAACGCAATTTCAATACAAGCCGCTTGTGTGGTACGGCGTTAAAAGCCTTCCGGAAATCCAGACATAAGGAATCACTCTGAAATCCCTAGTCAACAGCACTCAAGACTTCGTGCGAGTAAAGAGCTAGTTGTGTTTCACAAGAGCGATGTTTTCTAAATCCATGTTGACTGTGTGTCAATAGACCTCTTTGAGGTAATTCATAATGTTCGACGCAATATATGTTCCAAAATCCTGCTTCATATCGACGTTAATGACATGGGCCTGTAATTTAGTGGATTACTCCTACTACCTTTCTTGAATATTGGTGTGACCTGTGCAACTTTCCAGTCATTGGGTACGGATCTTTGGTCGAACGAACGTTTGTATATGATCGTTAAGCATGGAGCTATTGCACAGCATACTCTGCGAGGAACCTAATTGGTATACAGTCTGGACCAGAAGACTTATTAAGTGATTTAAGTTGCTTTACTACTCCGAGGATATTTACTTCTACGTTACTCATGTTTCCAGCTGTTCTTGATTCGAATTTTGGAGTATTTACTTCGTCTTCTTTTGTGAAGGTATTTCGGAAGGCTGTGTTTAGTATCTCTGCTTTGGCAGCACTGTCTTCGATAGTATCTCCATTGCTATCGCGCAGAGAAGGCGTTGATTGTGTCTTGCCGCTAGCATACTTCACATACGACCAGAATCACCTTGGATATTCTGTTGGGTTTCGAGAGAAAGTTTCGTTGTGGAAACTATTATAAGAATATTGCATTGAAGTCTGCGCTCAATTTCGAGCTTATGTAAAAGATCAGCAATGTAGGGGATTTTGCGTGTGTTTAAAATTCGCATGTTTGTTTCGTTATGTCTGCAACAGTGTTCTGACCCGTTTTGTGTACCAGGGGGGATCAGTTCAGTCGTTAGTTAATTTATTTGGTATAAATCTCTCAATTCCTGCCGATACTATGTCTTTGAATTCAAGCCACATCTGGTCTACACTTACCGTTACATTGTTAATTTTGAAGTAGTGGAGACTGTCTCACAGGAATGCGTCAAGTGAATTTTTATCTGCTTTTTTGAATAGGTATATTTTTCGTTTATTTTTGGAGGTATTCAGTCTCGCTACGAAAACCCTGTGTTCACTAATCCCTGTATCCGTTTTGATGCTCGTTATTAACTCAGGATTGTTGTTGGTAAGAGGTCAAGTGCGTTTTCACAACCGTTTACTATTCGCGTGAGCTCATGACGTAACTGCTCGAAATAATTTTCAGAGAATGTGTTTAGCCCAATTTCGGACATCCGGAATGAAATGAAATGATCGTATGGCATTGTTGACCGGGAGGCCCCCATTAGGGAGAATTTCGGCCGCCGTATTGCAAGTCCTTTTTAGTTGACGCCACTTCAGCGACTTGCGAGTCAATGATGATGGACACACAACACTCAGTCCCCTGCCGGAAATCGAACCCGGGCCCCCTGCGTGGTAGGCAGTAATGCTACAGCTACGCTACGGAGGCGGACGCCTCCGGAATTAAACATGTATTTTCACCAACATATCGAGGGTAAATTAAAGTCACCACCAACTATAACCGTATGAGTCGGGTACGTGTTTGAAATCAAACTCAAGTTTTCTTTGGACCTTTCAGCAATTGTATCATCTAAATTGGGAGGTCGGTAAAAGGATCCAATTATTATTTTATTCCGTTTGCCAACAATGACCTCTGCCCAAACTAACTCACGGGAACTGTCTACTTCAATTTCGCGACAAGATAAGCTATTTCTAAACGCACAGCCCGCCGCTCGGCCTTCTACTGTAATAGAAAATGGGCGCCATAAAACCACCGACATCATCATCATCTATGATAAAAAAAAGTGTGGGGGAGCTTTAGGCCGCCAAATAACTCAAGGTTATCGGCTGTGGAAAACGGACCGCACAGCTACGGCCAGCACATGTGCTAATGGCGTGAAGGAGGATGAATGGAGCAGGTCAGATTGCTGCCTCGCGGCTGCCTTACTGTCACACATTAAAAAAATGTAATGACGCTGTAAATAATTGCCCTTAGGTGCAACAATCGTGTGTGTGTGTGTGTGTGTGTGTGTGTGTGTGTGTGTCATCAATTGAAGCAGGAGAGGGCTTTTCCAACTACATACATATCTTCGTTGCTAGCTGGCCTCTGTGGACGAGTGGTTCTAGGCGCCTCAGTCCAGAACCGCGCAGCTGCTGCGGTCACAGGTTCGAATCCTGCCTCGGACATGGCTGTGTGTGATGTCCTTAGGTCAGTTAGGTTTAAGTAGTTCTAAGTCTAGGGGACTGATGACCTCAGATGTTAAGTCCCATAGTGCTTAGAGCCATTTAAACCATCTTTGTTGCTGTCGAAACCGTACATCCACCGACTACAGGAACAGAACAGGAGAAAGTACTTCAGTTTACTTGAGTAGATAGCGTGACGTCAGCTACCCCCACCGCCGCCCTTTGAACGCACCTGGCCCGCGGGGCCCTTGTTGCAACAGTAATGTTTCAGTCTGTTACAGCATTATGTGTTAGTTTAAATATTGTTTTGTTTATCACGGCTTCGAAGAAGAAAATAACGACAAGACGGGAAAGACTAACGACCTACACTCATCGGAATTAACTACAATCGGTTACAAGTAAGTAAATATCATGTTCAATTTTAATACGCTCCCTACCTTTTATATAACAAAAATATTCTGTAGCACTATAAATACTTCAGTTCATATAGCTAGATGAGTACCTATTCACATTTGCGTTTTGTGAAAATCTGAGAAACCGTGAAATGAATTTGTGTCGTAGGTGTGTCTAAATATATTCATAATATGTATGTATTAACATTATTACCCGGTGGGATAGCCGGGCACGCTAAGCGGTTGCTTCATTGGTACTGGGTGGCTTATCAGCATAATTTCGAGCCTACCTCGTGTCGTCACTAACAGGGCTGCACAGACACTCAACCCGCACGTAGTTTTAAGACGGTTTGCCACATCCAACTGAGCAAATGGTAGGCTGGTTAAGCAGTTAAACAACACATAGACAATTAAAACACTATAACATGATAACAAGAAAATACACAGATCGCAGACAGTTGGGATACCCAACTATCTTCTCTGGGATACACGGAGTGGGAGAGGGGGCGGGGGGAGGGGGGGGGGGGAGTGACTTCAGGAATGGCGTACGGTCACTAACCTAACCTAACGTAACCATTAACATCCTCCAAGTACAATAACAAGTCGACTCCACTTAAAACGGGCGGAAGCGTAGAGTACAAAAGGAGTAACTAATATCACTGCGTCAAGTTAACCTTATTGAACTTACTTTATTTTGCCCTGATAAAAAAAATACTTTTGGCAGAGGCAAAAATTTCTTACACAAAATATTTAAAAAATACTGTTGGAATCAAAATATTAGCACCAGAAATAATTTTTAATGGAGGAAAAATAAAGCTTATTTACACAATTTAAAAATAAAAAACGATCAGTATATTTAGAATTGATATTATGTCTCTGTCCTTCAGATAATTATTTTTAACTTATTATTATTTATAATTATTTTTAACTTGATGACTATTTAAACAAAATCATTAAGTTGAAAACTTTCATCAAAGTAATTTCTAGCCGCAAGAAAAATTTTTTTTTTACAAACGTATTTTTTTCTCTTAGTATAGAATGATTTTAATCTATAGTCCCATTGAAATTACTTTGTGATTACTCTTCCGTCTGTCCGGCTGTCGACGGGCCGTATAACAGGAAGGTTCCTTCCTTCCTTCCTTCTTCCTGTCTTCGATTGTCGGTTGGTTGTGAAGGGGCGCAGTATTGGCTGACGTCAGAGCATGGTGTCAGGTGGTAAGAGATCTGTTATTGAGGGTAAGCACTGGAAACGCTCGGCGAAGTTTGACGTCACACAGTTTCCTGGTGGCTTCAAGGAAACTTTCCTGCAGTACCGTAACAATGTTCGTGAGTATTTTCAAAGAGGAAAAGAACAATGGTGGCCTTTGCTGCCACCGAGTAGAGCTATAGACAGAATAGTGGACGCGAAGACAATTCATAAAAACAGTTGTGAAAATTGAAAAGAAAAAAATACAAATATCAGGACACCGAGGTAGGATCTTCCCTCCTAACACTTGCAGTTATATAAACAGGATTATGAGCACGCGCGTCACAATTGCCTGAAGCGACGAAGTATTTCCGTTGCAGAAAAACTCCAGAAAGGGCAAATTACTGGATACTGTTGCAAGGGATAACCTTGAGTTCCACCCTTGAATCAAAGTGGCTAAGAAGTACGACTAAATAATTCTAAGGCTGCCACCATATCACAGCCATTTCAATCGCAATGAGATGAGATAGGTGCAGATAAAGTAAGGCGCAGGCACGGAAACGTGGTGCCTGCCGCCGATGGTTCAGACAATTACCGATCGAAATTCGTATTACTGCCAACTTATGTTGTCTAACACTGTCTGGCAGTGTTATTATTAATTAATTTAATTTCACGGTGAAATGGGCACCACATTTGTTCAGTAGCATGTCTACAACACTCTTTCACAAAGTGAAACTGATCGGTAGGGTGCAGTGAGTACATAGCTCACTTTGGAGATGCGAGTAAGTTGCCGGCCCTAACAATAAATCGCCTCCCATCACCTCTATGCCCCCGCGGTCGCGTTGTCCCAAACTTTACTGTTCCCCGCATGCTACGAGGCAAGGGGCCATGTTTTCGTGGCCGCATAATACTTTGTCGCTATAAACAACAACAAAATCACGTTGGCGGAACTTTAAAGACAAGCAAGAGCGCATACCATCATCAGCTGTGATAATGTATGGGGCGCATGCGCCACGAAATGCAGCTCTGATTGGCTGTAGGAGCGCCAATATCACCGCTGCAGTGCAAATGTCAATCGCAAAGTTATTGTAATCCGACTGTACATATAAGATGGTTAAAGGTAAAACCAATGATTCACGTTCGGCGGAAAGTTCAAATTCTCATCAGTTAATAGCTGCTATGATCTGCATGAAACTTTGTACTTGGCTAGTGACTTACATTCCAAATTTACCTCGACAGGTGTCATCCTGGAAAAAAAAAAGAAGAAGACGCTGGACGGAGATCGGCACTCATTCTTCAACATATATATACCTGAACTGTGTTTATTTGTTCAAATATCTTCAAAACTAACTTTATTGATACATGTACATGGACTTTAATTTAAATGTGGTTGTTTGGCTATAAACATAAAAAAGCTGAAAAACTGAATTGGCCTTCAATTTCATTGCTATGTACGTAAATGAGTTTTTTTATTTAAGGTTTGGTTAATTGATGCGACACAGCAGACGATAGAAAATAATTATCCGGAACAGATTTTCGTGAGAGGAAGTTAGAGAAAGAATGTCATTAGCGAAGTAAACAGGCTCAATCGAGAAGTATCTTCGTCCAAATCCTCAACATCCAAAATCAGGAAAAGGTACAGATGATCATGTGATAGAAGAAGCAAATAATCCTCACATAGAAACGTGTACTACAGAGAATGCTTTGTTTCCCGAAACAAAAAGTATCCCCCAAAATAGTGAAAGGAGGACGAGTAAGGAACAAGATGATTTTGGACTCGTTTTACATTTCAGCGATCCTGCAACCTGGGATACATCTACGCATCATGTGCGGTAACTTCTTGTTGAACAAGGCCCATTCAAGTAAAAAATGTCAACTTTCCATTAGACAACAACAAGAAAGTTTTCTGCGGTACATTAGAAAAGGAATCTAGTTAATGGTGGACACACATTTCAATTGTAAGAGATGCAGTATTCTGCTTTTGATGTAAGCTGTGTTCTAAAGATGGTAAAACCTCTCTACGTAACAAAGGTGTTAACTACTGAAAAAATATATCTATGATACTACCAGCTCACGAGAAAAGCAGTAGTCACTTGGGGTCTTACCAGGAATTGAAAGAACTACACATTAGATTGAAGATAAATAAAATCATTGATTAAAAAAATGTTTGTTTATTAATAAGGGGAGAGGAAAAATACTGTCAACATATTCCGCAGAGGTTAATGGCATTGATGAAAGTTCTAGGAAGTCAAAACTTATCTTTCCGCGGAACACATAACAAAATACATACTCATGACAATGAAAACTTTTTAAAATTAGTTGAAACCTGGCTTTATTTGATCCTATTATGCAAGAAAACTTGAGAAAAATTTCTAACAAGGAGATTCATGTTCATTATCTGGTAAAAATATCGAAAAACAATCTGATCAATCTGTTCGCTAACGCTATCCAGAAAAAATATTATATTTTATTCGCTCTGCTAAATATTACTCAATAATTCTAGCTTGCACATCCGACATAAGCCATGTTGAAGAAATGACCATGACCATTCGATCTGTAAAGGTAAGAGTGAAATGAAAGAACATGTTTAGGCTTTATTCCTCTTATGGACACAACTGGCGCTCGCTTTACTAAAAAGTTTTTGATCAATTAGATGAAATGTCTCTTGCATTAGAAAATTTGCATGGACTGGGATATGGCAATAGAAATAATACGATTTATATGTATTTTTCGGCTTTAACCTATCGTTGGGATGTCCTGTTGCGTCAGGTGCTTGTTTTGACACTAAAACCACAGAGCGATATTAGACGGGAAAGTAGGATTGATGCAGTGCGTCCTTTACGTTACTATCTGATGCTCATGATGCGCTCATGGATATTTATGAAGATCAAACGTTGACTAGTTCAACTGGAAATCAAACGCGAACTGAGGCTCAGTCTACTGCTAAAAAAGTAGCGAACTTCAAGTTTATTGCTTCTCTGGTTGTATGGTACAACATTTTGTTCGAAGTAAATTTGACAGGCAAACTTCTTCAATCAAAGGAAACTGATCTTAACGCTGCTACAAATGCTCTGCTAAAAACAAAAGTGTTTCTTAGAGATTGTAGAAGTGATTTGGGATTCGACAAAATGCTGGTAGAAGGAAGAGAAATTCCAGAAGAAGCCAACAATTCCGCATCATTTCCATCAGAAACGGAGCTAGTTCATCTAAGACACAAGAAAAGGCAGTGTGGTTATGAAGCAGAAGACGAACCTATTCGTGGTGAACAAAATCAGTTCAAAATTAATTTTTATTTCGCAATATTGGATACTGCACTAAATTCAACTGAAGAGAAATTTCATCGGATTAAAATGTAAATCGTGTATACAACATTCTTGATGAACAAAGTAAAACTTCCAAACTTGTTCTCGAAGAATAAATTTGGAAGAGCCTCTAACTCACAAAAACTCTAAAGATATTGATGCCACTCATCTATGCAATGAATTACAAGCCATTGCTAGAAGAGTACCTAATAACTCAACGGCACAGAAAGTCCTGAATTATATTTGTAACAATGGACTTACAGTGTACCTAATTTAGGTGCTGCACTACGGGTGTTGCTTACACTTCCTGTGTCTGGCCAGTAGTGAGCACAGCTTCTCCACATTAAAGCTATTAAAAACATATCTGTGTTCTACAATTACTCAAGAAAGACTTGTGGAGTCGGCAACTTTGTCGATAGACCAAGAAATAGCTGAAACAATTGATTTAAAGGAGATCATCTCCGATTTCCCAAAAGCCAAGGCAAGGAAAATGAAACTAACGTGATTCTAATACACGCATCATATAATGAGGCTTATAATCATATCACTTATTGTAAACTATAAATCAGAACATTTTAAAAGACAGAATGAGAAAAAACGATGAAAAAGTAACATCGTTTTATAAAAGTGCGTAATGTCTCTCGTGTGGCTGAAAATTTTTAATGGGAAAATACACTCCTGGAAATTGAAATAAGAACACCGTGAATTCATCGTCCCAGGAAGGGGAAACTTTATTGACACATTCCTGGGGTCATATACATCACATGATCACACTGACAGAACCACAGGCACATAGACACAGGCAACAGAGCATGCACAATGTCGGCACTAGTACAGTGTATATCCACCTTTCGCAGCAATGCAGGCTGCTATTCTCCCATGGAGACGATCGTAGAGATGCTGGATGTAGTCCTGTGGAACGGCTTGCCATGCCATTTCCACCTGGCGCCTCAGTTGGACCAGCGTTCGTGCTGGACGTGCAGACCGCGTGAGACGACGCTTCATCCAGTCCCAAACATGCTCAATGGGGGACAGATCCGGAGATCTTGCTGGCCAGGGTAGTTGACTTACACCTTCTAGAGCACGTTGGGTGGCACGGGATACATGCGGACGTGCATTATCCTGTTGGAACAGCAAGTTCCCTTGCCGGTCTAGGAATGGTAGAACGATGGGTTCGATGACGGTTTGGATGTACCGTCCAGTGTAGGAGATCGCTCCCCACACCATGATGCCGGGTGTTGGCCCTGTGTGCCTCGGTCGTATGCAGTCCTGATTGTGGCGCTCACCTGCACGGCGCCAAACACGCATACGACCATCATTGGGACCAAGGCAGAAGCGACTCTCATCGCTGAAGACGACACGTCTCCATTCGTCCCTCCATTCACGCCTGTCGCGACACCACTGGAGGCGGGCTGCACGATGTTGGGGCGTGAGCGGAAGACGGCCTAACGGTGTGCGGGACCGTAGCCCAGCTTCATGGAGACGGTTGCGAATGGTCCTCGCCGATACCCCAGGAGCAACAGTGTCCCTAATTTGCTGGGAAGTGTCGGTGCGGTCCCCTACGGCACTGCGTAGGATCCTACGGTCTTGGCGTGCATCCGTGCGTCGCTGCGGTCCGGTCCCAGGTCGACGGGCACGTGCACCTTCCGCCGACCACTGGCGACAACATCGATGTACTGTGGAGACCTCACGCCCCACGTGTTGAGCAATTCGGCGGTACGTCCACCCGGCCTCCCGCATGCCCACTATACGCCCTCGCTCAAAGTCCCTCAACTGCACATACGGTTCACGTCCACGCTGTCGCGGCATGCTACCAGTGTTAAAGACTGCGATGGAGCTCCGTATGTCACGGCAAACTGGCTGACACTGACGGCGGCGGTGCACAAATGCTGCGCAGCTAGCGCCATTCGACGGCCAACACCGCGGTTCCTGGTGTGTCCGCTGTGCCGTGCGTGTGATCATTGCTTGTACAGCCCTCTCGCAGTGTCCGGAGCAAGTATGGTGGGTCTGACACACCGGTGTCAATGTGTTCTTTTTTCCATTTCCAGGAGTGTATGTTTATATAATGTGTTTGTTGTGATTACGTATTTGAATAAAAAAGATGCTCTATGTCTTTTACATTGTTGTTTTATATTGTCGCGATTTTTCTGAGGGGCGCCGTCAATGTGATTCGCCTAGGGCGCCGAGTTTGTTCGAGCCGGCTCTGCACACATTTAAAAACAAATTCCGCTCGTATACATAGTATGGAAAGTCTGTAGCAAGACTAATATTTAGGAGCTTGGTACGCAAAACTGTGAGCTAACACGTAGTAATAGTATGAAGTTTGTAATACACTCAGGAACTAGGTAAAAATCGCAAGCTGTTGGCTACAGTGTCTTGTCCAATAGATATCGTTTTCTCTACCCACAGTGGATTGCACAAAGCCGGCCGCGGTGGTCTAGCGGTTCTAGGCGCTCAGTCCGGAGCCGCGCGACTGCTATGGTCGCAGGTTCGAATCCTGCCTCGGGCATGGATGTGTGTGATGTCCTTAGGATAGTTAGGTTTAAGTAGTTCTAAGTTCTAGGGGACTGATGACCATAAATGTTAAGTCCCATAGTGCTCAGAGCCATTTGAACCATTTTGACTGCGCAAATGAGTTAATACATCTGTTGATCGGACATCGACCGCAGTTTTGAATGATTACAACAATACTACCAATCCGCTCTCGCCTACCCCACTTGGTTATCCACCACCAATTCAATTTTAATGCGTGTTTCTAGTGTGCAGATTGAACATACGTCGAAACGTAGTAGTAGTAGTAGTAGTCGTCGTAGTAGTCACTGTCGGTAGAGTGCTACGCCCTCGAGATCGCTAAAAAGTGAGTAACAGTCATCAGATTGAGGGAAAAAAAACTAGTGTCCAGTGAAACAACGTTTAGTGCACCTGTTGCTCAGTTAACACTTTGTAACTAACTTCAGTCCTGACGAATTTCAGTTTCCATGAAACAGTTCAGTCTGAATAACACTATCTAGCTACAGTAGACGAATTACTTAGACTGCTACTGTTCAACTGCTGCAGTTTCAAATAACCTGACCACTCGGGTACTTTCTCCTTTTCTTTAGCTCAATAGCTAAAATTATCTCTGTTTGCATGCATGTATGTGGTTCAAGTCTGTAGATTGTCTTTCGCCGTAAACACTGTCGGTGTTTCAAATCATCCACTTAAATCGAGTACTTTGGAGTATCTAGTGCCCATACCGTTCTAAAACTTGTGACCTGTAATTAGTTTTTCAAAATTAAACAATTATTTGGTTCACCGTCCGTTCAGAGTGCTTGAAGGCTTGAGTTATGCAGCAAACAAGTCGTCGATGAGAGGCCGTCGCCATTCTATGGAAAGCGGACGCCGTCTGAGGCCATAAAATTGTGCCCTGGCCGGCCAGGAAGCCGGTAACCTTGGGCAGGCGTAAGGGGAACGACCAAAACACTGGCGGCCAAAATAGCGAGCGTACACATCCTGAATGAGATCATGCATACACACTAATATGCATAAACTTTTAATATAAGTCAAATACAAAATCGATACTGTTCATATCATTCGCCATTTAGGTCCCCATTCTCCATAACTACACATAAGGTCTAAGTTTCCACACAATCGCCGGCCGGAGTGGCCGTGCGGTTATAGGCGCTACAGTCTGGAACCGCGTGACCGCTACGGTCGCAGGTTCGAATCCCGCCTCGGGCATGGATGTGTGTGATGTCCTTAGGTTAGTTAGGTTTAAGTAGTTCTAAGTTCTAGGGGACTGATGACCACAGTAGTTAAGTCCCATAGTGCTCAGAGCCATTTGAACCATTTTTTTCACACAATCACAGCAGAATAAGATATAGTTAAAAAAAATGTGGTTCAAATGGCTCTGAGCACTATGGAACTTAACATCTGAGGTCATCAGTCCCCTAGAACTTAGAACTACTTAAACCTAACTAACCTAAGGACATCACGCACATCCGTGCCCGAGGCAGGATTCGAACCTGCGACCGTAGCGGTCGCGCGGTTCCAGACTGAAGCGCCTAGAACCGCTCGGCCACTCCGGCCGGCTAAGATAAAGTTAAACATATTTAAAGTCAGATCAGTCGTAATAGAGCAGCCGCAATCGACCCTTATAGTGCAAAGTATTGAAGGTTTGACAATCTAGTATTGTCAACAAACACTTAATGTGTGCAGACTCTCTTCCCTCAGACTTCAGAAGAAGAAATTTGATTGTCATTTAAAAATACAACAAAAAGGCAAGCAACTTCTCGAATATGAATCATCTTTTTTCTGTTATTATTACTTGCTGCTTTCGCTTGACAGGTAGCTGAAATATGGATTTGTATTCGAATATACAGACTTCAAGAATAATGTACTAATTCCAATTCCAAGGGAAGCAGGTGTTGACAGGTGTGATTATTAACGAACTATCGGTTTAATAATTATGGCTGCAAAATACTTACACGAATTCTTTACAGAATAATGGAAAAACTGGTAGAAGCCGACCAACGGGAAGAACAGTTTGGATTATGGAGAAATGTAGGAACACGTGAGGTAATACCGACACTACCCCTATGTTAGAAGACAGGTTAAGGAATGGCAAACCTACGTTTATAGCATTTGTAGATTTAGAGAAAGCCTTTGACAGTTTTGGTTAGAATACTCTCTTTGAAATTCTGAAGATAGAAGAGATAACATACAGGGAGTGAAAGAATATTTACAACTTGGACAGAAACCAGACAGCAGTTACAAGAGACGAAGGGCATGAAAGGACAGCAGTGGTTGGGAAGAGAGTGAGACAGGGTTGTAGCTTGCCCCGATATTATTCAATCTGTACACTGAGCAAGCACAAAAGGAAACCAAAGAAAAATTTGGTATAGGAATTAAAGTCTGAGGAGGAGAAATAAAAACTTTGAGGTTTGCCGATGACATTGTAACTCTGCCAAAGACAGCAAAGGACTTGGAAGAGCAGTTCAACGGAATGGACAGTGTCTTGAAAGGAGGATATAAGACGAACATCATTAAAAGCAAAACAGGCATAACGGAGTGTAAAACAATTAAATCAGGCGATGCTGAGGAAATTAGAATAGGAAACGAGGCACTTAAAGTAGTAGACGAGTTTTGTTATTTGGACAGCATAATAATTGATGGTGGAAAAAGGAGAGAGGATATAGAATGTATACTGGCAACGGCAAGAAAAAGAGTTTCTAAAGAAGAGAAATTTGTTGACATCGAAAATAAATTTAAGTGTTAGGGAGACTTTTCTGAAAGTATTTGTATGACGTGTAGCCGTGTATGGAAGGGAAACATGGACGACAAACAGTTTAGACAAAAAGACAACAGACGCTTTTGAAACATGGCGCTACAGAAGAATGCTGAAGATTAGATTGGTAGATCATGTAGCTAATGAGGAGGTACTGAATAGAATTGGGGAGAAAAGAAATTTGTGGCACAACTTGACCAGAAGACAACTTGACCAGAAGAAGGGATCGGTTATAGACCACTTTCGGAGACACCAACTGGTAACCAGTTCAGTATTGGACGGAAGTGGGGGGGGGGGTATAAAAATTGTAGTAGGATATCAAGAAATGAACACAGTAAGCAGATTCAGAAGGATGTAAGTTGCAATAGTTATTCAGAGACGAAGAGGCTTACACAGGATAGAGTAGCATGGAGAGCTGCATCAAACCAGTCTTCGGAGTGAAGATCACAACATCAACATTCCAAGATAAAGGGTTTAGAATTGCCATACAACTTTTATAATTTAGAATTTTTCTGATTACCAAAATCATTTCAAGTTAATGCCAAGGGCGACTCTTTCATCAATCACGACTAATTGTAACCCCATCCTCCCCCATAAGCCGGCCGCGGTGGTCTCGCGGTTCTAGGCGCTCAGTCCGGAACCGTGCGACTGCTACGGTCGCAGGTTCGAATCCTGCCTCGGGCATGGATGTGTGTGATGTCCTTAGGTTAGTTAGGTTTAAGTAGTTCTAAGTTATAGGGGACTGATGACCACAGATGTTAAGTCCCATAGTGCTCAGAGCCATTTGAACCATTTGAACCTCCCCCATACCCCACCACTCCGACCCGTTTAAGTCCACTAGTGACCACCCTTCTTTCCAAGTGAACAAAAGAGAAGTAAATGAAGCCATATGGGGGACTTTGAACTTTGATGTATGAACTGAATAACTCGTGAAACACGGCACAAATAACATTACCAGATTTGACCGTGAGATCAATTCACTGAACGCCACACTGTTGATGGTTTCTCTTGGCGTTCTTGTCATTCCAGAGACCGGATCCTACGAAGGCCCGACGACTCGTTGCTTCCTCATGCTCGTTTATCCGGCTGGCGTAGATTAGCCCGTACAAGCAACCAGGAGTGTCAGATATTTCTGCGGCCGCTTTCGCCGAAGTGGAGACCTCTCCACTCAGGTTCGACCGCAACTGTGTAAAGACAAAGGGCACACACCACACAACTCCAGGAAATTAAACGCTTTTCTTATAAGGGAAGTACCAAAGCGCTAGTTCCAAAAAGTACTTAGAAACAACGATGAGCTGCAAAAACATTTTGCATCCTGCAATCTCATCGAGATATAAACGAAAAGCAAAAGTGGCACGTTGCCACCTGGATGTTAACAGTCATTTTACGCTGCTATGCATAAAGAATAAAGAGCTGTGTCTTTGTTAAACGTAGTAGTTCACAGACGTCGCTTAGTTACCGTCGTTCTGTTGTGTCTTTATTCGTAATACAATGATACGGGCCACTCCGAGACCGCAGGTGGCGGTTACCTCTGTTTTAATATGTCTTCATTACTGCATTCTGCTGTTTGAATAAGAAAACAAATATTCAGTTTCCTCGCATGATGTGTTTTCAGAGTAAAGTCGTTCTATCACCAGGCATTCAGCTCAATGTTTCAGAATGGAAGCTCATAAACTCGTCTTGAAGCAAATGAGGCCAACTATGAAGTGAGCTCTAGTTATTCGTTTATTCATTGAAAATGTGAATGTCTGTCATCACAGTATGATATAACCGGACTATGTGTTATACCTAGAATTATTTTAGAAAGAGAATTACTGCAATAGTTTCGACTTTTGCGATTGCTGGTACTACCATGGGCTTTGCATTCGTCTAATTCTCTCTACCACCTCTTCCGATACAATAAGTGGGAAATCCCACGAGTCGAAAATAGCTTACTATTGCAATGTAAAAGTCAAAGGTGACGAATTTGGTCTCTTGTCCATAAAATGGAGAGAAATTTGAATAACCCAGTGTCAGACAGAGAAATTAAAGTATGATGGAAGCAGCTCATTCGCTAAATATTAGAACTACTGGCAAATCTCTCATACTGTCGTTTGTGCCTAGTAAGTCGAGGGTTTGAGTCCAGACAGAACTTTTTCAGCACCTTGGAAACATTGATTCCTCTTTGTGAGAAGGTCCTGTCGCTCAGAAGATTGCTTTAAACCGCACGAAATCTTCAAGCGTTATTAACAATGTTTTAGGGAAGTCACTTTCAGAGCCCTTATATGATAAACTGAGACATCCAGATATGCTTTTTACACTGATAATGGATGAAACTACTGATCTGTTACGAAACAATGTGCATTGCCAGTCGTGTATTTTGATAGGGATTTAGGCCAGATTGAAACTAGTTTCTTTGGTATGTCTGAAGTTTCATCGGGTACTGCTGACACCTTACCCAAGACAATAACAGATTCTTTAAAATGAAAGAGAATTAATCTTGATAATCTCGTTGGTTTTAGCTCGAACACAGCAAATGTTAAGATTGGAGAGCATCATTCAGTCTTTTTGAACCCAAGAAGAGACTTCCCTCGTATAGCACGTGTTAAATGCTCATTTCACACGATTCATCTTTGTGCATTGAAAGAATGCTTAAAACTTCCAAGAAACTTAGGTTCTCATTTCAGTAGAAGTTTTGGCAGGAGAGAGACATTTAAAGAATTTCAAGTGTTTTTTCGTACTAAAATACGCAATATTCTATGTACTTGTGCAACTCGATGGTTGTCTGTCAAATCCTGTGTGGATAAGGTACTGAAACAGTATAACGCACTTAATGTCTACAAGAGAAATGTCATGAAAGATCTGTCTCCAGCTACAGAACGTGTGCTTTCAACTATGGATAACGTATTTACTTTCGCATATCAGGAATTCATGTCGTATGTTTTACGCATACTTACAGATTTTAATACTCTTTTTTAAAGTGAAGCTCCCGTCCTTCACAAACAGAAGTCAGAAGTGGGAAAAATGCTAAAAGATCTGTGTTCTAATTTTATTAATTTTGATGTGTTAAGGCAATTCCAATTTTGCTGTTACAGCACACACACAGAGCATTTCGATGGATTAGATAAGATATACTTGAGTAGCGCTGCACAGGAAACATTTGATGGACTCAAAGCTAACACTGAAGTGCAGCAACAGGACATAAACTTTTTTTCCAAAAGTTGCTTGAATTTCTATGTAGAGCTTGTATTACAGATCGAAAGACGATTTGACTTCTCAGATCCCATTTTTTAAATAATTTTCCATGTCGGAACATAATCCTACACTGTTAAATCCTTGCTCCCTGTCGTAAACGGGTTTCCTGTTCTCCAAAAATTAATCAACAGTCAGCAGCTGCTTTCTGACGAAAATTCATGCTACGCTGGAGTATGGAAAACTTGGATTAGATGTATCTAAGCCTGCCACTGCATATTGAAAGAAAATTTTTGATGTGAAATCTGCAGCCAAAACTCAAAATTTCCCAAATTTACAAAAAGTAATCTTCCTTCCCCTCTGTCTTTACATTTCCAATGCCTTAGTGGAACGAGTGTTTAGTACCCTTAAAAACTTGGAAGCGGCTCACAGGAACAGACTGAGAACTGAAACAATAGTAGCATCGATGGCTGCAGAAAAGGGGATAGAAGGCGAAGGAGGATATGTTTCTTTCCAACCGACGACGAAAATTATAAGAAGCAGTGTATGGCATCGCTCAGCATCAGGAAACTCGGATTAGATAAGTCAAATGTTTAATAGCTAATCTTTCATGTAATTTTTGATCCTTTTCTAATAAGCAAGCACTTCTGCAACTATTTTTGAAACAGAGAGTATTTTGAGGTAAAGTCAGGTAATTTGACGAACCTGGGTGGGTAATGTTATACAACAGATAATACAGAAGTTGAGACTGAAATTCGAAGAGATTATTGTCACAAGATGGATTGACAATACACCTGTAATTATTGTATCATCATATGCTGGATGAGAACTTGACGGGATTGCTACTCGGTTTAGTCGAAAGAAAAATAAATTTGTACAGATTAAAAGACCCCACTGTGTTGCAATTTATAACAATATAATTTATAACAAGCACATAGTAGATGATCTTGTTGCCCTCCGCAGAAATGACACTAGAAACCTTAGGTTGTTCATCAGGATTTTCTGTTACATGCTAAATGTGACCGCAGTAAATGCCTGAATACTATGGAAGATGAGAGGACAAGAAAATATGGATCTGCTATCATTCAAAAGCAGAATAGTTTTTTGACTAATATACAAATGGAAAGCAGATATTACGAGGAAGAATAGAGGTTGACCTTCAGATGAAATCCCGTTGTCGTCTAGATATTCAAAAAAAGAAAAAGAGGGCCTGCTTATCAGTTCCCAATGAATTACGCTTCCGTGGTAGAACGCACTGGCCTGCCAAGTCAAACGGTTCAAATGGCAACAGGGACGGTAAGCACGGTAAGCACGTTGCATCTACGAGAAGTATAATGTTGCTCTGTAACCTGATTGTGTGAAACAATTTCATTCCACAAACTAAAATTCAAAAAAGTGTACTCTCTTCAAGCAAGTATTCTTTCATATTATTAATAAGTGGTCTATGTAATAGGTAGTAATTTTCCTTCTCACTGCCCTGATATGAGAACAGATCCTTATTGGTCTATGGAAATTTTTTTTTTGGGTAAATTGTGATGAATTCTGAATAAGTTAGGTATTATGGCATAAAAAGTATCAGAATTTTTCAGTTTCGGCTTGATAATTAGTGCATGAGAGAGCTAATGCGGCAGTATGGTTTGGAATGAACAGGTTGAAGAACCATAGCAACGAATTGTACAGTCTTGTCAAGATTTATGAAATAAATTGGCGTATTTGAAAGAATTCGTAATTCGCTGCAGAGACGAGAGCAGTACCACCTCCAAATGTGAGAACAAGGCGTTTCTGTAACAGGTACGAGTGTACAGTAATTTGTAACATGTAATGTGCTAACGTAGTATTGTATTCTTCTTAAGGTAGGCAATTTGAGCCCAATTAGATGAGTAATTAATAGAAAAGTTTACATTTCAAATACTTTTGTACTGGATGGGACAAATAAAAGTGGCCCAGAGAACAGAGTTCCAGGATATAAAGAAACACAGCAGAGGACAGGAAACACAGTACTAACCTATTGCAGAGGTTGAAAGTGACCACAATTCATCTCTTGGCACTTTCGGGTCCTGGTCAGTTACTGAAGGCGGATCGAAGCTGAACTGCTGGAATTGCTGTAGTCTCATCCGAAAAGTTTTGCTGCAGTTCTTGACGGCTATCACGGTTGTTGCAATACGCGTTAGACCTGATGGCTCCCCACACAAGGTAATCACAAAGTAACAGAGCAGGTGACCTGGGTGGCCAGCTAGGGCAGCGATCAGAATGACCTCTGCTAACAACTCTGTCAAACGTGAGGATTGTGTAAATGTGCTCTAAGGTTCGGCCAGCTGTGTGGGCAGTTGCTCCATCCCGTTCGATGTAACTGTAGGTCTTTTCTTCCTCCGTTAATGCTGCCAAAATGGTTTCAAAATGTTGGCAATGTAACGCGCCAAAGTCAGCGTCTGATGAAAGATGATGGGACCAATAATGCGCCGTGCAGACACTGCACATCAAACCCCAACCTTTCAATCATGCAATGGTGTTTCGTGCAAGTTATGTGGATTCTCCGCTACTATGTGATTCTGTCAGTTGACATAAGCATTCAGGTGAAACCAGGCTTCATCAGACATAAGGAACTGATCCATGCCCAAGTCATCCAGTCTTATCTCAGTGAACATCCACTCACAAAACAGGAGGAGATGAGGAGCATCAGCTGGTTTTAATGCATGAACAACAGACACTTGGTAGGGACGCATGTGCAGGTCCAGGTGGAGTATTCGCCTGCATGATCGACGTGATATGGCAGTCTCTTACGACAGGTGTTGGGTTGATTTGGTAGGACTCTGAAGCATTTTCTGATGAACTGCAGCCACATTTTCTGGTGTGCAGACGTTCCGGAATTTTTTTTTTCTTTTGGCTTACTCAAAACAGATCCTGTCTGACGCCATTTTCGGACCAAGCGTTGCATGGCACTTTGACACCATTATACTTCTCAGCAAACAAGTGAGCACACCGTTTCCACGACTTTGTTATGACGTAACTTTCCACAACGAACTCCCGCTGCTCCACTGTGAGTACCATCGTCCCCTTTGCAGTGCTCCAGTCACACTGACACAGTCTGCACTATGCTCTGAACCAGTGTGGATCACGTGACAGGCGTACACGTGGTGCGGTTAAATGCATACATTCACGTCCAATCATATCCACTTGTTCGGACCACTTTTATTGCTCTCCCCTGTACTAATTATGGCAATATTTCATACTGAAGAAAGAGCAGGCCATAACCACACATTTGCAAGTATCTCATAAACGGCTCGTTTGTGGACTGGAACATTTTTGATTCTATTGTATCATACACGCGAGGCAATATTGACCCTACGACTTCTCTTAGATGGTAGGTTAAGGAAAGGCAAACCTACGTTTATAGTATTTGTAGACTTAGAGAAAGCTTTTGACAATGTTGATGGAAATACACTCTTTGAAATCCTGAATGTAGTAGAGGTAAAATACAAGAAGTGAAAGGCTGTTTACAACTTGTACAGAAACCAAACGGCAGTTATACGAATCGAGGGGCTTGAAAGAGAAGCAGTGGCTGAGAAGGAAGTGACAGAGTTGAAGCCTATCCCGAATATTATTTAATCTGTACAATGACAAGCAATAAAGGAAACGAAAGAAAAATATAGGGAAGGAATTACAGTTCGGACAGAAGGAACAAAAACTTGTAGGTCTGACAATGACATTGTAATTCAGTCAGAGACAGCAAGAGACATGGAAGAGAAACTGAATGGAATGGACAGTGTCTCGAAAGGTGGATGTGAGATGAACATCAGGAAAAATAAAACAGTGGTAATTGAATGTAGTCGAATTAAATCAGGCCTTGCTGAGGGAATTAGATTAGGAAACGAGACACTAAAAATCAGTGGATGAGTTTTGCTATTTGGGCAATAAAGTAACTAATTGTGGTTGAAATAGAGAGGATTTACAGTGTCCAGTCACACTAGCGTACCCACCTCTATAAAAGCCTGAATAATCACCTTTTGCAGTGCGGACAGCTGCGAAACGTGCAGGAGGAGAATCAATGAAGTTCTGGAAGGTAGAGACAGGGCTGTAGAGCCATGTCAAACCCAGTATCGTTGCCAACTGCGCTAGTTTTCTCCGTCGAAGGGTCCATGGCGCAAACAGCCCAATCCAGGTGGCCCCACAGGGTCTCGATTGGGTTTTAATCGGGGGACTTTGTTGGCCAGGGAATAAATTCATGCTGGTGCTCTTCGAACCACACATGTACACTGCGAGCTGAGTGACACGTTGCATTATCCTGCTGGTAGACCCCATCCTGCTGAGGAAAAACAAACTGCATGTATGAGGTGGACATGGTCCCCAAGCATGGATAAATACTTGTGTTGATCCACTGTGCCTTCCAAAGTAACAAGATCACCCAGGGTATGGAAACAAAAACATTCCCCAGACCATAACGCTCCCTCCTCCGCCCTGTGCCCTTTCGACGATTGTTGTAGGGTGTTTGCTTTCAGACGTTTCACGCCTTACACGCCAAGTCATGTGTCCAATGGAGCACTCAGTGGGCGTCCAGTTGGAGTATTGCCGTGTAAATTCAGCCTTCGTCGCTGATGAACAGCGGTCAGCAAAGGTGCATGAACCAGGCGCCTGCTGCAAAGGCCCATACGCGGCAAAATCGCTGAACAGTCGTTGAGGAGACACTGTTGATAGCCCCTTGGTTCACAGTTGCACGTCTATTCATCCATACACTTCTCACAGCCGGCATTCACCCCTGTCACGTATGTCCTGTGGTGACCACATTTGCTTCAGCGCTGGGTTTGTATAGCGCTATTTTGACATGCTCGGTATACTTTAACCACGGCAGCATGTGAACAGTGTACAAAATTAGCTGTTTCAGAAATGCTTCCTTTGTTTGGCCGAAAGTCAACGATAATGTTGTTTTGGACATCGGATAAATCGTTTCGTTTCCACATCACAACAGTAACTGCACTGTTTTCCTCATCCCCCAACACGCTTTCTATACTCTCCACTGCTAGTAATGCCACCTGCCGCCTGTAAGTGGTTATTTCACATTGAAGTTGAACATAGGTGGCGGTCACATTAATGTAACTGGACCGTGCACTTTTCTTTACTGGCAATGGAATAGTACAGTCAAGTTTAATGAAGAAACCTCAATATCTGAGAATGTAAGTAAACTTTTCTTGAACGTTAACAACTGGTTCTCTACAATGGGCTGCCACTGAACTTTGATAAAAACAATTCACACAATTCTGTACCGCACAGAACCTGACCACAACATTAGAAATAATGCAAGGGGTCAAATCAATATATGAAATAAAATTTTGTAAATTCTTATGTGTCTGTATTTCATAAGAAACATATTAATCGCCTTCTTAAACATCTAAGCTCTGTGATTTTTACTTTCCAGATAATAGTCAGCGTTTGGAGATGTGAATGGCAAAATCTTGACTTTCTTTTTCTGTTGTCATACACGAATATCTTACGAGATCATATTCTGTGGTAACTTGTCAATGACGAGAAACGCTGTCACACAGAAGTGTCAAATAATGATAATATACACTGAGGTGATAAAAGTCATGGTATAGAGAGGTATGCACTAGAGATGGGCAAAACTGTTCTTTTCAGAGATCAGATCAGAACTGTTCACTCCCTGAAATGAACTAGCTCTTTTTCATGACTCACCACTCATTCACAATAGAAAATAAATGGAAGGCACATTGCCCTTTAAACTTGGTTTATTCCAGTACTATACCTGTATTTCGATCTTATTTGATCCTATTTTGAAGTAACACAGATAATGAGTAAGAATTTTGTATTGTTTGTTGAAATTTCCACGATATGACAAAGTTTTTGATTATTGATTTATTTTGCACTATCGTGGTTTTTTGGGTGATCGGAAAATGTAACTTGAGATTTACATTAACAATATATTTGGCTATAATGTATTAAAATTTCATTAACCTCGTACAAATACATCGCAAGCCATATATTTTTAAAGTGAACGTTTCCTTCCGAAGACGCCTAAAATCGCAAAATCCGTACCAGAATAAGAAAAACAAAATATAAATTTGACTGTAAGACTTAAGTGCTGCATATAGCCTTACGCAGAATAAAACAAGGAAAATATTGGTGTATCACATTTTGCGATACATTTATCAGTTCGCTCGTAATTAAAGCGTAAATTCGAGTGTCCATAATAAAAATCCTATAGTAAGACGAGTCGTCAGGAACCTAATCTGATCAGTTTAAACAAATAAAAATAAAATAAAAACAAATGATGTATACATAACATAATAATGTAATATACATAGCGGTATTACTACGAAGAACAATATCCAGTAGAGACGAACTCCGATGCAGAAGCGCTGAGTCAAGCAGGTCGAGCCGCGAGCTGTATTACTGCGTGAGCTAAGACCGCAGAGACCGGAGTGACACCTGAGTTGCTTTGCTCAACGCTCTGGCTAGAGTCGAGAATGGTGGGGTGAGCGTTGAGCGGGCGAGTTCCGAGGGTGGGGGGAGCGGTGAACGGCCACCAGTCACCCGCTCTGAGACAAATCGTCCGTTCTCTTGCGAGCAGGTTGTTGCAAGTAGTTCTTACGTTCTCCTCTAGGAGGCTCTCTGTCCTGTTGCTTGCATCAACTGCCCAGAGGGCAGGACGTGCAACTGAAACGATCGCCGACAGAGTGCGATGCTAAGTTAAGCTGCGCCAGACACTGCACGCGGCAGAGGACGCACAGACGGCACGGCATATGTGAAACACAAAATCCAATGGGGCACTGCACAATGCAGGCAGCCAAGGTAGAAGCAGGGCAGAGGCCGGCGCCGGCTGTGTTGTGTGGCGTGCACTGTGCTCTGACCAGCAGAGGCGCCGCTGATATTCTCCTTCTCTCTCTCTCTCTCTCTCTCTCTCTCTCTCTCTCTCTGCCGTGGGAAACGTTTGGAGCTACCGTTCTTTTTTTCTGAATCACTGTTGTTCACTTCTTTGAAAGATTCAACTCTATGAATTAGTTCAGGAGCGGATCCCCCATCTCTAGTATGCACACATAAAAATGGCCGTAGTATCACATACACAAGTGCATTGGCGAAGCTGTTATTTGTACTCATGTGATTAATATGAAAACGCTCCCGAAGTTATTATGGCCGTACGACGGGAATTAACAGACACTGAACGTGGAATGGTAGTTTGAGCTAGACCCGTGGGGCATTCCATTTCGGAAATGGTAAGGGAATTCAGTATTCCCAGATTCACGGTGTCAAGAGTACGCCGAAAATACTAAATTACAGGCATCACCTCTCACCACGGAAAACGCAGTGGTCGACGGTCTTCACTTAACGGCTGAGAGCAGCGACGTTTGTGTATAGATATCAGTGCTAACAGACAAGCAACACTGCGTGAAATAACCGCAGAAATCAGTGAGGGATGTACGACGAACGTATCCGTTAGGAAAGTGCGGCGAAATTTGGTGTTACTAGGCTATAGTAGCAGATAATCGACGCGAATGCCTTAGGTAACAGCACGACATGGCTTGCAGCGCCTCCCCTGGGCTCGTGACCATGTCGGCTAGACTCTATACAAATGGAATACTGTAGCTTGGTCAGATGAGTCCCGATTTCAGTAACTACGAGCTGATGATTGTGTTCGAGTACGGCGCAGAGACCACGAATGCCCTCGACCAAAGCTGCCAACAAGGAACTGTGCAAGTTGGTGGTGGTTTCATCGAGGTGTGAGCTGTGTTTACATGGAATGGGCAGGGTCCTCTTGTTCAAATGGCTCTGAGCACTATGGGACTTAACATCTATGGTCATCAGTCCCCTAGAACTTAGAACTACTTAAACCTAACTAACCTAAGGACAGCACACAACACCCAGTCATCACGAGGCAGAGAAAATCCCTGACTCCGCCGGGACTCGAACCCGGAAACCCGGGCGTGGGAAGCGACAGGGTCCTCTGGTCCACCCGACCCAATCATTGAATGGAAATGGTTATGTTCGGCTGCTTGGAGACCATTTGCAGCCAGTCATTAACTTCAGACCCAAACAACAATGGAAGTTTTATGGATGACAATGTGCCATGTCACTGGGCCACCATTGTTTGTGGATGGTTTGACGAACATTCTGGATAATTCGAGTGAATGATTGGCCACCCAGATCGCCTGACATGAATTCTATCGAACATCGGCATAATCGAAAGATCAGTTAATGCACCTTGCACCCACAACACTTTCAGAATTATGGGCAGCTATAGAGGCACCATCACTCAATATTTCTGCAGGGGACTTCCAATGGCTTGTTGAGTCCCTGAGTTGCTGCACTACGGGGGCAAAAGGAGGCCTGACACTATATTAGGAGCTATCCCATGACTTCTGTCACCTCAGTTCAATTACCGGCTTCAGCCATTATGATCATCTTCAGATTGATCTAAAAAGAGAAAATGTAGATATTTGTGACAAAATGTACGTAGTAGTAAGCTATCAAGTATTACAAGTAGTATCGTAATATACGTAGTCTGTAAGGTTAGCTACCACACCTGCCTTCGTGGAGGTAAAAGAATAAGCAAATAAAATACATAGCCATATAAGACATCATCACATAGAGTAAAATCATGATAAAATGGTAAACACTCATGACCGACAATGTCTGGTCATCACTGGCGTAATGTATACAACCGACACTATGTGATCAAAAGTATCCGGACACCCCCAAAAACATACGTTTGTCATATTAGGTGCATTGTGCTGCCACCTACTGCCAGGTACTCCATATCAGCGACCTAGTGGTCATTACACATCGTGAGAGAGCAGAATGGGGCGCTCTGCGCAACTGGCTCTCAAATGGCTCTGAGTACTATGGGACTTAACATCTGATGTCATCAGTCCCCTAGAACTTAGAACTACGTAAATCTACCTAACCTAAGAACATCACACACATCCATGGCCGATGCAGGATTCGAACCTGCGACCGTAGCGGTCGCGCGGTTCCAGACTGAAGCGCCGAGAACCGCTCGGCCACACCGGCCGGCGCTTTGCGGAACTCACGGACTTCGAACATGGTCAGCTGATTGGGTGTCACTTGTGTCATACGTCTGTACGCGAGATTTCCACACTCCTAAACATCCCTAGGTCCACTGTTTCCGATGTGATACTGAAGTGAAAACGCGAAGGGAAATGTACAGCACAACAGGCCGATCTCGTCTGTTGACTGACAGAGACCGCCGACAGTTAAAGAGGGTCGTAATGTGTAATAGGCAGACTTCTATCCAGACCATCACACAGGAATTCCAAACTACATCAGGATCCACTGCAAGTTCTATGACAGTTAGGCGGGAGGTGAGAAAATTTGGATTTCATGGTCGAGAGGCTGCT
This sequence comes from Schistocerca cancellata, assembly GCF_023864275.1. Taxonomy (NCBI): domain Eukaryota; kingdom Metazoa; phylum Arthropoda; class Insecta; order Orthoptera; family Acrididae; genus Schistocerca; species Schistocerca cancellata. The sequence continues at coordinate 345,643,608 of NC_064629.1, read as the reverse complement.
CATCCACACATCATACTGGTAAATGCCACACGATGCCTCGCTTGGTGTAAGGAGCGTAAACATTGGACGATTGAACAGTGGAAAAACATTTTGTGGAGTGACGAATCACGGTACACAATGTGGCCATCCGATGGCACGGTGTGAGGATGGCGAATGCCCGGTAAACGTCATCTTCCAGCGTTTGTAGTGCCAACAGTAAAATTCGGAGGCGGTGGTGTTATGGTGTGCCCGTGGTTTTCATGGAGGGGGCTTGCACCTGTTGTGATTTTGCGTGTCACTATCACAGCACAGGCCTACCTACATTGACGTTTTTAGCATCTTCTTGCTTCTCACTGTTGAAGAGCAATCCAGGGATGGTGATTGCATCTTTCAACACGATCGAGCACCTGCTCATAATGCACGGCCTGTGGCGGAGTAGTTACACGACAATACCATCCCTATAATGGACTGGCCTCCACAGAATTCTGACCTGAATCCTACCGAACATCTTTAGGATGTTTTGGAACGCTGACGTCGTGCCAGGCCTCACCGACCGACATCAATACCCCTCCTCAGTGCACCACTCCGTGAAGAATGGGCTGTCATTCCCCAAGAAACCTTCCTGCACCTGATTGAACGTATGCCTGTGAGAGTGGAAGCTGTCATCAAGACTAAGGGTGGGCCAACACCATATTGAATTCCATCATTACCGATAGAGGGCGTCATTTTCAGCCAGGTGTCCGGATACTTTTGATCACATCGTGTAGCTGTACTCAGAATGCTAGATCGTATTTCTGACTTTGTATGACGCAGTTTGAAACTGTCTCCGGCCAGCGAAATCTAGCGGCCACGACCTCTCTGCTGTTTGCAACGTAGTTGTAATAGGTTGTAAGCACAGTACACGAGCGAGAACCCAACATTATGAGTGACGGGTATTTAACAAGTTGTTATGATTTTACTCTATGTGATGATGCCATTTATGACTCCCTATTTTATTTGCTTGATCTGTAACTTCATGAAAACCGGTATGTTTGCTAGCCTTATAAACAATGTGTGTTATGATATTGCTTGTAATAGTTGATAGCTTACTATTACGTACATATTCTCATAAATATGCCCATTTTCTCTTTTTAGACCAATCTGAAAATGATCATAATGACTGAAACTGATAACTTCATACACAAATATTTGTGTACTCAAAAAATTTCATTATGAATTTTGTTGTTAGTGATCAGTCTCAGTTCGAAAATTCTTATTCATGGGACAGATAGCTGGCTGAAACCCAAATAGAATGCTCTGAGATATTTTGCGAGTCATGGAACATATAATTGAAAAACACATTAGACGCCATAGGATGGGTAGTGTTCATTGCTGTTGACAAAAATACTGCCTCTACAGAGGTTGAAGTTCAGTGTGACAGTGCGAAGTTGTCTGATCACTTGTAACATATCTATGTGGAACCAAGTTAATCGTTGGAAGTTTTTATCGGCGACCCGATTCTGCTGTGACAGTCCTACAGCCATTTAAAGGAAGTCTACGGTCAGTAGCGCGAAAATAGCCAGATCATGCAATACTGCTTGGAGGCGACTTTAACCTACCGAGTCTAGACTGGGACGTTTACGGATTCATTTTAGTGGGTACAGGCAGACAGTCTTTCGAAATGCTTTTGAACACGTTTTCTGAAAACTGCCTTGAGCAACTGGTTCGGTAGCCCACACACAGTGGAAATATCTTAGACCTTCTAGCTACAAACAGGTTGTTCCTTACCTATAGAGACACGGATTAGTGAGCATGATGTCATTACAGTAACTATGTTTACGAAAGTTCATAAATCAGTCAACAAGATTAAGAGAGTGTTTCTGATAGAAAGAGCAGATAAGCATTTGTTAGCACCTCGCTTAGTTCCAGTATAACGGACGTAGAGGAATTATGGTTTAAACAGACTGTAAATCGTGGTCGGGAGAAGTATGTTCCTAGTAGGTGGATTAAGGATGGAAATGACCCACTATGGTTTAACAACGAAACTCGCAAAATGTTGAGGAAGCAAAGGCTGTTGCACTCTCGCTTCAAAAGACAACACGCAAATAACGACAGGCAACGGTCAGTAGAGATTCGTGCGTCTGTGAAAAGTTATATGCGCGAAGCATACAATTACCACCGCCATATCTTGGCAAAAGACCTGTCTGAAAATTCTGATCCTATGCAAAATCGCTAAGCGCGTCTACGGTTTCCATCCAGTCATTAGTTTAGCAGCCTGGTGTGGCAGTTGAAGATAGCGAAACGAAAGTCGAAATTTTAAATGTAGCTTTTAAAAAATCGTTCACACAGGAAATCTTACAAACATTCCGTTGTTTGACCATCACACGAACTCCCTTGTGGAAGACTTAGTAATACGCATCCCTGGAGGGAGGGGGGGGGGGGGGGGGGGGAGTACAGAAACAATTGGAAGAACTGAAAACAAGTAAGTCACCTGGCCCGGACGACCAATCCGGCAATGGCCCTTACTTAGCTTGCATTTACCATAAAACTAGCCCAGTGCAAAGTCCCAAAAGACTGGGAAAAAGCGCAGGTGACTCGTGTATATAAGAAGAGTAAAATAACGGACTCGCAAAATTACAGACCAATTTCCCTAACATCAGTTTGTTGCAGAATCCTAGAGTATATTCTCAGCTCGAATATAATAAATTTTCTTGAGACCTAGAGCTTGTGTCCATAAATAAGCACGGTTTTGAGAAGCATTGCTCATGCGAAACTCAGCCAGCCATTTTCTCACACAATATACAGAAAACTGTGCATGAAGGGCAACAGGCAGATTCCATATTTCTAGATCTCTGTAATGCATTTGACATCGTGGCCCACAGCAGACTTTTAAGAAAGGTATGCGCATATGGAACAGGTTCCCAAATATGTGAGGCACTCAAAGACTTCAGTAATAGGACAAAGTGTGTTGTCTTCAACAACGAGTTTTCGTGAGAGACAAGGGTGTAGTTAGGAATGCAAAAACAGAAGTGTCATAGGTCTGCCATTACTTTCTGTATACGTAAATGATCTGTCCAGCAGGGTGGGCAGCACAGTACTCTACAGTTGTGTGTTCATGATGCTGTGGTGTACAACAAGGTGTCAAAATTGTGGCTGCAGGAGGGTACAAGATGACTTAGACAAAATTTCTAGTTAGTGTGATGAATGGCAGCTGGCTCTAAAAGTAGAGAAATCGAAGTTAATGGAAGAGTAGGAAAAAAACCTGTAATGGTCAGATAGAATATCGGCACAGTCAGGTCATTTAAATATCTGGACACAACGTAACAAAGCGATATTAAATAGAATTAGTATGTATGGATTGTGGTAGTAAAGGTGAATTGTTGACTTCAGTTTATTGGGAGAAAATTGGGAAAGTGTGGTTTATCTGTAAAGAAGATTGCATATAGGATGCTAGTGCGATCTGTTCTTGAGTACTGCTTGAGTGTTTGTGATCCATACCACGGTGGATTAAAGGAAGACATCAAAGCAATTCAGAGGTGGGTTGCTAGATTTGTTACCGCTAGGTTCAAACAACATGAAAGTGTCACAGAAATGCTTCAGCAACTCAAATGGGAATCCATGGAGGGATCGTGGCATTCTTTACAAGGACCACTATTGAGAAAATTTGGAGAACTGGCATTTTAAGCTGACTGCAGAATGATTCTATTGCCACCAATATACATTTTGCATAAGAACCACAAAGATAATTAGGGCTCATACAGAGGCATATAGACATTCATTTCTCCCTCGCTCTATTTGTGAGTGGTACAGGATAGGAAATGAATAGTAGTACAGAGTACCCTCTGCCAAGCACCATGCAGTGGCTCGCAGAGTATGTATGTAGATGTAGATGATAACAGTAACAGCCTAAAAATACAATACTAGAAGGAGAAATGAATTAAACTGTTCTTCACTCAGAATTAGTGTGGCACGAGAAGGAGTGAGGTATGTGAGGTATTCAGCTATCAAAATCTTTTTCCACGTACACAGTGATATAAAAATTTAATAGATGATAAAATAAATTTCAAAAACAAACCAAAATCATATCTGCTTTTAATTTCTGATTATGTAATTATAGTGTGTGTGTGTGTGTGTGTGTGTGTGTGTGTGTGTGTGAGAGAGAGAGAGAGAGAGAGAGAGAGAGAGAGAGAAATCTACATGTGTAAGTATAAAGTTAGTATAAACTGGTTAGAAAATGGGGTAGCTTAAGACCATCATAAAAACAATCTGCATGTTGCCATATGTTTCATTCAGGAAGTGTACAATAGTTGTGTAATTGTAAAACTGTCATTCCATGTTCTACAGAGAGGTCACAATTATAATTATAATACATGGCACATGCAAATAACATAACTAAACAAAACGAACACAAGAAACAGGGTATAATGCATTACATCTTTCAAAAAAGAAATGAAACAGTGGAATTATAATGATGGCTGGTTTATGTACAGGGTTCATGGATTCATACACATAAGCAGCTGATAACTACTGTGAAATAGATATTACTTGAGCAGTACGGATTAACGAAAGTGGCATCACATTACTGTTATGCCCGAGGTTTCATTCACGATTCACCTCTCTCATATGATACAAAAACAATACTCTGGAGTATCATTCAGAAATGAATAGCAAAAATTTTTAAAAATTGGTAGAACTCAAGTTCACTCAAGATGATCTCCTAGCACAACCTCTTTGAACATATTCCACATCAAAACAATTAGGAGAAAACATCAAACCTTCTTTTAGTTCACAAAAAAGTGAAATGCAGTTGCTGCTAATCAAGTGCATTATGAGCCAAATCTGAGGAAGTTATACATATGATGTTAGTGCACTTAACTTCTCATGTAAGTCTAGATAAATTGTGGAAAAAATGGATTTCTTCTACCTCTGGTTCCAATCACATCATCCATACATGAATCTCATAGAAGTGATTTTCAGTATACATAGGATAAGATACATTTACATTATGTAAGGCATGTTGCTCAAGGATAGCTGGTGCTTTTTTCTTCTGGGATATTAGGAGACTGAAGAATAGCAGGAGGTCACATTAAAAATGAAGAGGATGATTACAGAAGAAAAGATACTCTGCAAAATGTGGAAACAAATAACAATAAAGGGTGATTTACTACACCATCCTCAGGTCACCTGAAGGCCCACTGGATCACTGTATCAAGCAGAAATCTGAAGATACAAATTTTGAATGCTGGCCCCTGTTTTGACCAGAACTGAGGTTGGAATCTTTCTACACATCGGTCAGGGGGTGTGAAGATGGCATAGTAAATCACCAGAACTGGTAGCCAAATAAAATAAGTTTGGAAATTAGATGGCCGAAAGATGTTTGATTTGACATTCTGTACTGAATAGCCGAGTTCGGCAACCATCTCTGGAAAGATGGACATAGAAAAATAATAATAAATCCAGTTTCTGACCATGTTTCAACTGGGTATTTAATACAGGGGAGCTTATGACAGTGGTCCAACGGTTAGAATAAAATAATGTACACTGTTGCTCTCTCTCCCTCCCCGCCCCCCCCCCCTCCCCCCCCCCTCTCTCTCTCTCTCTCTCTCTCTCTCTCTTTTTCATTCACAGTCTGTAAAAATAGTCTGCGCCAGAGGGAGAACAAGGTGAACATAAGCCATCTCCTCAAAAAAAAAAAAAAAAAAAAAAAAAAAAAAAAAAAAAAAAAAAAAAAAAAAAAAAAACTTGGTCATATGCTCACAGGATGATAGTTTAATTTGAAGATGGTGCAGAATTCATGAGCTCTCGGATACAAATCGTCAACAAAAGGCGAGCATAATGGAAATTATGGATGTAACATCCCCTCAAAATAAACGTCAGGGGAATCGAAACACTAGCATAGAGTTGAGTGGAATGGGAAAGGAAATTGGCAATATCATTTTCAATTGAACCTGCCAAGCATTTGCCTCAACCCTCTAGGTACGGGCGATTTTCTGATTTTTCCGTACAAAATCACAGGGCATTTTTATTCTATAGTTAGAACAGTTGTAAGGACAGAATTAAGGGAAGGCAACAAGAAAACCAAAAACTCTAAACTGAGTTAATTTTTAATTGACATTTTGGAAATGCAAAGATCACGTTCAACATTATAAAAGCAGAATAAACTTAGTGATAATTTTTCTGGATGTTGCATATATTGAAGCAAGGTTCCATACACAAGCTTGGAAATATGATTACAAAACTGCGGGTGAGAGAAGGTATATTTGTAAGTATGTGAGTGAAATGAGGAGAATATGTAAAATGCAGCTCCTGATACTTCAGACAAAAAGAAAAAGGTTCAATGGGAAAATAGTGATCTCCGATGTTCCACAGCATCAGAAAAAGATCTGATGGGAAGACAGCAGCCTGTGATATTCCAGAGCAACAGCAATGTATTTCATGGGAAAAGTGTGACTTCCAACATGCAAACAGTGCATAAATTGCATCCAACATGATAATAGTGGGTCGCACAGAACTGTCTGGACAGAGATGAATGCACTTCTTTGTGTAACCTGCAGTGGGAGGGTTAATCAGTTTACGGAAACCATGGAAAACCTAAATCTGAATGGCTAAGGCCAAATGGGGATTGTATGCCTACTCCTCCCAAATATGGACCCAGAGTCTTAACCACTGCACCACCTCACTTTTGTTGTAAAAAGAGCCATCATGCATTCTGGTAACTGAATGGACATGGTGTTTTGTTGCTATGTGATTTAAGTCCACAATTGTTCTAAGTGTACTAGTAGTTGTTATCTTCCAAGATATGGATGTAAGGATTGCCTGAAGAATTTCATGCATTTTATATAACCTGAGAATATCTGCATATTTCAGTAAGATAATGAACACACAATTAGAGGAATTGCAATGTTATTCATTTTATTCCTATATGGCATCCCTGCATTATTAGCAATGTTCTGTGAATTATACGCTTTCTGTCCGCTCAAACGAAATGTTGCAGTTCAAGTAAAAAATACACTTGAGTCACCTACCTGTCTCCTTCCACTTCGACACTACTTTCACTGTTACTTACAAGACAGGATTAACAGCTTTCAAACAACTACTTCTATTCTAGTACCATTGACTGGCCTCAGGAACTTCTCGGATACATAAGTGGAACTGAATTTCAAAAACCGCATTTTCCTATCCAGGTAACTCCAAACCCCTTTATATCCACCATAAACATAAAGGAATAAATATCAGGTGCAATTTCTTTTAGAAATCAATCTAAACATTAATCTTCAAGCTCACAGAATTAGTTTACCTTCTCTATGATCTTTTATCAACTCCACTGCTTAATTATTACAGCCACAAGTAGATTTCATGATGACTGACAGCACCTGCGCTCAAACAACAAATTACAATACAATATCCATTAAGCTCCTGAAGGTGAAAAAATTTTCATTGTCAGTACTGAGAAAGAGGAGAAGAGGGGAAGGGAAGACATGACAGTGAATAGTGGCTGATCATACACATACATCAAGGTCCGCAGTTAAATCCCAAAACTATTCAAATTATCTCACAAAATGAGTGCATGAAACACAGTTGATAGTGACCAATATGTTGGAGGGGGATGTTAAGCTCAGCAAGCTACATGGTGTTAACTGAGGAGAGCAGTTTGTGTGTTGGTACCAAGTTTAGGCCTCTTCCTTTCTTTCACTCAACTATATGGTAAAAGCATTCATTTAAATACCACAGGTATGCAATTGACACACTACATTGAGGAAACTAATGAGATGAAGTTAATATTTAAAGGCCCAAATAATCAGTCATAATATCTGTGTTTGTACACAGAGCCAAAGTGGGCAAATGATGACAGCTGCTGATGCAGGTATGGTTTCTTTAGACAACTTATGAGAATGCATCTAGATGATGTCTTTGACAACTGCCAGTATTCCAATAGGTGCACATCCCATAATTTTCAAGGCACAAATGCAAAGTGACAGTGCTGTACAAGGGAATTTAAAACTTTGGGTTTGCAGAGCAAATGCAGAAAGACAACACACACTGTAAAAAAAACTATCACCACCACACAATCAAAGACTATTAACTACCAATAGATGAGAAAAAGGGCATTAAATTTTTCCTTTCATTGTCTTACCATGGAGAGAACAGAATTCCAACCACAATTTTAGCAAAAACTTTCATCCCTATTTATAAGGCCACTTACTAATTTAATCTCAGCTGCATCCTTAATATGACTATCCCAATAACTGGCAGTGCATACCAGAACCTGTGTTACATTTCATAGGATGACTTGTGCCAAGGCAATGTTCTGCAGCAACAGATTTGCTCAGTAGTTGTGTGCATATGGCCATTGTACATTAATATGTTAATTTAAAGTAACTAACAAATACAAAATTCAAGCAAAGTTACAACAGTGTAACTACATTACAATTTGCAAAAAAAGATAGCCCTGTACAACACAAAATGCGTGTGCACAAAAGCGCTTTTCTTGGCATGACAGGACTAGAATATCCTGGACACATTTTACAACATTATTTAAATTCAAAGGATATTATTGCATTAGTAGTATCAGTTTACATTAACTAAACCAGTACAATACTGGATTATAAACATTGATGCACTCACAATGAAGGAAGCCCTTCCAAGTCAAGCAGGACATGTAAATTCTTATGATGAAATCAACAACACACTGGTATGACAATATGCCTTTTACTGCCTTATGTAGCCTGTGATTGAACTATCACAATCAAAGAGATTCCTAGACTGCAGCAGAGGCACAGAGGATGCAATGTGTGAATTGAGCTCCATGCTGCTTCATGACACTACAAAGAGCAAGGGACTCATAAGTTCCATTGGACAGGAAAGTATTATACCCACTGACCAGCTCTATGAATGGAAATATGTAGTTGTAATGGGAAGACCTTTGTCACTTATTTTTTAAACAAATGGACAATACTTGTATTCTTTGTCCCCATGGAAGTGAGAATTTAAACAGCTTTTAGAACATCTAAACTCCATTTGCAAGAATATTTACTTCAAAATGAAGGTGAAAAGAATAGCTATCTTCCCTTCCTTGATCAGATGGCCAGGAGAAAGGCTGATGGTAGATTGGGAAATGCTGTTTATAAGAAGCCAATTCACACTGTTTCATATCTTCATGTTGACAGTTGTCAGCATGCAGCTCAGCATAGGGGTATTTCATACCTTGGTTCATAGGATCCATGTTATCTCAAACTCTGAAAGTTTGCCAGCTGACTTAACTCACTTTGAAGTCACCTTTCACCAGAATGATTACAGTGAAAAACAGATCAGATACACATTGCACTATCAACTGACCATGAATCAGCTGGATGATGAAAATAATGAAGTGGCATCTAAGTCTCTGGTCTTTTTGCCTTACACAGCTAGCATTACCATGGGGATTGGCCATACTGTGTGGAAATAAAGAGTAGAGTGTGTTTCTTGATCACAGTCTAAGACAGTCAAGTATGATCTTGGTTTGCATAAGCAGGTGTCTACCATAGTCCTTGTAGTTGTGGCATGTTGTATATTGGTCACCGTAAGGAACATGGAAGACCAGTGTACTGAGCATAAGCATCACACCTCTCACTTCTGCTATTGCAGAATATATAACATAACATTGAGATTCTGACATGCACTTCCAGCTTTTGGGACAGTCTTATTAAGGAAACATTTGAAATAAAATTAGTAAGTGACCTTATTAATAGAGACAGAGATTTCTGCTTAAATTCTGCTTGGAATCCTGTTCTCTCCCAGATCAAACAACAGGGAGGGAAAAGTAAATGCTCCTTTCTCACCCACTGGTAGTTAATATTGAGTATTGATAGCTTCTGACATTGCTCATGTTTGGTTGTGTGATGGCATTAGTTGTTTACGTAAACCAGAAGATATTAAAGTTTCATTTATGGTTCATCTTTCAAACTAATTAATTTGTTTATTTACTGACAAAGTGATTCTCTAGCATATCAACAATAGGTGAAGCATAACAATGCTCACTTTCCTGTCACCTTGCTTTTTACCTTTGGTTTTCCCAAGAGGGCTCATGGTGTTATCGCCTCTCCCCAGGTGAGGTTTAAGAAAACAGTGACACTTTTTCTGTGGAGATTGTTTCATTTTTATGAAAGTTTTCCATGAAAATTAAATAAAAGAAATTGCTATCAGCACAACCTATGCTGAAGCATGTCAAGTATGTTGTTTAAATAAACAATACAAACTTGAGGTTGAAATATCAAAAACGTAGGAAAAAATAGATGGCTCCTTATTGTAAAGGTGACACATTATGTTGCGGACAGGCAAAATGAAGACACTTACATTTAAGCTTTTGGCCTCAGCCTTCATCAGAAAAAGAAAGAGAAACATACACCTAAGCAAGGACACCTCATGCACATATGACAGCCAACTTTGGTAGCTCAGACCAGAATACCCAGGTGGTCCAAGCTGCCGGAGGTGGCGGTCATGTATGTGTGAGGTGTGCTTCCTTGTATGAATGAATGATGTGTACTTCTATTTCTTTTTCTGATGGAGGCTGTGGCCGAAAGCTTATGAGTAAGTGTCTTTTAATTGTGACTGTCTGCAACTTAATGTGTCACCTTTACAGCAAGTAGCAATATACACTCCTGGAAATTGAAATAAGAACACCGTGAATTCATTGTCCCAAGAAGGGGAAACTTTATTGACACATTCCTGGGGTCAGATACATCACATGATCACACTGACAGAACCACAGGCACATAGACACAGGCAACAGAGCATGCACAATGTTGGCACTAGTACAGTGTATATCCACCTTTCGCAGCGATGCAGGCTGCTATTCTCCCATGGAGACGATCGTAGAGATGCTGGATGTAGTCCTGTGGAATGGCTTGCCATGCCATTTCCACCTGGCGCCTCAGTTGGACCAGCGTTCGTGCTGGACGTGCAGACCGCGTGAGACGACGCTTCATCCAGTCCCAAACATGCTCAATGGGGGACAGATCCGGAGATCTTGCTGGCCAGGGTAGTTGACTTACACCTTCTAGAGCACGTTGGGTGGCACGGGATACATGCGGACATGCATTGTCCTGTTGGAACAGCAAGTTCCCTTGCCGGTCTAGGAATGGTAGAACGATGGGTTCGATGACAGTTTGGATGTACCGTGCACTATTCAGTGTCCCCTCGACGATCACCAGTGGTGTACGGCCAGTGTAGGAGATCGCTCCCCACACCATGATGCCGGGTGTTGGCCCTGTGTGCCTCGGTCGTATGCAGTCCTGATTGTGGCGCTCACCTGCACGGCGCCAAACACGCATACGACCATCATTGGCACCAAGGCAGAAGCGACTCTCATCGCTGAAGACGACACGTCTCCATTCGTCCCTCCATTCACGCCTGTCGCGACACCACTGGAGGCGGGCTGCACGATGTTGGGGCGTGAGCGAAAGACGGCCTAACGGTGTGCGGGACCGTAGCCCAGCTTCATGGAGACGGTTGCGAATGGTCCTCGCCGATACCCCAGGAGCAACAGTGTCCCTAATTTGCTGGGAAGTGGCGGTGCGGTCCCCTACGGCACTGCGTAGGATCCTACGGTCTTGGCGTGCATCCGTGCGTCGCTGCGGTCCGGTCCCAGGTCGACGGGCACGTGCACCTTCCGCCGACCACTGGCGACAACATCGATATACTGTGGAGACCTCACGCCCCACGTGTTGAGCATTTCGGCGGTACGTCCACCCGGCCTCCCGCATGCCCACTATACGCCCTCGCTCAAAGTCCGTCAACTGCACATAAGGTTCACGTCCACGCTGTCGCGGCATGCTACCAGTGTTAAAGACTGCGATGGAGCTCCATATGCCACGGCAAACTGGCTGACACTGACGGCGGCGGTGCACAAATGCTGCGCAGCTAGCGCCATTCGACGGCCAACACCGCGGTTCCTGGTGTGTCCGCTGTGCCGTGCGTGTGATCATTGCTTGTACAGCCCTCTCGCAGTGTCCGGAGCAAGTATGGTGGGTCTGACACACCGGTGTCAATGTGTTCTTTTTTCCATTTCCAGGAGTGTATATTTCCCTACATTGTTGTAAATATCTTGTTTATCTCAGTAAATGCCAAACTAACAATATGTACGGAAGCAGATTTTATGTTATTAGATATTAGTAACCCAAGTTGCAGTAAAAAATCTGAGAAGATTGTATTCCCTGCATCAAATGTGCTGTGTCGCTGTGTCTTGTTTATAAGAAACAGAATTATGTTCCATACCAAATGACTACTTTTATCTTTACCATCTGTGATTTTAACTCATAAGTCTGTTGCTTTTATTGAGTCCTACAACTGCTGCAAGTTTTCCTGCAGGTCCAAATTTTGTACAAAAAGTATATTGTCAGCAGAGCACTATTTTAGTAAATCCCATTGAAATACATGGTTGTAGCTGTATCATAAGTTACATGAAGGAGTATCTTTTTTATTTCCTGATGTGACTAGTTTTGAATATTTATGTCCATTTTTCAACCCATCCGTATCGTAAGTGTGACAATACAGGTGAAACCCTATGTACAAAAATGGCCCCTGCAGTGATAATCAAAGCAGCAATACGACCAACTCAACAACAGTAAATAGACCACAAAGGACAGGCATTGTAGAACATACATCTGTCCTATGTGGTCTATATACTGTTGTATGGAGTCGGGCATAGTCCCACTTTGATTGTCACTGCAGGAGCAACTTATGTACATAGGCTTTCGCCTGTATTGTGATACTTACGATACGTAAGGTCTGAAAATGGACAAAGGTGTCTGAAATTATTCACCATTATGAAATATAAAGGATACTTCTTAATGCAAGGTATGATTGAGCTACAACCCTTTATTTCAATTATAAAACAAGTTTAAGACCTATTTTTCATCTGCAGCATGCTGCAAGTTCATAAATTTCTTTGAACCTAATAGTTTTCAATGCAGAACAGTAACAAACTGAAAATAATACATTATTCTGCTTCTCACACATGTGCCATTTTGACCTGTCCTTGTAATGTTCTTGACTCTGGTCTTTTCTATACATGGAGAGGACACCATAGGGTTGAAAGCTCTTGAAGGTGTGTACATTCCCTTTTTCTACACACTCTGTCTTTGTTTTTTTTTTCCTAGTGTTTTATCAGCAATCTGTAGTTTCAGCCTATTCAAGTTTGTCTGAGTGTTTATCTGACACATTCTCTGGAATTAGCATTTAGTAACATTTTTCTGCCATAAAATGTAAGATGAGAACATCCTAATTTTCTTTGCCTATTTTTTTAAATCTATGTATTGATTTACTAGGATCACATAATAACTTCACTTCCTCTTCTTTCTTTGTTGTTTCCTATTCTTCCAATACTCCATCTTTCCTATATGTAGTGTTTTCCTTTCTTCTGTCCATGTTGTTTCTAATTTCTTATTTATTCTGCCTCCGAAGCCTTCTACATTCAGTATATTATTCTAAAAAAATTCTTTCTGAAATCTCCAATTCTTTGATATTGTTTCTTTCTAGTTTTTTTTTTTCCTTATTTCTATAATCCAAGCTACCGTCAAATTGTTCCTCCAGAAATATTTGTTTCAATGGCTTGTTTGCATTCATTCAGTAGCATTGTCAAAAGAAGATTTACCTTCAGTCTGCCACTACTTCTCATATTTTCTATACATTCTGGTACATACTTTCTGTTTTCCAATGAGCTTTAGTTCTATAGCACTTATTATTTTTTTAACAATTTTTTTTTAGTATCTCTATTCTGTACAGTTTGTAGTTCACCATTAAGCATTTCTAAGTAGATAAACACTCTAGTCATATCAGTGTGGTATGGTTTCTTAGTTTTCTTTGTCTAAATATGCATATTTTTATTTTAACTGTATGCTGTTTCCAATTTAAACAATGGAAAATCCAGAATGGAATGTAACAATATTATGAAAGATAGTTGCTACCACCATATGGCAGAGATCCTGAGTTGCAGGTAGGCACAACAAAGAGGCTGTCACAAAATAAGCTTTCGGCCAACAAGCCTTTGTCAGTAATAGGAGAGAGAGAGAGAGAGAGAGAGAGAGAGAGAGAGAGAGAGAGAGACACGACCACAGTCTCTGGCATCTGAAGCCAAACTACAAACAGCAGCAGTGCAGGATGGGAGAGGCAACTGGGTGCAGGTAAGGAGGAGGCTGGGGCAGGGAAGGGGAAGGCTAGCAGGGTTGGGGTTGGGGACAGTGAAGTGCTGCTGGGAGCGTGCAGGGACAAGGTGGAGAGAGGCTAGGGCAGCTAGGTGCAGCCGGGAGGTTAGACGGAGGGCGAGAGAGAGAAAGGGTATGGGGAGGTAGCGGGAAAGGAGAGAAGTAAAAAGACTTGGTGCATTGGTGGAACAGAGGGCTGTGTAGTGCTGGAATGGGAACAGGGAAGGAGCTATCTGGATTAGGACAATGACTAATGAAGGTTGAGGCCAGGAGCATTACAGGAACATAGGATATATTGCAAGGAGAATTCCCACCTCCCCAGTTCAGAAAAGCTGGTGTTGGTGGGAAGGATCCATATGTTACAGGCTGTGAAGTGGTCTTTGAAATGAAGAATGTCGTGTTGGGTGGCATGCTAACAATGTGGTGGTCCAGTTGTTTCTTGACCACAGTTTGTCGGTGGCCATTTATGCAGACAGACAGCTTGCTGGCTGCCATGCTCACATAGAATGCAGCACAGTTGTTGCAGTTTAGTTTCTAGATCACATGTTTGACTTTACAGGTAGCCCTGCCTTCAATGGGATAGGCGATGTTTGTGACCGGACTGGAGTAGGTGGTGTTGGGAGGGTGTATGGGACAGGTCTCGCATCTAGGTGTATTACAGGGATATAAGCCATGAAGTAAGGGATCGGGAGCAGGGGATGTGTAGGAATGGACAAGTATATTGGGTAGGTTTGGCGGACATCAGAATACCACTATGGGAGGCGTGGGAAGGATAGTGGGCAAGACATTCCCCATTTCAGGGCACCACGAGAGGTAGTCCAAACCCTGGTGGAGAATGTAATTCAGTTTATCCAGTCCTGGGTGATACTGAGTTATGAGGGGAATGCTCCTCTGTAGCTAGATGGTGAGACTTTGGGAGGTGGTGGGTGGCTGGAAAGATAAAGCACGGGAGATTTGTTTTTGTACAAGGGTGGGAGTATAATTACAGTCTGTAAAGGTCTCAGTGAGACCCTTGGTATATATCGAGAGAGGGACCACTTGTCACTGCAGATGCAATGGCCACAGGTGGCTATGGAAGGGACTTCTTGGTATGGAATGGATGGCAGCTGTCGAATTGGAGGTATTGCTGGTGGTTAGTAGGTTTGGTATGGACAGAGATACAGATGTAGCCATTTTTGAGGTGGATTTCAACATCTTGGAAGGTGGCTTGTTGGGTTGAGTAGGAACAGGTGAAGTAAATGGAGGAGAAGGTGTTAAGTTCTGGAGGAATGTGGATAGGGTGTCCTCACACTAGATCCAGACTGCAAAGATGTCATCAATGAATCTGAACCAGGTGAGGAGTTTAGGATTCTGAGTGTTTAGAAAGGATTCCTATAGATCGTCCATGAATACGTTGGCATAGGATTGTGCCATGCGGGTGCCCATAGCCATATACTGGATTTATTTGTAGGTAATGCCTTCACATGAGAAGTAATTGTGGGTGAGGATATAGTTGGTCATGGTGACTAGGAAGGTGGTTGTTGGTTTGGAATCCATTGGGCATTGCGAAATGTAGAGTTCGATATTGGCAAAGCTGTGGGCATTAGGGATGTTAGTGTCAAAGGAGGTGGCATCAATAGTGACGAGCAGGGCACTGTGTGGTAAAGGAACAGGAACTGTGGGGAGTCGGTGGAAGAAATGGTTGGTAGCAATATAAAAGGGTAGGTTTTGGCTAATAGATTGAAGGTGTTGGTCTACGAGAGCAGAGATTCTCTCAGTAGGGTCACAGTAACCGGCCACAATGGGGCGTCCTGGGTGGTTGGGTTAATGGACTTAAGGAAACTTGTAGAAATTAGGAGTGCGAAGACACATGGACTCTGGGGAGACGTTCTGGGATGGGACTAAAGTATACAATAATATAGATATTGATATTTTCTAACTAAATCTATTTTACCTATTTTGATACTTTTTTATATTTGACATGAATTTTGTTTTCTCAGTTGCAATTATAAGCCCAGCGTTAGTAGTTATTCTTTCTAGAAGATTTATTTGAGTAACTGCTTCTGTCAGATTTTCTGAAAGTATTGAAAAATCATCTGCAAAGGCCAGGCAGCTAACATTAATTCTATTTGATTTCCTTCCCAGAATTATTGGTTCAATTTTTTGTTTTTGTGGCTCCAAACTCCAGATCTTTACAATTTTTTTCTAAAACACAATTGGAAACCAAAGCTTATAAGGCATCATTCTTATCTACAAGTAATTATTATTTTGAACGGCTAAGATATTATTCCATAAATTTCACTTTAGATACAGTTTTTGTTAAGAGTTTCACAAAATATGTTTCCTAATTTTGCTGAACACCAGATTCTCTAATGATTTTATCCTCTCTTTTCTGTATCTACAGAATAAAATGCTTTCTTGGAATCAATAAACGATGCTATTATAGGTTTTCTGGTTAACATTTTTTGGCAAATTACTGATTTTCATTTAAAGATCTGGTATGCACAGTATCTTCCCCATCAAAAACCTATTCTTGGCAGTGAGAGACAGTCTGAAAATTATCAAAGATTACTTGAATGGCTCACTAGAAAATGTACTGCTTCCAAAAGATAAAAACCCAGATTAAAGACATGGTCTGGCACAGAGTTTTATTCCATTCAGAAAGACTACTCCACTACAAAATTTGCCAGATTGATAGTTTCATATTGTTGTCTTATGTCTGCATGTCTGCTTACTGCTACTGCTAGATATTAGCCATACAAAATATTTGTAAAACTGACACATAACGCACTAAGCTTCATCAAGCCTTTTAAAACATTAAAAGCCTGTACAAATTTATGTTGGCAACTTATACAACTGGATGAAGTACATGAAACGTAATATTTAATGACAAAACGGCCAATTTTGTAAGTGCAGTTGATACAAAAAACGAAATTATAAAATTACTACGAAGTGACATTGAGGCATTAAAAACTGAACTTTCGACCATCAAGAAAGAAAATGATACATTAATACAAGAAAAGAAGTCCTGTGTGTGTAAAAGCCATCAAACGGAAATGCAACAAGATCGCGAAAATACCAGTGACCGATCGTACTTTAAAAACAACATTTCAAGTGTTCCCGTTGATGTCTCGGTAAACTCAGTAAGCCAAAAACCAGAAGATAAATATAAATGGAAGGTGGTGACATACAGCAAAAGGAAAAACAAGGCGACAGATACGCAGCAAAAGGAAAATGACTTTTTAATAATTGGCGATTTGCTGCTGAAGAATATCGTTGTCCCCAATTGCAAGATCGACGTACGACCTGGTATTAGAACGCATCAACTCGGTAAACATTTTAAAAATATGGTAAATGCAAGACAAGATACTACAGAACCAAATTCTGAAACCAGACATAACTATAATGGGGTGTTTATACATGTTGGAACGAATTTGTTAAGGAGCAGCAGTGAGGAAGAAATGGCAAGCGAAACAAGAAACATGATTCGTTCTGCAAGAAATATGTATGCAGGATCTCGTCTGATACTTAGCGGAATCATAAGCAGAAGGTTGGTGAGTGAAAAATATATCGCCAAAATAAACTGTGCTCTTAAAGAACAATGTGATCGTCTTGTGGCAATTTTTATAGACCCAAACAAATTCCTATGTGAAAACTCACTAGCGAAGGATGGCTTGCATTTAAATAGACTGGGGTCTGTAACGTTCAGCAGAATGTTTGCAGATGTCTGCAAAATCATTACGATACTAAAGAATTTGCCCCAGAATACAGCTCACAACACGTAAACCAACAAAAGAAAAATTACATAAAAGTACTTCATCAAAATATTCAATACTTTGGTAACAAAAAATTAGAAGCAGAAGTACTCCTGAGTGAAGTAAGACCAGACATATTATGCATAAGTGAACATGGACTAACTGAAAGTAAAATACATAATGTGGCAATAAAGGACTACAAACTAGCTAATTACTTCTGCAGATCTAAATATAAGGGTGGTGGCGTTTGTATATATATTAAAACAGGTACTCTATCAAAGAATGTAAACAGTGAAGCTGCTACATTTCCCATAGCTAGAGAAAAAGACTTTGAAGTTACTGGTATAGTGGCAGAGGATTCTAGAGTGTTTTGTGTGTACAGGTCACCATGTGGCAATATTAGCATCTTTCTAAAAAAAATTGCTAGCTTATTGAGAATGAATATGAAGAGAAATCTTATTATAAGTGGAGACTTCAACATTGACATGGGAAAAGACACAAAAATAAGACAGGATTTTGAAGAATTGTTAATACAGCATAACATGAAAGTGACAATAACTGCACCAACAAGAGTGACTTCACAAAGTGAGACAATTATTGACAACATAATTACTAATATGTGTACCTATGAGTCACATGTAGTTCAGACAGAAATATCTGATCATCATGGACAACTAATCAGCTTTTGCAGAAGTAATGACACAGTATCAGAACCAAAACAAACAACCAAAGAAATTAGGATCATCAGTGAACAAAATATCAACATCTTTAGAACAATGTTAAGTAAGGAAACTTGGAATGAAACCCTACAGGCCCAGAGTGTAAATGAAAAATATGATGCATTTATTTCAAGAATTAAGTATCATTTTAATGTAGCATTTCCCAAAGTAAAGAGACAAGAAAGGCAGCAAGATCAAACACAGTGGATTACCGGTGAAATACTAGAACAGCGAAGGAAGCTTCAGGACGTGAGACGGATGGGCGAAGCTGAAAAATATGAAATGTTAAAAAAGAAGTATAGAAAAACAATAAGAGAAGCGAAAGCAAGAGCAATTGACACCACTATAGCGAACTCAAAAAACAAGGCAAAGGCACCTTGGAATGCAATCAATGCTGAAAGAAAGGAAAAAGATGGGTCAAACAAAGAAGAAGGTATTAGGTCAATTAAAGTAGACAACACAGTGGTCACAGATGGTAAGGAAATAGCAAACCTACTGAATAATAACTATATCAGTGTAGTAGAAAACCTAAAATTGGAAAGAAATAGTCAAAAACAGAAGGGTATTAAGGTACCAAAAAGATCATGCAGTACTATGTTCTTAAGACCAGTCACGGCAGATGAATTGCGGAAAACTATACAGAAACTGAAGTCCAAGAAATCAGCTGGTGATGATGAAATATCAAATCATGTAATAAAGCTGGTATGTGAGGAGATAATAACACCACTGCTGAACATAGCAAACTGTTCTTTCAGAGATGCAATTTTTCCAGAAAAACTGAAGATAACGAAGGTAGTGCCAGTGTACAAGAAAGGGTGTAAGGATGATCCCAACAACTACAGACCAGTTTCACTGATATCAGGTTTCTCAAAAATCCTAGAAATGCTTATGTATACCAGATTAGTTAACTATTTGGACAAACATAACATTCTCATGCCCTCACAACATGGTTTCAGAAAGGGTAAATCTACAGAATCAGCAATTGTCAGTCTAACAGAATACATTTTACAGTCCTTAGATGAGAAAAAGGTTGTCTCTGCAATGTTTCTGGATCTTTCAAAGGCATTTGACACCATTGAACATGAAATACTGATACAAAAATTAAGCAACTATGGCATTCGGGGGCAACCAGGTGAATGGATAAAATCATACTTGTGCAACCGCAAGCAGTATGTATCATTAGGAAACTCGTACCAATCAGAAACCAAATCCATCAAATATGGAGTGCCGCAGGGTTCGGTAATGGGGCCATTGTTATTTAATGTATTTGTTAATGATATAGGTGTTGAGGAGGACGAAAAGAAAATATTGTATGCTGATGACATGACAATACTAAATAGTGACCAAAATATGGAACAGCTTGAGAGAAGAGCATACATATCTGCAAATGTCACAGCTCAATGGCTGTTGGAAAATGAACTGGTTATAAATCTAAAAAAGACTATGTATGCAGTGTTTAAAAACAAGGAAAAGGCTGTAGACATGGATTTAGAGGTTGATGGAACAAGGCTGGAAGAAGTAGAATCTGCTAGATTCTTAGGTATTCTTGTGGATAATGACCTGAAATGGAAAAAACATATCTGTACATGTCTGTAAGAAACTGAGCTCTGTCATATTCTTAATGATGCAGCTATCACAGTATTCAGACAAGAACCTTCTGTGTACAGTGTATCATGGACTTTTCGAACCATACTTACAGTATGGAGTGACTGTGTGGGGAAACTCAAACAAACAAGAGACAAAACGAGTGTTCACATTACAAAAAAAAGCAATTAGGACCATTTTAAGAAGAAAGACCTCTGAAACATGCAGAAACTGTTTCAAGAATTTAGGTATCTTGACTTTTTCATCGTTGTATATATACAAAACAATAATGTACATCACAAAAGGTAATGAGGACTGGATTACAAATGCTAGTGTACACACCCACAATACAAGAAAGAAGAATCAAGTACGGAGCATACCCCACAGACTGGCAATGCTAGAAAAAGGACCCCAGTACTCTGGTATCAGACTACTAAGAAGTCTGCCGAAAAACCTGCAAGATAGTGTACTTCATAATGACTTTCCAAAGAAACTTAAAGACTATCTCATTGAAAAAGAGTTTTACAGTGTTGCAGAATACTTATGCCATTAAATTTGTATATATTGTTACTCATTATCAGTGATGTAAAAATGTAAGCTAAAGGTGTAGAAAAATAAGTGATAAAGAATGTTAATACTTTGACATGTCCTATATTACACGTACATTTACTGTACACAATGTAATCTTACAGGATCAAATAAAATTCAATTCAATTCAATTACTCAAAGGGATGAATGTGACTCTGATTGGTAATGAAGTTATTGTATACAAATTTGGGGAATGATGTGACCTCGCAATTGGCGTCTTAGGTTGGGGAGGGGGGGGGGGGGGGGGGGGAGGGCACTAGCTGGAATACTTAAGAGGGCAAGCCAGGGTGAGAGGTGGAGGACTAGGTGAGGGTAACTTGGTAACTGACACACAACTTTCAGCTGTGTTACAAACAGATTTCTGAGTTCCAAAATTTTTTTATTCATATGTGAAAAATATTTACCAGCAACAAGTTAGCAAAATTTTATTTGAAAATAAAATCTATTTAAAAGCTACATATGTAGTCATGTGGCATTTTCATGTGGAAATCAGTTTTCTGGATGCAAGTGACATGATGGTATGGGATTCACTGATTCTGTCAACTAGATACAATCACACAACTCTTGAGTAATTACAGTGACAATTTGCTAGATTTATACCTTTAAAAAGTATACACATAGTATCAATGAAACATTAACGTTAATATTAAATTCTGGTGCTGTCATCCTGTGTTCTTTTTGTGAATTCATTTATCCACCATTTAGTCAAATTTAGATAAAAATATGGACCTTCAGGTTCATAATCTAGATACGTAAATGAGGGAGTGGACTTCGGTAAGGCTGGTTCTATCTGTGTTCCCTCATGCCACTCATTGAATGAAGTTATTGAAATTATTTTAGGTTGGGTAGTTATTGCACTTCGCCAAGCAACCTCATAGTATTTTCCATGGCGCCTGTGCCTGATATTTGCGACATTCCAAGGTCTAATCTGGGTATCAATATACCCAGGACCAACAGATGGAACAAATATAAGACTATTCTGATATGCAAATTTACTAAGACTTCGCCAGTTTTTCCATGATGATCCATATGTGAATCCACTGCTAGCAAAGTATGTGTAGAAACCTGTGAAGAATACAGACATAAATTATTAATACTAAAACATAATATCTGTCAATATAAATATCTCCAAAGTAGTTCTAAGAATGTCATGTGTAAAGAATTAGTTTATCTCAAAATGTCAATGAAAACTAAAACTGATATTTGAGATCTTTTTTGCACACAAAATATGTAACATACACCACTACAAAACACTGACTACATTATGTGGAAAAGATAAACTTCTGGATGATAATAACAAATGAATATTTAAGTAAAAGCTATACCATCACAATAACCAAAAGATATCTTTCATCATATACACTGAGGTAACAAATCATGCAACAGCAGTCTGCACATATACAGATGCCATTAGTATTGTGTACACAAGGTACAAAAGGGCAATCGATTAGTGGAGCTGTCATTTGTACTCCGATGATTCACTGGCTCTTAGCTACACATACAAACACAAAGTTTTGAGCTGACGAACACTTGTCACAGAAATAATGTACATCAGGCAGGCAATAATATTTATTACATTATATTCTGTATTTTGTTTCACAAACAGTAATGTACATAGGTGCAATACACAGAGAAGGGAAAATTTTCACAGAACTGCAAGTAAAAAGAAAAGGCAGCAGACCATAGTCCACATACAATAGGAACCCTCTTTTATAACAGACGTCCATCTGACCTCAAGATAGCTAAATTAAACACTTTAAAGAATAAAGTTAAGCATTTATTAACAGGGAAAAGCTGTTATTTAGTATAAGATTTCAAGTTGCAGTCTCCCTTTGTAAAACAATGTATATAGCATAAGTTTGTTTTTGCAACACAAAAATGATAATTTCTGACCTTCACTACTTGTATCAATGTGTGCACTTGTGTATGTTAACTGAACCTTTGTATATGTGCACTAAAATGTATGACAATGTCCAAAAACTGACTGTTATATGGACAGCAAACAAATAAATAAATAAACAACACAGTGGCTGATGCCATTCACTTAACGACAAACGGTAGTGGCGTTTGCACTAGTTGTCAGTGCTAACAGACAAGAAACACCATGTGAAATAACCACAGAGATTGATGTTGGATGTACAATGAACATACCCGTTAGGACAGTGCAGCAAAATATGGTGTTAATGGGCTATGGCAGCAGACAACCGAAGCAGGTGCCTTTGCTAACAGTACATCATGTGCAGTGCCTTTCCTGGGCTCATGATCATATCAGTTGGACCCTAGACAACTAGAAAACTGTGGCCTGGTCAGATGCGTCCCAATTTCAGTTGGTAAGAGCTGATGGTATGGTTCAAGTGTGGCACACAACACATGAAACCATGGACCCAAGTTGCCAATGAGACACCGTGCAATCCAGTGGTGGTTCCATAATAGTGTGGGCTGTGTTTATATGGAATAGACTGGGTCCTCTGGACCAACTGAGCTGATCACTGACTAGAAATAGTTATGTTTGGCTATTTGGAGACTATTTGCAGCCTTTCATAGACTTCATATTCTGAAACAATGATGTGCCATGTCACTGGGCCACAGTTGTTCACAGTTGATTTGAACAACATTCTGGCCAATCTGAATGAACGATTTGGCCATCAAGATCACCCGACATGAATCCCATTAAACATTTATGGGACAAGATTGAGAGGTCAGTTTGTGCGGGCATCACTTTCGAAATTATGGATGGCTACAGAGGCAGCATGATTCAATATTTCTGTAGTGGACTTCCAATGACTTGCTGAGTCCATACCACATCCAGCTGCTGCACTACACAGGGCAAAAGGGGTCCAACACAACATTAGGGGGCATCCCATGGCTTTTGTCACCTCAGTGTACATACAGCACCAATTTAATGAAAAACTAAATTTTATGTAGTATTACTCTACAGTTATGATATCACCATTCTTCTCAATAACTTAATACTTTCAATTTAAAAATTCTGCAAAAATTCAGTGCCAGTAACACATGCATTACTTATTAAGTTGAATTATTACTCAAACAGATAGAAAAACCCTTAAATTACATGCAAATTGGTTGTTCCTGGTAAAACAAGATGGGTGATAGAAGGAAACATTCCACGTAGGAAAAATATACCTAAAAACAAAGATGATGTGACTTACCAAATGAAAGTGCTGGCAGGTCGACAGACACACAAACGAACACAAACATACACACAAAATTCAAGCTTTCGCAACAAACTGTTGCCTCATCAGGAAAGAGGGAAGGAGAGGGAAAGACGAAAGGATGTGGGTTTTAAGGGAGAGGGAAAGGAGTCATTCCAGTCCTGGGAGCGGAAAGACTTACCTTAGGGGGAAAAAAGGACGGGTATGCACTCGCACACACACACATATACAGACACAATATGTCTGCTTGTGTCTGTATATGTGTGTGTGTGTGCGAGTGTATACCCGTCCTTTTTTCCCCCTAAGGTAATATATATATATATATATATATATATATATATATAGAGGGAAACATTCCACGTGGGAAAAATATGTCTAAAAACAAAGATGATGTGACTTACCAAACGAAAGCGCTGGCACGTCGATAGACACACAAACATACACACAAAATTCTAGCTTTCGCAACCAACGGTTGCTTCGTCAGGAAAGAGGGAAGGAGAGGGAAAGACGAAAGGATTTGGGTTTTAAGGGAGAGGGTAAGGAGTCATTCCAATCCCGGGAGTGGAAAGACTTACCTTAGGGGGAAAAAAGGATGGGTATACACTCGCACACACACACATATCCATCCACACATATACAGACACAAGCAGATAACGAAAGCGCTGGCACGTATATTTTTCCCACGTGGAATGTTTCCCTCTATATATATATATATATATATATATATATATATATATATATTGTCCTTTTTTCCCCCTAAGGTACGTCTTTCCGCTCCCGGGATTGGAATGACTCCTTACCCTCTCCATTAAAACCCAAATCCTTTTGTCTTTCCCTCTCCTTCCCTCTTTCCTGACGAGGCAACCGTTGGTTGCGAAAGCTAGAATTTTGTGTGTATGTTTGTGTTTGTTTGTGTGTCTATCGACCTGCCAGCGCTTTTGTTTGGTAAGTCTCATCATCTTTCTTTTTAGATATATTTTTCCTACGTGGAATGTTTCCCTCTATTTTATATATATATATATATATATATATATATATATATATATATAAGCAACCGTTGGTTGCGAAAGCTTGAATTTTGTGTGTATGTTTGTGTTTGTTTGTGTGTCTATCGACATGCCAGCACTTTCGTTTGGTAAGTCATATCATCTTTGTCTTTAGATATATTTTTCCCACGTGGAATGTTTCCCTCTGTTATATATACAATTTTGCAGTAAGTGCTTAAGTTATATCTGGAGGAAAGGAAAAACAACATCACTAAACCAAATTTAAATTTAATATCTAATTAACATGTGACTGAGCGAGATTCAAAAAGGAAGAGCAGTATACTCAGAGTACATAGAAATACTGCTCTACCTTCAATCCATTAAATCACATAGAATAAAACACTAATCCCACTTCCACCTCTGTGTTTTCTGAAATAATGTGGCATCCAAGGTTGCTGTTTGCTAATAAAATAAAAATTCTTCTTCAAACAGTTATACATTATTGTACAATGAGTAAAAGGCAACCTGCAAAGAAACTACACTGACAAATGAAATATGTCCTTATATGAAAGCCTATTAACAAATTACATGTAACACATGTTAACAGAATTGACTGGTGGACTTGAGATAAGGCTAACTCATGTGGATTTGGTGACCAGACACTAGCACACACAGTCTAACTTTTTGTATATGCCAGGCTGTTGTGTATCATGCAGTTAAGAAATTGCTACAATTCACATTACTGTGTCTACTACAATTTTCTACATGCCCACAGTAGTGGGCATGTAGTAGTAAGATGTAAGTTCCCAATGACAATTTGTCAATGTAGTAAGTTAGTTTACAACTATGGAAATTTGCCTCCGACAACAGACAGCATTATAAACTAGTTGTTCTACTGCCACAAACCTGGCCAACACACAAAGGTACTAATGGAATTCTACTCATTTTGTCATCTCGCAAACTAGTTTGGAGTTCTTCATCAAGATGTTTACGTCAGCAGTGATATCTAAAAATATGCAATGAAGCCATTCAGTCCTCAGTTAATTACTGCACGACAAGCTCAGAGGCTGTAGCTATGAAGATATGTCATTACAACATCAAAGGGGCAATGTAGCTTGTCAAGTATCAATAAGAAAGATGATTCAGATTTCTGCAAAGCAGCATGATTATTAGTGGGCAAACCATACATATTTAATAGGAGATGCAAAAATATGATATAGGATAGATTGCTACTAACCACTGAGTGACAGGTACACTGCAACGAAGACTGTTGGATATTATAAGCTATTGGACAAATTCCTTCTTCAGTAAACCACACACACATTCATACACACATGGCCACTGTCATCTCTGGCCTAATTGTGCTGAATAGTGCATGGATAGTTTGGTTACAGAAGAGGTATGTGACTGGGAAGGGTAGGGATAGCAGGACTGGAGTGCTGTAGTGCTGCCTGTGGTGCAAAAATGTAGGGGTGTGGTGAGGACAGGATGGTAAACTGCTACATGCAGCATTGGAAAGCTGTGCTGAAGAGGTGAGGGTGGAGGTGGGGGGAAGGGTAGAGGGAGAGAAGCAGACAAGGGGAAAGGACTACACAGATGCATTGCGGGGGTAGCAGGCATTTGTGACATTGGAGTGAGAGCAGGGAAGGGGCCAGAAGCAGATGCAGAAAGGGGCTAGCAAAGGTTGAGGCCTGGAAGGGTTAAGAGATTGAAGCATATGTTGTAGGGAGAGTTCCCACTCGCGCAATTCAGAAAAGCTGGTGTTGGTGAGAATAGTCTAAATAGCACAGGTTGTGAAGAAGTTGTTGAAGTGGGGCACATCATGCTGGGTGGCAGGCTTTGCAACTGAACTGACTCTTGGCCACAATTTGGTGGTGGCCATTTATGTGGGCAGACAGCATGTTAGTGATCATTCCCACATAGAATGCCACACAGTGGTTGTAGCCAAGTTAGTAGACCACACGGTTGCTTCCAAAGGTGGTCCTGTCTTTGATGGAGTAGAAGATACCTGTGACAGGACTTGAGTAGGTGGCAGTGTAAAGGTGTATGGGACAGGTCTTGCATCTATGTCTATTACAGGGATATGAGCTGTGGGGCAAAGGGTTGGAAGGAGGGATGGAATAGGCACAGACAAGGATATTGCATAGATTGAGTGAGTGGTAGAATACTGGGAGGGGGGGGGGGGGGGGGGGATGGGGAGGATATTTCTCATTGCACGGTGATAAGTTGTCGAAACCCTGAGGAGACAAGGTGCAGGAGATCTGTTTCTGGATAAGTTGGAGAGGGTAATTTTGATCTGTGAAGGCCCAGTGACATCCTCACCATACTTGGGGAGGGACGTTTCATGAGTGCGGATGCAATTGCCATATATAGAAGGGATATCTTGGAGTAGAATGAGTGGCAGCTGTCAAAATGAAGATATTGTTGGTGATTGGCAGGTTTGATGTCGACAAATGTACTGATGGAGCCATCCATGAGGTTGTGGTCAACTTTGATGAAAGTAGCTTTCTGAACAAAGAAGGGCCAAGTGAAGTAAATGAGGGAGAAGGTGTTGAAGCTCCGTGGGAATGTTAATAGCGTGTTCTAACCCCTGATCTACATCATGAAGACATCATCAATGAATGTGAACTATGTGAGGGGTTTGGGATTCTGGCTAGCAATGATTTCTCTAGAGGGCACATGGACAGACTGGCACAGGATGGTGCCACGTAGATGTACATGGCTGTACTGCAGATTCATTGTAGGTGAAGCCCTCAAGGGGGAAGTAATTGTGGCTATATTTGGTGATGGTTCCCAAGGAGGAGGTTGTAGGTTTGGGGTCAGTCAGACATTTAGAAAAGTAGTGTTCAGTGGCAGAAACGACATGGACACTGGGGATTTTAGCATAGATGGAAGTTGCATCAACAGTGGTGAGCAGGGTGCAGGGTGGTAAGGGGACAGGAACTGTGGAGTCAGCAGAGGAAATGGTTAGTGTCTTTTATATAGGAGGGTACATTGCAGGTGTGTTAATCCACAAGGGTAGGTATTCTCTCAGTAGGGACACAGAATCCAGTCACAATAGGGTGTCTTGGATGGTTGGATTTATGTATTGTAGAAGGCAGGAGTGGAGGGGGTGAGGAGAAAGGTGCCTTCAGGAGAGGGGTTCTGTTATGGACCTAAGGCTTGGAGGAGTATTGCTGATAATGCTAGATTTCTGGAATGGGGTCACTATGGCATGTCTCACATACACCTGTTATTCCACCACACCACACCACACCACACCACACCACACCACACCTCCCACAAGCAAAACCTGCCCACGCTACACCCAGCACCCCACTACCCTATCCCCATCAGGTCCTTGCACATTCCCACCACAGGCAGCACTACAGAATATTCCCCCATTGTTACCCCACTGTCCCTACCCATACTCCCCTATGCCTCTTCTGCACCCTCACTTCATATCCTAAACAAAACCACTGCTCACCACAGTGAGACCTTAGCACAATAGCTCTGTGTGTGTGTGTGTGTGTGTGTGTGTGTGTGTGTGTGTGTGTGTGTGTGTGTGTGTGTGTGTGTGTGTGCGTGCGTGTGTGCATGCGCGCGCATGTTTTTCCTAGGAGTTTGTCCTATTGCTTATAATATCCAACATTATTCTTTCAATATACCTGCCTGTCCCTCAACACCACCTGTATGTGGTGAACGGCAGTATATCCTATATCATTATCCCTATGACATCAGACTTCTGGAAGTCCTACATTGTGTGTGATAATATTTCATTAGAAGCAAAAAATTATGTAAATAGTATAACATCTCATTTGCTGGCTGTGCCTGTGTGCTCTTCCTGTGGCTACTGTCTACGACAGGATTGATTTTTAGGGGAAGGAGGCTTTCTTCAGTATGGAGTTGATGGTCCAGTATTTGCAAAACCTCCTAAGTGGGCTGTGGCTGAAGCGTACATGGCTGGCTTATAGAGAGAGTAATTTCCCCACAATGGCCGGTGTTTCCAACATCTGATGCTGGAAAAGTTCTGAAAGTCCTGACAGAAAGCAGCAGTTAACAGAAGCTCTATTAGGAGGAGTAAGAAATGGTGGATGAAAATGCCTGCATTCTGCTCCTGATCCTGATTCACTGAAGGGCCTAAATGCTAAATAACTTTGTAAAGCAGTTTGAACCAGTGAAATTGGGGTTGTTGATCAGTAGCCCTGTTAGACTCTCTGGAGTAAAGGTGCCAATGCGAGAGTCTTACTGATTTCTGTGTGCTGACACTTAAAGTATGGCAGACTGGAAGAATCAGAAGTGTGTTCCTGGGTATGGTATGGAACCCTACTTAGTCACGTTCCAGTTTTTGTCCATGAATGTTGCAGATTAGTGAGAATGGACTGATAGCAGTGAAAATATTCCACTCCAAGGTCGAGTCTCGGAATCTTTTTGAAAGTAGTACGTTTTGTGACTCGCCGATCATTCAAAGTGCCGCCGCGCAATTACGTGCGACCTCTACGTGCGGCGCTGTCTGCCAGCCATGCAGCAGCTGCGCCACCTAAGCGGCCAGCCGAGCAGCGGCCGCTAGACTGGGACTCAGTGCTCATTCGAATGCTAACGTGTACGCATGTCTTGCTTGTCAACTTACTCTGTGACTTATGTGTCTTGTGTTGTTCTGAAATATATGTGTTAAACTTGACGTTATACCAATTGGCGATGAGGATGGGATTTTTCCTTTTCACCGTTGACCCACCGGATTCCATGGCTACTGTCGAGCAACTATTGCAAAATCTCCTTGAACAGCAAACGTTTCTAACAGTGGCGATTCGCGATTTCATCGCGGCGTCAAATGCGGGGCATTTCTCGTCGTTGGCTATACCTCCTTTTCCTCCTTACGACGAGACGGCGGAAGACTGGTCTGATTACGAAAAACGTCTTCGACAGCACTTCTTGGCATTTCATGTCACGGACGAACAACCATGTAAGTCTCTGTTCACCTCAAATGTATCGGTTGTTGTCGCATTTGGCTCCTTTGAAGGATCCCGCGTCTTTGTCCTTTGCTGAAATGTGCTCAATTCTGTCTGTCTATTTTCCAAAGCAAACGCATGTGGTAGCCTCTCGTGTTGCCTTTTATCGTTGTCAAAAACAGCTACATCAATCCTATCGCGCTTGGGCTGCTGAACTTCACGGCCTCAGTCGAAAGTGTCAATTTGTTATTGACGTTCACAAAGAATCCTATGCCGATTCCATGGTACGGGATGCTATTATCCGGTTGGCACCCGACAAAGAAGTTCGCCAACATGCCCTTCAGTTGGCGAATCCGACTCTAGATGAAGTTCTCTCCATTGCGCAGTCTTTTGAAATTTCTCGCGCTGCTGGGGCGCAAATAGAGGCGTGGGGTGATGTCGGGGAAATACAACCTCTGTGCACAGTTGACGTCGTGTGTGGTGCGTCCCCGCCGGCCGACGTGGCCGCAGTGCGCTCCCACACGCAGCCTCGGCCTAGCCGTAAATAACCCGCTAAGAAACTGCAGCAAAACCCCCGGCAACTTCCTTCACATCCGCAGTGTTTTACGAAACATTCACGCGAGGATTGTCCCCAACGTTGGGATGTGTGTCACAATTGCAAAAATTGTGTCTTCCATTTGCAAATCCGACCGCATACGTGATGTTCATGAACATGACGCTGATTCTGATTCTGTGTTGTCTGTCAATTTCACTTCTTCCCTTTCAGGGAAGTTATTCCTCACTGTCCAAATCCTTGGTCGAGACGTTCGCATGCAAGTGGATACCGGTTCTGCTGCCACTATAATTAATTCTCAGACGTATCTCCAACTGGGTTCTCCACTCCTGTCACCTGTCACTCAGCAATTACGGACGTACAATAAACAGAAGATTTCTCTCTTGGGACTGTTTAATGCTGAGGTATCTTACAAATCTGTCGTTCGCACTGTTCCCATATTTGTGGTCGACCAGAGCAACGCAGAAAATCTTTTTGGTTTCGATGCCTTTCGCGTTTTTGGGTTCTCCACAGATGACTCTGTCAATATTGTCTCTGATGCTATTCCTTATGCTCAACTGGATTCCTTGTCGACGACATTTTCGTCCCTTTTTTTCTCCTGGGTTAGGCCGAGCAAACGACTTTGAAGCTCATATCACGCTCAAACCCACTGCTCGGCAAAAGTTTTTTTGGGCTTGGCCCATTCCTGTGGCCCTTCGTGATCGGGTAAAATGGGAGTTGGATCGTCTCACTACTTCAGGGGTCTTGCTTCCTGCCACTTCCAGTGAGTGGTCCTCTCCTGTCGTTGTCGTTGCTAAGCCAAATGGTGATATTCGTCTCTGTGGCGATTTCAAAGCCACTGTAAATGCTCAATGCCTCATCAGCACTTACCCTATGCCCCGTCCTGAAGAACTGTTCACTAAACTTGCTGGAGGCCAGTATTTTTCTGAAATTGACCTGTCAGAAGCTTATCATAAACTTCCTCTCGACGCTGCTTCCCGGCAGTTTCTGGTCCTTAACACGCCTTTCGGCCTCTATCAATACCAGCACTTGCCATTCGGGGTTGCTAGCGCCCCAGTTCTCTTTCAGCGATTCTAGGAACAATTATTGCTCCCTGTCCCTGGGTGTATCAATTACATGGACGACATTGTTGTCACTGGCTCCACCACTGAAGAACATCTTCAAAATCTCCGCACACTTTTTCATGTCTTACAGACTGCCGGTTTTAAGTGTAATCTTCAGAAATCACAATTTTTTCAGGCATCTATCACGTACTTGGGGTTTCAACTCTCTCGGGATGGTATTCGTCCCCTTCAGCAAACTGGCGCTCTATCGATGCCCTTCCTTGCCCTACATCTGTTAAGGAACTGCAGGCCTTCTTGGGGAAAATACCATACTATCACAAGCTTTTACCGTCTGCGGCTTCGGTGGCTCAGCCGTTGCCTCACCTGTTGCATAAAAACGTGCCTTTTCACTGGTCCGCGTCATGCGAAGTGGCTTTCCAGAAATTGAAGACTATGCTGAAACAGGCCCCGTGCCTGGCTACTTATTGACCGGGCCAACATCTTGTTCTTGCCACAGACGCCTCTCAATACGGGGTCGGTGCAATCCTTGTGCACCGTTTTTCTAATGGTTGGGAACAACCCATTGCTTATGCCTCCAAAACACTCACAGATGCCCAACAAAAGTATTCTCAAATTGAGAAAGAAGCTTTGGCCATTATTTATGCTCTTCATAAGTTTGGTGTTTTTCTCTATGGCTCAAAATTTCATCTTGTTACGGATCACAATCCACTTGTTTCCTTGTTTCATCCATCAACGTCACTTCCCGACAAGGCTGCACACCGCCTCCAGCATTGGGCTCTTTACTTGTCTCATTTCAATTATGAGATTTATTTCCGGTCAACGGCTCAACATGCAAATGCTGATGCTCTGTCTCGCCTTCCCATGGGTCCTGATCAGGCATTAGATAGGGACGAACTTTTGTGTTTCCACCTGGATGTTGCCAAGCAGCGGGTTGTGGACGGGTTCCCCATCACTGGGGACAGGCTGGCGGCTGCTACAGGTTCTGACCCTACCCTCTCCCGGGTTTTACGCTGTATTCAGAAGGGTTGGCCAGATCGCCCATCTGCTAAGACTTCTGATCTGTTGCGGAACTACTACGCCTTGCGCTACCGCCTCACGGCTAGGGATGGTGTTATCCTCCTCTCCATTGACAATGCTTCGCCGCGTGTTGTGGTACCTGCGTCTTTGCGTGCTTCGGTCTTGCGCCTCCTTCACCAAGGGCACTGGGGTGTGTCTCGCACAAAATCTCTGGCGCGCCGTCATGTGTACTGGCCTGGCATCAACTCTGAAATAGCACACATGGTCGCTGCCTGCGGCCCTTGTGCGTCACAGGCCGCTGCCCCGAAGTTATCTTTGTCACTGTGGCCTTCGCCTGAGAAGCCCTGGGAGCGCATTAATGCTAGGTACTTATTGGCTCCTCGTAATTGACGTCTACTCTAACTTTCCTTTCATTGTCCGTTGCACGTCACCTACCACCGCGGCAACCACCAGTGCTCTCGCCCGCATTTTTTCTTTGGAAGGCCTCCCCTCTACTCTTGTTACTGATAATGGTCCGCAATTTGCCTCTTCCGAATTTGCGGATTTTTGTGCTCGTCATGGCATTACGCATGTCACGGCCCCGCCATTCCATCCACAATCCAACGGTGAGGCTGAACGACTGGTCCGCACATTTAAGGCTCAGATGCGGAAACTTCTGACTTCTTCTGCTGCTGATGATGCGCTTCTCCAGTTTCTGGCGTCTTACCGTTTCACCCCCATGGGCGACCACAGCCTGGCTGAGCTCTTACATGGCCGACAGCCCCGCATGCTACTTCATCTTCTGCGGCCTCCCACCTCACGGCCGCGGGTGCCTTCACTTGGCTGGTTCACCAACGACGACCTCGTCTGGGTACGGGGATATGGCAGGCGGCCAAAATGGAGCCCGGGCCGCATCTTAAGACACCGTGGCAGACGCCTGTATGAAATCCAGACGGACACGGGTGTTGCAGTGCGTCATTCGGACCAGCTTCGGCCTCGGGTGCCAGCAACGCCTGTTCCGAATGCCACTACACCACCTTTGGCTCTACCTGACGCTCGGAATCTTGGCATCTCTCAATACTCACAACGCAGCCCTCTCACCGTCATCGCGATGCCAGCACAAGAACGGACACCACCAGGAGACGTGCCTATGCAGGAACCGGATGACCATCCTCTGTCAGAGCAAATCTACTTGCCTCCTCCTCCAACGGACGCCGACACATCGCCTATGTCTCCTGTCATATCAACTGGACTTGCTGCAACGGGCAGATTGGTGCATGGGGCCCCAGCAGATTCGACCCCTACGTCTCCTGTCATCTCGACCCATTATCATCGGGGACACTTCCGTCCGTACGGGAAGCCTCTGCCTCAAGACTTTACGGCAAGTCAAACAACACCTATGGACGTTAGCCATCTCCAGGACACCTCCATCAAGACCAGTGCAACAATTTCAAAGGGGGGAAAAGTGTTGTGACTCGCCGATCATTCAAAGTGCCGCCGCGCAATTACGCGCGTCCTCTACGTGCGGCGCTGTCTGCCAGCCATGCAGCAGCTGCGCCACCTAACCGGCCAGCTGAGCAGCGACCGCTAGACTGGGACTCAGTGCTCATTTGAATGCTAACGTGTACGCATGTCTTGCTTGTCAACTTACTCTGTGACTTATATGTGTTGTGTCATTCTGAAATGTATGTGTTAAACTTGACGTTATAACAGTAGGATTGCTACAGGGCTTTCATTATTGAATCAGAGTATTGAGAAGTTTAACCCTGTCTCATAGGTTCATAGGTCAAAGCAAGTCTGGCAACCCTTTCTCAGACTGAGCTTGTGTGTAGTAACGTAAAGAATTAATCCAGGTCAGCTAATAAATGTTTCCAATTAATCTGTGGAGCAGCACATTGCATAGTTTGTCTCGGGTGTTGCATGTCGCCAAGAGTGCATGGATTCTGGCCATGACTGTTATGTGATTGCACACAGCACTACGCAGTGGACAAAAAGAATGTTTCAATAGTATCACAGGAAAATTCATTTGAGAAAACTAATAAATTATGAGACAGCATTGCTGGAAAGTTCTTTCCTTCAAGAGGCAAGAGGTATACATTGTCTATAGTCACATATGAAGTGACACACTTCCTAGCTTTCAGAACTAATAGTTCCTTTGGTTGGGAGGAGAGATGGATAGTTTGTGGAAGATTGAAAAGATAGGAGAGGTCACTTGAACCCCAGAATGTGAAAGACCCACATGTAGTAAGAGTGAGAGTGGATAGAGATGAAGGGGGATGGCTTCTCCCTTCATCTTCACTACAGGTGAGTCTGTCTCTCATCCTGGGGTCTGAGTGACCTGCCAGCCCTTTTTAACATTGCCCAACCTATTCATCTCGCCTCCCAACCACAGGAATTACTTTAGTTCTGAAAGATAGGTGGGTGTTACTACTATATCTGTTTATCAGCAGCACTGCATGTAATGCCTCTTTATGGTAAGTACTGGGCAACAATTATGCATGGTAAATTATATAAACAGACAAAATGTTACAATTACATGCCCTAAACCTGTGAACTTTTTGACCACTGGAACGATAAAAAGTCTAGAAACTCAGTTTTTCATTACCTAAAATATGGCCAGATCTCCAGGTATGCCCATGGCTGTCTCCCTTGACACCACAAATTAGAAGATGGTGCAAGCAATGATACTGTTTATTCACAAGCATCATCACAAACATATGGCCAAATGTCAAATGGCAATGTTCTATTCTTAAGGGATGCACATCCAACATGAATGGTAACCTAACTTTATGTAGGTGGTTATATTTCCAATCTCTCATTCATCCTCTAGCAAGTGACCTCCACCTCAAAACTGAAAGACCATAGTACAAGAATAGCATAAAGTAATACAGTGTGTTCATCTCATGCACACCCTTCTCCTGCATCTCTCATGCACCCCCTTCTCCTGCATCAGCTTACTAATTTCCTTTGATTCCCACACATAGATGTACCAGCAAAATCATGCTCAATTTCCATGCAACTGCAGTATGTGAATGAGCCTTGTTTTCTGCATGCTTTTCTGTATCTGGCATACATTTGCTGAAAAGCATGAATAACACTTTTGGAACAGAACAGGAAAAAATATTTCCACCAATCACATTTCATCTCCAACTGTCCCTATGGAAGGCCACAGAGCTGTCACTGACTGCAATTAATCTAAAAAGTGATCCTAAAGACAGTGTCAGTTGCTCGTAGATACCACTTTTACAATGTATACAGCACAGGTTATCCACTTTGAAGTTGCAATTGAATATTCACTCTTACATAACTAGGAACAGGAACTCTCAATATTCACTGGTCTAGAATTACAAAAATAGAAAAAAGTCTCCTGCATGCCGCACAATTCTTTTTAACCAATTATTCTGTGGGAACCAGCAGATGAAAACTAGTACATTCAGAAAAGCTATGGAAGCTTGGCAGAAAGAAAAAGCTTTCTATAAGGAGCAGTCAAATGAAAATGGAACAGATGGGAAAAAAGTAAGTAAACTGTTTATTACTTTGAAAGTAATCACCATAGCTGTTAATGCATTTATCCCATTGTGAGACAAGACGGTCAATGCCTTCATGGAAAAAATGTTTACAGCTGCCTTCTGTTACGCAATCAAGCCATAATTTTCATACATACACATATAAAAGATTTACTCTGAAGAGCCAAAGAAACCGGTACACCTGACTAATATCATGTAGCGCCCCTGTGAGCATGCAGAAGTGCCACATAACGATGTGGCATGGACTCGACTAATGTCTGAAGTAGTGCAGGAGAGAGTTGACAATATAAATCCTGCAGGGCTGTCCATAAATCTGTAAGAGTACAGGTGGGTGGAGATCTCTTCTGAACATTACAAACATCCCAGATATGCTCAATCATGTTAATGTCTGGGGAGTTTGGTGGGCAGTGGATATGTTTTTACTCAGAAAAGTGTTTCTGGAGCCACTCTGTAGCAATTCTGGATATGTGGGATGTCGCATCGTTGTGCTTGAACTGCCCAAGTCCGTTGGAATACACAAAGGACATGAATGGATGCAGGTCACCAGACAGGATACTTATGTACCTGTCACCTGTCAGAGTCGTATCTAGATGTATCAGGGGTCCCATATCACTCCAACTGCATACACCCCACACCATTAAAGAGCCTCCACTAGCTTGAACTGTCCACTGCTGACACACAGGGTCCATGGATTCATGATGTTGTCTCCATACCCATACATGTCCATCCTCTCGATACAATTTGAAATGAGACTTGTCCGACCAAGCAACATGTTTCCAGTCATCAACAGTCCAATGTCAGTGTTGATGGGCCAAGGCAAGGTGTAAAGCTTTGTGTCATGCAGTCATCAAGCATACATGAGTGGACCTTTGGCTCCGAAAGCACATATCAATGATGTTTCATTGAATGGCTCACATTCTGACACTTGTTGATGGCCCAGCATTGAAATCTGCAGCAATTTGTGGAAGGTTACACTTCTGTCACATTGAATATTTCTCTTCAATCATCATTGGTCTTGTTCTTACAGGATCTTTATCCAGTCACTGCTATGTCGGAGATTTGATGCTTTACCAGATTCCTGATATTCATGGTACGCTCGTGAAATGGTTGTACGGGAAAATCCCCATTTCATCCCTATCTCTGAGATGCTGTGTCTCACTGCTCATGTACTGACTATAACACCACATTCAAACTGATTTAAATCTTGATAACCTGCCATTGTCGCAGCAGTAAGCAATCTAACAACTGCGCCAGACACTTGTTGTCCTAAATAGGCATTGCTGACCGCAGTACCATATTCTGCCTGTTTACATGTCTCTGTATTTGAATACGCATGCCTATACCAGTTTCTTTGGCACTTCAATGTATATCCCGAACATTTAAACTTATGTTGAAGCATTTCACTTGAATTCATGTAAATCCATTTTATTAATTCTTTTGAAGTTGTACCAGCAATTATAATTTATAGTGTTATTAACTCTTTGAATGTAAGATCACTGTTCTTGTTCACTTAGAAACAGGTAAGAGACTTGGCAAATATGTGGTGTGGAATGGAAGCTCTTGGCAGAAGGGTTGCTGCTAAGGGACTTCAATTTTGTTTTGTAGTACTGCTGAAGGCAGAAGTATTATATGTTATTATTTCTGAGTGTAGAAATACATTTAACAGTACAGAAGCTACATTTATTGGAAGTTAGCTGAATAACAATCCTTTGTCCATTTAATATTTTTTGG
The DNA here is from genome assembly GCF_023864275.1 of Schistocerca cancellata. Taxonomy (NCBI): domain Eukaryota; kingdom Metazoa; phylum Arthropoda; class Insecta; order Orthoptera; family Acrididae; genus Schistocerca; species Schistocerca cancellata. Next base: position 345,605,887 of record NC_064629.1, on the reverse strand, counting down.
TATAAGGATGACAACTTGGGACTTAATGGAAGACAATAAGGCCAACAATGAACAAACGTAAGTACTAATTTAGAACAATAGATGTGATGTGGGAATCTCTACAAACTAACTACATAGGTCATTAAAGCAGCCAGTACTGAAGAATCCACGACACTTTATGACATTGTCTGGTATCATTACAATGTACGAAGAAATATTAATCAGACTTCTTTCAGAAGTTAAATGCAAAAAGAAACTAAAATTTACCATGAATGCAAAATCCAGTGAAATGAAAATGAAACAGAACAATCAAGACCTGTGAACAAAAGGACTGGAGAACAAAGAGGACATTACATACACAGAGAAGTAAAAGCTAAGTACATGATACCAATTTTTTTCTTTAATTATCTTCTTAGACAAAAAACAGTAACAAAAATTTTATTACTTGTGATATTAGTTTTTTGTGTGTGAAGTAATTCTGCTAACCTACTTCATTGATCATTTCAAAATGACATTGAAGGAGGAGGAAAGTGGCTCACTTGAGAACATCTTTGAGGAAGACAATTCAGGGTTAGGATTTCAGAATCAGAGTTTGGAAGATTCAGGGAACAAACTGTTGTTACATCAATTTATGCAAAAACTGAACACAGCTATAAATTTTTAGCACAAAACAGTAACTAACAAATTTCTGATGCCAACAAAACTTCAAACAATCTAATTTCTGAAACAAATAAATTTCCAATAAGAATGAAGCACTGAAAACTGAGTTAGGAAATAAGATTGCTGAAAGTTGTGATGGTGATAACTTGGGGGTAGGAAATCAGATTCTGGCATTCAGAGATGGACTAAGTGGACAAACTGAAACCACGAATTCAAAAATTAGACTTAAATGACAGAGTTACAAACACAGAATCCAGTGTTCACATTGTTAATCAAAAAGTAACTAACTGGAAGTAAATTTGTGGGGTGAAATTTTAGAAATAGATCCTAATTTTAATAATGAAATTGCAACTGTTAACATTACTTGTGAAAAAAATTTGTAATATTGAAAATACCATTTCAGAAAAAGATAATGGCTGTAAAAGTTGGTAGGCTGGTTGGTTTAAAAGAGGGGGGAAGGCACCAAACTGTGAGGTCATCGGTCCCTTGTTCCCAGTAAAATAATTACAAAATGGAAAGAAGAAAAGAAAGGAGACATACGGCACAATAACAAGAGAAAAGAAGAACCAGAAGAATGACAGAAGGACATCCAACACTACTATGGACAAAAACAGGAAAATAAAACCATAGAGAGAAGCAAGAAACAGGTAGAAGGGGTAAAAACAAGAGAGCAGATAACAGTGGCTGGCCGACCACGAGAATAAAAAGGAAAAGCCAGCCACTCCGTGACACATTAATACATCTACCCTAAAAGTATTACAGTGGAGAACACAAAGGGACAAAGAACATGTGCTAAAACTTATATAGAATGATAAAACCCACCGTCACGTATAAAACGTAAAACTAAATTAGCCGATGATGCACTGTCAGCTAAAATTAATGGCAACGAGTCCGGTAACTGAAGAGTCCATCACAAGTCAGCCAAAGATATGGGACACTGTCAGCTGGGCGCCGCACAGACACTGAGGTGGGTCACCACAGCACAGGAGGTAGCTGTGTGACACCCAAGCGTGGCCAATGCGGAGCCAACAGAGAACCACAGAGTCCCTGTGAGAGGCCCGCATGGAGGACTGCCACACATTCATAGTCTCCTCCATGGAATGCAGTTTGTTGTGCATGCTGAGGTTATGCCATTTCATCTCCCAAAGCCGTAATACCTTGCAGCATAGTACTGAACACAGGTCAGTTTCAGAGAAGCCAAGTTCCATAAGCGGTTTCCACATAGCCTGTTTGGCCAGCTTGTCGGCAAGTTCATTCCCTGGGATTCCATTGTGACCTGGGGTCCAGACAAAAACCACTGAACGACCGGACCGTTCCACGGCATAGATGGACTCCTGGATGGACGCTATCAAAGGGTGATGAGGGTAGCACTAATCAAGAGCTTGTAGGCTGCTCAAGGAGTCAGTACACAGAAGGAAAGCCTTCCCAGGGCATGAACAGATGTGTTCAAGAGCACGAGATATAGCCGCCAGCTCGGCAGTGAGAACACTGCAGACATCGGGCAAAGAATGCTGTGCAACACATCCTCCATGGACATACATGATGCCGACGCGAGCATCAGCCATCGAGCCATTGGTGTAAGCCACTTCATGGCCTCGGTACTTGTCAAGAATCGAGAGAAAGTAGCAGCAGAGAGCCGCGGGGTTAAATGAGTCCTTAGGGACATGTGAAAGGTCCAGGTGAAGCTGTGGCCTAGGTGTGCACCATGGAGGTGTATTTGAATGGACCTCAATTATAGGTGGTAAAGGCAAGGATTCCAGTTAAGAAAGAAGGGATCAGACACGAACTGTAACTGGAAGCCCTGACCTGGGCTGCCGATGCAGGAGATGAACCACCATGGATGGGAAAAGGAGACGGTGATTCAGACGCGCAGGAAAACTACAACGTGTGCTACTTAACTGGCCAGCAGCTGTGCATGCCTAACCTGCAATGGAGGCTTCCACAAGGACACTGGTCACCGGACTAGTCCTAAAAGCTCCTATTGCTGGGCAAACGCCACAGTGGTGCACTGGGTCGAGTAAATGCAATGCTGAATGTGCTACCGAACCATAAACCAGACTCCCATAGTCAAGGCAGGATTGAACAAGGGCTCTCTAGAGCTGCAACAGTGTAGAGTGATCTGCACCCCAGTTGGTGTTGCTCAGGCAGCGAAAGGTATTGAGATGCTGCCAGCACTTCCACTTAAGCTGATGAAGATGAGGAAGCCAAGTCAATTGGACATCAAAAACCAGTCCTAAGAATCGATATGGCTCAGCTACAGTGTGTGATCGTCATTAAAGTAAAGTTCTGGTTCTGGATGAACTGTACGATGCTGACAGAAGCGCATAACACACAACTTTGTGGCTGTAAACTGGAAACTGTGGGCTAGAGCCCATGACTGTGCCTTGTGGATGGCTCCTTGTAGGTGCCACTCAGCAGCACCAGTACTGGTGGAGCAGTATGAAATGCAGAAATTGTCTGAATACAGAGAAGGTGAGATGGACGACCCTACAGCTGCTGCTAGACCATTAATGGCCACTAAAAATAGAGAGACACTCAATACAGAGCCCTGTGGGACCCCATTCTCAAGGATATGGGGGAACTATGGGAGGCACCAACTTGGACACGGAAAGTACGAAGCGACTGGAAATTCTAGATAAAAATCGGAAGTGGGCCTCAGAGACCCCACTCGTATAATGTGGCAAGGATATGATGTCACCAGGTGGTGCAATACACTTTTCATATATCAAAAAAGATGTCAACCAGGTGCTGGCATTCTGGAAAAGGCTGTTCAGATGGCAGACTATAGGGACACAAGATTATCAGTGGTAGAGCAACCCTGGCGGAAGCTGCTCTGACATGGAGCCAGTAGGCCACGTGACTCCAGGACCCAACCCAACTGCCGACACACACCATACATTCCAGCAGCTTACAAAGAACGTTGGTGAGGCTGATGGGCTGATAGCTATCCGCATCAAGTGGGTTTTTACCAGGTTTGAGCACCGGAATGATGGCACTCTCCCGCCACTGCGATGGAAAGATGCCATTGCATCAGATTCAGTTGAAGATGACGAAGAGATGTCGCTTGTAGTCAGGTGAGAGATGTTTAATTATCTGACTGAGGATCCGATCTGGTCCAGGAGCTGTGCAGGGCAATGTGCAAGTGCACTGAGGAGCTCCCACTCTGTAAATGGGGTGTTATAGGATTCACTGTGGCGTGTAGTAAACGAGAGGACTTCCCCTTCCAGCCACCGTTTGGAAGTGCAAAAGGCTGGTGGATAATTCTCCCACGCAGAGGCTAGAGCACAGTGCTCAGCAGTCGTGTTTGCATCAGTATATAACATGCCATTTATGTTAACACCGGGAACACCTGTTGGGGTCTGGTACCCGAAAACATGTTTGAAATTTGCCCAGACTTGTGAAGGTGACGTATGGCACCCAATGGTCAAGATATATCTCTCCCAACTCTCTTGCTTCCGTCATTTGATAAGTTGGCGAACGCGAGCACGGAGCCATTTAAAGGCTATGAGGTGCTCCAGGGAAGGGTGCCACTTATGCCGCTGGAGAGCTCACCGATGCTCCTTAATTGCTTCAGCAACTTCCAGTGGTTACCACCAAGGGACTGTCTTTTGCCGGGGGCACCCTAAAGAGCGAGGGATCATTGTAGTCACCTGCTCAACCATCACATCGATGTTACCATGTGGGAGAGATTCAACAGTGACCACAGAGGTGAAAGTTTCCCAATCCGCCTTATTTAAAGCCCATCTGGGCAGGCGTCTGTGGGCTTGACATCGGGGCAGTGACAGGAAGATGGGGAAGTGGTCACTACCACACAGGTCATGGTGTGCTCCCCAGTGGATAGATGGGAGAAGTCCTGGGCTGCAAAAATTGATAAATCAATAGCCGAGTAACTACCTCGAGCCACACTGAAATGTGTGGCAGCCCCAGTATTAAAGAGGCAAAGGTCGAACTGAGACAGTAAAGTTTTGACATCTCTGCCTCAGCCAGTAAGCACGGTGCCACCCCACAAGGGGTTATGGGCATTAAAATCTCCTAAAAGCAGGAAAGATTTAGGGAGCTGATCAATCAATGCAGTTAATACATTCAGGGATACTACACCATCTGGAGAAAGATATACAATTGCAGACAGTTATTTCCTGCGTCGTCCTTATTCTGACAGCCACAGCTTCAAGAGGGGTTTGAAGGGGCACAAGTTCACTACAGACTGAGTTTAGGGCATAAATGCAAACTCCACCTGACACTCGATTTCAGTCGCTACAGTTCCTGTAGTATCCCTTACAGCCGTGGAGGGCAGGGGTCCGCATTGCCAGGAACCAAGTTCCCTGGAGGGCAATGCAGAAAGCGGGTGTGATACAATTAAGAACCGCAAAGACAAAATTTCAGGAAATTAAAGTAAGCAATAAATATAATAACATTGTGGAATCTATTACATTTCTAGGATCAAATCTGTATATGATTTTAAACTGGAATAGGTGTAGTGAGTACCTATCAAGTTAACTATGTTGCTTGCATTTGTAATGTAAAACTGATTCACCATCATCAACATGGACACAGGGAAAATTGCATAACACAGTTATTTTTAATCAGTAATAAGGAATGCCATTCTGTGCTATACATCCAAGGCAATTACATTCCCCTGTTATTTGAAAAGATTGCACTTTTGACTGTCCTCTTCATAAACATCTATAAGAAAATGATCATTTAACACACAAAACTAGAATTATTAGTGAAAAATCATTTTCATCATTCATATATTATAGAAGAAATAATTATATGTTTTATGTCTCCTATTCATTAATTTAAATTACATGCTCAGACTTTCCAGTATATGAGAATGCTAGTCATTAACAAATCAAAAAAGTTGAAACCACCTCATATAATTTTGCACTGAGTATAACTTAATCATTGCTAATACTTGGTTTAAGAATTATGACAGATTGTACATATGGAAGAGACTTGGAGACCAGTTGTGAGTATTACCGGACCATGTTTAAGTCACTCCTGCAAAATACTGACACAAATCTGCATCTACATCTACATATATACTCCGCTAGCCACCAAGCGGTGTGTGGCGGAGGGCAATATTCACGTGAAAGTCACATTCCCCCCCTCTGTTCCACTCGCGGATTGTGTGAGGGAAAAACGACTGTCTGAACGCCTCAGTACGAGCTCTAATTCCCCTTATCTTTAAATGATGATCATTGCACAATTTGAAAGTTGGTGGTAATAATAAATGTTCTACATCATCAGCGAAGATCAGATTTTGGAATTTAGTGACCAGCCCCTTCCATTTAGCGTGTCGTCTATCTGCAAGTGTGTCCCAATTCAAACTTTCTAAGATATTTGTAACGCTCATGCGATGGCTAAATGTACCAGTCACGAATCTTACCACTCTTCTTTGGACCTTCTCAATCTCTTGAATCAGACACAACTGGCAAGGGTCCCATACAGATGAACAATACTCTAAGACTGGATGAACTAACGTATTGTAAGCAATTTCCTTTGTTGAAGGACTGCATCACTTCAGGTTTCTACCAATAAACCAGAATCTAGATTTCATCTTACCCGTTACTTGTGTAATCTGATCGTTCCATTTGAGATCATTTTGAATAGTCACACCCAGATACTTGACAGATGTTACTGCTCCAAAGACTGGGCATTTATTTTGTACTCGTACATTAATGGGGATTTTTGCTTTGTTATTCATAGTAGGTTGCACTACTAATATTGAGAGATAACTGCTAACTAATATTGACAGATAACTGCCAGTCATTACATGACGCATTTATTTTCTGCAAATCCTCATTGATTTGTTCACAACTTTCGTGTGATACTACTTTGCTGTAGACTACAGCATCATCAGCAAACAGTCTAATGCCACTGTCAATACCATCAACCAGATCGTTTATGTAAATCGTAAAAAGCAGCGGACCTATTACGCTGCCATGGGGCACACCTGATGTTACGTTCGTTTCTGTTGAAGTCTCCCCTTTCAGAACGACATACTGGTCTCTGTCTGTTAGAAAACTTTCTATCCAACCACATATGTCATCGGATAGACCATAAGCGCACACTTTTTGGAGGAAGCGACACTGCGGAACTGAGTCGAATGCCTTTCGAAAGTCGAGGAATATGGCATCAACCTGGGAGCCAGTATCTAGAGCCTGTTGTATATCATGCACAAAGAGGGACAGCTGTGTCTTGCATGACTGCTGTTTCCTAAAACTGGGCTGGTTTCTGCAGATGAGCATCTCAAAGTTTAGAAAGGTCTTTATATCTAAACACAAAATATGTTCCATGATTCTGCAACAAATCAATGTCAGTGAAATTGGCCAGTAATTATGTGGATCCGATTTTCTACCCTTTTTATAGTTTGTTATGACCTGGGCCTTCTTCCAGTCCCATGGAACCTTCCGCTGTTCCAATGATCTGTGATAGATGATGGATAAGAATGGTGCCATATTTGTAGCATAGTCAACATAAAATCTTATGGGGATACCGTCTAGGCCAGATGCCTTCCTAAACACTGTGTCAGCCATCCTTGCATTTGTTCGATAATTGAAAGGGGGAATGGTGTTGCAGTCCTCTACCGTAAACGAGTTTTTGAAAGCTAGGTTTAGAATTTCGGCCTTCTGTTTATCATCATCAGTTACATTACCCATACTGTCAGCAAGAGAAGGTATTGAATTATTAGTAGCATTCATAGATTTTACGTACGATCAAAATTTTTTGGGTTATTTTTAGAATCTGCAGATAAAATATTGCAAATACTTTACATCAGTAGAAGCTGACCACGGGGAAGATCAGTTCACATTCCAGGGAAATGTAAGAATACCTGGGGCAGTACTGACCTTATGACCAATCTTAGAAGATTGTATTGTATTGTATGGAACCAGGGACCTAGAAATGACAGAGAGGCTTCGCCCTCGCCGTAGCCCTCAGTGATTCACAACGCCACAACAGGCTACAGCAGTCCACATACCCCACTGCCGCCCCACACCGAACCCAGTGTTATTGTGGAGTTCAGCCCCCACTGGACCCCCCCCCCCTCGCCCCCCTCCCAGGAACATCTGACACCAGACAAGTGTAAACCCAGTGTTTGCGTGGTAGAGTAATTATGGGGTACGCGTATGTGGAGAAAGTGTTTACACAGCAATGGTCGACATAGTGTAACTGAGGTGGAATAAGGGGAACTAGCATGCATTCGCCAAGACAGATGGAAAATCACCTCAAAAACCATCCACAGACTGGCCAGGACACCAGACCTCGACATTAATCTGCTGAGTGGATCCATGCTGGGGACCAGCACACCTTCCCGCCCTAAAAGCAGTGCATTAGACCGCGGCTAACCGGGTGGGCCAATCTTAGAAGATACTCTGAAGAAGAAAGGCAAACCTATATTTATAGAATTTGAAGATTTAGAGAAAGCTGATGATTTTAATTAAATTTGAGGCCACAGCTGTGACAAATTACTTAAATGATTGGATCCCACTCATAAATTTCACTTTATTTGTTGTACTACTACACAATTTCTGCCTTAGGACAATTTCAAGGACATGATAAAAATAACTAATACAAATTCAGTGATGCAAAAATCAGTTAAAAATTGAACACAGTGACAAACCAAGTCATAAAAGATGCCACGATTAATAGAAACCTATTTAACAATACATTTGTCAAAAATCAGTGATGGTACAGTATGCCACACTAGTCTCTTTCACATGTAGCATCTGAAGTGTGTCCACAGCTGCCATTGTACGTGTGGGTGCAAATGTCATAGTTGTATTAAAAGAATGTGCCACTAGTACCATTAATACAGCTACATGTAACAAATTTAAAATTTATGAATTACCAAATAGCATCACAATTGACTTATATGTTATGCTCAGACATTAGTTAATGTTAACATGGCGCTTCCAAAAATACTGTGTCAAAGAACTTACCCTAAAACAATAAAGCAGGAATGATGTACATGAGTGTCATGCATAGTCTATGTTTAATTAGTTCCTTCATATAGGGTTATGGGTAATGGGACAAGTTTAATTAAATTTCTAGATGTACAAGCTATCGGTCAAATAAGATAACTACAATACAATATTTGCACTTACAAGTACAACGGCTGTGGACACTCTCCAAATGCTACATGTGCAAGAGCCTAGTATGGCATAACATGTCATAGCCAATTTTTGACAAATGTATCAACTACAAACACATAGCAAATGCCTATTAATCTCAGCAAATTTTATGATTCAATTTGTCACTGTGTTTAGATTGTAACCGATTTTTGATGCATTGACTTCTTATCAGTTCTTCTGATCACAATACTTCAATATAGCTGACAGAAGAAATTTTGTAGTAGTAAAATGAATAAAATTAAATTGACTTATATGTGAGATGAAGTCATTTAAAAAATTAGAGAAAGCTTTGGATAATGTTGACTGGAATATACTCTTTAAAATTCTGAAGGTAGTGGGAAAAAAGTACTTGGAGAGATAGGTATTTATAACTTCTACACCAACCAGACTGTAGTTATAAGAATCAAAGGGCATGGAAAGAGAATCAGTAGTTGAAAAGGGAGTGAGACAGTGTTTTAACTTACCCCTGATGTTTTTCAATTGACACACTGAGCACGCTGTGAAGGACACAAAGGAGAAATTTGGAAAGGGAATCAAACTTCAGAGAAAAGCAATAAAAAAAATTAAGGTTTCTGATGACACTGAAATTTTGTCAGGGATGGCACAGGACTTGGAAGACCAGTTGAACAAAACAAATAGTGTTTTGAAAAGAGGCCATAAAATCAACATTAACAAAAGAAAACAAGGTAATGGAATGTCACGAAATTCAATCAAGTGATGTTGAGGGAATGAGGGCAGAAAATGACATATTAAAAGCAGTAGATGTGATTTGGTATTTGGGCAGCAAAATAACTGACGACTACCAAAGTACGCAGCATATAAAATTCAAACTGGCAATACCAAGAAAAGTATTTCTGTTAGCATCATATGTAAATATAAATAAATAACAAATAAATGAATTTTGTGAAGGTATCTGTGTTGAGTGTAATCTTGTATGGAAGTGAAACATATTCAATAAACCAAAATAGTTCACAGGAGGTGAGAGTCGGAGATTCTGAAATGTGGTGCTACAGGCAAATGCTGAAGGTTGGATAGACTGAATAGCTAATGACGGGGTGCTGCACTGAACTGGGAAGAAAATAAATTTGTGGTGGAGTTAGACTAAAGGATGGGATCAGTTGGTAACACATGTTTTGAGGCATCAAGAAACCATTGATTTGGTAATTTAAGGAAGCATGAGGAGGGGAGGGAGGGGGGCGGGCAATTTCAGGGGGAGGCCAAGGATTGACTACAGTAAGCAGGTTCAAATGGATGTAGACTGCGGTAGTTATGCAGAGATGCAGAGGCTTGCAAATGATGACTAGTATAGAGAGCTGCACCAAGCTGGACTTTGCAATGAATACCACAATAACTAAACTGCTCCACTTTATCGTCATTTTTTCCTGTTTTCCTTCATTCCTTAGTTGCTTCAAAATTTGTGGAGGTATATCCTGTCCATACAACTTATTGAAGCCAGCTTATTTCCATGTGCATTTTGCTTCTTTCATTTGTGAAGCATCTTCAGAGGTGATTTCCAGTGCTGTTAGCCCATTTGTGTGGTCCTGGAGATGTGTTCATTAGTCTCCATGCTCCAGTTGATCGATTTCTGCCATTCTTTCACTCACATTTGATTCAACACATCACAGACACCACTTGCATTTTACATTTTGTGTTTAACATGTGTGTGTTTTCGGTGTGTAGTGTTGCCACTTCATTAGCCAGAATTTTATACAAGTTATGACACTGCAGATGGATCCTCTCCATCTGTGATTTTTTTCTACTCCCATAAATAACCATTTCTTTTTTTCTAATTTTCATATAATTTCAAATACATTAATCTATTGACATGCAACATCCATATAAAACTCTCAAGATCCTATTTATACTGAATTTTACTTAAATTTATCACTCTGAGTCTCATTTCAAGTGTTCTGAGTCCAACTGTGTAATTAGTTTTCATTACTACACAGTTAATTTAAAGTTAAAGCTAGCACTACAGTAAAAACCTATGAGCTAATACTTATATATGAGAAAGGTGACCTGCACTACTTGAAAGTTAATCATTCTGGTTTTCCAGTAAAGTGCTTTAAATTACCTAAAACTAATTATCTTCCACCATAATTAACATCAAATTTCATAACCAGTACTATTTTCCAGCATAGATTTTGTTATAACTACTGTTTTCACTGCACAACCACATTTTTGTCTGGCTGTATGATCACTAAAATGGCATTTTATGTACAAATCAATTATGGAAGTGTATCAAAAATGCTGCTATATAACTGAATAAATATAAAATTTTGACACTCTCCACACCCACAGTGAGTAATCACTGTGTGGATCTATAGGACACATATCCAATAAGTAAACAAAGAAATAACAAGAAGATTATAAGAGACAATTGAGAACAGTCACATGCAAAGGAAACAAAATCAATTTTCATGCAAGAAAAACTTCTTTAACACTTTACTAAGTTCATATAATAAAGTAGAAACTGTGATAACACATTGCAAGAAAGAATATGCTCCAGAAATAATATATGTCTGATACTGGGGACAATGCCTTAAAACAGTGTGTTTCGCATGTGTTATAAGCACTGTGTCTGACATTACATGAGAATAATTACCAGAGTGGTGGGATCCAATTGTCAGTAACACTGTGGCCTATTCCCTGGACTCTGGCAAGTTGGCGCATCAGTTTCAGCCAAACTAAATTACTTAGGAGAGGCCTAGGAAGGAAATATGAGCAAATCATTGCACCACTTTAGCACTTCAGGCTGGTGTGTCAGTAGGATCTGCTCACAGATCTGTGTCCAAATGCTGAAACCTTACATGCAGTGCATGATGGAGAGGCTGAGTCTCAAATGCTCCTAGAAAATAGAGTGCTAAGTGGAGAAATTGGAATGTTGTCAACATATTCTTCTGTTTAGGTTCAATAGAGAGGTGACAGCAGTGGAGGCAGCCAGAAACATTTTTGCCGTGCATGGGGATAATGCCACTGGACAGAGAATGGCAAAAAAGGGAGAACCGATAGAGGTACTCAAAGTACCCTCTGCCACACACCTTCCGGTGGCTTGCAGAGTATGGATGTAGATGTAGATGAAAATGGTTTCCTCATTTTAAGGAGGATTGTTTTGACATTAGTGACTCTCCACATTCAAGAAGACTTTCGGGGTTTGCTGAAGATTGTTTAAACATATTAATCCATAATGATCCATGTCAGTATGTTCAAGAACTGGCAAATGTAATGAACTGTAATCATTCCACAATCACACGACATTTGCATGCAATGGGGAACATTCAAAATTTGGTTGTATGTGTGCCGCACCCAGTACAAAGAGCTGGTGCACCCACAATACATAATGTTATGTATCTGGTGGAACAGCGACAGTGTGGTGTACTATGAATAGCTTCCCTGGGCTGGAAGCATCACTGCTGACATTTAGCCAAGAACAACGACCAGAAAGACTGTGTGAAGTGATGCTACTCCATGATAATGCCCGCCCATTATGCTAGACTGACAAAAAACACTACTCAGGATCTGGAGTGGGAAGTCATTCCACACCCACCTCATTCACTTGATCTTTCACTCTCAGAATTTTGCCTCTTCCATTCTTTATTGAACAACCTTCAAGGAATTTCTTTTCCAGCTTAAAATGAACTCCAAACATGGCTCAATGAGTTCTTTGCCTCAAAACCATGTGATTTCTACAGTCACACGATCAAAAAGTTACGCCAGTGTTGGAAGATTGTTGTAATTAATGAAGGAGAATATATTACTGATGACTAAAGTCTCTGTTATGTGCATTTGTCATTTTCATTAAACTTATGGATAAACACTTCGAACCTATGCACCAACCTAATAGTTGTACTCTTCGCTGTAATCGGAACCTAAGTCCTAGCCCATCTGTCCTTCAGGTTGCAGAAAAGATCAATGTTGTGTCCTGGTTCGCAGTTGCAGTGACTGACAGGAAATATTTCCAAATTGTATGGGTGAATGGGAGATGATTCCAGTTGTTTAGTTAAGGTCTGTGTTATTAGAGACATAACACATGTTCCAGAAATCCCTGCATCTTTATGTAGTTGGTAGAAATATTTATCTGTTGCAGAAACTACTCTTGCGATCACACCATGTTTCCTCCGATTGTTGTTCCTGCCTTCTGCCCATATGATGTGAAAGGCTGTTTGACAACTGATTTCCATTGCAAGCAGGCTGATACGGCAGGAAAAAGAAAAGGTTCAATTAAGATTTAACCTCCACACATTGTGGGTACTCAGATATTCACAGGCCAATTTGAACATATAATAATCTCAAGAGATAAGGGTGAACATAGCAGGAAATTAAACCTCATACAGGAACGGCACAATTCCAGAGATGCTACATGGTCTCACTATTAACCTATAATTTTCCCAGATGTGCAGTCTCTCCACACGGCAAAGTCATTGCCAGTAGTTTGAAATTGGGGATGGAGACTCAAGATAGTGCTCCCTCACTGACAACAATGGGATGTTCAAAAAGACGAGAGAAATCCTGATTATGCCCAGTTTTTCTTGTGACTGATATCCTGCAATGTGAGAAAACAAGTCTGCATGCATGTCCAAAGGAACACTGCATTGTACTTCTGAACAACACAGGCACTGCAATATCATAAACATGCTAGCATTATGGAGATGCTTAGGAAACTCATTGAGGGAAGGCAATGTTCTTTTCAAGGAACACTATAGAGAAAACTTGTAAAATCAATGTGCACTCCTACAGCAAGTGCTTAAATATTTGTTAAGTAAGTTGAGTGGAATGTGCCATACACAAAAGTGGCCACTCTACCTTTAACCCTACACCCACAGAAGTCATACTTCAGTGGAGATTGTATCTCGTTAGCATATTCGCAGCACAGTAAATTTGAAATGTCTCCCCCCCCCCCGCCAAGACAAAAACACATGAGAGTCTCCCCTGTGCAGAGGGTTTCATATTCTCTGCAAGTGTTATAAACCATTGACATTCCATTCTTCAGTCTTTCTCTCCTCTGAAAGGGAGAGTCTGTAGGAGTACGTTTATGATACACAGTTTTCTTATAAGAATTATACATTTCACCATAGAAGAAACTGAGATGAACCATCTGTAGTAGTTAGATTGCTTGATAATTTAATAATTAAAAAGTTGAACAAGAGCCTGGAGGTAATATTTTAAGTTCCTGGCTTAATTGCCTACTAATTTTGTTTCTTTGACATAGTTCCAGATTTGTAAGTCATTAATTTTATTAAGAAAGTGGGTAACCATTGAATGTAAGTATTTTTAGGCTTGTTTCCCTCCTTAGTTCAAAGGTACACCAGGTGAGAGGTCATTTGGCAGTTCAATGGGGTATATGTATTTCTGGCTTGCTTTCTGCCAAAACTGGCAGTTCAACAGGGTATACGTATCTCTGGCTTGCTTTCTGCCAAAACTCTGTTTGTGCATACTATATAGGTGAGAAATGGTGTCATCTATGCTTGTATCTGGCACCAATTCTGTTTAAGGGATGCATCAAGTTGACTCTTCCTCATTTTGCTAATTTTTCTCAAACTATTCACTACATCCACATCAGTGTAGAAGCTCACGCATTGCTCTGGGTCATGTGCAGTCGAGACCAATCGAAACAGAAAGCTAGAGCAGCACTCTCTCCTATTTGTATTGAACTTTGACTGCTCATGTGCAGAGTCACATCTAGAAGCCCTTCAATACAAAATCACTTGTAAACTGTGATTAATTTTGCAAGTATTAAGACAGGTTACGATCATGATAAACCAGGAAACTGGAGCCACAAATCTCCACCACCTACAGACCATGTAATTGAGCCAAACTCATATTCTACTTCTACAAGTGAGACTCTCTCTCTCTCTCTCTCTCTCTCTCTCTCTCTCTCTCTCTCTCCCCATCTACAACTATACTCCACAAGCTATCTTCTGTGTGTGGCAGAGGGTACTTTGTGTCTTCCTGCTCCAGTCATAAATAGTTCATAGGAAAATGACTGCTGGTAAGCCTACATGTAGGCTCAAATCTCTCTGATTTTATCTTCTTGGTCTTTTCATGAGATATTCATAGGAAGAAGCAGTATACTGGCTAACTCTTCCAGAAACATACACTCTTGGAACTTTAATAATAAACCACATCTTGATGCAGAATGCCTCTCTTACAGTGTCTGCAACTGGACTTGGCTGAGCAGCTCAGTGACACTTTCGCACTTACTAAATGAACCTGTAATGAAAAGGGCTGCTGTTCTTAGGATCTTCCCTATTTCCTCCATCAATCAGATCTGGTACAGATCCAAAACTGATGAGCAATATTCATGTATTGGTCAAACAAGTGTTTTGTGAGGTACTTCCTTTGTTGATGGAGTACATTTCATAAAGATTCTTCCAATGATTCTCAGTCTGGCATTTATGTGGTCATTCCACTTCGGATTGTTCCATATGCATACTTCTAGATATTTTATGGAAGTAACTGCTCCCAGTGATTGATTTGCAATCATGTCATCATACAGCATAGGCTATTTCTGTCTATGTATACACGGTGTGCTCCCTGCCGCCGTTGGATAAGCAGCTGCCAGCAAAAAGTCGTATACTCCTAGCTCACTCATTTGTTACATAGTTTAATTCTTAATTTCTTTGCGTGTTTTTGGTACTTGCATTGTTTAATTCATAAATTTCGGGCGTATTATAGTATTTGAGAGTTGTAGCATCGCATTTTAGTACCCGAATAGTGTAAAATTGCGTAGTCTCCTTCCGCCGCCGAGCAGTGTGTCAGCAGTGCGCAAGTAGCAGCATTACTGCATTTACTAGGCAATCTTGTATTTTAATAACCGTTTAAATTTTGTGTCAATCTGTTTGCGCTCTCTGTAGATTAGTTCAAACGTTCGTTGCACAACAGTTTTTAGCATGGATAGGGACTGCAAATGCTGTGTTCGGATGCAGGCTGAGTTGGCATCCCTTCGCTCCCAGCTTCAGGCAGTGTTGGCTTCGGTCACACAGCTTGAGGCTGTTGCCAATGGGCATCACTGTGGGGGTCTGGATGGGGGTTTGTCGGAGACGGCCAGCTCGTCCCACGCATCCCCCGACCGGACTAAGACTGTGGTTGCCCGGGATACTGCCCGCATTGAGGCTGATCCCTCGCCTGTGGTAGAGTGGGAGGTCGTCTCAAGGTGTGGCAGGAGGCGAAAGACATTCCGGAGGGCTGAACGGAAGGCCTCTCCAGTTTGTCTGACGAACCAGTTTCAGGCTCTGTCTCAGGCTGATACTGATCTTCCGCCTGACATGGCTGCTTGTCCTGTTCCAGAGGTTGCCCCTCAGTCTGCAAGATCCGGGCGGTCGCAGAGGGTGGGCTTACTGGTAGTTGGGAGCTCCAACGTCAGGCGCGTAATGGGGCCCCTTAGGGATATGGCAGCAAGAGAGGGGAAGAAAACCAATGTGCACTCCGTGTGCATACCGGGGGGAGTCATTCCAGACGTGGAAAGGGTCCTTCCGGATGCTATGAAGGGTACAGGGTGCACCCATCTGCAGGTGGTCGCTCATGTCGGCACCAATGATGTGTGTCGCTATGGATCGGAGGAAATCCTCTCTGGCTTCCGGCGGCTATCTGATTTAGTGAAGACTGCCAGTCTCACTAGCGGGATGAAAGCAGAGCTCACCATCTGCAGCATCGTCGACAGGACTGACTGTGGACCTTTGGTACAGAGCCGAGTGGAGGGTCTGAATCAGAGGCTGAGACGGTTCTGCGACCGTGTGGGCTGCAGATTCCTCGACTTGCGCCATAGGGTGGTGGGGTTTCGGGTTCCGCTGCATAGGTCAGGAGTCCACTACACGCAACAAGTGGCTACACGGGTAGCAGGGGTTGTGTGGCGTGGGCTGGGCGGTTTTTTAGGTTAGATGGCCTTGGGCAAGTACAGAAAGGGCAACAGCCTCAACGGGTGCGGGGCAAAGTCAGGACATGCGGGGACCAAGCAGCAATCGGTATTGTAATTGTAAACTGTCGAAGCTGCGTTGGTAAAGTACCGGAACTTCAAGCGCTGATAGAAAGCACCGAAGCTGAAATCGTTATAGGTACAGAAAGCTGGCTGAAGCCAGAGATAAATTCTGCCAAAATTTTTACAAAGGTACAGACAGTGTTTAGAAAGGATAGATTGCATGCAACTGGTGGTGGAGTGTTCGTCGCTGTTAGTAGTAGTTTATCCTGTAGTGAAGTAGAAGTGGATAGTTCCTGCGAATTATTACGGGTGGAGGTTACACTCACAACCGAGCTAGGTTAATAATTGGCTCCTTTTACCGACCTCCCGACTCAGCAGCATTAGTGGCAGAACAACTGAGAGAAAATTTGGAATACATTTCACATAAATTTTCTCAGCATGTTATAGTCTTAGGTGGAGATTTCAATTTACCAGATATAGACTGGGACACTCAGAGGTTTAGGACGGGTGGTAGGGACAGAGCATCGAGTGACATTATACTGAGTGCAATATCCGAAAATTACCTCGAGCAATTAAACAGAGAACCGACTCGTGGAGATAACATCTTGGACCTACTGATAACAAACAGACCCGAACTTTTTGACTCTGTAAGCGCAGAACAGGGAATCAGTGATCATAAGGCCGTTGCAGCATCCCTGAATATGGAAGTAAATAGGAATATAAAAAAAGGGAGGAAGGTTTATCTGTTTAGCTAGAGTAATAGAAGGCAGATTTCAGACTACCTAACAGATCAAAACGAAAATTTCTGTTCCGACACTGACAATGTTGAGTGTTTATGGAAAAAGTTCAGGGCAATCGTAAAATGCGTTTTAGACAGGTACGTGCCGAGTAAAACTGTGAAGGACGGGAAAAACCCACCGTGGTACAACAACAAAGTTAGCAAACTACTGTGAAAGCAAAGACAGCTTCACTCAAAGTTTAAACGCAGCCAAAACCTCTCAGACAAACAGAAGCTAAACGATGTCAAAGTTAGCGTAAGGAGGGCTATGCGTGAAGCCTTCAGTGAATTCGAAAGTAAAATACTAGGTACCGACTTGACAGAAAATCCTAGGAAGTTCTGGTCTTACGTTAAATCAGTAAGTGGCTCGAAACATCATGTCCAGACACTCCGGGATGATGATGGCATTGAAACAGAGGATGACAAGCGTAAAGCTGAAATACTAAACACCTTTTTCCAAAGCTGTTTCACAGAGGAAGACCGCACTGCAGTTCCTTCTCTAAATCCTCGCACCAACGAAAAAATGGCTGACATTGAAATAAGTGTCCAAGGAATAGAAAAGCAACTGGAATCACTCAACAGAGGAAAGTCCACTGGACCTGACGGGATACCAATTCGATTCTACACAGAGTACGCGAAAGAACTTGCCCCCCTTCTAACAGCCGTGTACCGCAAGTCTCTAGAGGAACGGAAGGTTCCAAATGATTGGAAAAGAGCACAGGTAGTCCCAGTCTTCAAGAAGGGCCGTCGAGCAGATGCGCAAAACTATAGACCTATATCTCTGACGTCGATCTGTTGTAGAATTTTAGAACATGTTTTTTGCTCGAGTATCATGTCGTTTTTGGAAACCCAGAATCTACTACACTCCTGGAAATTGAAATAAGAACACCGTGAATTCATTGTCCCAGGAAGGGGAAACTTTATTGACACATTCCTGGGGTCAGATATATCACATGATCACACTGACAGAACCACAGGCACATAGACACAGGCAACAGAGCATGCACAATGTCAGCACTAGTACAGTGTATATCCACCTTTCGCAGCAATGCAGGCTGCTATTCTCCCATGGAGACGATCGTAGAGATGCTGGATGTAGTTCTGTGGAACGGCTTGCCATGCCATTTCCACCTGGCGCCTCAGTTGGACCAGCGTTCGTGCTGGACGTGCAGACCGCGTGAGACGACGCTTCATCCAGTCCCAAACATGCTCAATGGGGGACAGATCCGGAGATCTTGCTGGCCAGGGTAGTTGACTTACACCTTCTAGAGCACGTTGGGTGGCACGGGATACATGCGGACGTGCATTGTCCTGTTGGAACAGCAAGTTCCCTTGCCGGTCTAGGAATGGTAGAACGATGGGTTCGATGACGGTTTGGATGTACCGTGCACTATTCAGTGTCCCCTCGACGATCACCAGTGGTGTACGGTCAGTGTAGGAGATCGCTTCCCACACCATGATGCCGGGTGTTGGCCCTGTGTGCCTCGGTCGTATGCAGTCCTGATTGTGGCGCTCACCTGCACGGCGCCAAACACGCATACGACCATCATTGGCACCAAGGCAGAAGCGACTCTCATCGCTGAAGACGACACGTCTCCATTCGTCCCTCCATTCACGCCTGTCGCGACACCACTGGAGGCGGGCTGCACGATGTTGGGGCGTGAGCGGAAGACGGCCTAACGGTGTGCGGGACCATAGCCCAGCTTCATGGAGACGGTTGCGAATGGTCCTCGCCGATACCCCAGGAGCAACAGTGTCCCTAATTTGCTGGGAAGTGGCGGTGCGGTCCCCTACGGCACTGCGTAGGATCCTACGGTCTTGATGTGCATCCGTGCGTCGCTGCAGTCCGGTCCCAGGTTGACGGGCACGTGCACCTTCCGCCGACCACTGGCGACAACATCGATGTACTGTGGAGACCTCACGCCCCACGTGTTGAGCAATTCGGCGGTACGTCCACCCGGCCTCCCGCATGCCCACTATACGCCCTCACTCAAAGTCCGTCAACTGCACATACGGTTCACGTCCACGCTGTCGTGGCATGCTACCAGTGTTAAAGACTGCGATGGAGCTCCGTATGCCACGGCAAACTGGCTGACACTGACGGCGGCGGTGCACAAATGCTGCGCAGCTAGCGGTTCCTGGTGTGTCCGCTGTGCCGTGCGTGTGATCATTGCTTCTACAGCCCTCTCGCAGTGTCCGGAGCAAGTATGGTGGGTCTGACACACCGGTGTCAATGTGTTCTTTTTTCCATTTCCAGGAGTGTATGTAGGAATCAACATGGATTCCGGAAACAGCGATCGTGTGAGACCCAACTCGCTTTATTTGTTCATAAGACCCAGAAAATATTAGATACAGGCTCCCAGGTAGATGCTATTTTCCTTGACTTCCGGAAGGCGTTCGATACAGTTCCGCACTGTCGCCTGATAAAGTAAGAGCCTACAGAATATCAGACCAGCTGTGTGGCTGGATTGAAGAGTTTTTAGCAAACAGAACACAGCATGTTGTTATCAATGGAGAGACGTCTACAGACGTTAAAGTAACCTCTGGCATGCCACAGGGGAGTGTTATAGGACCATTGCTTTTCACAATATATATAAATGACCTAGTAGATAGTGTCGGAAGTTCCATGAGGCTTTTCGCAGATGATGCTGTAATATACAGAGAAGTTGCAGCATTAGAAAATTGTTGCGAGATGCAGGAAGATCTGCAGCGGATAGGCACTTGGTGCAGGGAGTGTCAACTGACCCTTAACATAGACAAATGTAATGTATTGCGAATACATAGAAAGAAGGATCCTTTATTGTATGATTATATGATAGCAGAACAAACACTGGTAGCAGTTACTTCTGTAAAATATCTGGGAGGATGCGTGCGGAACGATTTGAAGTGGAATGATTATATAAAATTAATTGTTGGTAAGGCGGGTACCAGGTTGAGATTCATTGGGAGAGTCCTTAGAAAATGTAGTCCATCAACAAAGGAGGTGGCTTACAAAACACTCGTTCGACCTACACTTGAGTATTGCGCATCAGTGTGGGATCCGTACCAGATCGGGTTGACGGAGGAGATAGAGAAGATCCAAAGAAGAGCGGCGCGTTTCGTCACAGGGTTATTTGGTAACCGTGATAGCGTTATGGAGATGTTTAACAAACTCAAGTGGCAGACTCTGCAAGAGAGGTGCTCTGCATCGCGGTGTAGCTTGCTCGCCAGGTTTCGAGAGGGTGCGTTTCTGGATGAGGTATCGAATATATTGCTTCCCCCTACTTATACCTCCCGAGGAGATCACGAATGTAAAATTAGAGAGATTAGAGCACACACGGAGGCTTTCAGACAGTCATTCTTCCTGCGAACCATACGCGACTGGAACAGGAAAGGGAGGTAATGACAGTGGCACGTAGAGTGCCCTCCGCCACACACCGTTGGTTGGCTTGCGGAGTATAAATGTAGATGTAGATGTAGAATATGCTACATTTGTTTATGTTGAAGGTCACTTGGCAATCCCTGCACCAAGCATTTATCCTCTGTAAGTCTTCCTACATTTTACTACAATTTTCTAACATCAGGACTTCTCTCAACAGTATCATCCAGGAAATGTCTGCCCCCGGTAGCTGAGTGGTCAGTGCTACAGAATGTCAATCCTAAGGACCTGGGTTCGATTCCCGGCTGGGTCTGAGATTTTCTCCACTCAGGGTCTGGGTGTTGTGTTGTCCTCATCATCATCATTTCATCCCCATAGACCTGCAAGTCGCCTAAGTGGTGTCAAATCAAAAGACTTGCACCTGGTGAACAGTCTACCCGACGAGAGGCCCTAGTCACACGACATTTACATTATATCCAGGAAATGCCGGATGGAACTTCCAACATTACCTTCCAGTTTGTTTACATATATTGTGAAAAGGAATGGTCCTGTAACCCTCCCTTCAAGCAAACACAAAATTACTTTTTCATCTGAAGACCTCTCTCTGTTGAGAATGACATGCTGCGTTCTGTTTGCTAGAAACTCACCAATTCATTCACATAGTTGGTCTGATATTCCATTCACCTGTATTTTGTACATTAGACAGCAGTGCAAAACTGTACTGCATGCCTGCTGGAAGTCAAGGAACACAGTATCTATCTTGTCACCTATATATACTGCTTTCTGGGTCTCGGGGGCAAACAGAGTGAGCTGGGTTTTACATGATTGTTGTTTTTGGAACTTATGTTGATTCCCACAGAGGAGATTTTCAATCTCCAAAAATGTCATAATATGCGAGTATAAAACATTCCAAATTCTGCAACAGGCCGACGTCACAGACATGGGCCTATAGTTAGTGCACCTGCTCGAGGACCCTTCTTGAAAATGGGATGACCTGCACCTTTTTCCAATCATTAGAAACACTTCACTCCCCCAGAGACCTATTGCACACTGCTGCTATATGAGGGGCAAGTTCTTTTGCATACTCTACATATAATTAAATTGGTATCCCATCAGGTCCATTGGTCTTTAACTATTGAGCAATTTCAGTTGCTTCTCTATACCTTGGTCACTTATTTCAATATCTGTTATTTTGTTGTTTCTGTGATGATTTACAGTGCAGTCTTCCTCTGAGAAGAAGTTTTGGAAAGAGATGTTCACTATTTTGGCCTTTTCTGTATCATCCTCTGTTTCAATGCCATTGTGGTCAGAGTGTGTCTGGACAGAGGGCTTCAATCAATTCACTAATTTAATGTAAGATCAATCAAAACTTCTTACGACTTTCTGTGAAGTCTGTAGATAGAATTTTACTTTTGAATTCATTGAGCACTTCAGTCATGGCCCTCCTGATGCTAATTTTGGCTTTATTTAGTTTTTGTTTGCCTGTGAGGATTTAGCTACATTTAAATTTGCAGTCATCTGCTTTCATAGCACCTTTCTAACATGGTTGTCAAACCATGGCTTGTCTTTTCCATCCTTCATAAATTCATTTGGCACATACCTGTCTAAAGTGTATTGTACAATGCTTTTGAACTTAGCCCATTGATGCTCAACATTGTCAGTGCTGGAGATGAAATTTTCACGTTGACTTGTCAGATAACCTCAAATCTGTTTTTATATTTTCCTGTTTACAGCTGTATTCAGCGATGCTGTAATGGCCCTATGAACATGGATTCTATGCTGAATCAAAAAGCTCGGATCTGTTTGTGACTAGCTGGTCTAAGAAGTTACCTTCGTGAGTTGGTTCTTTCATTTCATTTCAAGGTAATTTCTCACACTAAGTCACTCACTCACTCATTCATTCCTACTTCCCTCTCTCTCTCTCTCTCTCTCTCTCTCTCTCTCTCTCTCTCTCTCTCTCTCTCTCTCTCCATGGACCTTATTTGAAAGACCTCAATCTTCTCTTTCAAGCAAACATTTTACATTATCTGAAAACTTAATATTTCAAAAGTTATTTTTAATTCAAAATTTGTGTTTTTCAGAATTTTCCAGTCTTAAAATAAGGTTATTTCCAAAATCCATTGTTACAGTTTAGCAGCAGTGGTTGTTTTTGTTTTTGAAAATGTACACAGCTACTAAAATAACATGTTGGTTTTATTACTATTCCAATTATAAAACCTCACTTTTTAGAAAATTCTTGACAAACTTTGGGAATCCCCATGCTCATTAAAACTTCCCTTTTTGTAAGATTAGTAATTATTATTTTGTCAATTTCTAATTAAAACTTTTTTTGAGCAAATTTACTTCACTGTCAATTGAATCTTTCTCTCTTCCGCTTTTTCTATCTTTTATGTTGATATCTAAAGTGTAATAATACTGTGTTTTACCAATTTGTAATTTCTGTAGCATGTGCAAGCCTGTCTACAAATAGGCATTGTGCACAAAGTAGGAACCAGTCAGCATTTGGTAATCTTTGTCTAAGGTAACATGTTAGTCCACCAATACCCAGTAGTCAAAATGTAAAATTTATGTCAGTTTTTAGTTGGTATACAGAAGTCAATGAGTGCACAATTGATGTTCATTTTATAGACTCTTTCATGCAGATTTTTGTCAGTTCTGAAACAGTCTTCAATTGCTTTGAAGATGTATAGTTATTTTGTTGACTATTGCCACTTGAGAACTTTTTGGAGTTTCTTCTAATTGGTGCAGCTTACTGATTTGTGTTACAATATTGATGTCCATACATACGAGGGGCATTCAATAAGTAATGCAACACATTCTTTTTTCTGGAAGCAGGCTAATTTTATTCGGGATCCCTATACACCATATTGTTCCCACCTCTTTTGGTTACAAAACCCAATTTTTCAATATAATCTCCACTTAATGTGATGGCCTTATGCCACCTTACTGGGAGGGCCTGTATGCCCGCATGGTACCACTTTACTGGTCGATGTCAGAGCTAATGTCCTGCTGTATCAATAACCTTCCCATCATCCACGTTCCCGGGGAGTGCATCCTTTTTTTGGGCTAAACAGATGGAACTCAGGAGGTGCAGGATTCAGGAGGAAGAAGAGTCCAATGAAGTTTCGTAAGCTCCTGTTGGGTGCGCAGACTTGTGTGATGCCTTTGCATTTTTGTTCTTTATGGTTTTCTGTTAGGCAGCGAAGAACCCAGCGGGTACACACCTTTTAGTACCCCAGCTGATGAATGATTGTGTCAGTCCTATCAACAAAAACACATCTAGTTTCGCAGCTAGGTGTTTGATTGTGATCCACTGATCACCTCGAATGAGAGTGTCAGCACGTTTCAACACCACTGAAGTCATAGCTGGCACATGGGAGATAGGAAAGGTTTGTGCGACCTAGTTGCGATGACAGACACCTCGCCCAACAGCTCACCCTGCTTGTGCTCACATCCAGGTCTCCGTGAACATTCTGCAATGATCTGGCTTTCCACCAAAAGAAACTCAATGACAGCTCTCCACTTAGAATGTACCTCTGTTACAGATGCCATTCTGAAGGCTACATATAGTGCCTTCACCTATCCGAACTTCATGAAACTGTAGTGGTTGAAGCAGGAATATTCCACAACATTCCACAACATATTCCACATTTTGCAACCAAAATTGGTCAAGAAAAAAATGTGTTGCATTAATTATTGAATACCCCACATACAATAGAGAAGATCATCAAAACTGAACTTAGTGTTAAAGAGAAGAAATTGAAAAGTAATCTCTATAGTGTGGTGTCCATTTATTCAACAACTGCTCACTATATCCAGTACTCGTAGGACAATTAAAGAAGACATTCCATGAGACGCATGAAGTAAGAACCAAGTAAATAACATTCCGCACTAACAAGAACATGGTTGAGTAAGCCAGTCATTTAAATTTGTTCTAATTCGATGTATTAGAAGCTCAGGATTATTAATAGTTCTTAATCCTATGCATTCATTAACCTGCAACATTTCTGTGAATGTCATAATATTGAGTATGAGTGTAAATGATTTTTTTTAGTACACTGACAAAAAAAAAAAAAGCAACACCAAGGAGGAGTTGTAAAACATAAACAAAAGTTGGTAAGCGTGTATCTACATCTGAAAGATTATGTCTGTTCAAATTTTGTGCCAGTCAGATAAGAGTAGCACAAGTAGCGTCTCTATGAGGCCGCAATTCATGTTTACTTTAAATGCACGCTGTACCATTCGTGAGCATTAGTTTCCTTTGAGATTGGATGTGGTGGTTGTTCTTAGTGAAGAATGCCTTTAAGGCATCAAAGATTCCATTATCAATACCTCAATGGGTTTGAACCAGGTCATGTAACAGGACTGCCAGAGGCTGGATGTTCCTTCTGTGATACTACAGAAAGACTTGGCATGAATATAGCCACTGTACATGACTGCTGGCAGCAATGGTCACAAAAATGTACAACCGGAAGAAGATGGCCCTGTGACACTACCAGCAGGGAAGACTATCATGTTCAATCTATGGCCCTGGCATACCTTACTGCATCTGCAACAGTAATTTGAGCAGCAGCTGGCACCACAGTGGCACAATGAACTGTTAAAAATTGGTTACATCAAGGACAGCTCCGAGCCAGGTGCCTGGTAGCATGCATTCCACCGACTCCAAACCACCACCATTTGTGACTTCAGTGGAGTCAAGCAAGAGTTCATTGGAGGGCAGGGTATTTTGTATTTTGTATTTTCTGATGAAAACTAGTTTTGCCTTGGTGCCAATGATGGCTGTGTGCTGGTTAGAAGTAGGCCAGTTGAGGGCCTGCACCCAACCTGTCTGCATGCTAGACATGTTGTACTTACACCTGGAGGTATGATCTGGGGTGCAATTTGGTATGGCAGCTGGAGCACTGTCATGGTTATCCCACACATTCTAGCTGCAGACCTGTATGTCAGTCTGGTGATTTGACCAGTTGTGCTGCCAATCATCAACAGCATTCTGGGGATTGCTTTCCAAGAGAATAACACTAGCCCAAGAGAATAACACTCGTCCACATACCACTGTTGTAATCCAACATGTTCTACAGAGTGTTGACATGTCACCTTGGCCCATTTGATCACCAGATCTGTCTTCAATCGAGCACATATGGGACATCATTGGACGATAAGTCCAGCATTATCCGCAAATAACATTAGCCATGAAACTCCATCCCTCAAACTGTAATCCAGCACCTGTACAACACAATGCATGCATATTTGCTTCCTTGCACTCGACATTTTGGTAATTATACCAGTTATTAATGTACCAGCATTTCAAATTTGCAATGGCTTATATTGCGCTAACATTAACCTGTGACCTTGCAATGTTAATCATTTAAATATGTTGCCTAGACAAATGTATTCCCAAAATTCCATTACTGTACATTAATTATCTTATGGTGTTGCAATTTTTTCTATTAGTGTATGATGATGTACAGATGTAATATGTTGGTTGTGACTGAGAAGGAAAATTATGATTTAATGTCCTATTCGTGATGAGGTGATTAGAGAAGGAGCACCAGCTCAGAATGGGAAAGGATGAGCAAAGAAGTCAGTCCTTTCCTTTTCATTTCCCCCATATGCCTTAAACAACTTGTGAAAACAACAGGAAACCCAAATCTTTATCGCTAGAAAGGGGTGTAAACTTTGTTCCTCATAAAGGTGTGTTAACCACTGAGTCATCTCAATATTCCTGGGTTCCATTGAAATGCAGTATTATGAAACTAAGTCTGAATGAGAAGAATGGATGAAAGTTTGCGGATCATACACATATCTCAACTGAATCACAGAGTAATTATCATTGGAGGTCATTGATGTCTCTAATGTTTGAATTGACTTCATTTCCTCAACACTTTGTCTTTGGGTTATATTATTTAACTCCTTTAGAAGAAACAACATATATTTAGACCTGAACATACATACTTTATATTATTTCCCCTGCAATTTTTTTGGTATTTATAAACTGAATTACTATGCATGATTTATTCCTCTCGCAGTTTCCATAACCCACTCACTGTTTCCATAAAAGAGAGTACCTTTTTTATGGTCTGCAGAATATAATCAGGATTTTCAGAAGTTAAATTAAGCATTCCATCAATCTTCTGCTTTGGGACTTACCAGTCCCACTTGTCATTGATGCTGGCCACAGGTGCATCTCCACATGGTGTTGGGGCCACTCTCTCACATAAGTTAGATGATGGAATGGGAGAGATCTGTCACATTTATAACAAAGACACTTACTTTGACACATGAAAAAGAAAGTGATGGTCATCATTTTTGGTGTCCATGAAT
Source organism: Schistocerca cancellata (assembly GCF_023864275.1). Taxonomy (NCBI): domain Eukaryota; kingdom Metazoa; phylum Arthropoda; class Insecta; order Orthoptera; family Acrididae; genus Schistocerca; species Schistocerca cancellata. The sequence continues at coordinate 345,578,738 of NC_064629.1, read as the reverse complement.
TTCATATCTTTTGTATGGTCATAAGTTTCATCTTATCACCAGCCTGTCATTTTTTGGATCAAAGATTAAATTATCAGAGTATAAGGTGGACTGCCTTCACGAATCAGCGATCTACTTGGCAAATTCCCAATATTTCATTTAATATTGCACTTCCCCTCAGCATTCTAACATGGGTGACTTCTCTTGTCTTCCAGCAGGTCAGGATCCTGAATTTTACTCCCAGGAAACAGTTTATTTTCATGTAGAAAGCCAACTGGAGCAACTGCTTGATTAACTCCCTGTAAATTCCTGGGATGGTGCTACAGCTTCACTTGTGACCAACTTCTTCAACTGGTCCTGCAATATGTCCAATTTGCTTGGCCTCCTAAGCTCTCTGGAGCAGATCCACCTGGTCTTCCTGTTTTATTTATTTTTTTTTTTTTCATCTGTAGCACCAAATTCAGGTCTGACAAGACATGGTGCTCCTTACAGAAGATGATGAACAGTGCCATGTGGTGGTACCATCCTCTCTACAATACTGGATGCTTCAGCTCATGCATCAGCCCCACTGTGGGAGTTCTAGGATGGAACAACTGGCATGCCACTATGACTACTGGCCTTGTATGGATGATGATGATGATGATGATGATGATGTTGTATGAGTGGTGCGACAGTGTGTTGTTTGCCGGGCACACCAACCAGCCCGGACCCAATTGTTCTCGCTGTAGCCCACACCCTCATAGCTACAGGACTACGTTAATACTGACTTTGTGGATCCTTACCTAAGGGTCCATGTGCTTAATTATTGTGGACACCTTATTCCACTTCCTGTATGTTGTCCACCTGCAGCTGACAACAGCAACAGCCAAGGTGGAAGCCTTGGAGCAGATCTGTGTAATAGAAGTTGGACACCATGTGCTGGTGGCCAATAATGGTCCCCAACTCACAGACGCAGATTTCAAAAGGTTTGCAGCTGCAATAGTAATAAACATCTTACCGTATCCCCTTTCTATCCAGTCTCCAATGGGCTGGCAGAACAGAAAAATCTCAGGATAATTTCTATTACATTTGATATTAATAGTTTGCCAAGAACTGTTTCTTCTTGGTTCAAGGGCTAATTAACTGTTACATTATTGTTATGGAAGTTATTTATCTTCAATAAATGTTGTAACCCAAGTGAGGTTACAACAGACATGACTATCATTATGTCTCCTTTTTTGCTAACTGAAGCCTATGGGTCCCTAAAACTAGCTCCACAGCCAAACATGACACAGTAATAAAAAAAAACCCTATTCAGTTTCTGTTCAGAAAAGCTTAATATCATTTACATGGTAACAATGTTCATACAAATAAATTCTTTACAGGAAATATTGTCTACATATGTTTTACATAGCTGCTCAGAAACTCACCATCAAAGTGTGCCTTCTTTATTTCATATCTGTGTTGAACGTCTACCAAGAGCCCAAGGAATATTCCATCCAGTTTTGTTCCACGAACACTAAGGTTGCCTTTACTGCTGAGAAGCTCTTTCCATGTTCCAGAAGGAGTTAGATAGGAATCATAAATGTAAAACACAGGCAGTTTCTTTCCTCTATGTTGTCTATGGTAGAAGGCTGGATGACTTGCATACTGTGTTGCAATATATTGTAAATATTTTGCAAGATTGATAGGATTTCTGCCACTGTATGGTTCAATATGCAGTGCTATCTTGAGGTCATATTTATTAGCAATGTCCAGCAAAACTGAAACTAATGAATCTGATGAGGCGCCCTCGGTATCAGACATTCCTGGTGGATACCATGAGATGACAAGTACACCTTGAAAATAAAAAGATTAAGATATGAGTAAATTACCCAACAACCAACAATAAGACATAATGTAAAATAATAAGTTTCTCTAACTATATAGCATGCTAGTAAATACCAATGTTAGCATCTCTTAGAAGTCTCATGTGCACATCAATAATATTATTATCTCTTGAGCTGTAACATCCAAGTGCTGGGTAGAAGTTCGAGCTAATGTCTGTAGGAGGCTGATGACTGCCTGTAGGGTAAACTCTCTTATCTTCTCTTTTCCAGTTTGGTAGGTACCTGTGATTCCAGTGTTTCCACTCATGATCAACTACTAAATTTCCATACCACACATAATAAAATATATGTACATCATAGTTCAGTTTTGTACTCACAGTTCTGTTTTGCTCTGTGTTACTATTACTGCGATATTTCTTCATTTTTTGTGATATATGTTGCATCTTTTGATAAAACCTTTTTGCTTTAGCAATTTTTTCATTGAGTATTTTCTCTGTTGTAAGGTGGTAAGACTTGCTTGACAGTAGCCTTTGTACATTTTCCTCTTTCAAAAGGTCAGTCTTGATAACAAATGGTTGTACAATAGTGGCTTGTCTTCTATTTGGTAAATCTAGGTTCAAAATCATATTCCGCCATTTGTGACTTATGAAGCCCAATACAGCAACCAAACTGAACATAAATATTGTCAGAAAAACATGTCGCTTGACACGGATAATTAACAGACGAATGTGCATTACCATGCACATGTACAATGCATAGAAGCTTCAGACTACTTCAATGTAATGACATCACTAGGCCCATTCTGAAAAAGAAGACAGTACATAAAATTACTCACTTGATGGTTACTAGTACTGGTGCTAGTTTGTTATTGAAATCACTTAATACTGCAGTTACCAGTACATATACACATATTAGAAAACAATGTAGCCCATGTCTGTCTGAATTGGAGTATAGAGTAAAAATTAATTTGAAGTAAATCAATCAAGAACTTTTTGAGATTTTGGGTTTCACTGGGTGATTTTGAACATGTGACATCACCTGATGACGTACCTCGCCACACGTCCAGCGGTGGAGCCTATCAGTCTGTCACACCTGATGAGCCCATGTCAAGTGTTAAGTGTGGCTCTGGGCATGACCCGGTGAATCTGGCAGGCAGTATTTTTTTGCATTGCATTAGACAATTATCTACACCGAGGTAGTACTCATTATTTTATTTATTGGTCTCATGCTCTCCACTGGTTAACTGCAAAGTACAGTACAACAAAAACCTAGCACAATGCGTCCCAAGTACATAAATATAAGCTTCCAAATTGCATTGCTGCCATTAAATGACCCACATGTTCTTTATTAAATAAAGCCTGTAAATACAGCAGCCTAGCAGAGCAATGTGAAACACTGCCCCCTACCAGCAAAGGTAAGATCGACAAGCCCTATTGTTATACATGCAGTGAATTATGTCATGTGCTGACATCACATATCCAAAATTTGATGTCCACTTTTGGGGTATTTCCTGACATTTGCAGCCCCATGTGCATTATGTTTAATTATTTGTCTCAGTGTCATCTACAATGCTCCATGGATTTTTAACTGTTAAGAAGAATCCCCTTGCATGTATAAAATCTACACAATTATATAACGACAAGTCATGTTTAACATTGTTACCAAAATTTTATGTGATACTCTACTAAATTTTTGGTCTAACTAAATATGCATAAAAAGGGGAAAATTTGTTAGCAACAAATCCACCAAGTTCTTGGCCCATTTACTTCAAATGTTCACATGATACTCTAATAAATGTTCACATGGACATAGGCTACATATATTTTTATACATAAGCTATATAAACAAATATGTAGTAATATATATAGAAGAAACATTGTTAGCAAACACCTCAGAAAATTTTTTGACTGATTTACTTCAATTTTTTACACAATGCTCTAATAAACGTTTGGTTGCACATAGAGAAACATTGTTAGCAAAAATGTCGAAAAGTTCAAATTTTTACAGGATACTCTATAAACATTTAGATGGACATAGGCTAAATATTTTTTAAACAATGACGTACAGGTTTCCTGTTGAAACAGATGGCAATAAAGGAACTGCTCCGCTGTGAAAATATGTGGTTTCATTTCTTTTCTTGCAGTAAGTTTTAATTGCAATAGTGGGGCACTTAAACCATTAGGAAAATTGTTTCTCCCTATATATTCTTTCTCCTTAATACAGTTTTGAACAAAACTTGTATTCACGACTATGTGCTGTTTTATTTTCTTCCTCACAGTCAGTTTTCATAGCAAACAGGAAAGTTGTATTTATAGCTTATCAGATTACGATTAGAATACTACTTCAGAACCCAAACTGTCCAAACCTTTGTAATCCTACCCATTTACAGATTAAAACTATGAGGGTTGGAACATAAATAGTGGCAACTATTTATTCACGACCGATACAAGAGTGTTACTTGTTTGTACCTGTTGCTGTCCTTCAAAGTAGTCACAAGCGTTGTGTACAACCCATTGCCAGCAATGTGGAAGGCATAATACACCATTAGCAGAGCCTGTTCCGTTGATGGTGCGAATGGAGCAGTCTACTGCCTGTCGAATCTCTGGAACAGTTCTGAAGCGAATGCCTCGAAGTGGTTCCTTCATCTTCGGAATCAAATCAAAGTCACTAGGACTTAAATCCAGGGAGTATGGTGGATGCTACAGTACTTCCCAGTCCTATCAACTGAACAGAGCAGCCACAGCTTGCACTGTATGCACCTGCGCATTGTCGTGCAAAATGATGGGTGGGTTGCGCAGAAAGTGTTGCTGCTTGTTTCGCAAAGCTGGTCACAGGTGATGCTCCAAAAACAAACAGTAATACTGTGCATTGACTGTCTGCTGTGGAGGAATGTAATGTTTTGGAATAACACCATCACAGTCGTACATGACAATCACCATAACTTTCACCATACTGGGGCTCCGACACACTTTCAACTTTCATGGAGACCCATAATGCTTTGTGAAAGGAGCGGCTACACTTTCTGCGCAACCCACCTATCATTTTGCACAACAATGTGTGGGCTCATACAGCACAAGCTATGGCTGCTCCGTTTGGTCGATGGGACTGGGAAGTACTGTAACATCCACCATACTCCCCGGACTTAAGTCCTTGTGACTCTCATTTGATTCTGAAGATGAAGGAAACACTTTGTGGCATTTACTTCAGAACTGTTCCAGAGTTTCGACAGGCAGTAGTGCACTCCATTTGCACCATCAACAGAACAGGCTCTGCTAACAGTATACTATGCCTTCCACATCACTGGCAACGGTTTCTACACAATGCTGGTGGCTACTTTGAAGGACAGTAACAGGTGCAAACATGTAACTCTTTTGTATCGGTTGTGAATAAATAGTTGCCACTATTTAAGTTTCAACCCTCGTATATGAAATAGTGTCAGTGATGGTACAGTCAATTGAGGTAACTTTGCACCACTTTTTTCCATTTTTTGAAAGTACTGGAAACAAAATAAATTACACATTGCAATAGACATTGTAACATCTCACATCTATAGTTTCCGAGTGGTTGGAAAACTGAAAACGTATACTAGATATGTCCTATTAGAGTAAAATTTCAATTTTAATACTGGTACAAAGTTACACAGTTACTTGCAGTAACTTCAGACTATTCTTACAAAACAAAGAAGTTTTGCTATACCTAATGCTCTGGGTAAATTTAGATGATGCCAGAAAAAAAAACAGAAAACAAACAGTGTTTATACAGTACTGCAGGTTTCCTTTGAAATGTCAAGATATTTGTATCGACCTTGCATTGTTCACTCTACATCACTGTCACTGGAAGTTCTCTTCACATCCAACAGAAGCCTAAGAGATTATAGGAAGTTGTAAAGACAACTGAAATACTAACTACAAATCACAGAGGTAATAAAACTTACTTTCAGTACAAGTCAATGCAAGTAGTTGGAGCAGCAGCCATTTGAAACAAAAGTAGTAAGTGGTACAAAGATAACCTAACTAGTAAAAAGTTAAAAGTTACCTTATGTGACTGTACTATCCTCACAGACCCAGCAGCAGGTATACTACATATACGATGATCCCAGCCCATTTATCCATTTATTTTAATTTAATTCAATATCCAATCAAGAATTTATTGGCAGTAACAATAAACAAGGCTATAGATCAGAGAGAGTGGGAACAGGGTATGGATGAAAGCAAGAGAGGAAATGGATATATGGATACAGAGAGGGGAAGGAGGACATGGACAGAGAAAGGTGGGAGGAGAAGGTGGAGAGAGATAGGGAATTAACAGATGGACAGAGAGAGGGGAGAGAAGTTGATGGGCAGAGAGAGGGTGAGGAAGAGCAGATGACCAGAGAGGGGGGGAGAGGAAGAGGAGATTCACAGAAAGAGGGGGGAGGAAGAGATTACGATGTGTATCCAAGTCCTTTACATATTTACAACTGCGAAGTATTGCCAAGTTCAGTAGTGAAGTATAATTGTCATTTGTGAGGTACATTTCTTACACTCTTGTACTGTCCATACAGTGTAAAAACATCAAAAGTTTATTTGGTTGAAGGCTCTGCTTACATATATATATAGCAATGCTGCTTGTTTACAAGAGGTACAATATGTTTGAAAACAAACAAATAACAGTAGCAGCTCTGATAGACTTAAGTTCTGCATTTGACACCATCAACCTTAGAATACTCATGAAAAACTCTGCAACATATTTGAGGACCATCACCTAACAAAAGTTATTGAATCTCTATTACAAAACAAACAGTTTTGTGTAACACTGAAGAGTAGGAAAAGTCAATGGCCTCAACTAAAAAATGGTCTCACCCAGCACAGTGTTCTGGCCATCTTTTCATTTTGTCTATACACAAATGATCAGTCAACAATAGGCCATACTACCCCCTTCTTGTATGCCACTGATCTGGCTATTACTGCACAAGGAAAGAGCTTTTAGGAAGTAGAAAAGAATCTGGAAAACTCGTTACACATCATGACTGAATATTAGAAGAGAACTGCCCCAAGCCAAACCCCAAGTTAGCGCTTTACACCTCAACTCAAAACATGCAAACACAACACTGAGTGTCACATGGAGTGACAGCAACTTGGATCACACAGACTAACCAACATAGCAGAGTGTCGTGTTGGACACATCACTGACATACAAATATCATTGCAAAAACACCTGCCAAAACGTTGCTGCCAGGAACAACATTTTGAGGAAACTAGCAAACAGTAAATAGGAAGCCAGACCAACTGTACTAAGGATAACTACCCAAGCACTTTGCTTTTCCATGGTGGAATATGCATTCCCCATATGATCCAGAAACACACATGCTCAAAAAGTCAATACAAGCCTAAATAAGACACCTAGGATAAAAACAGGATACATGAAAGTCATGCCACTTGGGAAGCTATATAAAGCGGACAGATTCTCAGATCCCGAATCATGAAGAATTGCATATGAGCATACAGAAATAGTGAGCACCACTCCCAACATTGTTCTTCATGTGGAAATAACAGACTGAAATCCCACAAGAGTTCCTTAGTATTGAGCTAAATGAGCCCTCAAAAGACTAACCTCCCTCACAAGAGATGCCCAGTTGCAATACATCATGCTATAAGATTTGGAGAAAACTGAATTGCAGCAAAGATCCAGTCAAAACCAAAATAATTAAATGTGGCCTTAAAGATGAAGCAGACAACAAATGTGACTGTGGTGAAGTTCAGGACATGAAACACTTTGACTATGTCCCAGCTGCCCCACAAGATGTACCCTTGACAGCTTATGGCTTGGCAATAAAGCTCAATACTGGGCTAAAAAATCTTCAAAAGAATTCTTCCAGATGCGAAAAGGTTAAGTACTACAGTAAAACATTTTCTGGAGAGCAGTCCCTCTAGAGCAGCAGTATAGGTCACTTACACAAGCAGGTAAAGCAGCTGACTCTCTCTCTGTCTAAGGACTGTAATTTGAACCACATTAAAACACACAATCAACTTGTAACAGGCAGTACCATATATACCAGCTCAGTAGCTTATCTGTAAGAGGATGGGTGAAGACTCCCCAAACTCAGACCACATGCATACGGCTCATGCTCTGCCCCCAAACACTTGTTGAATCATTACAAGGGTCTCCATAGCACTTTTGTCAATATTCACACAGAATTTGATACACATTTGCTGTTCTGTTTGCAGATCCATCGTAAAATCACCACACACCAAACACTGAGTATTACAGAAATCACTGTGGACACACAACATGTCCTCCCAGCTGAATGTTGCTCCGCACACTGACTCATCAGATATGCAGCTCTTGCCACCTAGCGGTGCTAAGATCTACTACTCCTACTTTCCAGATGGGAGCACCAGTCCCAAAAATTTTGGATTCCATCTCGTATACCAACTCCACAAGGCGTAATTATCACCATTTCGTTATAACAACTTAACAGGTTAAAACTTCCTACTGTAATACGTCTTGCTGTTACTTTTGTTTTCTGTTAACCAACTGTCCAATGACTTTTTCGCCACCTGGTATATTTATTCCCTCACGAAGTTTGTTGTAAATAATCTGCTGCAATTCTAAAAGAAGAATTATGTACATAATTGCAAAACCAGGAGGAAAAATTATATTTATTACTCCACATAAGGTTGTTTTTATCACAAAAAGAGGTGCACAGTGGCACAAATAAAATTTTTGATACCTTACGCAGTTATATACAATGCCTGGCAGACAGCAACGCTGAATCTGAAAACAAACTGTAAAAGTTTCTCCTTGACAATTCCTTCTTTCCTGCAGAAGAATATCTATTATTGTAATGTGTAGAAGGCAGTGGGTAGGAATCACTAATTCACATAGGAATATTTAATGATGATGATGATGATGATGATGATTATAGTAGTTGTTGTTGTTATTTTATTCATGGCTGTGATTCTCAGCAACTGTAGTGTATATTTTTCAGAATAAAATGCAGTCATCAGTTGCAGATGTACACAGACCAGGTCTAAAGATTTATAACATACCTAATTATATAGGCTTCTGAAGTTGACAAATTTGTGTGTCAAGACCGGCAAGGCATAATAAAAATATATTTGCAACTGATGACTGAATTTTATTCTGAAAAACAACAATAATAACAATAATTATAATAAAAAAGTCTTATAAATGTTCAGCTTGTAGTCATATTTACTAATTATACTTTAAATTAATCTACGATGTAAATGGAAAATGACTCATTCTACATTGTTACAATTTGTTGTGCGAATGATCCATGGAACATGAAAATAATTAAAGACAAATATTTAACACACAAACTCATTTGTAAACAGACATTTTAAGCTGTTTTTACATGGGGGCTTGATTCCTTCTAAAATCAGAGGTTTGCTGGTATATACTAAATAACAAATAATGGCAGGTGATCAGATTTAAACGAGCAACCCACTGCATGCGAGCCAGTAAGGCTGATCACTACACTAAACTGTGTGCACAATAGGTCATGGCAGTATTAATGTATTATATGCATCCATAAAATAGCCAAACCATTGAAAACACATAGACTCATTCAACGTCCGAGCAACTTCCCAAAATTCACTTATTCAACGATAAAATATGGAGGAGTGGGGGTGGGGGATGTGGGAGGGGGCGGGGGGGGGGGGGGGGGGAGAGAGAGAGAGAGAGAGAGAGAGAGAGAGAGAGAGAGAGAGAGAGAGGGGGGGGGGTCCAAATACTGATTAGTCAGCATATGTGTTCACACTAGTCAATAGTGGACACATGCCTGTGCTATTCCACATTATTGTAATTGATTAAGTGAAATGTGGACAGTTGCAAGAAATGGAATGGTGCACAGTGTGCTTTCAGGGTTGTCTATTGTACAGAATTGCTTTGTGTAATGCATTAACCCTACATATACATCTACATCCATACTCCGCAAGCCATCTGACGGTGTGTGGCGGAGGGTACCTTGAGTACCTCTATCGGTTCTCCCTTCTATTCCAGTCTCATATTGTTCACGGAAAGAAAGTTTGTCGCTATGCCTCTGTGTGGACTCTAATCTCTCTGACTTTATCCTCATGGTCTCTTTGCAAGATATACGTAGGAGGGAGCAATATACTGCTTGACTCCTCGGTGAAGGTATATTCTCGAAAATTCAACAAAAGCCCATACCGAGCTACAGAGCATCTCTCCTGCAGTGTCTTCCACTGGAGTTTATCTATCATCTCCGTAACGCTTTTGTTACGAAGCGCGCTGCTCTCCGTTGGATCTTCTCTATCTCTTGTATCAACCCTATCTGGTACGGATCCCACACTGGTGAGCAATATTCAAGCAGTGGGCGAACAAGTGTACTGTAACCTACTTCCTTTGTTTTCGGATTGCATTTCCTTAGGATTCTTCCAATGAATCTTAGTCTGGCGTCTGCTTTACCGACAATCTACTTTATATGATCATTCCATTTTAAATCACTCCTAATGCCTACTCCCAGATAATTTATGGAATTAACTGCTTCCAGTTGCTGACCTGCTATATTGTAGCTAAATGATAAGGGATCTTTCTTTCTATGTATTCGCAGTACATTTCACTTCTCTACATTGAGATTCAATTGCCATTCCCCGCACCATGCGTCAATTCGCTGCAGATCCTCCTACATTTCAGTACAATTTTCCATTGTTACAACCTCTCGATATACCACAGCATCATCCACAAAAAACCTCAGTGAACTTCTGATGTTATCCACAAGGTCATTTATGTATATTGTGAATAGGAACGGTCCTACGACACTCCCCTGCAGCACACCTGAAATCACTCTTACTTCGGAAGATTTCTCTCCATTGAGAATGACATGCTGCGTTCTGTTATCTAGTAACTCCTCAATCCAATCACACAATTGGTCTGATAGTCCATGTGCACTTACTCTGTTCATTAAACGACTGTGGGGAACTGTATCAAAGAAGTCAAGAAACACGGCATCTACCTGGGAACCCGTGTCTATGGCCCTCTGAGTCTCGTGGACAAATAGCGCAAGCTGGGTTTCACACGATCATCTTTTTCGAAACCCATTCTGATTCCTACAGAATAGATTTCTACTCTCCAGAAAAGTCATTATACTCAGACATAATACATGTTCCAAAATTCTAAAACTGATCGATGTTAGAGATATAGGTCTATAGTTCTGCACATCTGTTCGACGTCCCTTCTTGAAAATGGGAATGACCTGTGCCCTTTTCCAATCCTTTGGAACACTATGCTCTTCTAGAGACCTACGGTACACTGCTGCAAGAAGGGGGCAAGTTCCTTCGCGTACTCTGTGTAAAATTACACTGGTATCCCATCAGGTCCAGTGGCCTTTCCTCTTTTGAGTGATTTTAATGTTTTCTCTATCCCTCTGTCGTCTATTTCGATATCTACCATTTTGTCATCTGTGCGACAATCTAGAGAAGGAACTACAGTGCAGTCTTCCTCTGTAAAACAGCTTTCGAAAAAGACATTTAGTATTTAGGCCTTTAGTCTGTCTTCCTCTGTTTCAGTACCAATTTGGTAACAGAGTGTCTGGAAATTTTGTTTTGACCCACCTATCGCTTTGACGTAAGACCAAAATTTCTTAGGATTTTCTGCCAAGTCAGTACATACAACTTTACTTTCGAATTCATTGAACGCCTCTCGCATAGCCCTCCTCACACTACATTTCACTTCACGTAATTTTTGTTTGTCTGCAAGGCTTTGGCTATATTTATGTTTGCTGTGAAGTTCCCTTTGTTTCTGCAGCAGTTTTCTAACTCTGTTGTTGTACCACGGTGGCTCTTTTCCATCTCTTACAATCTTGCTTGGCACATACTCATCTAATGCATATTGTACGATGGTTTTGAACTTTGTCCACTGATTGTCAACACTATCTGTACTTGAGACAAAACTTTTGTGTTGAGCCATCAAATACTCTGAAATCTGCTTATTGTCACTTTTGCTAAACAGAAAAATCTTCCTACCTTTTTTAATATGTCTATTTATGGCTGAAATCATCAATGCAGCAACCGCTTTATGATCACTGTTCCCTGTTCTGCGTTAACTGTTTCAAATAGTTCGGGTCTGTTTGTCATGAGAAAGTCTAATATGTTATCGCCACGAGTTGGTTCTCTGTTTAACTGCTCAAGGTAGTTTTCAGATAGTGCAGTGTTTAACTTGAAAACAACCTTAAGATAAAAATTATCCAATTGCACATACAAATAAAAAAATAGTTGGGAAAATATCTGATGTTCCTTATAGAAGCATTTCCAGTGTAAATGTTGCCTGATAAGCTTCTTCACTGTCTGGGAGTGCCAGAACATGAACTGGAAGCACTATCCCCTGCTCTCTCCCCTCCCCCCCCCCCCTCTCCCATCCTGCGCTCACTCCCTCTTGCATGCATAACATAACCTTTCATATAATTCTGAGTAACAACACAGTTCCTCTTAAAGTGCCTGTTTGAAGTCTGATGACTGTTGCTAACAGTATTAATTATGTAACTGATCATTGGATACAGTGATACAGTCTACAGATCATTCACCATCAGTTATGCATTCCTCAATGCTATAGGTAGTATTAGATATTAGGATAATTTTCAATTATTTCTTAAATGTGAATATAATTATTTTACATTTTTCATTTTTGTATGCAGTGTGTGTATAGTAATATTCCCAGTACAGTATTCAATGTTTGTTTAACACTTCTCATTACCATTGTTTCCAGCATAGCAACTACTTTACAATTGTAGCGATAATTCAGAGGCTCCATTAATGAGTAGAAATTATGGATTTCAAGTACCAGTCATGTTTTTTTATCCATTGATGTGTTAGATAGTTGGCCTGAAAGGCACTTTTCAAGATATCCAAAAGTGACATTTATCAAAACATTAAGCATATGAAAATGTATTCGCTTCAGTCATGGAGAGTAGAATCTGTGTGTTTGTCCTAGTTTTCCAAGTCTGTTGTGCAGCCAAGGCATTATGGAAAATTCACTGAGGCCTACAAGTATAAAAACTCTGTATGCTTTCCACCACAAGCAGACTACACTGAGATATCATGCCTAGCCTGTGGTCTGAGTTTGGGGAGTCTTCACCCATCCTCTTACAGATAAGCTACTGAGCTGGTATATATGGTACTGCCTGTTACAAGTTGATTGTGTGTTTTAATGTGGTTCAAATTACAGTCCTTAGACAGAGAGAGAGTCAGCTGCTTTACCTGCTTGTGTAAGTGACCTATACTGCTGCTCTAGAGGGACTGCTCTCCAGAAAATGTTTTACTGTAGTACTTAACCTTTTCGCATCTGGAAGAATTCTTTTGAAGATTTTTTAGCCCAGTATTGAGCTTTATTGCCAAGCCATAAGCTGTCAAGGGTACATCTTGTGGGGCAGCTGGGACATAGTCAAAGTGTTTCATGTCCTGAACTTCACCACAGTCACATTTGTTGTCTGCTTCATCTTTAAGGCCACATTTAATTATTTTGGTTTTGACTGGATCTTTGCTGCAATTCAGTTTTCTCCAAATCTTATAGCATGATGTATTGCAACTGGGCATCTCTTGTGAGGGAGGTTAGTCTTTTGAGGGCTCATTTAGCTCAATACTAAGGAACTCTTGTGGGATTTCAGTCTGTTATTTCCACATGAAGAACAATGTTGGGAGTGGTGCTCACTATTTCTGTATGCTCATATGCAATTCTTCATGATTCGGGATCTGAGAATCTGTCCGCTTTATATAGCTTCCCAAGTGGCATGACTTTCATGTATCCTGTTTTTATCCTAGGTGTCTTATTTAGGCTTGTATTGACTTTTTGAGCATGTGTGTTTCTGGATCATATGGGGAATGCATATTCCACCATGGAAAAGCAAAGTGCTTGGGTAGTTATCCTTAGTACAGTTGGTCTGGCTTCCTATTTACTGTTTGCTAGTTTCCTCAAAATGTTGTTCCTGGCAGCAACGTTTTGGCAGGTGTTTTTGCAATGATATTTGTATGTCAGTGATGTGTCCAACACGACACTCTGCTATGTTGGTTAGTCTGTGTGATCCAAGTTGCTGTCACTCCATGTGACACTCAGTGTTGTGTTTGCATGTTTTGAGTTGAGGTGGAAAGCGCTAACTTGGGGTTTGGCTTGGGGCAGTTCTCTTCTAATATTCAGTCATGATGTGTAACGAGTTTTCCAGATTCTTTTCTACTTCCTAAAAGCTCTTTCCTTGTGCAGTAATAGCCAGATCAGTGGCATACAAGAAGAGGGTGGTATGGCCTATTGTTGACTGATCATTTGTGTATAGACAAAATGAAAAGATGGCCAGAACACTGTGCTGGGTGAGACCATTTTTTAGTTGAGGCCATTGACTTTTCCTACCCTTCAGTGTTACACAAAACTGTTTGTTTTGTAATAGAGATTCAATAACTTTTGTTAGGTGATGGTCCTCAAATATGTTGCAGAGTTTTTCATGAGTATTCTAAGGTTGATGGTGTCAAATGCAGAACTTAAGTCTATCAGAGCTGCTACTGTTATTTGTTTGTTTTCAAACATATTGTACCTCTTGTAAACAAGCAGCATTGCTATATTTATATGTAAGCAGAGCCTTCAACCAAATAAACTTTTGATGTTTTTACACTGTATGGACAGTACAAGAGTGTAAGAAATGTACCTCACAAATGACAATTATACTTCACTACTGAACTTGGCAATACTTCGCAGTTGTAAATATGTAAAGGACTTGGATACACATCGTAATCTCTTCCATTTCAATCACAAACGGGAAATACAACCAGTCAGCAGGAACATGTACCACAAGATAAACTATCAGTGACAGAACATAGTCCTTTGAATTTTTCATTTTAACACAATGCAGTCATGGTGATATTCTCAGCTGGGACTAGACATCACGAGCAGCCACAGACTGTGGAAAATCAGAGCTCCAGACTAGTGAAGCTGTTTCATTATGCACACCAAACAAAAATTGCTCTGGGTGGTTGTTTGCCATTGAAGACATCATTATCCTATTGTCATCAATGAGACAGTTCCAGTCATCAATCAATATGGCCAGTTAAACTGATGCTTTTGTTGATTGCAAAACATTCTCAGGTTCGCAAAAGAAATCTACATGTCAGCAATGATCATAAGCATTTTAGGTGGTCAAGGAGAACTTTGGATCACTAATTGCCATGAGCACACAAATCTGCCCTAAAGTCATGTATGTGGGGACAGCCAGACCAGTCCATGAAGGGTAGCTTAGTGTCATCGAGAAATAATCGTGCTCCACTGCAGGGGAGGAAGTTACTATCAAACTGCCAACACACCTGTTCTGACTGATGAAGAACACTGGCGAGTAACAATCTTTCTGTGTCAATATTTGGAAGCTTTCAGATCCAGTGCAGAGAAAAGTCAAACCAAGTGGCCCATGATAAAACACCCTATCAGTATACTAGGGACCATCCACCAATTAGTCAGCACTCATATAGAGTGTCACTGGCTGAACGACAAATAATCTGGAAGAAAGTGGAGAAGATGCTGCAAGATAACATCACTGAACCTTCAGAGAAGCCTTGGTCTTCTCCTGTGGTTCTTGTGAAGTAAAGGATGGCAAATGGTATTCCTACATCCACTAATGACAACTTAACAAAATCATGAAGAAAGATGCCTATCCACTGCCACACAATGACAATACCCTAGACTGCTTGAGAGGAGCAATGCATTTCTCAATTATGGCCATGTAGACAGGCTACTGGGAAATCTACACTGAAGATGGTGACCAGAAAAACATTGCCTTCAAAACCCCTGATGGCCTCTATGAGCATAAGGATATGCAGTTTGGACTGTGTAACACTCCTGCTACCTTCAGATGTATGATGGACAACCTGCTTTGACACCTTCAACAGATGAAGTGGCTTTCCTATCTGGATTACACTCATTTTTTCGAAGACATCTGAATAATGTCTAAGCTACATGACAACTGTGTTGAAGTGTGTTCAGAATGCATGTCTCTGTCTGAATCTGAAGAACTGTACCTCTTTGTCACCCAAGAAATAAAAATCTAGGGGCATCTAGTAAATGACAATAGAGTCCATCCTGATTTAGAGAAAATAAGAACAGTCAGAGTTTCCAATGTGAGAGGTTTTCTTGGAATGTGTTTGTACTACTGGTGATTCATAAAAGACTTCTGTACCAAGAAACATCCCTTGGAAGAACTACTGCATGGTGGTGCCAAATTTTCCAGGAACAAGGCACAAGGAAGTTCTTTTCTTGTATTTAAGTAGGTGCTAACATCTTCTCCAGTTCTAACATTGTGTGACGAGAATGACCAGACAGAACTTCACACCAACACTAGCAATTTTGGGATAAGGACAGTTCTAGTACAAAATCAGGAAGGTGCTGAAAAGATGATAGTGTAAGCTTCCATAGTGTGTGTGTATTGTGTATTGAACCAGGCACCTAGAAACAATGGAGAGGCTTCGTCCCACCGTAGCCCTCAGTGGTCAACGACCCCACAACAGGCCACAGCAGTCCACCCACCCCACTGCCGCCCCACACTGAACCCGGGGCTATTGTGCGATTCCTCATTGGACCCCCACCCCCCGTCCCCAGAAACGTCTCATACCAGACAAGTGTAACCCCAAATGTTTGCGTGGTAGAAGAATTATGGTGTATGCATACATGGAAACAGTGTTTGCACAGCAATCACCGACACAGTTTAACTGAAGTGGAATAAGGGGAACCAGCCTGCATTCATCGAGGAAGATGGAAAACTGCCTTAAAAACCATCCACAGGCTGGCCAGCACACCAGATCTCGCCACGAATCCACCGGGCGGATTCATGCAGGGGACCGGCATGCTTTTCTGCTTGGGAAGCAGCACATTAGACTGTATGGCTAGCCGGCTGGGCAAGCCTCCATAGTACTCTCCAAGATGTACTACTAATGCAACCAAGAAAGCATGTCTTCCAGTTGTTTTGGTCACCAAGCAGTTCTGGCAGCATTTACTTGGAAAATCATTCACTGTTGTGACAGACCACCATTCTCCATGCTGGATGACTAACCTGAAGGATCCATCAGGTTGACTGGCGAGATGGGCAACAAGGCTTGAGGAGTACGTGGTCACAGCAGTATACAGATGTGGATGCAGACACAAGGATGCCAACAGCCTTTCAAGGAATCCTTTAATTGAATACAACAGTGTGGATTATATCTCAGTCATTCTCATATAAAATTACATTGCTGCTGATAGATGGGAAGATCCATCACTGCTGAAAACCATGGAAGCTTTGGAGGTGGAGCCAACCAAAGGAGAATTTGAGTTAAGAAACGGAGCATTGCATAAGAAGAACTATGATAAAATGGGGCAGACATGATATCTTGTCATCCCAGCTCATCTATAGTTTGCCGTCCTGAAGTATTTTCACAACACTCCAACATCTGGGCACTTGGGATTCATGAAGATGGTAGACAGAAGTGGACACAGGTATCACGGTCCAGGTCTCTACCAATCCATTAGACACTATGTGAGCCACTGTAAGGAATGCCAATAATGGAAGCATGTGCCACAATTACTTCCAGGAAATCTGGTACCAATCCTGCCAGCAGCAGCACCATTCCACCAAATTGGAAGTTATGTCTTGGGGAGACAACAAATGGGAATCAATGTATAATATTCTGCTCTGATTACCTCACTCGCTATGCTGTCACAAAAACTGTGCTGACTGCCAAAGATCCAAAAATTATGAAGTTCATAGTAGAAGACATCATTCTGAAGCACGGAGCACCCAATGTAATGATTTCTGATTACAGAGCAGTACCAGAAGTAATTTCACATTGCAAACTCACCCTCAGGATGAACATTGTCTACCACCCGTGGAATGGCCTTAAAGAACAGTTTAATAAAACATTGGAAGATCAGATATACTCTTTATGTACACTGATGTTGAACATGGAGATTGGGATACAATACTGTCCATCGTAATATGCGTATACAACACAGTGAAGCAAGAAACCACAGGCTTCACACCATTCTTTCTGCTCTACAGTTGCGAGGCCAAAACAACAATTGATGCACCTCCTGTTTTCAACCAGACAACACTCCAGATGACCACGAAACATCTCATTGACAGAAATGAAGAAACACGGCATCTGGCTCGCATACGGATGCTGGGCACCCAGAAGAAAGACTGGGAACATTATAATGCCAAGCACCAGCTAGTGAGATAGAGCCCGGAAGACTTGGTATGGATTTTTATGTCAGTGCAGAGAGCCCGGAAGACTTGGTATGGATTTTTATGTCAGTGCAGAAAGTGAGATTATCAGAAAAATTACAGATGTACTACTCTGGGCTGTATCATATCCTTCACCACTTGTCAGATGTCACACACGAAATTGAGAGTTATGACCCTTCATCAAGAAGGCAAAAGTCCAGAGACGTCATCCATGTCCTCCATATGAATTCCTAAACAGTCCAGAAAAGCATATCGCAGAGGAGGGGGGGGGGGGGGGGGGGGGGGGGGAGGATTACTTTCGATGCTCATCATAGTGAAGAGAATGTAACATCACAATCAGAACACAAAGATCCACCAGCACTGCCATACAAAGAACTCTTGACTGGATCTTGACCCAGGATGCTGTAGTAAGCTCCAATGAGAGCTTCTGAGACAGCGGGTCACTTTTTGTCCAGGGAAGGGAGCAATGCAACGTGCTGTGTTGTGTGCAGTGTGGTGTAGTGATTAGCCTCACCATCTGCCATGTTGAGGGTCACCCGTTCAAATCTGACCATCAGCAGTTATTTGTTATTTAGTATTTATCAGTTCTGGAAGGTTCTTGAAATATCTTATATTTCCAACATTTGTATATTCTGGCATGTTCAATGTATGTTAAAATACCAGCAGTCTGGAATATTTGTTGTTTGTATAAATAGCTGCACTCTTCATCCAGTATGTCAGTTCCATTCTCACAGTACAATGGTATCAGTAATAAATGTGTTTTCAGTTCCACATGTTGTACTTCACTGATGATACTCCTCTAGACTTTGAGTTGATTGTGCTTTAAAAATGACAATCCTAAATACAATTTTTCCTCTGGAGAATGACCTAAATGTGAAAATTGGCCAATTACACATAAAAATAAATAAACTCACACACCCAAAGTGGAAAAGTCTTCATTAAAATATGTCATCAAGGTTTTAGAAATGTGTAGAAATAAATTGGTATGACAACAGTACAATACCAGTCGAATTCACACATGAAAAGCAGGAAGCTTCCAGGAGCCAAAAATTCAACAAAGAAGGTGACTGACCATCCGCTGTAAGGTTTTTCCCTCATAGTCAGGCAGGGTGACTATATTAAATATTGGGGCATATGGCCCTGGTTTTGAAGAGGACAATCAAAGTAGCCTCTCTGTAAGTTGGGAAATGTTCAGTCAGCCAGGTTTCATTAAAAATATTAATGGGCAATGAGAATCTAGATGTTGAGCACCCCAATCACCAAAAATAGCAACAACAAAAATATTTAGAAGATATTGATTTCTGAGATGCCTCATGATACAAAAGTTGGCTAGTTGTATCTCACACTGACAACAGCAAACCTATTTTCCCACAAAGAGAAGGAACTACTACACTATGCCTCAGTGCTGGAGAAATCACATTCAGAAGTAATTTACTCAACATCAATACACTTGATAAGAGTGGTTGTGAGCTGGCTCACTTTGAGAAGCACTACCAGACAGATGTTCCACTACTGCCTCAGGAAAATACTTAGGGCCTGCGAGACAATGTGTCTTCACATGCTGCTATGAGCAGTTCAGCAGTTCTGTCAATTATACTCTTGAAAGATGCCAAAATTCCATAGGAAGTTTCCTAATTTAGTGAGCACACTGAGGAGATCATTGACAGTGAAAGTAAGTAAATCTACAGTTATTGGTACATAAATTTGAGTTTATACTACTGCTTTTTTTAGTCATTTCGATATGAAATCACTGAGGCAGTATGAACTTTTGAAGTACATTTATTAAATTTTAGGCCCATTTTTGCTTGTTATTTAGGATTATAATCTCTTTTAGGCATTATGAGTTCACAGAAGTTTTGAGATGTGGGATTGTATCTACCAAAAATGCGAAATTGCTTTCAAACATATCACATTAAATGATGGGTGACTGAAAACTATATGCCCAGTGGTTCCAAAGTGAAACCACAATCTCAAAACAACTGAGTTAAAGCAACTAAATGGCTGACATTTCAACTGACTTGCTGTGGTCCTATTCAGTGTGGTTAGTTGCTGGATACTGGACAATATCTTCCCGTATACTCTGTCTATTTTGCTTATATGGTGGCTACTGGCATCACACATTTGGGGTGTCACTGGACAAGTTGAAGAGAGGTAACTATGGAGGGGGATGGTTGTATGGTAGACTATTGCCTGTGCTACTTTGATGGCAACTATAGTTGGTGAACAGTAGAAAATCGCATATCAGCATGCTATTTCCTGTGCCGCTCCGGTAAGTGATACACTACTCTTGTTGGTGACTGGTAGGCAATAGCAAATTGGCAGCTTGTACCCAGGGGTAGTGTTTTCCTGTAGCGGAGCATTAAGGCCACACGGCAGTTCTCTCATGACTACTGTTTATGCAGCTAGACCCAAGTGGTGCTGTTGGCTGGCAAACACACATGGTCTGCAGGGGTGGAATCTCTGGCAGCTAGGCCATTTGCAGCCATCTTCCCTGTTCATGCTGTTAGGGCATTTGATTACTTCAATAGTCTCTCTTATTTTTGCTGTTGCATCTACAGCTGGTGAGCAGGCATGGGAGGTTCCATAAAACTGATAGAATGTACACATTGCTGGTGGTGTTCTGTTACAGCTGACTTGTTGTTCTGTCCCAGTCATATGTAATGTTCATGCTGAGACATGAGTGCTAATAGGTCTCAGATCTTCTGGCCACTGAGGAAGATAGATTTGATTCCTCTGCAACACAGAACCTTCCCTATGCAGTTGCTGAAACCTCTCACATGGCTGGCAAACAACAGGAAGAGTTTCTTCTGTACCTTTGCCTGTTTTGTCCTCACTATACCTCATGGCTCATTGTATGTCTCTGTTGTTGTATCCATTCACATGGAATATTGTCTTGAGCTTGAGCTCATTCAGTTCATGTTGTGTGTGGGTAGCATCACTAATACGGTGAGCCTGGGCTCTCAGTGTATGTAGCATAGTGTTGGTTTTTGCTGGATGGTGGTACGAATCTGCATGCAAGTACCTGTTGGCGTGAGTCAGTTTCCTGTACACTTTATGTCCTAGTTTGCTGCTAGATGTTCTATCCATCTTCACATGCAGTAAAAGAATCACTCCGTTGTTTTCCATTTCTGACATGAACTCAATGTTCTTATGTAAGCCATTGAGATGCTCATGAAATTGGTGTGGTTTTGCTTCCTCATGCAACCATAGGACAAATGTGTCATTCAATTACCTCAGCCAGCAGTGAGGGTGTAGTGGTGTAAAATTTAGCACAGTCTGTTTGAAATCTTCCATGAATATGTCTGCTTCTACAGGACAAAGGGGAGAGCCCATAAAATTTACCCTGCCAACTAAGATATGTTAAAGACAAGCACAACTGCACTGGTCCACAGGTGTCTGGTGGTATTTACTCTTGCAGGATGTTGAAGGTTTCAGCTACGGACATGCTGGTAAAGAATGATTTTATGTCAAAGCTAACCACAAGATCTGTAGCTATTACTTGCTGTTTCCATATGAGCTGGATCAAATGCATAGAAACCTTAACATAAGACTATGTGTGGCCAACCAGGCTGTATAATTTGTTGGCCAGATGCTTTGCAAGACAATATGTGGATAAGTTGATCCCATTGACATTTGCTGCTCCAGTGTGAACTCTATAACTTATCTCTGTTGGCAGTTCTTTACCACTTCATTCAGTGTGTAGGCTTGCTTGTATGTTATTTTGTCAAAATTGTTTCAATCATTGCCAGCAACCTGGATGACAGGCATAGATGAGCCTACTAGTACTAGCTATGGACCTTATGGTTAATTTTAACATAAAAACTGTTTACCTATGTGTATATAGCTGAAACCATCACCATCCTATAGGAGTAAATACTACCAGACATCTGCAACTGGTGCAATTGTGCTTGTCTTCAACATATTTTAGTTGGCAGGGCAAATTTTATGAACGGTCAGAATAGCAATAGGCCCTCCCCTTCACCTGTAGAAGCTGACTTATTTGTGGAGCTTTTAAACATACAATACTAAATTCTGTGCCACTGGGCTCACACTGTTCATCATATGGCCGCATCGGAAAGAACTATACAGATTTCATGAGAGCCTCAACAGCTTACATAAGAACATACTGTTCTTTAGAAATGGAAAACAACAGAGCAATTCCTTTCTGAACGTGAAGGTGTATAAAACATCTAGCAGCAAACTAGGACATAAATTCTACAGGAAACTGATGCACAGCAACAAATACCAGCATGCAGATTCACAACACCATCCAGCACAAAATGACACTGTGCAATGTATACTGACAGTCTGTGTTCACTAGATTGGTGCACTAACCACATACAAAATGGACTGAATGAGCTCAAGACAACATTCTGTGCAAGTGGATACAGCAACAGAAACATACAAAGAACTAAGAGGTACTGTGAGGACAAAACTGAAGAAGATACAGAAGAAACTCATCCTGTTGCTTGCCTACCTTATGTGAGAGGCATCAGCGACCACGACTGCAAGGTTGTGTGTTGTGGAGGAATCAAACCTGTACTTCATGAGTGGCCACAAGATTCAAGATCTGTTGGGGTCCACTAAGGATCCAGTGGATGCTCTCCACACTGCTGGCATCTACCAACTTGGGTGTGTATGTGGTAAAGTCCACTTTGGTTATTTTGGTGAAGCCGGTAGACCCATAAGCACTCATGTGCCTCAGCATGAACATTATTTATGATTGGCACAGCACAACTCAGATATAGCAGAACACCACCAGCAATATGGCCACTCTATCAATTATCTGGACCCTCTCATACCTGATCAGCAGCTGTGGATGCAGCAACAAAAAATAACAGAAGCTACTGAAATAATCAAATGCCCTAACAGCATGAACAGGGAGAATGGTTCATTTACCCATGGCCTGGGTGCCAGTGATCCCACCCTGATGGATCAAGTGTGTTCGTTAGCCAGCAGCACCACTTCACCTGGGTTTCACAACAGAAACATCAGTCATGAGAGAAATGTCATGCAGTGTGACCTTAATGCTTCACTTCAGGAAACACTACCCCTGGGTACAGGCTGTCAAACTGCTAATGCCTACCAATCAATGACAAGAGTTGGCTACCAATTACTTACTAGAGTGGCACAAGAAATAGCCTGCCAATATGCTATTTCCTAACACTCACCTACTATAGTCGCCTTCCAATTAGACACCAGTTTAGCACAGGCAATAACCTACCATACAGCCATCTCTCCTGCCTCTCTCCATAGTTATCTCTCTTCAATTTGTTCACCGACATCCCACATATGTGACACCAGTAGCCACCACGTAACTGAAATAGACAGTATATATGGAAAGACATTCTTCAGTATCCAGCAACTAACCGACCTGAAGAGGACCATAACAAGTCGGTAAAAATGTCACCAATTTAGCTGCTTTAGTGTTTCATAATGATGTGACCTAATACCCAAAATTATTTTATTCAAAATGGCATTGGTCATGGAAGCCTAAGAACTTATATAATTGATTGTTTCTTTTTTGCCAATTTCTTCTTGCTTTCATTGCTTACAATGATAGTAAGAATTAATTTTGTGAAAAATTTTAAAATATTGTTTTTAATATTGTTGGGACTCATAGGGTTACCTGTTGATTTATGCAATTTGACAATTATTGCCTGCTTTGCTTTTATTTCACTTAGTAATATATTACAATTTGAACCCAAAGAATTGAACTGAGCAAGGTGGCACAGAGGGGGCAAAGGTTGACATCCCCTTCAGCCATACAGATTTAATTTTTCCAAAATAGCTTATGGCAAATAACAGGAAAGTTCCATTCAAGAGAAAATGGTTCTTATTCTTCACCAGTCATCCTCAATTTCAGCTTGTGCTCCTTCTCTAAACCCCTCATCGTTGACAGGACACTAAACCTTAATAATCCTCCCTCTTTTCCCAAAGGACTGAAATGTTTTCTACAGGTTCTGAGCACTACAATTTAGAGTTGCTTTTATACCTAGTGCTTGTTTCATCTCTAATTGTAAAGAAAGGCCTCTATGAACTCCAACATTGTTCTGATGACTGCAACATTTTGCCTCAACAGCTTGGTGAATCACGGTAACAAAACCGTATAGCATCTAGCCAGGTGTAACAAAAGCAAAAAAGTGAACAAACTGAATTGGTCACTGCAGCATATAGTATTGCTAGTTTCCCATTAAGCACCACTGTGATGTCAATACAGTGAAACAACAGATTTAAAGCATGGCATATGAAAAGCTAGTTTGGGCTATATATTTCAATACAGAAAACAGGGAATAGACAGACTGATGCAATGAGCTAGTAAGACAAACAAAAGAACAGAAATATCAATACATATTTAAAAATTTAAGCCTCTACAAACCTCATAAAATAGATGCACTGCAATGGAGAAGTATATACAGCAATACATGCACATGCACATGCTAATGCATATGCTTTCACCACATGAGAGCTGAAAAACTATACAGCATCCAACAGCTGTGTTCTATTTTTTGCATTTTGGTCCATGTTGAAGGCTCAATAGATTTCACATCCTCTCAATGATAAAAGGAAATGTGACTGAATTTTCTCCCTAATGCCTGAAAGTGTAGAGAGAATCAAATGTAAATAACTTCTGCAGTTATCACAGTTACCAGTAACTATGATGCAGCTTTCCCCCAGACCATCTGCACATTATGTAATTTTTATATTTAAAAATATCAGGGATATCCATAAGTAATCTGTAAACCACAATTACTTGTTAAAAATTTACCTTTACTATGCAATCAACAATCAGATGCTGACAAACAATGACATTGTTCATGAGGTTCATTATTAGCTGTTTGTTTAAAAAACTGAAGCTCTTAAAATCACCACGGAAGCTAATGACTATGCTTTGCAAGTGTATGTGACCTATGTCAAACACTGAAAAGTAACAGTGAAAAACAAACGTGGAAAATAAAACAAGTTCTACATTTCACACAGGCATCAAACAACATAAACTCTGCTAGACAGGCTTTCTCAACTAAATTCTTCCTGATCTGATACATATATCTAATATTCTACCTCCAGGAAAAACTTACAAAAAACACAGTAAGGCAGAATATACAGAAAGTCTGTTATTCTAGTGTTAGACTGGTGGTTACATAGAAAAGATTGTTGTATTCTCCCAATAAGAGGGTAAGATTAAAGTGTGGTACAGTATCCTCTAAATTAAGAAAGAAGACTAAAGTTTAACATATCACCAATATGAAAATCATTAAGAGAGAGAATACTTTCTCTGATGGTAGTGGATTAGGTAATGAATGAGCTGTGACCTTTTCAAAGAAAGGATCCTGGCATTTGCCAAAAGCGATTTATGGAAGCAATGGGTAACATTAAGCAGGGTAGCACAATCAGAATGGAATCACATTAATTCCTTGAGTATAGGAGAGGATTGAAACTGATTCCTTCCTGAGACATAGTGTTGGGTTGGAGCAGTATTGTGCCAAATGTAAGCACATCAATCCTTCATGTCATTAACAATAATGTGGTAGACTTTGTTCTGACCACCATGTCAAGGTAAGCGGACTGCCATATGCACCATAGATTCAACTGGTGAGCAAAAAGGCTCTATCTACAGTAACATAATTGTAAGAAAACTGAATTCATATTTGCACCGGCAACAAACATTTTCCCAATGTCTAAATAAAGTGCTGTCAACACATGGGTAATGTCTGCCTCATTCCTTTAGTGACTTCCACAAGTACAACAGGCATTTAAGCCTCATCTACTTCTCCCTGTAATCCCCTCAAAGATGATTAGACTTTAACATTCCATCAACAGTTATGTAATTAGAGTGTTAGTTATTCAGTTAGTTTGTTAGTTAAATATTCCATATGCCATTTGGATGATTCTTTCATTGAAATGATGTGTAACAAGTCAGTTTACGTGTTTGTATACATGATTGGTGTTAATATTAATGAACACTTTTTTTTAATCCTGCTCATGCAACTACACTTAGAAACAACTTTTTCTATTTTTTTTATTATGGTGGGGAAGGAAATCAGCCTTGTCCTTTCCAAAGGAACCATCCTGGCATTTGCCTGGACTGTGTGATGAAGCAAGCTGGGTTATTTTTACTTGCCCTCTTGTTTTGCCATCTGCCTCCTTACACTAGTTTTTTTTTTCGATTTTAACTGATTAACATATGTGAGTATAATCAGTATTTTCATAAAAGAGAAAGGTTGGCCCTCAGTTTTAAAGAGTATAACACAAGATCTAATTTTGTGCTTAGTTTTATGTAAGTAATTGATTTCCTAGTTTATTTTGACTATTCCTAGTTAGTAACTTTCATTATAGGGTGAAAGTCAGTAATTGTTTTGTAATTTAAATTCTATTGCTGACGTAAAAACAAATATAAATTCTGTACTAGTTATAAACATTTGGAAGACGAAATGCTACTATTCTTAAAGTATCTATTTGGCTCTATTTGAAAACATGTTAGCAAAGCTGGCTCTTAATTAATTCCAAAGTAATTAAGTTTTGTCCAAAGTATTGTTTGCGTACTTACATTTGTTAATTTCATGATTTAACCAAATAATTCGGATTTGTAGTATAAGAAACTGTTAAAAAGAACCAATTTTTCGATGTATTCAGTAAATTTAATTGTAATTTCTGCAAATTTAACTTTGAACAATGTGTAGTTTCAGTATCTATTATTGTGAGGATATGTAAGGGGCCAATTTTTGATCACTAGACAGTCAGTCCATGGCCAAGTTTCAGACAAGGAACCTGTGTTGGTTAGAATGACAACAATGCACCAACTTAAAAGTGAAATAAGTGTTGTACCAATAGGCTGTGTGTTAAACCAATGACACTGCCTGCTCCATACGTACCCGATTATCCCCAAAAAACTGTGGACTATGTGGTTATGGTTTTTACTGCTCATAGATGTTCAACTGTAAACTATTGTAGCAGTATGTGGATGTTCACCTGCAACCTATTAATGAGACTTATGGAAAGGTAAAACTGTTGTGACTCGCCGATCATTCAAAGTGCCGCCGCGCAATTACGCGCGTCCTCTACGTGCGGCGCTGTCTGCCAGCCATGCAGCAGCTGCGCCACCAAAGGGGCCAACCGAGCAGCGGCTGCTAGACTGGGACTCAGTGCTCACTCAAATGCTAACGTGTACACATGTCTTACTTGTCAACTTACTCTGTGACTTATATGTGTTGTTGTGTCGTTCCGAAATATATGTGTTAAACTTGAAGTTCTAACAATTGGCGACGAGGTAGTGGATTCGTCCTTTTCACCGTTGACTCACAGGGTTCCATGGCTACTGTCGAGCAACTATTGCAAAATCTCCTTGAACAGCAAACGCTTCTAACAGCGGCGATTCGCGATTTCGTCGCGGCGTCAAATGCGGGGCGTTTCTCGTCGTTGGCTATACCTCCTTTTCCTCCTTACGACGAGACGGCAGAAGACTGGGATTATGAAAAACGCCTTCGACAGCACTTCTTGGCATTTCATGTCACGGACGAACAACCATGTAAGTCTCTGTTCACCTCAAATGTATCGGTTGTTGTCGCAATTGGCTCCTTTGAAGGATCCTGCGTCTTTGTCCTTTGCTGAAATGTGCTCAATTCTGTCTGTCTATTTTCAAAAGCAAACGCATGTGGTGGCCTCTCATGTTGCCTTTTATCGTTATCAAAAACAACCAAATCAATCCTATCGCGCTTGGGCTGCTGAATTTCACGGCCTCAGTCGAAAGTGTCAATTTATTACTGACGTTCACAAAGAATCCTATGCCCATTCCATGGTACGGGATGCTATCATCCGGTTGGCGCCCGACAAAGAAGTTCGCCAACATGCCCTTCAGTTGGCGAATCCGACTCTAGATGAAGTTCTCTCCATTGCGCAGTCTTTTGAAATTTCTCGCGCCGCTGGGGCGCGAATAGAGGCGTGGGGTGATGTCGGGGAAATACAACCTCTGTGCGCTGTTGACGACGCGTGCAGCGCGTCCCCGCCGGCCGACGTGGCCGCAGGGCGCTCCCACGCGCAGCCTCGGCCTAGCCGTAAACAACCCGCTAAGAAACTGCAGCAAAATCCCCGGCAACTTCCTTCATGTCCGCGGTGTTTTACGAAACATTCACGCGAGGATTGTCCCCAACATTGGGCTGTGTGTCACAATTGCAAAAAGAAAGGTCATGTGTCTTCCGTTTGCAAATCCGACCGCATACATGATGTTCATGAACATGACGCTGATTCTGATTCTGTGTTGTCTGTCAATTGCACTTCTTCCCTTTCAGGGAAGTTATTCCTCACTGTCCAAATCCTTGGTCGAGATGTTCACATGCAAGTGGATACCGGTTCTGCTGCCACTATAATTAATTCTCAGACGTATCTCCAACTGGGTTCTCCACTCCTGTCACCTGTCACTCGGCAATTACGGACGTACAATAAACAGAAGATTTCTCTCTTGGGACAGTTTAATGCTGAGGTATCTTACAAATCCATCGTTCGCACTGTTCCCATATTTGTGGTCGACCAGAGCAATGCAGAAAATCTTTTTGGTTTCGATGCCTTTCGCGTTTTTGGGTTCTCCATAGATGACTCTGTCAATATTGTCTCTGATACTATTCCTTATGCTCAACTGGATTCCTTGTCGACGACATTTTCTTCCCTTTTTTCTCCTGGGTTAGGCCGTGCAAACGACTTTGAAGCTCATATCACACTCAAACCCATTGCTCGGCCTAAGTTTTTTCGGGCTCGGCCCATTCCTGTGGCCCTTCGTGATCGGGTAAAATGGCAGTTGGATCGTCTCACTACTTCAGGGGTCTTGCTTCCTGTCGCTTCCAGTGAGTGGTCCTCTCCTGTCGTTGTCGTTGCTAAGCCAAATGGTGATATTCGTCTCTGTGGCGATTTCAAAGCCACTGTAAATGCTCAATGCCTCATCGACACTTACCCTATGCCCTATCCTGAAGAACTGTTCACTAAACTTGCTGGAGGCCAGTATTTTTCTAAAATTGACCTGTCAGAAGCTTATCATCAACTTCCTCTCGACGCTGCTTCCCGGCAGTTTCTGGTCCTTAACACGCCTTTCGGCCTCTATCAATACCAGCACTTGCCATTCGGGGTTGCCAGCACCCCTGCTCTCTTTCAGCTATTCTTGGAACAATTATTGCTCTCTGTCCCTGGGTGTATCAATTACATGGACGACATTGTTGTCACTGGCTCCACCACTGAACCTCCGCACACTTTTTCATGTCTTACAGACTGCCGGTTTTAAGTGTAATCTTCAGAAATCACAATTTTTTCAGGCATCTATCATGTACTTGGGGTTTCAACTCTCTCGGGATGGTATTCGTCCCCTTCAGCAAACTGTCGCTGCGATCGATGCCCTTCCTCGCCCTACATCTGTTAAGGAACTGCAGGCCTTCTTGGGGAAAATACCATACTATCACAAGTTTTTACTGTCTGCGGCTTCGGTGGCTCAGCCGTTGCATCGCCTGTTGCATAAAAACGTGCCTTTTCACTGGTCCGCATCATGTGAAGCGCCTTTCCAGAAATTGAAGACTATGCTGAAACAGGCCCCGTGCCTGGCTACTTATCGACCTGGCCAACATCTTGTTCTTGCCACAGACGCCTCTCAATACGGGGTCGGTGCAGTCCGTTTTTCCGACGGTTGGGAACAACCCATTGCTTATGCCTCCAAAACGCTCACGGATGCCCAACAAAAGTATTCTCAAATTGAGAAAGAAGCTTTGACCATCATTTATGCTCTTCATAAGTTTGGTGTTTTTCTCTATGGCTCAAAATTTCATCTTGTTACGGATCACAAACCACTTGTTTCCTTGTTTCATCCATCAATGTCACTTCCCGACAAGGCTGCACACCGCCTCCAGCGTTGGGCTCTTTACTTGTCCCGTTTCAATTATGAGATTCATTTCCGGCCAATGGCTCAACATGCAAATGCTGATGCTCTGTCTCACCTTCCCATGGGTCCTGATCAGGCATTAGATAGGGACGAACTTTTGTGTTTCCACCTGGATGTTGCCGAGCAGCGGGTTGTGGACGGGTTCCCCATCACTGGGGACAGGCTGGTGGCTGCTACGGGTTCTGACCCTACCCTCTCCCGGGTTTTACGCTTTATTCAGAAGGGTTGGCCAGATCGCTCATCCGCTAAGACTTCTGATCCGTTGCGGAAGTACTACACTTTGCGCTACTGCCTCACGGCTAGGGATGGTGTTATCCTCCTCTCCACTGACAATGCTTCGCCGCGTGTTGTGGTACCTGCGTCTTTGCGTGCTTCGGTCTTGCGCCTCCTTCACCAAGGGCACTGGGGTGTCTCTCGCACAAAATCTCTGGTGCGCCGTCATGTGTACTGGCCTGGCATCGACTCTGAAATAGCACACATGGTCGCTGCCTGCAGCCCTTGTGCGTCACAGGCCGTTGCCCCGAAGTCATCTTTGTCACCGTGGCCTTCACCTGAGAAGCCCTGGGAGCGCATTCATGCTGACTTTGCGGGACCCTTTTTAGGTACTTATTGGCTCCTCATAATTGACGTCTACTCTAACTTTCCTTTCATTGTCCGTTGCACGTCACCTACCACCGCGGCAACCACCAGTGCTCTCGCCCGCATTTTTTCTTTGGAAGGCCTCCCCTCTACTCTTGTTACTGATAATGGTCCGCAATTTGCCTCTTCCGAATTTGCGGATTTTTGTGCTCGTCATGGCATTACGCATGTCACGGCCCCGCCATTCCATCCACAATCCAACGGTGAGGCTGAACGACTGGTCCGCACATTTAAGGCTCAGATGCGGAAACTTCTGACTTCTTCTGCTGCTGATGATGCGCTTCTCCAGTTTCTGGCGTCTTACCGTTTCACCCCCATGGGCGACCACAGCCTGGCTGAGCTCTTACATGGCCGACAGCCCCGCATGCTACTTCATCTTCTGTGGCCTCCCACCTCACGGCCGCGGGTGCCTTCACTTGGCTGGTTCACCAACGACGACCTCGTCTGGGTACGGGGATATGGCAGGCGGCCAGAATGGAGCCCGGGCCGCATCTTAAGACACCGTGGCAGACGCCTGTATGAAATCCAGACGGACACGGGTGTTGCAGTGAGTCATTCGGACCAGCTTCGGCCTCGGGTGCCAGCAACGCCTGTTCCAAATGCCGCCACACCACCTTTGGCTCTACCTGATGCTCGGGATCTTGGCATCTCTCAATACTCACAACGCAGCCCTCTCACCGTCATCGCAATGCCAGCACCAGAACGGACGCCACCAGGAGACGTGCCCATGCAGGAAC
The DNA here is from genome assembly GCF_023864275.1 of Schistocerca cancellata. Classification (NCBI taxonomy): domain Eukaryota; kingdom Metazoa; phylum Arthropoda; class Insecta; order Orthoptera; family Acrididae; genus Schistocerca; species Schistocerca cancellata. Next base: position 345,547,454 of record NC_064629.1, on the reverse strand, counting down.
CGGAAGACCATCCTCTGTCAGAGCAAATGTACTCGCCTCCTCCTCCAACGGACGCCAGCCAGGTGTAATTGGAATGGCCCGAAATATTGACAAAATTGTCAATATGTGGAAGTAATATCAAAACTGAGTCCAAAGTTGCAAATTTTACTTTTTTATTCACTCGATGACTAGTTTTGGACCAAGACTCATTTTCAAATCATCATAACACGGTTTTCACATCTTGGAAAGTGCCATTTTCGACTATGTTACAATGATTTAAAAATTGGTCTCAGCCCAAAACTAGCTATTGAGTGAGTAAAATAAATTTGCAGCTTTGGGCTGGGTTTTCGTTCACCTGGTTAACAGAAGTTGCTGATCCACAGCTATTCCAGCATGCTGGAAGTTCGTAAACATGTGGAAGTGTCTCATTGACAATGACATGGTAGATATGATTATTACATATTCAAATCAGTACACTGACAGCATCCCACATTATTTACAGACTATATTTACACGCCATACTGATGGGACTGAAAAACAAATACTGCTGAATTACTAATGCAACACCTTTTTTTCTGAAAGCAGGTTGGTTTTATTCAGAATTCCTATACACCACATTACTTCCCACTCTTTTGGCTACAAAACTCTATTTTTCAACATAATCTCTATTCGATGCAATGGCCTTACATCGCCTTACTGGGAGGACCTGAATTGTCCACTCTATTGGACGTCAGAGCCAAAGTCTTGCTGCATCCAGATCATCCCCATCATCCACAGACTGCTTCACATGGAGTGCATCCTTCATTGGGACAAACAGATGGAAGTCAGAAGGTGTGAAATCTGGGCTGTAGGGTGGATGAGGAAGAACACCCCAGCGAAGTTTGTCAGCTCCTTTCGGGTGTGCAGACTTCTACATCTACATCTACATGTGTGAGGCCTTGCATTGTCATGGAGGAGAAATTCATTTGCACTATTGTGGCAACAACACAACGAAGTCATCTCTTCAATTTCCTGAGAGTAGCACAATACATTTCAAAGTTGATCATTGCACCATGAGAGAAAATATCAAACAGAATAACCTGTTCAGAGTCCTAGAAGACTATCACCGTGACTTTACCGGCTGAGGGTACGGCTTTGAACTTTTTCTTCAGAGGAGGGGTGATGTGTGTCACTCAATGGATTGGCGTTTTGTTTCTGGCTTGAAGTGATAAACCTATGTTTTATTGCCTATTATGATGTTCGAAAAAATTTTCATGATCAACCTTGTAATGAGCAAGCAATTCTGCACAGATGGCCCGTCATTGTTCTTTATGGTCTTCTGTTAGGCAGCAAGGAACCCAGCAGACACACACCTTTGAGTACCCCAACTGGTGGTGTCCAGTTGAGCAACAAGGTGTTTGTGATCCATCGATCACCTTGAATGAGAGTATCCACACATTCCAACATTACAGGAGTCACAGCTGTGTGCAGCTGGCCGGCACGTGGGCAATTGGACAGGTTTGTGAGACCTTGTTCCACTGTGGCAGAGACCTCTTCCAACAACACATTGTGCTTTTGTTCACTACCAGGTCTCTGTAGACAGTCTACAAGCACTTATGGATATCTGAGATGCTCTGGTTTTCCACCACAAGAAATCCAGTGACAGTTGTCTGCCTGAAGTGCACTTCCGTTACAGATGCCATTTTGAAGGCTACATATAGTGCCACCACCTATCAGGACTTCATGATAATAGACGGCTGAACAGGGATTGATTATTCCACAATGTCCCATAGCAAATTACACAGTTTTTTCAACCGAAATTGCAAAGAAAAAAGAAATGTGTTTGGTTACATAATGAATACCCCTCATACATGCCTTCATAGGCCTTTTATACATGGCAGGACATTATGAAGGTGGAAGAAACAATCTTGAAGAATTGTGGGATAAAAATGGATTTGGCATACGAATCTTCCATTTGATGATGTCCCTCAATTCTTATTGCAAACTTTGAAATTTTATGATAGAGAAAGTAGACTAGAAAGGAGAACAATAGGCTGTTTAGGAGCTATTCATGATTTCTTTGAAAAGTCTGTAAACAACTGCAGCACTTGCAGTTGTGTGGGAGCTGATGTCAAAACTGATGAAAAGCTAGAAGCCTTTAGAACCAGATCCCCATTCACTCAGTATATTCCATCAAAATACATGAAAAAAATATTTGCAGTTGTCAATTCTAAAATGTTTTATACCATCAGACTGGAAATTTATTCTGGTAAACAACCAGAGGGTCCATTCCAATGCAGTAACAAATGCACAGACCTAGTACAAAGAATGGTTACTCCCGTAACTAACACAGGGCATAATGCAATGGCTGATGAGTGGTTTAGTGACGTCACTCTTCTTCAATCCTTATCGGCAAAACATTGCCTGCTTTTTGAGGGAACACTAAAAAAGAGCAAATGGGAGATCCCTAAATAGATAAAAGAGGTGAAAAAGAGAGAAAACTTTTACAGCCTTTTTGTATTCCATAAAGAAGGAATGCTAGTTTCATACGAGTCTCAAAATAAAAATAAAAATGTACTGCTCATCTCAAGTTTACACAAGGAAGACTGAACTGATAAAGATACTGGTGACAATAAAAAGCCTGAAATGGTAACTTACTATAATGTATGTAAGACTGGAGTAGATACAGCTGACAAAATGTGCTCCACTCAGTGTCGTGAGTGGTACTACACGCTGGCTGATGGTTGTTTACTTTTCAGTTTAAAATATTGCTGGAATCAATTCTCAAGTTATTCATATGGGAAACAGAGTCAACCAACTCAAATATCAGCTGTTTCTTAGAATATTTGGAGGAGAAATTATTGATAATCACTTGAAAAAGTGGTCACTTATGCCTTGTTTATCTCACTCAATTGCTACAAGACTTCATGAAATCTCATCTGAAATTTGACAACCTGTCATTACTCATGCCAATCCGGTGATCACTGACAGTGCAAATAGGAAGCGTTGCCAGCCCTGATAGGCCATGAAAACAACAAAATTGACAAAATATACCTGCAAGACATGTGGACAGTATTTAAGCCTGCGACATTGCATTTTTGTTTCTGCTGGTGGGTGTGATACAGGAAATAAACATAATGAAGAAGACCGTGACTAATTTTGTTCTTTATACTATTATTCTCCCCTGTTTTTGTATTTAAACTTCATTATTGCAGTATGTTTTCGAAGTATAAATACAACTATTTACATTTTCTTTCTTTTACAAGATTTTGCTAGCTGTTTAGCAGATTTGTGGCTATTAAAAGAGCAAAGGGCTGTACATGTATTTATTTACCACATTGTCCTAAAATACTTGTGTAAAAAGTGGATATATATTGTAATTTATGGCGTATATCTGACAGACATAATGACAATTATGTAAGTTTTCTGGGGATAGCACTTGAATGTTAATAGCATATTAATCAACTGGTATTCTGATAAACAAGAACAAATGTTAACCTTTAGCATATCAACAACATCTAAGTCATTAGAACAAGGCACTAACTTAGTACAATAAGGATCTGGACTCCAGCCAAAAACCAGCCTATGATTTGAATCCAACTTCTCTCCAATTAGTCCAGTATACTAACCAATTCCTTACTTCAATCTGTCTGTAAAACAGTTAAGCAACTGTGTACCATATCAAGATACACAATAAATCAATTTCACAAAGAATATTTCCAGAAAATCTGAAACATGCAACCCTCAGATGCCTTTACATGGAAGGTAGTAAAAGAGATATTAACAATTACTGACCAGTGTCACTACCTATCTCCTTCTTGAAGATAATGGAAAAATTATGCAAGCAAGAGAAATAACAATCCTATTCAACAATAACATACTTAGTCAGTCCCAGTATGAATTTCAAAATACATATTTCAGTTTGCAAATCAGATTATATAAAGTTTAAATTACATAATAGCTCCAACTGGTATTTTTTGGGGCTTGGCAAATTAAATATGATTATATATAATTCACAGTATTCTTCCCCAGAATCTCAAAAAATATATCATCAGAGACCTTGCTAGTAACTGGTTTTCATCCTAATTAAAGGCATGCAAAGTGTCACATTAAGAATGCCACAAAAAAACACATTGAAAGAGCATTTTCACGGTGAGGTACAATCACTACATATGTACCACAGCAATCAATATTTGGTCCACTATTCTTCTTGTTTTATATATTTTTCCCCCTAAGGTAAGTCTTTCCGCTCCCGGGATTGGAATGACTCCTTACCCTCTCCCTTAAAACCCACATCCTTTCGTCTTTCCCTCTCCTTCCCTCTTTCCTGATGAAGCAACCGTTTGTTGCAAAAGCTTGAATTTTGTGTGTATGTTTGTGTTTGTTTGTGTGTCTGTCGACCTGCCAGCGCTTTTATTTGGTAAGTCTCAACATCTTTGTTTTTAGATATATTTTTCCCACGTGGAATGTTTCTCATGTTATAAGGCTAAACCGTTCCAAGTATGTAACAATAAAGGCTCACTGTACAACAGCTATAAACTATATGGTTTCAGAGACCTTTCCAAGACACACACATCTATGACATACACATGCAGACTGAAGTGACAAATGGAAATTTGTACCAAGGCCAGAATTTGAACCCAGGTCTTCAGTTCACAAGGTAGATGCACAACTGCACGAACTACCCTAGCACGCCTCCCTTCTCAATCCAAATTACCATTCACACCTCAGACCACTTGATACTTCCCCTAAACTTGAGTAGCATAGCACAGGCTTTCAAGTGTACAGGGATAACACCTCACCATCAAATGAAACTATGTGGTTCCAGAGACCTTAGGGGGAATACCAAGTGGGGTGAGGCATGAACGGTAATTTGGATTGAAGAGGGAGGCACACTAGAGTAGTCCATGCAGTTGTGAAAAGCCACTGTGCCCGGAAGACATAGTGGTTACTGCATCAGCCTAGTGAGATGGAGAACTGGGCTCGAATCCCAGCCTTGGTACGGTTTTTCATTCATTGCTTCAGTCTGCAAGTACACATATATTATTTGTTACCATATACCTGAGAAGTTGGAAAAATTTCTTTGCTGATGATGCAAGTATTGTAATCAAACCTAATCGAAAAATCTGAACACTTGAAAATGTAAATAAAAATTTCTTAAAAATTATTAAACGGTTCTCTGCAAGTGGACTGTCACTGAAGATCCAGTTCTGTACTACAGAAGGCTGGAGATAACGCATGTGATAAAATTAATAAACGAAACAGAATATTCTACTGTATATCTATTTCTCATGTTATAAGGCTAAACCGTTCCAAGTGTGTAACAATAAAGGCTCACTGTACAACAGCTATAAACTGACTGAGGTAGAGCATTTGTTAACATGCTGGCTTCAGATTCATGTGAATGGGGTCTAACGCTCTTATTCAAACATTCAGATTTAGGTTTTCCTAAATCAATTCATACAACAGCCTGGGTGATTGCCTCAACTGAGACATGGCTGATCAACTAAGTCTATCGTCATTAACAACATCTGTATATACTTACATGTCTATATGTATGACATGCTTTTTTGTTGTATTAATGGAATGGTCAGTATTCAGGGATGTGACAGGAATGATCATTCAGAACAAAAAAGTCTAGTGAACATGGGCTCTAAAATGCATATCTTAATAGCTAAGAGCACTTGCTCAGTAGAAGAGATGTGTTTCATAGTATTGTAATGAATAGTGCCCATAGTTCTTAAAACAGGCATTTTAGAGCCCATGTTTACATGACTCTTTTTGCTTTGAATGACCATTTCTCTTATATCCCTGAATTCTGACCATTCCTCTTGGAATGCCTTGTATAACTGTAAAAAAACTTCCATGCAATAATAAATTACTGTACCATACTAAACTATAATAACCTGAACTGTATGTCATACATTAAATATCTTCTCAGATGTCTAAGCTCTGCAACTTCTGAACAAACTTGATATAAAATTGTCAAAAAGCTGTTTTTTATTCAGAATATCTTATAGCATCACATTCTGGAACAACTATTAACTGAGGGAGAAAGTGTTCCTTGCACATAAGCATAAGTATAAAATAACAAGTCCACTGCCGAACTTCTTCCAAATAGCTCTCTGAACAAGACAAATTTGATAAATGATGATAATACATACATTTCTCAAGAAACAGATAAACACCCATGTATCAAAATATAATTACTTAAAAATTTTGATGAAGCACAAAGGTAGGTGAAAAAATGATAATTAAGAGTGAGTGATGATAAAATGGTTACATATTTCATTTCCAAGAAATGCCTTTCATAAATGGAAGTAGCTAAAGAGAACTAATAAGAAATAATGAAAAACAAAAGAAATTTAAAAATGGAACAGGATTTTCTGCAGTATAAAAGTCAGTATAGTGTCAACATAAGTGTTGGTCAGCCCAGTCAGTTCATGTTTCTTAGATCATTTGAATGATTTTTTTTATAAAAATGATAAGGAACAAGTCAGTTTACAGGGTGCGTATACAAGGCACTGGATGGCATTAATCCAACCAACAGAGAATTTTTTAAGTGCCTAATACATCACATAGTGAAGAGAAAACAGGTAATAGGTCTTAAAAATGTATAAATACTGCAAATAATGGTAGAAGAATTCTAGAGGATGTTTCCACGATAATGATGATGATGATGATGCAAAAATTCTGATATGACAGAGAAGAGTAAATTTATCGATTGCAGATAAAATAACATTGGTCTGGAAATGACTGAGTTGAAAGTTAAAAGCATAAACTAAAAAATTCAAATTTGTTGTTAGTACACTGACAATGATGAAAAATCCATGTAAGCATATTTTTTTATTAATTTAATGTATCAAACTAAGATAAGTGACATAGCAGTCAGTAACAATGATGTTAAAAATCAGCTTAACTGCTAAAAATCCTCATGCTCTGATGGAACCCCAGACAAGTTCAACACATAATTTGTGAGTGAATTAGCCTGACTTTTGATTATACACTACTGGCCATTAAAATTGATACACCAAGAAGAAATGCAGATGATAAACGGGTGTTCATTGGACAAATATATTATACTAGAACTGACAATGATTACATTTTCACGCAGTTTGGGAGCACAGATCCTGAGAAATCAGTACCCAGAACAACCACCTCTGGCCGTAATAATGGCCTTGATACGCCTGGGCATTGAGTCAAACAGAGCTTGGATGGCATGTACAGGTACAGCTGCCCATACAGCTTCAACACGATACCACAGTTCATCAAGAGTAGTGACTGGAGTATTGTGATGAGCCAGTTGCTCAGCAACCATTGACCAGGCGTTTTCAATTGGTGAGAGATCTGGAGAATGTGCTGGCCAGGGCAGCAGTCCAACATTTTCTGTATCCAGAAAGGCCCGTGCAGTCGTGCATTATCCTGTTGAAATGTAGGGATAGAATGAAGGGTAGAGCCACGGGTCATAACACATCTGAAATGTAACGTCCACTGTTCAAAGTGCCGTCAATGTGAACAAGAGGTGACCGAGACGTGTAACCAATGGCACCCCATACCATCACGCCGGGTGATACGCCAGTATGGCCATGACGAATACACACTTCCAATGTGTGTTCACCGCGATGTCGTCAAAAACAGATGCGACAATCATGATGCTGTAAACAGAATCTGGATCCATCCGACAAAATGACATTTTGCCATTCGTGCAGCCAGGTACGTCGTTGAGTACACCATCGCAGGCACTCCTGTCTGTGATGCAGCATCAAGGGTAACCGCAGCCATGGTCTCCGAGCTGATAGTCCATGCTGCTGCAAACGTCGTCGAACTGTTCGTGCAGAAGGTTGTCGTCTTGCAAACGTCCCCATTTGTTGACTCAGGGATTGAGACATGGCTTCACGATCCGTTACAGCCATGCGGATAAGATGCCTCTCATCTCGACTGCTGGTGATACGAGACCATTGGGATCCAGCACGGCGTTCCATATTGCCCTCCTGAACCCACCGATTCCATATTCTGCTAACAGTCACTGGATCTCGACCAACGCAAGCAGCAATGTCGCTATAAGATAAACCGCAATCGCGATAGGCTACAATCCGACCTTTATCAAAGTCGGAAAGGTGATGGTACACATTTCTCCTCCTTACACGAGGCATCACAACAACGTTTCACCAGGCAACGCAGGTCAACTGCTGTTTGTGTATGAGAAATCGGTTGGAAACTTTCCTCATGTCAGCACGTTGTAGGTGTCGTCACCAGTGCCAACCTTGTGTGAATGCTCTGGAAAGCTAATCATTTGCATATCACAGCATCTTCTTCCTGTCAGTTAAATTTCGCGTCTGTAGCACATCATCTTCCTGGTGTAGCAATTTTAATGGCCAGTAGTGTAATTTACCAACAGATCCTGTGGGCAATGATATGTTCCCTGCAAAAAAGTGAGCGTAGATCACACCAATCTATAAACAATAAAGTCCAATTAATCAATAAAACTACCATCCTATATTCCTCACATGTATGTAATGGAACCTGAAAGCCTATTTTGAAATCAAATAATATAAGATCTACATAGAACAAAATAACCTTCTACGTGAAAATCCACACTGTTTCCAGAAACACTGAACACGCAAAACTCAAATCGTGCTCTCCACACACAATATCCTCAGTGCTATGGACAGAAGAAACCAGATTAATTCAGATTTTACAGACGTTCAAACAGCTTTTAATTTGTAACTACACTGAAGCCTTATAAAGTAAATACATTCCCATGGAATACTCGACCAGATTTGGAAGTGACATGCAGGATAGCACATTAGACCTATTCTGTGTGGAGAGCTATCTACAGACTCAAATAACACACGCTGTGCCAAAGGGGAGTGTAATTGTACTGTTGCTGTTCATGTTACACATTAATGACTTATTGGATAGCATTTGCAATGTGAGGTTTCTTGCAGATGATCCAGTTATCTTTGAGGAAATTGTATACAGTGAAAGTTGCAGCAATAATTCAGCCTAACAAAATACCAGCCTAGTAGAAAAACTGGCAACTAGCTCTTAATGCAGAGAAATGAAAATTGTGTGCTTCATGAAATGAAAAACCATGATTTGTTTGACTACAGGACTAATAAGTCACAACTAGAGTCACTCATGTACTGTAAATATTTAGGAGTAACAATGTGTATGTACATAAAGTTGAAGCACCAGACAGGTTAAGCAGTAGGCAAGGCAATTGCAGCATATTGGGAAACTGCAGTTTGTCTACATGAGAGATTGTATAAAAACACTTGTATAGCCCATACTTGAATACTACTCAACTATCTATGAGACTAATGGGGGACATAGAGTGTACTGTATAGAAAGCTGTAATTAGTAATTCAACCAATATAGTCCAGGGACATAACACTGACTCGGGAGACGTCACGTATGGCTTTCCCCAAGGCTCAATCTTATGTCCAATATTGTTCCTCATATCTGTAAACAATTTTCCATCTAATATACAAAAAGCACAATAATTCTTTTTGCAGAGGACACTATTATTGTAATCGATCCAAGAATAAACAATGGTATAAAAAGTTCTTAACAGTATCTTTGACTGGTCTTCTGGGAATAGTCTCGCCCTCAATTTTAAAAAGACACAATATATTCAGTTCTGCACACCGAGGGGTACTACAGCAGTAGGTGTAGCACATGGTGAGGAAATAATAAATGAGGTGGAAACTTCAAAATTCTTAGGTGTCTACACTGATAAGAATTTAAATTGGAAAAACAACATTTTGAAACTCCTAAAACAACTTAGTTCAGCCACATTTGCACTTACAATCAATGCAAACCTTGTGGAGAGACAAATCAATAAATTGACATATTTACATATTTTCATTCAATAATGTCATATGGAACAATGTCCTGGGGTAACTCATCTTTAATAAAGTAAGTTTTCATTGCACAAAAATGTGTTGTAAGAATAATATGTGGTGCTCACCCATGATCATCTTGTAGACATATGTTTAAGGAGTTGGGCTTTCTGGCTATTGATTCACAGTATATTTATTCCCTTATGAAGTTTGTTGTAAATAATGCATTACAGTTCAAAAGGAACAATGATGTACCTAACTACAACACCAGAAGGGAAAATGACATTTATCACTACACAATAAGGTTGTCTTGAGCACCAAACGCGATGCACAATGCTGCAAAAAAAAATTTTATCGCTTATCCAGTGATATAAAATGTCTGACAGCAAAGTAAAATTTGAAAAAAAAAAAAACTGAGAAAGTTTTTCCTTGACAACTCCTTTTGTTCTGTAGAAGGGTTTCTATCATAGTAATGTGTGAAAGATGGTGGGTATGAGTTACTGACTCACGTCTGTATATCTTTTTTTCTGGAGAGAGAGAGAGAGAGAGAGAGAGAGAGAGAGAGAGAGAGAGAGAGAGAGAAGCCACTTCGAAATAATCAGAATGTAACCATACATACAAACTAATTTGCGGTGTGAATTTATAATGACTCGTTCCACATCACTGCAATCTATTGTGCAAAATGATCCATGGAACTTGTAACTAACTAACTAGAAATAAAAGTTATGCTAGTGGTCAAAGAGTGCTTTGAATAGTGAGAAAGTGTAACAGAAATGCTGAAAAATCTAAACTGGCACCCATTCAAAGAAATACACTCTAGATATCACGATAACCTAGTTAGAAAACTTCAAGAACCACCTTTCAATGCAGAAACTATGAATAGTCTACAGACCCATATTTATCAGACCCACAGAGACTGTGCAGATAAAATTAAGCGAACAACAACTTACATACAGGTCTACAAGCAATTGTTCTTTTCACACTTCATCTCTGATAGGAACTGGAAAAAACTTTAACACGTGCTGCAATAAAAAGTACCCTCTGTCACACACTTCACATCTAGATGTATCTGCACAACTTACATGAGGTGCTACATAACACAACAGTTGCTGAGTGGCATCCTACAGCTTCTAGGCATACATAACATTAAAGCACAAATTTCAGCCCTACCTGTACAATCATGACATTGTTCCATCAACCCTGGTACTGATTGAACAAGGCCACAGCTAGATGTAAATTTTGGCAGGAGATTCTCTTCAGTCTTGACAGATGTCTTGAACATAATAGTTTGCACATGACCCCACAAGAAAAAAAATCTGACTTTCTGACCCAATACACCTTTATGCAATCAACTGACACAAGTGTTCACAAACAACATGTACAAAGCGAGCTGGGGATCTTATCATATAACAGTCACTTGCAGCACAGATATCAAACATCAAGTGGAATACTTTTCAACAATGTAATGAATACATCTCTCAGAAACATAGTGTAAACTGGTCCAACTATGCCTGGAGGAAAAAGACATAGACCTATTAGCCAGTCGCTGACTATGCCCACTCACAAGTTCACTGTAAAACTGTGTTCATGGTTCATCACAACTGTGGCATGGGGATTCTCAATGGACTATGTGTGATCACTGAGCACTCCCTCTCTAGTGAAATATGCTTTATCCAAGACAAGTACATATTTAGGAAGAGAAGGATCAAGCATACAGCACTGCAGAATTCTTTGGCTCAACATAACATGTACACTGAAGTCAGCAGGAGTTAGAGATTGCAGTTCTGGTGAACTGTAGAGGTACAGTTACTATTCCCATATTACTTTCCACACAAGACTGCGTGTGTGACACCCATTTCACAAGCAAATGTTTGATAAATTATTGTGGGATTCTTATCAACAAGTGCAAGCACTTCTTCTTCCAAGTGATAGGTTGAGACATTTTGTTGACAACTTCAGTCACTGTATGTTTCATTTATATGTTGGAACAGTCTCAGAAACAGGGTGTGCATCAGATGTCTTGTACGTGGGTACTTGGCCCACTACAATCTTTCATATTTCTTACAATTTCCATTTGTTTATGCGTATCTTGGAAGATGTTTAAATACAATTAATAAACTGAGATGGAGTAAGGATATAAATCAACAGAACTTATATGAATAGACTTCCTTTTCATGTTGAAATTGTTTTGTTTTCTTTGACTGCAGACAAACTTCAAATAGGAATGGCAGAACTGTAGAGAGAAATTACAAAAGAGGACAGAAACGCAACAGTAGTATGACTTGCCTGGCGTACAATAGTATTGAGAGATGAATAGATTAAAGAATTTTATTCCATACATAGAGCAATTGAAAGTCAGACATGAAGGAACTCTAAAAATAATAAACAGAAGAATGCAAGTGGTTTTTCAGTTCATTTGATAAATCAGAATACTGTATTCAAAAGCAAATTACAAATGAAGCTAAGAAGGAAACTGGCTATTGCTTTCAGCATTAGTGCAAGAACCACCCAGAAATTTAGAGCCAAAGGAAGAAAATCTTATGTGAACAACTGAAAAGGAAAAGAAAAGGGAAATCAATAAGAGTAAAGACATGTTGCAAATGTCATAGTCAATGTTTTGAAACTTAAATCGAGTGGTGCTGAGCTAACAGTAGATTTCGCACTGGAAGATAGACTACAAAAATTCTTTGTGAGATTCATCATAACAAATGACCATACTGTCTAGTGAAAAAAATGGGACATAATACATGAGAACAGGAAAGATAAATAAGAATTTGTAATTTGTGATGCAGCCTAGTACAAGGAATGAAACTGAAGAGTTTGACATTTCACTGCAATCAAGGTCATCAGAGACTGTATACTTCCTCAACTGACAAGAATGGGAAAGGAAATCCCTCTTGCTTTTGTTAAAGGAACAACCTTAAGATCTAGAAAAAGCCTTTGTTCAACAATAGGTATGTATAATGATTAATGTCGTTAAGTTCCAAAATACCTCATTTCAACACTGAAGCACTGGTCTTTGATATCATTATGCCTTTTGCCTCTGTGGTATCCAACATCTAAGATGTGTGAAGGACTCATAAAATTGTGATAGTGACAGGAATTCAATGTAGACAGCAGGTCATTAGTAAACACAAAGAGAACCAAAATATAGTGACCATTTGAAGTGGAAGAGCCCAAGGCCCTTTGGGTTGGAAAATTTAGGAACTTTTTATTTAAATAAAGATGCTGTATTTTTTGGCATAAGGACACAGTGTTTTTACACAGTACACTGTTGCTTACACCTACATCCACATATATAGGCTGTTTCACAGTTCCTATTAGAGGCGTCCATGGGTTGTAGAGGGGGCTTAGAAAGACCTCATGTCCTGAAACATGCAGTTCATAAAATAAATTTGAACGTCAGACCACTTTCAAATCTCCTACTTCACAGCACACACATAAACTGAGAAGAGGGTGCTGTCATCAGTCCCTGACGTAATTATGACATCATACATCATTTTCATGTGACTACAAAAATGGCTGTGAGAGAAATTGGTACATTCGCTACTAGAAAGGCTGACTGTGGTGCTCCATGGATGTGCTGCATTCTCAATTTTGAAGAGGGCATCCTTCTCCACATGAACAAAACTTGACGATGACTACTCGATATAGTGCCCATGCGGTGGACTCCTGAAGAGCACACAGGTCAGAGCTCACTGTCTCCACTGTGTGTCTAATGTGAAATGGGTGATTTGAATGTGATCCAATCTCTAAACTTGTTTTACATCCAAATGGTACACTCCTGGGCATGGATTCCTTATCAAAACTTGATCTACCAAGTCCCCTCTACAACCACTGGAAGCCTATAACAGAAATTGTGACATACTCTGCATACTCTGAAAAACACTGTACATACAGTGCACTGTGGAGGGAACTTCTCACCAACATTAGTGCCTTTCTGTCCAGTTCCATTCTCAATATGCTTCAAGACATGTTGTAATCTCTCTTATCTTATTCTCATGGTTCCTTCATGCATTATACAATGGATGCAGCAAAAGTGTTACATACTCTTCTTCGCATGCTAGATCTTTAACTTTACCTGACAAGATTCTTCCCAAGAATCTCCTTCAAGTATTCAGTGTATATATGTAAACACCCTAATAAGTTTTGTAATTGCATGTTCTGATCCCTGCAGTGTGTATCTGAATTTTTTTCAATGTCTATTTTTATGCCCAACTGAAAAGCAGTCTAAATGCTTGAACAGTATTCTATAATTGGTCAGACTATCATCTGGAAAGCTGTCTCCACAGAGGCTTTAGACTTTCCCATGACTCTCCCAACAAATCTGAGTCTTCTATCTGCCTTCATTACTACAGATTTCACATTCTTTATGTCAGGTTAAGTACCACACGTGGAAATACTACAAAAATGTGCACTTCAATTAATAGTGCCTATAGGTCGACTACACAAGTGATGTCTAGGGGAAAGAGTGATGGGCAAAAAATGGCGGAGGAAAAGAGAGGGTAAGATATACAGTGTTTCCTGACATAGAGCTTTGGTTTCAGAGCTGATTTACAATACTCTCCACTGATTTGTATGTTTCTTGCACAGTGTCTCCACTAATCAGTGAGTTGTCATCTTCCCAAGTAGCATTTTTTATACTAAATGGTAATATGAAATTATTAAATTACAAAACTTCCCAAGCATTGTGAGAGTCTACACAGCTTATATAGAAACAATGTACTTGTTATTTACCTGCAGTGCTTACCCTCCTTTGCTATATTCAAACTTTTAGTAAGCTTCATGCTTTTGGAATTCTCAGTCCAAGACTAAGTGTCAATGTGGCAACTCTTGGATGCTGTCCCTTTCAATAAAAACTGTGAAAGGACCAATTTAATCTGTCACATTTAATTTTCTATATTGCAAACTGATAACCAATTTATTATGTCTAACCTAAATGCCTTTTAAGGGGAAGTTGGAATTGACAAGTCATAGTACTAAAGCTGGTGTAACCTAACGAAGCTTTCCACTAATGAGTGGTAAATACCATTTTTCAATATTGATGATATGCTACTAACTACAGGTTATTCCACATACCTGCAAGCACTGTCTCAGGCACTGCACAGAAACCAATATCCCATAGGTTGGCCTCAGTCACAGCCCTGTTCCATTGATTGGACAATGTGGAAGCTGGAATATTTGTGTCAGCTAAGAAAAAACTACAGATGTTTAGAGTGACCTCGGAAAGGAGTCTGAGATAATAATGTGCCATTTACCACTTCGGACTGGTGTGCCAGTATTGTCTGCTCACATAGTTGTACACAATCCTGTCATCGAAAACAACTCATAATACCATCATAAACTGACTGGTGGTGTGTGCTCTTACACTGACCTTTGTAAAATAACCATAGGTCTTTTCATTAGTAGTCAGTTTTCTGAAAACAGGATGCAGTATGTTGTTCACATACCTAGCAGAAATTATAAATTGGTGAAAAAGGCCAATCCAACAATTCATAATGCACTAACTGTGTACCATATTCCTATTTACACATCATGCAGAAGTTCCTGATATAACTAACAAGGAATTTCAGAACTACTTGTCAATTGTTCTGGGACATCATATACCTTGATAAATGCAACTCTGCTTCATCCAAAATAAAAATAATACTAACAATTCAGGATGAACCTCCCCCAATGTGCACAAACTGCAGTACTTACATCGCACAACAGTATCTGAATTGGTCAGTTGGTGCCATATCATTGCTTTGTAAGGTTTCATTTTAAATTTGAGCTTAGTTCTGTGAGCAGGCACTAATGGCACAACTGACTGAAGTACTAACTCAAGTAAGAATTTTCCCACACATCTTTTCCAGGCCACTCCAAACTAATCCAGTTAATTCACAGCTAAAATCAACACATCACCTACAACACTGTCCAAGCAACAGGCCAGATCAGAGCCAGATCAGATCAGTATCGGTTTCTATGCAACAGAGGAGACAGTGCTCGAGTATATCAGTTCTGTTAAATAGAGTCAGAAGCAGAAACAGCGGCTAGGTCTAGCACTTACCCCAGCATTGCCAGTTACCGGGGTAGGCAATGGATGGAGTGTGTGACGCGAAACAGACAGGGAGCACATTGGCAATCCTGCAATCTATTCTCTGTCTCTCTCTGTGCAGGACGCATCACACTACCACCGTCTTACAAGCACCCCACAATAATATCTGTGTCAAATATTTTGATAATCATTTTTAATACATGGTTAATTGGCTTTATTTGTGAAGGTCAGAAGGTAAATAAAAGCACTGCAAAGAAAATCACCTTCTAGAACATGGTATATTGTCGCTCTCAAATATACAAATGCACACAGGGCATTATTTACAAAAAGATGTAAAAAAATTTTGACCTGTGATACATAGTCCTTTCACACACACACACACACACACACACACACACACACTCTCTCTCTCTCTCTCTCTCTCTCTCTCTCTCTCTCTCTCTCTCTCTCTCTCTCTGCCTGGAAAAAAAAAGAAAAAGAAAGTGATGCACCCCAAAGGGGGAGGGAAATGAAATGAAATGAAATGAAACTCCTCAGGTTGAGAGGGTTACACAGTATTATTTCAGTGATCACAAAATCCAGTCAAATTTACAAAGAACTTGGCAGTGTGAGTCCACTTATTAGTATGACACTAAACCCAATCAAGTTTGGATGCATGCACCGATTCTGTTGGGAAGGATGTCACAGAGCCATTGTATCCTCTACTGAGGTACCCTGGTCCACAACTGTTGTAACTGTTCTTTGATATGCTTGATACCGGCACTGGGAAGGCGTTGACATCCAAGCCAGTCACACAAATGCTCTATTGGGGGTCAGGTCTGGGGATCTTGGGGCCAATGGAGTATCACAGCACCACGCACGCAGTTCGTACACACACACATGCCTTGTGTGGAGGTGCACTGTCCAGTTGAAAAATGGCATCACAATACCGGAGCATGAGAAATAAACATGAGGATACAGGATGTTCATGATGAACCACTGAGATGTCACAGCTGCCTCACTCACTACCAGTTGTGATCTGAAATCATAACCGACGGCTCCTGCACCATGGCACCACTAATAACACCACTAGGCCCATCCACTGCGCTAGGTCCCTGCCATATTCAACGGCAATGATCATTCAGGGCAGTGCAGAACCATGATTCATCGCTGAACACAATGTGACAACATTCATCCACAGTCCATGCTTCCCGGTCACTGCACCACTCAAAACGCAGCCACTTATTTTGTGCTGTTAACAGCAGCCTACGCATACAACAGTAAATCCCTGGTCTTGCTGCTGCTAGCCTATGACCAATGGTGTCAGATGGTACAGAATGTTACAGGGAGTCCATTTCTTGTTCTCAGAAGGGAGGAGCAGATTTGACGGGGGTACAATGTGCCAGGTACACAATACCGCCCCCTTTGTGGTCAACCAGAATCTTGACAACAAGTATACTTGGTCTCATATTCCCATGCAATGCAACATCAGCCCACTGTCACATCCCAATGACCCACAAATCTGGACATTGCACAATTCAACCCGCCGGCCAAATTGGAGACCCACAATGAGGCCCCTTTCAAACTCTATCATGTGTTGATAATCCTGACTCACATATGCATGTGGTATCCCCATGTCTTTCACTGTGATCACTCAACATCTGATGCTGTCACATATCATTTATATCCTACCATGCCTGGTAACACCACCAAACAACAATAGCAATAATGCTAAAGCACTCTGATGGCCACTCTACCTGTCAGACAGAACTGTTAGTCTAATCATTTACATACTCATCAATGGTGGATATGTGTAGCAAGTTACACTGACAACCAACCACGTCTCCTGGGTGTGTCATGTTCCTTTGTCAGACAGTGTATTATTTCATTAAAAGTAGGCTTTCTGGTAACAATGTGCTTATTTCAGAAAAAAATGAAGACCATTGCTACTGTGTAGAAACAGAAATTACCTAGTCAATTTTTACTGTATGTGTGCCAAAAACACAAACACTCACATTATGCAGTTCCATTCCAAACAAATAAAACAACTTACAGGTATCCTAAGCAGAAATACATGAGCACACACTGGATAATTCTCCATGTGTGATGTTCTTAAGCATCCAGATGGATAAAAAAAACTGAGGTGGCACCAGCATATATATCAGCTAATCAAAGAACTCAATTCTCCCTGCTGAAGGGATTACATACATATATACATACATTCACTCAGTACTGTCATATCTTCCTGATCAATACAGCTCAAAACAAAAATGTAATTATTCTACATAATCATGCAGTAAAAATATAGTGTGGAATTGATAACCAAACTACTTGCAGAAGTCTCTTGTGCAATTCAGTCACAATTCTAGAAGCAAAAAATGATTTCCAAACAGTCTATAATCCCTATCCCGCATTCAGAATCGTGTTTTATATTCTATTGCAAAAGTCTATAATGTGTTGTTATTAGACATCAGACAGGAAACTGAAAGTTCACAGATACCCAAAAATGAAGTAAAAGAATATGTTGTTAGCTATTCCTATAATTTACCATAATATTTGGATGGTAGAATGTAAATTCTGCTTTACTGTAAGATTTGCATCAAAAAAGATCTCAACTTTGCTAGTATATATACAGCTGATAGTTACATAAATGGTTCATTTGAGACAACTGAAACAAATTCTTTATAAGTTGCTGAATAGATCTACAAATACACTGTTATCTTGTTTTAACACCTTAATATGTGTGAGTTTCTAGACACCTTGTACAAATTTCATGTGTGATTTGTGCCGTGTGCAATCATTGAATTTGAACTACTGTGAAGTGAAGCACATTTCGGGAAAGGCCAGAGACATCACAAAATATGCCATCAGAGTCCTTACGTTGTTTTACTTCATGGACATTATGCAGATTTTTTTTAATTTCATAAACCAAGAAATATTTTACAGCTACCACAACATACCGGGTGATCAAAAAGTCAGTATAAATTTGAAAACTGAATAAATTACGGAATAATGTAGATAGAGAGGTACAAATTAACACACATGCTTGGAATGACATGGGATTTTATTAGAACCAAAAAATACAAAAGTTCAAAAAATGTCCGACAGATGCACTTCATCTGATCAGAATAGCAATAATTAGCATAACAAAGTAAGACAAAGCAAAGATGATGTTCTTTACAGGAAATGCTCAATATGTCCACCATCATTCCTCAACAATAGCTGTAGCCGAAGAATAATGTTGTCAACAGCACTGTAAAGCATGTCTGGAGTTTTGGTGAGGCATTGGCGTTGGATGCTGTCTTTCAGCATCCATAGAGATGTTGGTCGATTACGATACACTTGTGACTTCAGGTAACCCCAAAGCCAATAATCGCACGGACTGAGGTCTGGGGACCAGGGAGGTCAAGCATGACGATAGTGGGAGCTGAGCACACGATCATCACCAAACGACACACACAAGAGATCTTTCACGCATCTAGCAATATGGGGTGGAGTGCCATCCTGCATAAACATCTTACATTCCAGCAGGTGTTTATCAGCCACGCTGGGGATGATGCAATTCTGTAACATATCGGCGTACCTCTCACCCGTCACGGTAGCAGTTACAAAACCAGAATCACGCATTTCCTCGAAGAAAAAAGGCCCGATAACGGTAGATATGGTAAATCCAACCCATGCCGTGACTTTCTCGTCATGCAATGGAGTTTCCACAACAGTTCTAGGATTTTTGGTAGCCCAAATTCTGCAGTTGTGGGCGTTGACAGACCTCGGAGTGTGGAATGAGCTTCGTCGGTCCACAACACGTTACTCAACCAATCGTCATCTTCCGCCATCTTTTGAAACGCCCACACCACAAATGCCCTTCACTTCACTAAATCGCCAGATAACAATTCATGATGCCAATGGATTTTGTACAGATAGCATCGGATGGTACGCCTCAGAGCCAACCAAACAGTAGTGTATGGAATGCCGGTGCGACATGCGACTGCACGAGTGCTGACTTCCCCGTGCATAGACGAGCCCGCTACAGTCTCCATTTCTTCCTGAAATGTCTCAGCAGCATTACGCCTTGTGCTTGGTCGGCCACTACGGGGTCTATCATTTGAACAACCCACGGCTTCAAACTTCGAAATCATTCTCGCCACAGCTGCATTTGTCAACGGACCTTTACCCATTCGAATCCCCTTCCTATGGCGATAGGATCGTACCGCTAAACTAGCACATTCCCCATTCTGATAATACAGCTTCACTAAAAGCGCCTTTTCAGGTAAGGTCAATATGCTGGGACTGCTGGCGCATCTGGTTCTCTCTCTCATTACAGCTCCTTTTATACATGACTGTCATGCGCAGTCACTGACGTTTTGCTGTCCAGCGCCATGTGTCGGACATTTTGTGAACTTTGTTTGTTTTTTTGTTCTAATAAAACCCCATGTCATTCGAAGCATGTGTGTCAATTTTTACCTCTCTATCTACATTATTCCGTGGTTTATTAAGTTTTCAAATTTATACTGACTTTTCGATCACCCGGTATTTAACTCCCTGTCAGCATTGACTGTTGGTAATAAGCATCTGTCCAAAGTGAATTACTGTTACTAAATCCATATCTAAAAGTAATTTTAAAAACTAACACAAATGAGTAGGAGAGAGGAACAGCTGTATTATCTTAATATAGTTACACACAATAACAGTCATCAGCGATAAATGTAGGTGTTTTTGTAACTGAAAACAGAAAAACTTTATTTTGTACATTACTGTTTTCCCTTATTGTCTTCTGTTCACTAACAGCTGTCAAATGTTGGCTCTGATTGATGGTGTCTCCAGGTAGCTTTGGTTCAGGTTTTGGACAATAAGATTTACTTGCTTCTTTGAGCACTCAAATCGTTGCACAGTGACATTCCCCATTCAAAGCCACATGATACCAGCCCTCACTTTTTATCAGAGGCATAGGGGCATATTCGCAGTCCAGGAGTCACCAGCAGGTGTCCTTAAAGTGTGCCGTGGTGAAGAACAAAACTTTGTTTTATATCATATTTGATATCAAAGAACACTGTACAATAGGGATCAATCAAATAAGACAGTAGAGATGTTAAAGCACAGATCTCATATTCTGTAGGAAACAGTTTGCCCTGACCAGCCACCCTCGTTTCAGTTATCTGTGGCTTTCCTAAAACATTTCAGGCAAATTCTGGGACTGTTCCTTCATTATGGTTTGGCTGACCACCTCGTCCTATCCTCATAAAGTAAACTTATGGCATAATTCTTATCACTTCAGGCAGGGGGATGACCTTCATAGTCTCGGATGTTATTGAATTTAGCATATGTTAAAATTCAGGAGTGAGTAAGAAATACTTTTTTTTTCTTTTCTCCAAAAAAATCCCAGGTTAAAGATACAAGCTTCCAAAGATGACACTGCAAACACCATTCTGAAGATGCGAATTTGAGAAAAAAATTTTAAATGCTGGATCTCTATAACAGGTCTTGATACTTTGTTAGAATTTTTTCTTATTTGAAAGATAACTGCTTTATGACTACAATGGTATCCTCTGTTTGAACTTATCTGTCAAAGTTCTTTTACTGTCGCCTTTTGAAATTTTTTTTTTATAATTTACAGAAAAAAATTTTTCAAAAATGCCAAACCAGAAAAGTTAGATTTTTTTCTGTTGATTAGTACCTCGTAGTACTATATTCTTTGTAAAGGAGAGCTTCCACTTTTAAGTTGGACAGGTTTTACATTAAAAAATCATTTTTCTAACTTTCAAGGGTAATGTCTCTCTTCACTGAAATTGTTTCTTACTAATTTCTTTGTTACAATATTTATTTCTATTCTCTTTGTTGCAGTTATTTCTTATCACTTTCTTTGTTATGGTCATTTCTTTCAACTTTCATTGTTGCAGATATTTCTTAAACTTTGTTGTAGTTTCTTGTCAGTTTCTTTGTCATGGTTGTTCATTGCAGGTTTGTGTATTGTAGTTGATCAGTGCTAATTTGTTTACTGGGAGAGGCTTCTAAGAAATTTGAGACCATCCAGTGAGTTCTGTGTTTACATGAAGAATTAGCAGTTGACACAGTTGCAGTGTGTTTTGTGAAAAGGATGGTTTGAAATGTCTTCTGACTGGGGCCACAGGAGAGTGAAGTGTGCTGACTATTTGCATATCCATAAAAGAGTGGTATATAAGACAAACAAAAAAACAGACTTAGTTCAGATTGGGAATAAGGGTTCTCATTTGAAGACTCTGTTTCAAAGTAAAGATGTTTGCAGTGACGACTTTTTGTGTTCTAAATGTTTTGACATATTAACAACAATGATATTATCTGAACAAAGTGAAGCCTCCCATGGTGCAGATGATGCAATTTGGCATCAGTAGAGGAAGAATGAAAAACCCTGAATCAGTCACCTAAGGAGGTAGGTGTTACTCCTGTTGAGAAACCGTGGTCAGTGAAGTCAAGTCGTAAGCTCTACGCATCAAGAAAGCGCAGAGAAATTACTAAAGTCATTGATGAATACACTACAGCAGACCTGACCATACTCTTCAAAGTAGAAATTTCATCTTCCGAAGAGAATGAACCAAAGCACTCTTGCTAGGGATTTTTCACAAATATCAATTCAGCTGCTGAATAATGTACATCCTACAGTGAAAAGGTGCAAGTTTTAACTATTATTCCAGAGACATTTTCAAAAAAAAAATTTTTTTTAACCGCATTCCATCAGTATCAAAGTACATAGTAGACAAATCAAGAAATGTGAGGTCTGTAAAAAGAGTCTTTGGAAGACCAGATCCCTATTATGGCCATCCTGTGGAAGCAGCTCAAGTTCAAATCGTGCAGTCACTGTGTCTGGAAGATAAATGGTAGTGTTCTCGACAGAGTGCAACAAAGACACTATAACTGCAACAGTTGAAGGTCAAAAAGTTGTGAAAGTGAAGAGGTAAATGACTCATAGTATTAAATAATTTTTTGCAATTTATAAGAGCAACTATACAACTTCACATATTGGAAGATCAAAATTTTATGCACTATGACCTAAGTGGGTAGTTCTATCTATGTGTACTGCATGAATTTTGAACTTTGTGTGGTAACTTTGAAGAACATACTGGAGCAAATGACGTATGACACCTTGGTTGAGTGTGTGAAGTCATTAGTAGTCTGTGACATAAAGCGAGAGACTTGTTTGTTTCAGGAATGTGAAGACTGCTCTGGAAAGGGAGGACCTGGAAGACATAGTAGATAAATCTGAAGAAATTACATATATGACATGGGAGGAAAATAAACTAATTAAGAAAACTGTTGCCTTTGACAGTTTCATAGATGAACTTGGTAAATGGTCAGTGAAAGCAGTAACATACCAGCATCAGAAGAAATTGCAACAACAACAACAACAACAACAACACTCTGCAGAAGTGAAATAGTGTGTACAGGCTGAAGAACTATGTTTAGAGCTGAACTGTTATTTTGCTGAGAACTGGTCTGTAATTCTTCCACAAGAAGTACAAGGGTATCATTGAAGTAATGACCAGGCTTCAATTTTTATATAGTGACATATTTTCAAAAGAAGACCTCAAGTGTTGCAGTTATAAGTGACGACATAGGACATGACTCGGCACACTCTTTGCTAGCAATGCACAAAATTCTTCAACTGCAAACAGGGGCAGAGAAGATAATCATTATTTCTGATGGTGCTCCTAGTCATTTTAAAAATCATTATCAGCTGTTTGAATTGAGCAAGTCGCTTATGCTAACTGACTGGGTATACAGTGCTACTGGTCACGGGAAGGGGTCTTGTGATGGTGTACGAGGCCTGCTGAAACACCATGCTACAAAACATAATCTTTCCAAACCAAATACAGCCATGATTCAGAGTGCTGAGGATTTTACAAGAGCTGTAAACTCTTACACATCTACAGCCCTCATTCTTTTGTCCAAAGAGGACATCTAAGAATTCCATGAACAGAAAAAAGAATGGTCCATAGAAACTACTCCTATGAAAGGAATTCAGAAGACACATTTCTGGACTGAAAGTGATGGGCAAACTCATATCCCACACACTTTAAAAAGCAAGAAAGATGAAATTTCATTTGTTCGGCCAACACCTCAGAAACAGCAGGATAATATTCAGATTCACAACTTGAGAAGAGTGTGTATGAGTTAAATGAAATTGTAGAGAACTTTCTGCTACCACATGGACTAGCTGCTGGATATAGGTTTCCAGCTGAAGGACAGCAACAACACCATCAGTGCTCACTTCCTGTTCACAATGTTTTGATGAATGTAAGTGCTCCAGATCCTATTGGATGAAAAGGAAGGCATCACTCTATATCAAAGGAAGATAGGCCCTACTGAAGAAGTGGAATACATTTTTAGTTCATTGACTGGCCAATTTCAGTACAAAACAGAGTGCACAGGAGTTGTATAAATTGAAACCCTTAAGTCTTTGGACCATTCACATATCTTTTGGAACCATTTAAAATGCTTGAAAAATGAGTCTCTTACTCATCTTTCAAAACTAAAATTGTTACATAAGGCTAGGTTTTGATTTTTATGAGCTTGTTATCTGATAATGTGGTAATAAAACAGGTTTTATGTATGGCAAAAATTTCAGTTGTTTATCAAACCTGTTCAACATAAAAGTGGAAGCTCTCCTTTTCAGCAAAAGTAAAACTATATGGTACCAATCAACAGAAAAAAATCAAAATTTTTTGGATTGGCTTTTTGAAATTTTTTTTCCATAAATTATAAAAAAAGTTCAGAATGCTATAGTAAAATAACTTTGACAGGTAAGTCCACGTGAAGGATTTCTTTGTATCATGAAGCAGTTATCTTTCAAATAAAAAACAAAAAAATATCTAGAAGTGTTTGAGAGGTACAGTGTTTTAAAAGTTTTTCAAAAGTTTGCATCATCAAAATGGTATGCGTAGTGTTATCTTTGGAGGGCTGTATCTCGGAGCAGAAACTTTTTTGAGAAAACAAAAAAATGTGTGTTCCATACTTAGTCCTTTATTTTAACATACGCCAAAAGTAATTTTTAGTCTGAGGAAGGAAAAAAATTGCAGATGTTCTTACAAGAGTAAGCAAATCCTAGAATTTGATTTGACATGCAATGACCCTGATGACAATTTTTCTGCAGGGGAGAAGGGGGCATTTGTACATAGGGATGATGCAATGCCTAAGGCCTAAGAAGGCAAAGAACAGAAGCCAGAATTGGTGATTTTGGTAGAATGTGAAGAAACCACTAGGTGGGGCAGGGTGTCAGCGGTGACCATATACAGTCACAAGACCTCGCAGCATGGTGTTCAGAAACAACAATGTGGAAGGAGTGATGTGCCCTGGTGCGTAGTATAAAGGTGGAGGCAGCGGTGCCCGACAAGAGTTACTGTTCAGCCAGTCATCCTCTGTGTAGGTCAGGCTGGCAGCTTGGACTTCCTAATATTCAATATGGCTCTGCTTGTATTCAGACTATCTGCGTACGTTTCTCCAGAGGAACTGTAGTGGGAATAGTGTACTTCCATTCACTCATTGAGCAGCATATATTGTTTTTGTTAAGGTCTTGCCTTTTTTCACTTATTTCCTGACCACGTTCCATAATTCCTTCAAAACATTCAGTTAATCACCACATTAGCTAATTGAATGGACCTTCCTCAGAATCTTTTATTAAGTGTGTAGCATCACTGGATGCAAGAGTTTGTATTGAATTTGGTTCTGATGACCATCCTATCTACAGACCTTGAACTGCTTTCATCCAGAAACCATTGGGTTAGTGTCAGGCCTTGAGGATAAGTGCTATGTCCAACCTCTGTGCAGAGGCTGGAAAACCTCTTCTAATCATATGGTGCAGCATGAAACTGTCTGGTTAGATTACCAGTCTCCAGCTTGTAATCTTGTTGTTTGATTAGCAAGCCTGTGCTAAGCTAAGAAGAGAAGGCCTAAAGATGTACAGAATGTGTAGAACACACACACACACACACACACACACACACACACACACACACACACACGAAAACAACTCTAAAGGTAGGAAGCAGGAAGTAGATTATGTAATGGCGGATACAGTACCATGAGAAGAAGCTGACACAGCACTGAAAATAGAGCTCTTAAAGTAGACAGCATCCCCTCAGTTATTAAGATCTTTCTAAGAACCAACCATGACAACATTATTCCACTTTGTACAACAGATAAGAGACAGATGTAATACACTTGAACCTCAAGAATAATGTAATAATTCCAATTCTGAGGAAGGCAGTGTTAACAAGTGTGAATATTACTGAACTAAGAATGAAAAAATTGATGGAAGCTGACCTTGGGGACAAAGAATTTGGGCGCTGGAGAAATTTAGTAACATCCCAGACAACACTGACCACATGACTTATCTGAGAGTATAGGCCAAAGCAAAGGGAAACTTACTTTCATAGCATTTGTAGATTTAGAGAAAGTTTCTGAAATTGACGGAAATGAATGTTGTTTACAACTATCTGAGGAATGAGACTCAAGTTAAAACAGTCAAACTACATTAAAGTATAGCAGTACTTGAGATGGGAGTGGGACAGCATTGTAGCTTATCCCAGATGTTTGTAATTCATTTTGTGCACTGAGAAAGCTATTAAGGACACCATGGACAAATTTAGAAAGGGGAATGTTCAGGGAGAAGAAAGGGAAAATTAGAGGTTTGTCAGTGACATTGTTATTCTGTCAGAGGGCAAATAACTTGCAAGATCAGTTCAATGGAACGGATACTCTTGAACAGAGGTTACGAGTTTCACTTTAAGTAAAGCAAGGTTATTTAGTCAAATTAAATTGGGTGATGCTGAGGGAATTAGATTAGAAAATGACACTAATAGTAGTAGATGAGTTTTGCCATTTTGTCAGTGACATAAATGGCTATGGCCAAAGTACAGAGGATATAAAATGCAGACTGGCAGTATCAATAAAAACTTTTCTGGAAAAGAATAATTTGTTAGCATAAAAATTAGTGTGTTAGGAAGCTTTTTCTGAAAGCATTGTTCTGGTGTCTTATAGTGAAATGAAATATGGACGATAAACATGTGAGACAAGAATTAAATGGTAGCTTTTGAAACTGGATGCAACTGGAGAATGCTGAAGGTTATACTGGTATGTTAGGTAACTAATGAAGCAGCAGTGAATTGAAATTAATGCACAACTTGACTGGTATCAACTTACAGGATACACCTTTAGGTATCAAGGAAACATAAGCTTGGTAATGGAGGGGAGTGCGAGGAGTACAAATTGTAGAGGGAGACCAAGGCTTAACTGAGCTAGTTCAAATGTATTCGAGTTCTAATATACTTACCACCACCACCACCAACAACAACAACAGAATTACTACAGAAACCATTGTTGTTGTGGTGGTCTTCAGTTAAAAGACTAGCGCGATGGAACTATCTGTGCTAGTGTATTCTATGGAAGTTTGTTGATCTCTGTACAACTACCGCAACCTACATCAATTTGAACCCTACAGAAACCTTATGGCTCTGTGACACACTTCAGACTTATCTCATAACAAAATAATTTAATACATTCTGAGTAAAGAGATTTTTCCATGTAATATGTGATAACACAAGACATTATTATTATTATCATCTGCAATTTAAATGAAGGCTTGGGCTGTGTTAAAGTACTCAGCTTGCAATAGAACTCAAACATCAGCTAATTGGATCTATAGATTGAAAGGGACTAGACTCAAGCAAATGTTGTGCCCTAGGTAATGACTAAGTGTCCATCATGAGTCACAAAGACAGTAGTGTGCAGACAAAACAAAAATAGCACTTCTTGTACGTCCATCCATTGTGCATGTCGCAATTTAAATGTAGCCCATAATGGTGTTGCAGAGCCTAATTAAAAATGTGACATGCTTCTCGACAAATTTCAGAAGATCTAAAAAAATTTTTGCCATAGAAAGCCACGGGGGCAGGATTTAAAAACTTACTTGGTGAATACTTCCAAGGCAAAACTAAAACCACTCTTTCAAAGATACTGAAGCAGTGAAACACATTTTTAGTTCATTGAGTGGCTAATTTCAGTACAAAACAGACTGCCCAGAAGTTGTATAAATTGAAACCCTTAAGTCTTCGGACCATTCACATACGTTTTGGAACCATTTAAAATGCTTGAAAAATGAGTCTCTTACTCATCTTTCAAAACTAAAATTATGTTAAATAAGGCTAGGTTTTGATTTTTGTGAGCCTGTTATATGATAATGTGGTAATAAAACAGGTTTTATGTAGGCCAAATTTCAATTTTTTATCGAAGCTGTTCAACCTCAAAATGAGAGCTCTCCTTTTCAGGGAATGTAAAACTATGTGGTACCAATCAACAGAAAAAAAAAAATAAAAAATTTTATTTTTGATAATTTTTTCCATAAATTATAAAAAAGTTCAGAATGCTATAGTAAAAGAACTTTGACAGGTAAGTCAATATGGCGGATGTCTTTGTAATCATGACTATTATCTTTCAAATAAAAAAACCAGCAAAATATCTAAGTGTTTGAGAGATACAGCATTTTAAATTTTTTCCCAAAATTCACATCTTCAGAATGGTATGTGCAGTGTCATCTATGGAGGCTGTATCTGGTAAGATTTTTTTCCCAGCCTACCTGAATTGATATGGACTATGCCTTATGTATAGTACGCGTATGTATATTTTGAGCCATTGATTTCCGTTGTACTCCCCTAAAATTTCATATCATTATCAGATGATCCTTGGATGAATAAATAAATATAACATTGTAACAATCTTTGAATTGCATAGCTGCAGAATTTGAGGTCAAATCATAAAAATGTGTAATAATTTCAAAATAAAATGGGTTAATGATTGGTATACATCTTATCTCACAACATTTGTAAATCACAGACGAGTATGGTGCAAAACAATGATCACCCTTAAAACTCTGACATCAATGAACCAACTGCCAACATTCTTAGCTCTTGTTAATCTAGATTACATTAAAGAACTACACTCTCAATTTTTGGATTCCTGTGTTCAACATGATCTACTGAACTGTGCCTAAAGTAATATGAAAGGAGGTTAATTCATTTGGAGAGTTAATGAAAGTATGAGGCTGTTCAGTGCAATGCTGAAATCAACTCCCTTCCCTCCCCCCAGCCCTTTTTACACATTTGTTTCAGAAACATTTCGCAGTGGCTTTGATTTCTGGCCAATTAATTGTAATAAACCAATGAACCATAGTTGAAATGTATGCAGTGTTTTTGCTTTTCAGTACCTTATTATTGGAAACAGCTTATGCACAAAGCCTTCCTTGACACCAAATGATTTGGTAATACTTAAGAAAGTACCTAACGGTCTTTGAGAATGAAATCAGGACAGTACTGAACTGCTAGGGTATGCTGAAAGTTAAATCTAGTTGTTATATGCGGTACGATTGAGGAAGTGGTCGGCAGTTTTACAGAACTTCAATAAGTGTTGGGGGAAAATGAATTTCTTTTAAGTAACTGGATGGATAAAAAAATAAACATGCAATAATCAAAAACTTTGCCTTCTTCAATTGCTGTATTGTTTCTATCTTCATACACATAGGATGATGAGGCCTAATTATGTTATATAAGGTTATTTGGTGGTGGGGAAAGAAGGTAATAAAGGAAACTCTGGCATAGCAAATCAGATACTTCGTCTGTATTTCATTTGTCACTTAACTGCAACCACTTTTGCCCTAAAGTACCACATGCAATTTAAAACTTTCATTCCGCACAGTATGCACATGCATCTAGAGTACAATGCCAGTCACCTGTCATAAGTATTAACACTCTGCGGAGCTAAGCGTCAGTCGCCCCATCATACACAGTTACACACCATCTCGGCGAAACATAAACTGACATCTGTTTACACTGCGTTTCCACACACATGGAAAACTTGCGCAGGGACAACCCCACCACTGCCCTTGCCAGTCTACTTGCCTACAACTGTCAAGTCAGATGACGAGCCACTATGGGCCGATTGTATAAATCATTTAATCTTAGATTACGACAGACAATGACTCTAGATTAAGCTTAACCTGGAAATCTGCGTTGTATAAACGTTAATCCTTGATCACGTCGCTGTGAAGTAGGATCGTATTTGACTGGCGAAAATTCGCGGAACAAATTCAGGTTCAGCTAAACTCGTCAGTTTATAGAGTAGTGGCACTACGATTCATCGCTTTTGTTTTTAGCAGATACCAATAGAAATAATAAAAAAAATTGTTACTAACACAAAAAGTGGCAAGTAAATATGTGACTACGTCATTCCCCCCACCCCTGATGCTCAAATACCTTTTTTTTCTTTTTTTTCCCCTATCAGGAAGGTTACGTTAAGGAACTTACCGACTACGATCTGTACGCTGAATCTCGTAACAGCTCTTTGGGGACAACTCGTAATTTACGTGATCTGTTCAAAGGCATTTTATGGGCACCTACCAGCAGAGTAAGAAAGGAAAATTCGAAATATTTGCTATTCAACATCACTTATATATGTTACTTTGCATCTCCAATAGCAGTAACTATTCAATTCGTATTGAATTTTTAATTAACGAACACGTCCTTAAACTGCTATGGCAATTCCATGTGTGTTGATAAATAGAACATTAGCACGTATTTTGAAATAAACTAAACACATAAATATATTTAGTTAATTTCAGGGTCTCAGAGGTTGCGTTGTGGACTGCAGTACAGAAGATCACATACTCGAACCCATGTCAATTCTTGAATCTTTTTCTATTTGTTACAACTTGCTCTGCTTTATTGATCGTAAAGATCATTATAACAACACTACCATGTTATTCCATACCATTCCATACCATCCCCGTTTTGCGAGCATTCTGGGCCACTGTTGGGCAAAATTCGGTGAGCAATATCACCATGCGACGTGGATTACATTGTTTCCTTTCGTTTACTTTACAAACATCTCAGCATTCAGATGTGTCCACAGAGGACGACGATGACGAGACCCAACGCGCTCCCCGCATGTTCTGTGAAAGGGTGAACCCAGACTTGGAGTTAAATAACAAATCATTTAAGCTGAAGTTTCGTTTGGAGACAAGTGCTGTAGGGTAGTTGCAACTAAGGCTCAGAGAGTAGCTGACGAAACCAACTACAAGAAACCACTGACTGCAATGTGCATGTTACTGTTCACCTTAAGATTTTACTTCACAGGAACCTTTCAAATAGTGGTTGGTGATCTGTTTAAAGCAGACACAGCAAAGCTTGTAGAGTTGTACATACGCATCGGTCAACAGCAACTTCTCTCCAAGAATTCACCTTGTTGGCGACAATGACTTTGTTTCTTGCACTCAGTTATATATTTATACTGGCACTGCGCAATTTCCAGCTGCATATCTTTCTGCTATTGAAAGAAGTTTGACGATCGCTTCGTTTTCAGTGTAATTGCCTCCTTGCAGTTACAGCACATCTTCGACAATAATTACTGTGGATCTACAATGGACAATAAATATATGCCGTCGAAGAACTGCGATAATCGTCTCGATACCTGATTTTAGCCGTATTGCCAAGCATGTTACCTTCTACCTAAGATCAAATCTGAACTTGCTTCGGTAGATCTAAATTTAGTGTTATACAATAGAGTTGAGTCCTGAACATAGTTCAGTGTGTTACCTAATGTCAAAATTTGATCTCCAGTCAACGATGTTTATACAGTCGGTCCTATGACAGTCGGAAAAACAGCGGTGGTTCGTTCACAATGGATCCAAAGAAACGATTCACTCATCTCTCAGGAACGGCCATTCGCTCATCGTTCGATTATTGTAGAATGTACGAGCATTGTCCTGTTAAAATGGTACCTTGTGACATTGGACAAGTCATACGCCAGGTTTCCACAGGCATGAATTGTTTCCACGTGTGCCCGCATCTCGTGGTCGTGCGGTAGCGTTCTCGCTTCCCACGCCCGGGTTCCCGGGTTCGATTCCCGGTGGGGTCAGGGATTTTCCTTGCCTCGTGATGGCTAGGTGTTGTGTGCTGTTCTTAGGTTAGTTAGGTTTAAGTAGTTCTAAGTTCTAGGGGACTGATGACCATAGATGTTAAGTCCCATAGTGCTCAGAGCCATTTGAACCATTTTTTGTTTCCACGTGCCCCCCCCCCCCCCCCCCACACACACACACACCCATCCTTACATGCATTTTAGCGTTTCCACACGACTAAGTTGGAAGTGCTACTTACGCAACATACAAGATGGCAGCAACTGAAACTATTCAAAGTGGAGTTGCTTAACCAAAGAACTTATAGTGACGACAATGACGAAAAATGGATGCACAAATGCTGGGTATGAAAACAGAGGTCTCGTAGAAATCGTTTGGAATATTCTAATAATGGAGTTATCTGCCAAGGTCGAAATTTCGTTCAGAACTCATTTTCGAATAAGTAAATTCCATTTTGAAATCTTTTTGAGCCATATTTCTGACTCTATACAAAAGTCTAATACACATATGTGAGATGCTGAGCCAGCTGGTATTAAATTATAAGTAACATTGAACTATCTGACAACTGGAGTCACTGCAGTACAAGTATTGCATTCCGAACAGCACTATTTCCAAATTTTTATGGAATCTACAATACATTGAAGTTATATCAGAAAGTAAGATTTCTCTCTCAACAGTTCAGCCTTCTTTTTGTTTTTAGAGTTAGTCATGGTTCTCAATAGATTACAGGTGCTGTAATTATATGTTTGATTACTGGTGCAGTGCTTGATTTTGTAATCAAACTTCCTGCTACTGTACAGTACAGTCATTAGCCGACGATAATGTGAATTCGAATACAGCTGTATTTATGTAGGATTTTAATGAGAGTCAAGTGTAGCTTTAAATCTCTAAATTCACAAATAAATTTCCACTTCACCATGATGTTTACACTCAATGAGTAAAGGAAAAAATTATGATTATCATGCTGCTATAAAAAATACCATTACAGTACTCAGTTTTCTGAAATAATATGAACATCAGCACGTTCAGGCTCTCAGTTACAATACTTTTTAATCCATTTCGTCACTTCAAACGATGATGTGCTCCTTTATTACACGTAAGTGATTATAATTTATTGCTTTATTATTCACCCATCTTTAACCAGTTGCATGCAATAGATTGCGTCCTGAGTGATGTACAAGAGGTTTTATAAAGTATGATTGAAATGTTAAGAAACACACTTACATAAACTATGGTACTACACTTAATTAAAGTAGGCCTACAGGTAATAAAAGAATGTATATGATAAAACAGCATAAGTGATTCATAAAGATTTCAGTGAATAAAAGAATAGAAGTCATACATAATAATTTTGCAATGTGATTAATAGTAAAACATGAGCTGAACGTAATTTAGTTACTTACATATTCATTATAAAGATAAGACACAACATCAGAGCAGACAAGAATGCATAGAAGAACATATGGATAAAAATAGAATGAAATAAGGAGTTGCTGAATGCTAGAATGATATTCCAAATGCAGAGTTTAAGAATATTTTGCCATTTTAGACAGTATTTATTTTCTTAATTGAAAGCTAAGCACATTATTTTAGCTTGGTACTAACTTTTCACGTACATAAACGAACAAGTGTATACCTGTGCTGTTAAACGAATCAGAGCAGAATGTGAGTAGACCGACTTATTGGCAACTGCTGAATCACATGGGCTATGGTGGAGGAAATGACATCATGCAAGAAAATAGAACACCTTTTAACTTTCACAACTTATGGATAGGTTGGCATTATAATGTGCAAGTTGGGTGTTTCCACATATAAGTTGGGTTACATGAGAGATAGTGGTGGATGCAAGTGTAAGAAATTCATGTCTATGGAAACCAAGCAATAGAATGAGATGGATGATACCTTGAGGTGGTTTGATGAAGACTTACAAAACAAGAAAGCTTACATAATTTTAAATAAGCATGTGTAGCAATATTTATTAGTGTTATTGTAATTCCACATCACACACACACACACACACACACACACACACACACACACACACACACACACACACATACTCATAAACCAAGTTAATTATGTAACTGTCACAGTTACAACTTTATAGAAGTTAAGTAGTTGAATGATATAGATGCAGATTGCATAAGGACAAAATATTTATGTACGTTAGTGCTTATTTCGTTTACAAAAATTATTTCTGTATTTCATTTCGTATTTATTTGAACACATATAGCACAAAAATACAAATACCAGCTCAAAATAATGGCAATGATCAAGCACGCTTTTAAATTTCTGTTAAATTAGAACAGAGACTGAATGTTTTCTTTTTACAGATTGTTGTATAGTTAAACACCTTGGATGAAGGATGCATTTTAAAGATAAAGGTACACATTGTCAGAATATGTGGGGTTTCATTCCATCGATCTTGTTCTTATCTGGATGGCCACCCATTCCAGTTCCATCACTCCACATCTAGTATTGAGCTGTCATTCCCTTTGCCACAGCTAGTGGTATACTGCAGTGGTATAGCAGCTGTATGTGTGAATACTCAGTTTTATGTGATGTCACTCAAGTGGTGCCACTTATTTGACTGCCAGTTCTTGACTGAATTTCGAAGCACCATTGCTGTACTTTGGTTATTGTGTTTGTAATTTTACTGTGTGTATGTTTCACAGTGCCAGAAGATATATAAACATTGTCAGTAGCAACAGCTGTACAGTTATTTGAACTTTACTTCAAGTAACCTTGAGGAAATACAAAAACGAGTTCTGCAAATGCATTTCTTTAAATAAAGAAGGATTGCTTGAGATTGTAGATGGTACGCAGGGTAAGTCTCTGGTTGTGATTTATGTATCCCAGAAGCTAAAATAATAAACATTCGTAATACCTATATCATTCATCAATATGAAGTGTTTAAGTCTTATAAGAGTGGTGCACCTGCAGGTCCATCTGGCACCCAAAAAGACCGATTTCTGAACATTTATGGCTGTATATTTGAGGGAAATGCAAAAACCAATTATACTTCAAAATTTGTTATCATCTCTTGATGCCCATGACTCCTGATATTCCATTTCCTCTCACACTGCATCTCCAATTTCATCTTAAATTGTGTCTCCACTGGGTATTCATACACTCCTGGAAACTGAAATAAGAACACCGTGAATTCATTGTCCCAGGAAGGGGAAACTTTATTGACACATTCCTGGGGTCAGATACATCACATGATCACACTGACAGAACCACAGGCACATAGACACAGGCAACAGAGCATGCACAATGTCGGCACTAGTACAGTGTATATCCACCTTTCGCAGCAATGCAGGCTGCTATTCTCCCATGGAGACGATCGTAGAGATGCTGGATGTAGTCCTGTGGAATGGCTTGCCATGCCTTTTCCACCTGGCGCCTCAGTTGGACCAGCGTTCGTGCTGGACGGGCAGACCGCGTGAGACGACGCTTCATCCAGTCCCAAACATGCTCAATGGGGAACAGATCCGGAGATCTTGCTGGCCAGGGTAGTTGACTTACACCTTCTAGAGCACGTTGGGTGGCACGGGATACATGCGGACGTGCATTGTCCTGTTGGAACAGCAAGTTCCCTTGCCGGTCTACGAATGGTAGAACGATGGGTTCGATGACGGTTTGGATGTACCGTGCACTATTCAGTGTCCCCTCGACGATCACCAGTGGTGTACGGCCAGTGTAGGAGATCGCTCCCCACACCATGATGCCGAGTGTTGGCCCTGTGTGCCTCGGTCGTATGCAGTCCTGATTGTGGCGCTCACCTGCACGGCACCAAATACGCATACGACCATCATTGGCACCAAGGCAGAAGCGACTCTCATCGCTGAAGACGACACGTCTCCATTCGTCCCTCCATTCACGCCTGTCGCGACACCACTGGAGGCGGGCTGCACGATGTTGGGGCGTGATCGGAAGACGGCCTAACGGTGTGCGGGACCGTAGCCCAGCTTCATGGAGACGGTTTCGAATGGTCCTCGCCGATACCCCAGGAGCAACAGTGTCCCTAATATGCTGGGAAGTGGCAGTGCGGTCCCCTACGGCACTGCGTAGGATCCTACGGTCTTGGCGTGCATCCGTGCGTCGCTGCGGTCCGGTCCCAGGTCGACGGGCACGTGCACCTTCCGCAAACCACTGGCGACAACATCGATGTACTGTGGAGACCTCATGCCCCACGTGGTGAGCAATTCGGCGGTACGTCCACCCGGCCTCCCGCATGCCCACTATACGCCCTCGCTCAAAGTCCGTCAACTGCACATACGGTTCACGTCCACGCTGTCGCGGCATGCTACCAGTGTTAAAGACTGCGTTGGAGCTCCGTATGCCACGGCAAACTGGCTGACACTGACGGCGGCGGTGCACAAATGCTGCGCAGCTAGCGCCATTCGACGGCCAACACTGCGGTTCCTGGTGTGTCCGCTGTGCCGTGCGTGTGATCATTGCTTGTACAGCCCTCTCGCAGTGTCCGGAGCAAGTATGGTGGGTCTGACACACCGGTGTCAATGTGTTCTTTTTTCCATTTCCAGGAGTGTATTTCCTGATCGATCATAAATAACATCAGATTGGTCAGAAGTCCACTCTAGAGATGAGAGATCTGCTGCTGAACTGATTCAAAGAGCTAGATTCATCTTTAGAGTGAGTGACCAGCTACTCAGAGAAAATAAGCGGTAACTCTTCAGATCCTCAATGTCTGTCGAGCGACTTGAATGATCGGAACAAAGATTCTAGGGCAGGGTGCTGTAACAGTTTCCCATGCAACATCATGAATTAGTTATTATAACATGGAACATGCTATGGCAAAACATACTATAGAGATGTGTATATATGTGTTTATATTCCGTACTGTTGTGAGCAGCATTTGTCAGCAATAAAAAGAATTGAAAGTAAAGAAAGGTTCAGTTCTGTAGAATGTTGGATGAATGTGGAAAACTCTTTCTCACTTTTTATTTTCCCCCTTGGTTTGAACAGGTATCTTGTAAGGAACTTCTGTGTGGGCCCAAGTGATGCTTCACCACAAGAGACAATGCCCTGCAGCTCACTTGGGAAGGAGGGAGCTGGAAGGAACTGACTCAATGCTGCTGACTAAGGAGTCATCCCACTCTTGGCAGTCACACACTGATTCACTTCCTGCCAGCCACTCGTTGCAGAAACCATCCCCCCCCCCTGCTCCCCCAAAACATCCTGCTCCCCTCAACACACTGCCCCCACTGCCACCCCTGCTGCTCATTGTTCACAGCTGGGTGTGCAATCCTTTCTTTGCGTTCTTGGCTCACTGATTTAGTTCAGAGTGCCATTGGTTCATTCCTTGACTCAGCTTACAGTTTCCCTTGATTCTCTCTTGACTTAGTGCTCTACATTCGAATTGGCCTTGCCACGGATATTATTCATTAAGATATTAACAGTTTGTATATTACATTATTAAATTTTAGATTTGCATTAGTGCATGTATAGATTACAAAATTCTTCTCATTTT
This sequence comes from Schistocerca cancellata, assembly GCF_023864275.1. Classification (NCBI taxonomy): domain Eukaryota; kingdom Metazoa; phylum Arthropoda; class Insecta; order Orthoptera; family Acrididae; genus Schistocerca; species Schistocerca cancellata. The sequence goes on along the minus strand of NC_064629.1, from coordinate 345,510,207 downwards.
AAGTTTTTACTCTTAAAAAATTCATATTAGTAGTAACTATTTGAATTTTTTCACTAAATATATGTTTCAGTGTGGCAGGACACAAGTCAACTAAATTATCTTTTCCTAGCAGAACTTCAACCAATATATGTATAATTTCATTAAACTAGATTAAAAATTTGAAAATGTCATTAGTCTCAGCAAATAATTTCTTGCTTTTATGGCTCCCCCTCAAACCTGATGAGACTCCTAAGTCAAAGCATTCAACAGTATCTGTGAAACTGTGTGATTTAAGAAACTGACCAAGATCACAATCAACCTGTCATCCTGTTGCAGAATTTCAGCATATTGATTCTTGTGAATTGCCCCCACTGATGTCTGCTTCCACTTCAGATGAAGTTTTCCTTGGAGTAAATCAAAGAGAGCCTCAATCTGTGTCCAGCTCGCCCTTATCATTTGGTTACCAACCAATTTTGATTTATTTTCTTTTTTGACACCCTCATCCTAAACTGATTTCATTTGTAAAAACACATAATTAAATCCGTCACTCTTATAGAGCAAATAATATTAAATAAATTTATAACACTATATATACAATTTTTACAAAAATGAAAAATGTGCTTTGCACAAATTATAATGTACAAATTCGAAAACGTTATCAAACTCTCTAATTCAAGTTACTCCATATAATTAAGAATGGCTTTACTGCTGCAAAGACTAGTGGACCACTATGAATAATGTTAGTTTCGATGTACCTACAGCACATTTTATAGATGAAAAAACTAAACTAAAGTTGTACTTTCGAGAGCGCTTCAAAAGTTTTCAAATTGTATAAAGACTGTTATCACAAATTATAATATCAAGTTTAAGATCACTACCAATATAATTGACAATGCTTCAAGCATGGAATCTGCTGCCATGCTTCTCAACCCTCCACATGCCCCACTTTCTTTAAATCTCATTGTGCAACAAGCAATACAAAAGTCAATACAGGAAACTGTCGATGAGATCAAAAAAGCAATTATGTTTCTCAAAAAGAGCGCATTTGCCTTAAGCAAATCTGCTGAAATACAAGCAGTTTTTAAAAAAGACCAATCACCAATCAATCTCCACCATCACATGGAGAATTCATCAAATTGGAAGGAGTTCGATGCTACCACAAGTCAGTACCAAGAAAGCCACAACCAAAATGGACACCATTTGGATCCAATAAAATAGACAAAGAGCAATTATGGGCTAATTTTAAACTGACTGTAAATCACGCCCAAGAGATGTATGTGCCAAGTCAGTGAATTAAGGATGGAATAGACTCTCCATGGTTTAATAAACAAAATTCGCAAAATGTTGAGGAAACAGAAATTGTTGCGCATTCTGGTCAAACACAAGTGGAAATTGCGACAGCTAAAGGTTAGCAGATACTTGTCTATAAAAAGACATGCATAACGCATACAAAAACTTCCAGCATCATACCATAGCGAAGGATCTTGCCGAAAACACGAGAAAGCTCTGGGAATACAGAAAATCACTAAGCAGATCAAAGGCTTCCAACGACTAGCCTGTAATTGCAATATAAGGAAGCAAAACGAAACCTGAAACTCTCAATTCCATGTTTAAAAACTTATTCATGCAGGAGGATCTCACAGACATATCTTTGTTTGACCATCTCATAGACTACCATATGGAGGACATAGAAATAGGCATCTCTGCTGATGAGAAGCAACTAAAAGAGTTGAAAAGAATTAAGGCATCAGGTCTACATGGAATCCCAATCCTGATTTAAGGAGATATTCTACAGCATTGTCTCCTTTTTTAACTTGGATTTATCATGAATCTGTTCCCCAGCAAAAAGTCGTAAGCAACAGGAAAAAAGAGTGGGTGACTTCTGTGTGTGTATAAGGAAGGTAAAAGGACAGATCTGCTAAATGACAGGCCCATATCGTGACATCGGTATGTTGAAGAATTCTTGAATATATTCTAATTCCGCATATAATAAATTTCCTCGAGGCAGAAAAGCTTCCCCCCACAAATCAGCACGAATTTAGAAAGCATCACTTGTGTGAAATTCAGTTTGCCCTTTTCTTGCATGTATCCTGCACACGATGGATGAAAGGAAGCAGGCAAATTCCATATTCCTACATTTCCAGAAGGCGTTTGATATGGTACCCCACTGCACTGTTAATAAAGGTCCGAGCATATGGAAAATGTTATCAGATATCTGATTGACTCAAAGACTTCTTCAATAACACAAACCAGTACCTTGTCCTCGATGGCGACTGTTCAACAGAGAGGGATATTGCCAGGAGTGCCCCAGGAAAGTGTAACAGGATTGTACTTGTTCTCTGTGCACATAAATGACTTTACAGATAGGATGAGGAGTAATTTGCAACTGTTTGCTGATGACGCTGTAGTGTATGAGAAAGTACAGTCTTAGAATTCCTATTTGATATGATGAATGGCAGCATGTACTAAATGTAGAAAAATGTAAGTTAATGCAGATCAGTAGGAAAAACAACCCTTTAATGTTCGAATGAAGTATTAATAGAATGCTGGTGACATAGTCACATTGATTAAATAGCTAAGCATAATGTGGTAAAGGAATGTGGAAATTAACGGGCAAGTAAGGATGATAGAAGGGAAGGTAAACGGTCGACACCTGTTTATTGGAAGTGTTTTGGGAAAGTGTAGTTCATGTGCAAAAAATACCACATGTAGAACTCATGTGTGACCGATTCTTGAGTATCTTAGGTTATATTAAAGGAATATACGAAGCAATTTACAGGAATGCTGCTACATTTGTTAGTGAATGAGTAGTCAAGTGGGAAATCCTCGAGCAAAGACAATGTTATTTTTGCGAAATAATAACAGAGAAAATTTAGAGAACAGGTATTTGAAGTCTACTCGAGAAAAATTCTACTGCCAACAACATGCATTTGACACAAGGACTCCAATTAAAAGATAACAGAAAGTAGGGCTCATGCAGAGGCATATAGACACTCATTTCTCTCTTGCACTATTTTCGAGTGGAGTAGGAAACGGAATCACTAGTAATGATTCATGGTACCCTCCACCATACATCTTGCAATGATTGCAAAGGGTGTCTATAGATGTAGATTCAGATAATTTCAGGAAATAGAAAACGAGATTCAGTTATAGAGCAGTTTTTATATTGTATTTTGCTTCCAATAAAATTTTGAGAAAGTATCAAGAATGAGTTTCATTTTTATAATTTTCCATATCGATAAAAATTATCAAAATTTTGTTTTGATATTTCTAATTTATGTTGAAGACGAAATGCAGAACTTTTTGTATATCTTAAATCCATAAGGGATGTAATGGAAAATTTTTAATGCTCTTTCTATGTTATTTCAAAACATGTTAAAAAGTGTTACCCTTCTGATCTAATCAATTAGTGCCCTATGGACATGTTCCCTATGACACTTTGATAGTGCCATGTACATCTCCATAAAAGCTTCCCTTCTTAGCAGAACAACCCCATACCTGGTCTATATTTTCAAATCAATATTTACTGTTCACAACACATTTTTCTACATATCGAGGTATTTAGCATTATTATGTTACAATATTTAGGCTCATATACTACCACAATCAAAAACATCATACCACCTCCACCTAAATTCAAAAAGCCTAATGCATCCAAATCATCCTTGTTCCTATGCAAGACCCCTGAACACCAAACATTTCAAGCCATTTACACAGAACAGTCAAACAGACGACTGCCATTGTAGTCGTGGCAACGTTTATAGAGCATTGAGCAAATTGACACACAACATCCTAGCTGTGTTAATATTCAATGGGTGACTTCCACTGGAACGTAAATTACAGTTGGCAGACCGTTTATACATTTTGCACAGTAGCTGCCCTCACCATCCAGAAGCCAGCAGCACTACATACTGCAGGCAGCCAAGCTGCATGCTGAAATGGCAGATGACTACTGAATGACACCGACTCCACCATGGGGCTCATTAGAGAATATTTCGTTTGACTGGGAGTTAAAGCAAACTGCAGGAAATGGGCATTGTCCTGTGTTCCTTGCTGGTGTAGCAAGACCAAATAGCACACATCGTCCCCATAAGGCACTGTCAATCTTCTGAAATGATGTTTCCAGCATGTACACATGGGCTTATTCGCTCGTTTACCTAAGCCCAAAGGTGCAAATACATTCTTTCGGCCATAGACACACAACTTGTTGGGTAGAAGCAATGTCTTTACAAGACATTAGAGCTGAATACATTGCATGGGCTTTCACAAACCAGCGTCAACAGTTCAAATCCCTCCTCTTTGCCTAGTCGTGCAAACTAAGTGGAGTGCTACTATTTCACACAATGGCCTTCCACCCACAGACCAATGGGTTAGTGGAAGGCCAATACTGACTGTTGATGGCAGCTTTAATGTGCCATGACACCCAATGGACAGACATTCTATCCTTGATCTTGCTAGTTACCCACTTGGCACATAAAGACAATCTGAAATCATCACTAGTGAAAGTGTTGTAAGGTGAATGCGTCGTACTCCCAGCACACTTTCTTTTATATTCCCTAACACTAGTGCCTGCAGAACTACCTTCGTTGGTATAGAATGTCCAACACCACATTAGCAATGCTCTCACATCCCTGCCTCATGCACACGATTTACAGCCAATTTTCGTCCACAAGAGGTTAAGCAATTGCTCCCAAGTAATCTCGCATGAAGGCACAGTCCACACTGCACTTTATCAATCTTGTACTGGTCCCTAGAATCTACTCTGATAGAGGGAATAACGTTTTCGAATCTACTTATAGACAAGCCTACAACAGTATCTGTTCAGAGGTCAAACCTGCTTGGGTGCAAACAGTACAGAAGAACGACAACCTCCCCGTCTTGTCTCAGCCTCACCCGCCCTCTTCCATTCCGACGTGAGCCTTCAGGCCCATACTAGAGTTTCGACATTAGGACCAGAGATGCATAGACACGCCTCAAACATCGCCAACCTCGACCCTTCTTGCTCCTGCTATGACAGACCCCTCCCCCCATCATTTCTATGAGTCTATATGTGAGACTAAACTGCCACACCTAATCGCTATATGAAATTTTAGCGACAGCTTTCAGCCTAAAAAAAAAATCATGTTTGTTCACTTCCTCCACACCTACGTATGTGTTTAGTGCTGCCTGTCGTCTGCTGTAAGTTCCACTCAAGTGGAAGTTATAGCAAAATTGTTAGCATCACAGTTACATCATTCATAAAAACGAGAAATACAAAAACATTGAGCATGATTTTCGTTTTTCCAAATACTTCTGTCAAAAAATAGTTTTACTGTCTAATAATATGCCATATAAATAAAAATATCTGAAGTGAAAATGTGAACTGAAAACATCAGCATCAGCAGAAAACAAAAAATAAAATTGAAATAAAATTGTGATCGATATTGTCTTTTTTTGCTTCCTTACTTTCTTCTGCACTATGTTAAAGTGTGTTGTTTGTTAACTGTAATGAGTGCCAATATCTTTCAAGTATAATATATTCTTTAGTTAAATATCTACTGGTAAAGGACACAGTCAATTAGCTTGATTTTCTGAAGTCAACGTTGTACATAAACAAGCTTTTTTTATTTATTTCTGATTGTGTCGTCAAAATTATAAAATAATACACAATGAAAGAGTCAGATATTTCCATTTATGACATATCTCATTAGCAATTTAGTCTGTAAAGGATGAATTTTTACTTGTAGAATGGAGTGCTCCAATTACCTGGTCATTACAAACAGGAGATTAATTTAATTTTGTTTCTCTTTAGTATGTGAAGAAACTGTAGCTGCAGCTGCTGTGTGATGGGTTGCTGTCGTAAAAGGCGTCCTAAGTCGTTGTAATTGCCTTAGTAAATTCATCTGATGATTTTCTTAGTCTTGGAATTGCCTGTTGTTAACCAATGTTTGTATGTAATTTCGTCAGTGTCATTCCAACCAATCTTATCGTACCCTAATAATAACTGGGACATAGATGTAAGAAACATGCTAGCAGAGAGGAACTGCACAAAAAATACTACAATCGATGCTCCTGATGAGTGACTAATTCTCTTTCCCCCTTCAAACTTTGCAGCAAAATTTAAAATTGTCTAAATCACATACACAAACATCTTGAACGACATTGACAGCTATAAAGTGATTTGGCTCCCCTGCGGAACTTCAGCCAAAATTTGTATTTTGTCACACATACTGTTTAAATTCTGAAACTTACCTCTTGGCTAGACTATGCTTCCACTTTCTCTAAGTACTTCCCATTATTCTTTTTCTGATTATGCTGCATAAATATGCCCTGACACTGAGGCTACATTTTTCAGTTTTTGCTTTTCCTCACACTGAAGGGTATTTCTTCCTAGTATAGTCGCCTAAATACTGTGTACTTGTATCAAAAGAATCAGGTGAAAGTTCAGGTACTGTCATCTTTACCTACGTTTTCTATAGAAGTAGCTGGCACAGTTGAGGCCAGTTCATCCAGTGCTGGGTTTTAAAATCTGTGTTCCAACTTTGTGGAAAAGCAAAGGATTAAAATTTAATGCTCACAACTGAAATTCCTTAAATTCTTCTGGACACTTGCATTTTGGTTGGTTGATGTGGGACAACTGCACAATTTTGACATGGAATGCACCGTTTTCAAGCTGAAAATACTACTAAACTGCACATTTATACTTCACTGCAGTTTGAAGAAACAAGCACAGTACTTTTTTTATTGTTTGTTATAATATGATATTAGTCATTGGCACTATGTATTCTGTCATTGTACATCTGAAATTAATTTCCCTGAAAAAAAGTGTTGATGATGATTTGTGATGAGATGTTGAGCAGTACAATTATAAATTACATCTGTAATACAAGAGTAAATTACCTATTCCATCCTGTCCTCATACAAATAACAGTTATATGCTGTCCAGTTACATTAATGTGACCACCTGCCAAAAGAGTGATGCTGTACAGACCGCTGCTGGATGTGCAGAAAGAGAGTCAATGAGGTTCTGGAAGGCGACGAAAGAGATGTGAAGCTGCATCAGTTCCAGCACCATGGTCACCTGCACTGGATTTCTTTTTTGAGGATCCATGGCACGAGCAGCTCGTTCAAGGTGATCCCACAGATCCATAACTGAGTTTAAATCTGGGAGTACTGTAAACTCATCCTAGTGCTCATCAAACTGAGCACGTACACTATGAGCCATGTGACACATTACTGTCTTGTTGGTAGATATTGTCTTGCTAAAGAAAAAAAAATGCATGTAGGGATGGACAAGGTCCCCAAGGATAGAGGCACACTTTGTTGATCGAGTGTGCCTTTCAGAACGACGACATTACCCAGGGAATGCCACGAGAACATTCCTCAGACACTAAGGCTCCCTCCTCTGGCCTGGACCCTTCCGACTACTGTTGCAGGGTGTTTACTTTCGGTTTGATGGAGCATAAAATGTGATTCATCTGAAAAGACCACCTGTTTCCTCTCAGTGGACGTCCGGCTGTGGTATCTGCATGCAAATTCAAGCCTTTGTCACCAATGAAAATCAGTCAGCATGGGTGCTTGAACCAGATGCCTGTTGCAGAGGCCCACATACAGCAATATTCGCTGAAAGATCGTTGACGAAACATTATCCATAGCCCCTTGGATCATCTAGGCAGTCAGTTGCTCACAGCCTGTTCGCCTGTACACACCTCTGCAGCAATCATTCATCCCCATAATTTATGGCTTGTGGTGCACCACAGCTGCCTCAGTGCAGTTTTGGACAACGTCATTTTGGCATGCATGGTATACTTTAAATGTGGTGGCGCACTAACAGTTTATATACTTAGCTGTTTTTGGATGCTTCCACCTTTGGTCTGAAAGTCAATGATTGTGTGCTTTTGGACATCAGATAAATCGCTCCATTTCTCCAATATGATGACGGCATTGTTTTCTGCGTCCCCCAAAAGGCTTTATATACTCTCCACTGCTAGTGCCACCACATGCCGTCTGTTCATGGTTATTGCACGTTGACGTCTAACATATGCAGTGGCCACATTAATGTGACTGGACCGTATATACTCTGTGTGTGCGGTATATTTTGAGCTATTAGTTTCATTGTATTACAGTGACAAATCCTATATCATTACAAGATGATCCCTGGATGAATAAATAAAATATTTCTGTCTCATGACTAGATACAGGACGAAGAGCCAAAGAAACTGGTACATCTACCTAATATCGTGTAGGGAATCCGCGAGCATGCAGAAGTGCTGAAATACGATGTAGCATGGAGTAAACTAATGTCTGAAGTAGTGCTAGAGGGAATTGACACCATGAATCCTGCAGCGCTGTCCATAAATCCATAAGAGTGCGAGTTGGTGGAGATCTCTTCTGAACAGCACGTTGCAAGGCATCCCAGATATGCTCAATAATGTCCATGTCTGGTGATTCTGGTGGATTAAGGAACTGTTTAAACTCATAAGAGTGTTCCTGGAGATGCATTCTGGACGTGTGGTGTGTCGCATTGTCCTCCTGGAATTGCCCAAGTCCGTTGAAATGCACAATGGACATGAACAGATGAGGTGATCAGACAGGATGGCTACGTACTTGTCGCCTGCCAGGGTCGTATGTAGCTGTATCACGGGTACCATTTCGCTCCAACTGCATAGTCCCACACCATTACAGAGCCTTCACCAGCTTGAATAGTCGCCTGCTGACATGCAGGGTCCACAGATTCATGAGGGTGTCTCCATACACTTACACGTCCATCCACTCGATACAATTTTAAACGAGACTCGTCCTACCAGGCAACAGGGTTCCAGTCATCTACAGTCGAATGTTGGTGTTGAGGAGCCCAGGCGAGGCATAAAACTTTGCGCCATGCAGTCATCAAGGGTACAAGAGTAAGACTTTGGCTCTAAAAGCCTGAATCGATGATGTTTCGTTGAACCGTTTGCCTGCTACACTTGTTGACGGACCAGAAATTTGTGGAAGGGTTGCACTTCTGTCACGTTGAAAGATTATCTTCCGTAGTCGTTGATCCTGTTCTTGAAGGATCGGAGATTTGATATTTTACCGGATTCCTGATATTCACGGTACACTTGTGAAATGGTCGGCAGGAAAACACCTACTTTATCGCCACTTCGGAAACGTTGTGTCCCATCGCTCGTGCACCGATTGCATCACCACGTTCAAACTAACTTAAATCTTGCTAACCTCCCATTTTAGCAGCAGTAACCGATCTAACAATGGTGTCTGCGCCTGACACTTGTTGTCTTACATACTCGTTGCCGATTCCAGCGTCGTATTCTGCGTGTATTTGAATGTGCATGCCTACACCGGTTTTTTTAGTGCTTCAGTGTATAATAATTTCATGTAGACCTACTTACTGTACAGACGAAAAGGGAAGGGACATGTGTGCCCACTTACACGTTATTTTACTAAAGTCACCAGGGGACAACACACTGAAATTAATAAAGGTTTCACTGCACCCCAGGACACCTTGACAGCTGGCCAGTGACGGTCTGGAGTAGTATAGGAAAGGGTTAGCTGTAAGAAGTGATTCCATGCTGTATATTCTTAGAAAGCCCTAACAGAGTATTTTCCAGTGATACAAGTTTCATTATGTATTTTGATGAGAACCACAATCCTAGTCATTTATCTAGAGACTATAAAGAGTGACTAACAAGCTACGTCTTAGGCCAGATGTTAAATGTATGTGGATTCAAAATTCTTATATGTATGAGTGCTGGTAATTTATTGTGTCACAATACAAGCACCACCCTGTACTTTGTATATGATTTGGAAGGCTGTGTACTCATGTATTGTAACTTGGGAAAGTATTTCACAATGTACCTGAAACTTATACGTCAGACTTTTTAAATGCGTGACATGCAGCTGTTTAACTGCTTTGCATTGCATTACCAGTTTTGGTATTATCCCATCAGCATAGTATAAGAGGTCCATTGTTAGATACATGTCATAGCATCTATCCATTGAGAATCCATATAATACCTGTCTCACCTACACCACTAAACCTATACAGAAAACAAAACTGCTATCTTTGCACAAAAGGTGGTGTAACCCATTAAGAATCACAACAGCAACACAATATTATCAACACTCAATCTTTCGTACTATGATGACGTATAATAACAAAACTGGTAGTGTAATGAAAGACAAACAGCAGCGTCTCATACATTTCAAGAAATACATTTCTCAGTTGTTTTGAGGTGAAATCATTCACTCTGCAGCAAAGTGTGAGCTGTTTTTCAAGTTGAACTATGTTCTGTCATGGCCACAATAAAGTAGTACATCACTCCGAAAAGACACAAATCATAACAGTACATAACACAATGTATCACAAAAAACTATTTACTTCAGAATTTTAGAAATATAGCTGATTTATAGATGTCCATGACTGATGACTACAGGATGTATAAAAAAATGATTTCTAACAGAACGTTGCAAGGACGTCCACCAAGATCACACTGGTTGAATATGAAAAGTCTGGAGGTGATCAACTTGATAATCGAATGAAATTTACTGTGGGGTCAACAAACATAGTAAGACACTTAACTCTTTATCTCGATAATGCAAGGTTCCCCCTCTCAGGCAACAAATTGTTCGGTTTTGCTCCCCAGCATGTTTAATAATTCTTACAATTTAAACTCACTTTAACAGCTTTTGTGAATAGGCCTATGTTAAAGTATTTTATGAGTATATCAGCTGCTTACAAATGAAAATGAGGAATTTTCACTGTGAAAGTTTTCTCATATCACCATGAGACTTTTAGTATTATCAGTTTGGTAAAAGTTATGTAGTGAAACGCTCTCTTGCCTTTTCCGTAGTATACATCAAAATACTCAGCTAGATCTTCTCAATCATCCAATGTATGTTTTTCTGAATTTACTTTCCAGTGTGTTTTTATACTGATATGTGCTCTAAACATTACGTGACAGTGGATATCAGACTTTGCAACAAATGAATCTATTACCACACTCTTTATTTTCCATTCATATTCATCAACTCACAACTAAGTCATCACCTTCCAAACTAACCTAGATCTATCGTTTGTAGTTAGAGATCTGATACCTTAATTTTGAAAGTATTTCACATTGGGATGCACGATTTCTAACAGTAGATATGATTTTCTTCAAGTGCTATGGGTGGACTTTGGAAATATTATATACTGATCTGGAATCTTGTGATTATTATACTTCACATTAAAAAGCACTCATTTTTATTTCTAACTGCAAAACACCACTATTAAAAACATGTAAATGAGGTAAAGTACATTACACATGCACTATAAACTAGTATATACAGTGAGGAGCACAGAGAATTTATGTCTATGGAGTAAGCATAACATGCTGTGGATGTTGTCTTCTTCAAACTGGGGTAGTCACAAGATTTTGGGATAACACTGCTTGTCTACAAGTTGTGGTAATAGTAAAACTTGAATAATACATGTATTCACATTGTTTTGTATGTATTTGTGCATGTTTGAGTTTTAGGAAAAGCTGTAGAGCAGTACTGTCGTTGCCATGGATGTAAAGAGAAGTATGTGAAAGAAGGACCTATTACTTTTCATACATATGTACAACGAATGTGTAATTGTAAATTTCATATTGATATGAGGCACTTTATATGTTGAAAAATACCAGACATGGTATTAGAATGTCTAGTATTGTAGAGACAGTTTCTGCAATTTTGTGACTATGTATTTGCGAGAGCAATGCTAGATAAATTTGCAAGTGTGTTTGAGTAAACTGCCAGTCAGTGTATACATATTGTTGCCATATTAATATGTAGATAACATTTATACATGATAATCTGATTAATCTGATGCAGGTTCACAAACTCTTTTGGGCATTTAAGAATTTCTGCATGAGATAGTTTCTTATACAGTGTCATTGTAACATAATTATTTGTAACAGATTCAACAATATGAATGAGTGCAAAAGAAAATGTAAAAAAATATTGATGGCTGTCACTCCTTTTATTACTCTTACTTTTTATTTTTTATGCATATTAGGTATTTTTACTTTTCCGATAAGATAGGGAAAATTGTTATAGTTATTTTACTTGTATATAACAAACAGAAGGGTAAATAAAGGAAAACTGAAAATAATAACAGACAAGCAGGTGATGCTAATCGCTTACTGTGTTTACTGTAACAGTTTCATAGTTCCAAATGTGTTGTTTTTCGTGACACTTTCTGTATTGTGATTGTAATGGAGTTAATTAGGACAGAGATTCGACAATATGAAGAAGTGCAGTAGAAAACTTAAAAAAACATTGTTGGTTGTCACTTCTTATCCCATTACCGAAAAACGTAAGTAAAGGTGTATATGAGTAATGATACTGTGGTGAAAATACATAGTACTGTTGCTCTTCACATTTTTAAGCCAACATCAGCAAACTGGTACAAAATTGTTAAAATGTTTGTAAAGTGTGTACACAAAGTTTCACTGCATTTCTGAATGTGATCTATGTGTAGCAGCGAAGTAATAAATACGCTACTCAATATATGGGCTAAAATGCCACGTCCCAAACTCATGTGACTTGAGTTGCAGTAGATATTACAGATAGAACTCTCGTTCTCCACATTCGAATGATCACTCTGTAGATATTTTTACTCTATTGTGTGGACAAAGGACTATTCACCAAAGAACTTACACAGAACACGCAAGGGTTGGAACTTAAATTGTGGCAACTATTTATTCACCACTGATACAAAAGAGTTAGATGTTTGCATCTGTTACTGTCCTTCAAAGTAGTCACCAGCGTTGTGTAGAACCCGTTGCCAGCAGAGGCGCAGTTTAATGTTAGCAGAGCCTGTTCTGTTGATGGTGCGAATGGAACGGTCTACCGCCTGTCTCATCTCTGGAACAGTTCTGAAGTGAATGCCACGAAGCCAAAACTGAAACGCCAATCCAACGAATGACGTCATTACGGGTCCTCACGAAAGTCGAAAGAGCATCAGAGCCTCAGTATGCTGAAAGTTACGGTGACTCTCGTGTACGAATGTGATGGTGTTATCCTAACACATTACATGGATTTGTAAAGCAGAAATAATGGCAAAAATATATATGATTTAGAACATCATTTAACTTCTAAAAACATATTTCAGCATCTGTGCTACTCAGTAGCAAACATCAAACTAAAATAATATTTTAAAAAGTTGATGAAATCGCAAGTAACAGAAAGGTTAAAGGTAGATTAGCGTTGTAGATTGCAACACATTCCACAATAATTAGCACTAGTTGTCTGTCACAGTTATGTAATAACACATTTTGTTTGAGTGGCAGTAAAACAGTCTATCTTCGTTTGTGTAGGACAAAATGTAAGGGAACAATAGTGAATATACCTGCCACAAACTTAATTCATCTATTACTGAGAGATATAGGGGAGCAGAAATCCATTCTTATTGTAAATGAATTGATTGACATTTCAGTATCCAGATTATTACAAACTGCAGAGCAATCTTACACTACCCAAATGAACAAAATACTGTCCACAATTTTCGTTTTTGTTGAGTTATAAAAAGTGATGCTGCATCTATATTTTTCGGAATAAAACATCTTTTGCTGAATGTGAAACTTGATCCTAAAAAAGAGCAGGGGCTAAGAAACAGACAACGTCAGCTTGATGTGTGGTGATAACAACAACAGGATATATGTACAGATAGAAAAAAATTGAAAGCAATTCTGTTGTTCTCTTGTGTTGCATCTGTCACCGCTACAGCTAGCACTTTCTCATGCTGCAAAGGAAATTCTACTCAAAAATAATAAATTTCCTATTTGCAAACCCAATAAATGGTTTTTGTGATCTTTTCTGCGCCACTTAGGATAGAGCCACATATACAACACAATTAAGGGTGGAGATGGTAAATGTAATCCACAAGAGGTTTCAGAATATTTGCTTTATTCCCTGGATTTCCGATGAACCCACTGGCTTTTGGAACATTATGCTAAACTAACATCACATTTTGGCTTAGCCAATATTGTAATACAGCAGAACTTTTATATAATATGCACAAGGATCCAGACAAAAAGATGTACCTATGCTACATTCAGAATATTCTGACTGAACTACTAAAACCCAATAAACTCTTTGAATCTGAGAGAGTCGATCCTGCTAAGTTATTACATGTTTGAAATTTAGTTAGGTCAATAACTGGCAGAATATTTCGGGCCTATTTTGGGAGACTGTTTCGCTATTTTCATTGTACGATAGGAGATGGAGCATAGATCGTCAGGATCTACTCGACCCACAATATGATCTGTAGCAACCACGAACATGTTTTTATGTGCAACCTGAGATAATGATCTTTGATTGGCAGGTTCTAGTCTTTTCTTGAGCTATTTTTTTCGTGACAATGTGATCTGTATTTGCCTGGTGTACAATAGTGACAATTAACTGTGTAATTCGTGGCCAAAGTGTCAATACATTATTCTACTCATCCTCAGCTAACCAGTATTTCCAAAACGTACAGATAAGGCAAGTGGGAAACAGAACAGGAAAAGAAGAGTTCTGGTGCAAGATTGCAGTCATGGGAAGAGCGTAGGCCAACGATGACAAGAAAAATTAGGTGCAGATTAGCAGGTCACAAGTTTTGTTAAACGAAATACTAATCTTAGCCAGGTGAAAGAAAACGTATGACAAATGTGTAAGTATTTTAACAAAGATCCAGTGTTGATAGTGTGGTAGCTGGAAACAGCCTGGCTAAAAACGAAAAATACAGTATTATGGGTGACCTGGACGAAATAGGAGCAGCTACTGAATGTGAGCTTTGTGGAAGTTTGTTGGCATTATAACCCACACTGCGTTACTCTGCACTAAAGCGAGTAAACATATGAGCTGAAAAGGCTCTTTCAGATGGGTGCAAAACCTTATATTGGTATTGTTACAGTAGTAGTTATAGGAAGATGAGAGTATACATCTCATGCCCCCCCCCCCAAATAGTGGTGGTAAGCAAGCGTTAGTATATCCATTAGCAGAAAACACAAAGGAGGCCACCAGTACAAAAGGTAAATCCCTGTGGTAAGTGGGGTCAGCTGAGACACTTAAATTAGGGCAAATTCATAATTCAGCCAGACAGCATCAAAAGAAATTAAAATGACAGAGGCTTCCAGTTCATTTCATAATAATAGAGGACAAAGTTGCTTCATTAGAATATTAGAAGGGTAAAAAATGAAGTGAATGAGCTATTAATTTGCAAAATCGTAGCAGTTAGGAAGACAATTATGTCCTCTTTCTGCCTGAACACCATATAACAAGTGGGATAGAAAATCTTAATGTAAGTGGTTACAAGTGAGTTCCATATTCATGTAGATCAAATATGAATATAGTAGTTGTCACAGAGTATGTTGAGAAATGTGATTTTACAGCATACAGATCTCCACTAGGTAACTGGGAAAATTTAATGAAAAATTGTGAGGGATTACTGAGTAGCGTGTCAGACAGAAGAAAGGGATGTTTATTTGTAATGTTTTAATATATTTAATATATAATATTTTTTGAAGGAATGACTCAGGAAAACTGATCTAAAGGTGCTGTTAGCCACTTAGTGTGGTGTCAGGGTGGTTCCAAAGCAAGGTTGATGCCTTCGAAACCAACCTCAACAGAAGATAATCGCTGCAAAGTGCATCAACGAATGAGCGACCCCAATGTAGCTGTGCGCAGCAACGATTCACTTCGCCAGCACAACTGCTCTTCTACTTATGGCTGAGTACAGTACTGCTTAGCACTGTCCGCAATCGTCAGCTAAGACGATAGCATCATCTTCTAGTAGGCCAGCTGTGTGATCAATGTATTAGGCAGAACTCTATGCGACAGTTATTGTTAAATGTACGTGGAGTGAGAGACTGGCATTTTGTCTGTATCAAATGATAGGTTAATGTTCATTTACAAATAGTCAGTTAATGTTCAGAGACATTTGCAAATAGTCATGACATTCCAGTGGAAATGAACTCTACAAAGTTAAGTAATTCCTTTTATCCACAGTGTAATAAAGTGCACTAATATTTTGTGTGTTACAGTATCGACTTGGTCTCCTCCTGGAGCAAGTTTAGAATCCACCATTGCACTGATGAGTGTGTTTTCGTATGGTGCAACACTTATGATTTATTAACATTATAAATATTAACATTAAAAATTTCCCTCTCAGCGTCGTCCAAGACAGGATACTCTAAACAATAATGTATTCATATACCAGGTGGAAGCTAGACACATTCCTATCCTGTGATAAACGGTTTGGCAGATCACACAGCATAGTTATTTGGATCCCCTTACTTGTCTCCATGTTCAGTACAGAAACACTTTAAGAAAACGGTTAGGCTGATTAATGACAAAACTGCTGAATATTTTAAATAAAGCATAAAAAATAATGACTTGGATGGTGTTTACAGTGAGCTTGATGTCAGCACTAAATTCAACATTTTTCTTAATGAGTTTGTATCTGTTTGCGAAAGAATTTTCCTAAAAAAAATTAATTAACCGTAATAATGGGAAGCCTTTAAACAAACCTTGTATCACTGCAAATACCAGGATCAAAAGAGGGTCAGCATTGATCGTAATATCATGTCATTTTATTTTGTATCGGAAATCTAGACTTAAACTGAGAGTGCAGTTATCATCAGTTTGCTATAAGTAGTCATGTAGACTGAACGCAATTATAATGGCACACATTGCACTCCAATTCAGACATGTGCCCACATTAGTCCAACCTTGTGTTTATAATAAGTGGCACGAGCCCTAGCTAGGCATGTAGTGTTACATGTACGTGCCTGAGCTAGAGGGGTATGTGCTTTGTTATAATCTACATGAATACTTATAACACACTAATGACAGCTGCATTGTGAGTCGAAATCTAGATCTCCAATGGAGTAAAAAAGAGAGACGATATTACAACTGATGCTGACCTTCCTTCTGTCCTGGATTACAGAATGGTCTTGGGGCTAAATCATTCTCACAGAATAAAACATGATGTATATTATAACAGATTCTCTTCAGGATGAAATAAACGACTTGGGAGAAATAGACAAGACAAGTAATGACCCAGAAATATTTTCGTATTGTAAAGAGTAAACTATTATTTTAACAAAAGTTGTAAAAATCCAAGAGTATGCACATCTTGTCTGAAGTTGACAGATCAGAAAACTAAAGTAAATCAGTATGGAATATTGTTAAAGAGAGACAATGAAAGGGACCATATAAGATGACATTACTTCTTTTATAGAGAATAAGAGCGTTCTAAGAGAAAGTTTGGTTCAAAATGGCTCTGAGCACTATGGGACTCAACTTCTGAGGTCATTAGTCCCCTAGAACTTAGAACTAGTTAAACCTAACTAACCTAAGGACATCACAAACATCCATGCCCGAGGCAGGATTCGAACCTGCGACCGTAGCGGTCACGCGGTTCCAGACTGCAGCGCCTGTAACCGCACGGCCACTTCGGCCGGCTAAGAGAAAGTTTATGTGTATCAGATGTTTCCAACAAGCACTTCTTGGAGATAGATGGGAAAATTGCTGCAAATAGCTCAGAAGGGAAAGAATAACAAAACACTGAAGAAGCAATCCAGAGGACATTTAGTGAATTAAAAATTAATCCGACATCCCTTTCCAAAATCATGATTTTAAGAAGTAATATATCTACATCATCTACATCTACATCCATACTCCGCAAGCCACCTGACGGTGTGTGGCGGAGGGTACCTTGAGTACCTCTATCGGTTCTCCCTTCTATTCCAGTCTCGTATTGTTTGTGGAAAGAAAGTTTGTCGCTATGCCTCTGTGTGGGCTCTAATCTCTCTGATTTTATCCTCATGGTCTCTTCGGGAGATATACGTAGGAGGGAGCAATATACTGCTTGACTCCTCGGTGAAGGTATGTTCTCGAAACTTCAACAAAACCCGCACCGAGCTACTGAGCGTCTCTCTTGCAGAGTCTACCACTGGAGTTTATCTATCATCTACGTAACGCTTTTGCGATTACTGAATGATCCTGTAACGAAGCGCACTGGTCTCCCTTGGATATTATCTATCTCTTCTATCAACCCTATCTGGTACAGATCCCACACTGCTGAGCAGTATTCAAGCAGTGGGTGAACAAGCGTACTGTAACCTACTTCCTTTGTTTTCGGATTGCATTTCCTTAGGATTCTTCCAATGAATCTCAGTCTGGCATCAGCTTTACCGACAATCAACTTTATATGATCATTCCATTTTAAGCTGGCCAGGCATTCGCCATACCCACACCCTCCCATCGAATCGCCGCAAATTTTCGTCATCCCACACAACGTTTTTCCACTGTTCAGTAGTCCTATGTTTACGCACCTTACACCAAGCAAGGCGTCGTTTGGCATTTTCCGGCGGGATGTATAGCTTACGAACAGCCGCTCATAATAAATGTCTGCCTATTACACATTATGATCCTCTTCAACTGTCGGCAGTCTCTATCAGTCAACACACAAGGTCAGCCTACACGCTTTTGTGCTGCATGTGTCCCTTCACGTTTCCACTTCGCTATCACAGCCAGCCGCAGTGGCCGTGCGGTTCTAGGCGCTACAGTCTGGAGCCGAGCGACCCCTACGGTCGCAGGTTCGAATCCTACCTCGGGCATGGATGTGTGTGATGTCCTTAGGTTAGTTAGGTTTAATTAGTTCTAAGTTCTAGGCGACTGATGACCTCAGAAGTTAAGTCGCATAGTGCTCAGATCCATTCCATTTTAAATCACTCCTAATGCCTACTCAAAGATAGTTTATGGAATTAACTGCTTCCAGTTGCTGCCCTGCTATATTGTAGCTAAATGATAAAGGATCTTTCTTTCTATGTATTTGCAGCACATTACACTCCTCTACATTGAGATTCAATTACCATTCCCTGCACCATGCGTCAATTCGTTGCAGATCCTCCTGCATTTCAGTATAAATTTCCATTGTTACAAACTCTCGATATACCACAGCATCATCTGCAAAAAGCCTCAGTGAACTTTCGATGTTATCCACAAGGTCATTTATACACTCCTGGAAATTGAAATAAGAACACCGTGAATTCATTGTCCCAGGAAGGGGAAACTTTATTGACACATTCCTGGGGTCAGATACATCACATGATCACACTGACAGAACCACAGGCACATAGACACAGGCAACAGAGCATGCACAATGTCGGCACTAGTACAGTGTATATCCACCTTTCGCAGCAATGCAGGCTGCTATTCTCCCATAGAGACGATCGTAGAGATGCTGGATGTAGTCCTGTGGAATGGCTTGCCATGCCATTTCCACCTGGCGCCTCAGTTGGACCAGCGTTCGTGCTGGACGTGCAGACCGCGTGAGACGACGCTTCACCCAATCCCGAACATGCTCAATGGGGGACAGATCCGGAGATCTTGCTGGCTAGGGTAGTTGACTTACACCTTCTAGAGCACGTTGGGTGGCACGGGATACATGCGGACGTGCATTGTCCTGTTGGAACAGCAAGTTCCCTTGCCGGTCTAGGAATGGTAGAACGATGGGTTCGATGACGGTTTGGATGTACCGTGCACTATTCAGTGTCCCCTCGACGATCACCAGTGGTGTACGGCCAGTGTAGGAGATCGCTCCCCACACCATAATGCCGGGTGTTGGCCCTGTGTGCCTCGGTCGTATGCAGTCCTGATTGTGGCGCTCACCTGCACGGCGCCAAACACGCATACGACCATCATTGGCACCAAGGCAGAAGCGACTCTCATCGCTGAAGACGACACGTCTCCATTCGTCCCTCCATTCACGCCTGTCGCGACACCACTGGAGGCGGGCTGCACGATGTTGGGGCGTGAGCGGAAGACGGCCTAACGGTGTGCGGGACCGTAGCCCAGTTTCATGGAGACGGTTGCGAATGGTCCTCGCCGATACCCCAGGAGCAACAGTGTCCCTAATTTGCTGGGAAGTGGGGGTGCGGTCCCCTACGGCACTGCGTAGGATCCTACGGTCTTGGCGTGCATCCGTGCGTCGCTGCGGTCCGGTCCCAGATCGACGGGCACGTGCACCTTCCGCCGACCACTGGCGACAACATCGATGTACTGTGGAGACCTCACGCCCCACGTGGTGAGCAATTCGGCGGTACGTCCACCCGGCCTCCCGCATGCCCACTATACGCCCTCGCTCAAAGTCCGTCAACTGCACATACGGTTCACGTCCACGCTGTCGCGGCATGCTACCAGTGTTAAAGACTGCGATGGACCTCCGTATGCCACGGCAAACTGGCTGACACTGACGGCGGCGGTGCACAAATGCTGCGCAGCTAGCGCCATTCGACGGCCAACACCGCGGTTCCTGGTGTGTCCACTGTGCCGTGCGTGTGATCATTGCTTGTACAGCCCTCTAGCAGTGTCCGGAGCAAGTATGGTGGGTCTGACACACCGGTGTCAATGTGTTCTTTTTTCCATTTCCAGGAGTGTATATATATTGTGAATAGCAACGGTCCTACGACACTCCCTTGTGGCACACCTGAAATCACTCTTACTTCAGAAGACTTCTCTCCATTGAGAATGACATGCTGCGTTCTGTTATCTAGTAACTCCTCAATCCAATCACACAATTGGTCTGATAGTCCATGTGCTCTTACTCTGTTCATTAAACGACTGTGGGGAACTGTATCGAACGCCTTGCGGAAGTCAAGAAACATGGCATCTAGCTGGGAACCCGTGTCTATGGCCCTCTGAGTCTCGTGGACGAATAGCGCAAGCTGGGTTTCACCCGATCGTCTTTTTCGAAACCCATGCTGATTCCTACAGAGTAGATTTCTAGTCTCCAGAAAAGTCATTATACTCAGACATAATAAATGTTCCAAAATTCTACAACTGATCGACGTTAGAGATATAGATCTATAGTTCTGCACATCTGTTCGACGTCCCTTCTTGAAAACGGGGATGATCTGTGCCCCTTTTCCAATCCTTTGGAACGTTACGCTCTTCTAGAGACCTACGGTACACCGCTGCAAGGAGGGGGGCAAGTTCCTTCGCGTACTCTGTGTAAAATCGAACTGGTATCCCATCAGGTCCAGCGGCCTTTCCTCTTTCGTGTGATTTTAATTGTTTCTCTATCCCTCTGTCGTCTATTTCGATATCTACCATTTTGTCATCTGTGCGACAATCTAGAGAAGGAATTACAGTGCATTCCTCCTCTGTGAAACAGCTTTGGAAAAAGACATTTAGTATTTCGGCCTTTAGTCTGTCATCCTCTGTTTCAGTACCATTTTGATCACAGGGTGTCTGGACATTTTGTTTTGATCCACCTACCGCTTTGACATAAGACCAAAATTTCTTAGGATTCTCTGCCAAGTCAGTAAATAGAACTTTACTTTCGAATTCATTGAACGCCTCTCGCATAGCCCTCCTCACACTACATTTCGCTTTGGGTAAGTTATGTTTGTTTGTAAGGCTTTGGCTATGTTTATGTTTGCTGTGAAGGTCCCTTTGCTTCCGTAGCAGTTTTGTAACTCTTTTGTTGTACCACGGTGGCTCTTTTCCATCTCTTATGATCTTGCTTGGCATATACTCATCTAATGCATATTGTACGATGGTTTCGAACTTTGTCCGCTGATCCTCAACACTATCTCTACTTGAGACAAAACTTCTGTGTTGAGCCGTCAAGTATTCTGAAATCTGCTTTTTGTCACTTTCGCTAAACAGAAAGATCTTGCTACCTTTCTTAATATTTCTGTTTACGGCTGTAATCATCGATGCAGTAACTGCTTTATGATCGCTGTTCCCTGTTCTGCGTTAACTGTTTCAAATAGTTCGGGTCACCAGAATGTCTAATATGTCATCGCCACGAGTCGGTTCTCTGTTTACCTGCTCAAAGTAGCTTTCAGATAATGCAATTAAAAAAATTTCACTGGATTCTTTGCCACCCGTTACAAACGTTTGAGTCTCTCAGTCTATATTTGGTAAATTAAAATCTCTACCCAGAAATATAACATGGTCGTGAAATCTGCTCGAAATATTTTCCAAATTTTCCTTCAGGTGCTCTGCCACAACAGCTGCTGAGCCAGGGGGCCTATAGAGACATCCAATTACCATGTTTGAGCCTACTTTAACCGTGACCTTCACCCAAATTATTTCACATTTCGGATCTCCGTCAATTTCCTTGGATACTACTGCACTTTTTATCGCTATAAACACGCCTCCCCCTTCGCTGCCCAGCCTGTCTCTGTGGTATACATTCCAATCTGAGTTTAGAATTTCATTACTGTTTACATTTGGTTTCAGTCAACTTTCCGTCCCTAGTACTATGTGGGCATTGTGACCGTTTATTAATGAGAGCAGTTCTAGGACCTTTCTATAGACGCTCCTGCAGTTTACTATTACCACATTAATAATGTTATTCCCCGTTGCGTTTTGCTTACTACTACCTCGTCGCGTCTCAGAAGGCGTCTTGTCGGGCCTAGGGAGGGAATTCTCTAACCTGAAAACCCACATATGCACTCCACACATACTCCGCTACCCTTGTAGCCGCTTCCTGCGTGTAGTGCACGCCTGACCTATTCAGGGGGACCCTACATTTCTCCACCCGGTAGCGGAGGTCGAGAAATTTGCACCCCAGATCTCTGCAGAATCGTCTGAGCCTCTGGTTTAAGCCGTCCATTCGGTTCCAAACCAGAGGACCGCCACCGGTTCTGGTGAACGATACATATTTCATATGGAGTGGATGACATCTCTAATAAGACACTTAAAAGTTGATACACTGTAATACGTAATGTTCTTAGTTACTTATGCAATCCATCGTTAAGTATCCCATTTTTAGGCCCATCTACAAAAAGGGAGACATCATAGATATCAGTAACTACAATCTAGTGTCACCCCTTACACCACTTTCTAAAATTTTTTAAGGTAATGTACTTCAGTGTTGGCACCTACCTGTGTAGTAATAGATACTTAGACAATCACTGTTTCAGTTATGGAAGGCCCAGTCAACTGTCAACCATTCATACATTTACTGAGCACTTCAGGGTCCTGTGTGACTTATCAAAGGCATTTGATTTTGTCAGTCATAAGAAGTTAAGTTTTTTTTTAAATATGTAGTTCAGTAAATTCCTAGTTTGTATGTGTGTATTTATTAAACCAGTGACCTTGAAACGATGGAGAGGCTTTGTCCCGCTGTAGCCCTAGTTCTTCACAACCATACAACAGTCCACAGCAGTTCACCCACCCCGCCACCATCCCACACTGAACCCAGGGTTATTGAGCGGTTCGGCCCCCAGTGGAACTGAAGTGATTGTTAGGATTTCTAGAGGGTGTGCTCTAATGATAGGAAAGTAATGTCGGTGTACTGGACGAAGTCGACAGCAGAAGGATGTAAACGATATACAAGAGTGGAGAAAGGATATAGTCTTAAAGCTCCTCTCCAGCTTCATAGAAAACTCAGGAATTAAATGAGGTGAGCAGTTGGCTAGAAAAGATGCAATAAGGTGGACTTAGCCTATTGGAAGGGTAAACGTCTGAAATTTGAAAAGGAAATTGGAATGCCATACAGTCGCAGGCTTTCTCGTGGTCAATTTACACAAACGTAGTAGATTTACAGTTATAGAGTTGGTGGGATAGGAGGTACATAAGGTACACAGACGGGTTATCGGGGGAAAAGCTGGGATGGAAACAACGTTGATTGATAGGGACAGTTTAGAAGTTCATTTGTGCATTGGGAGAGGATGAATTTGAAGACCTTGCTGAGCACCACAGGGAGGCTGATGGGTGCACGATTTCCCTGAATGTTAGCCAGTAACGATACACATGGCGAGAGTTTGGATGACTAAAACATACACCATCGGATCAAATGTATCCAGACACCACTATGTAATGTGGAATTAAGCACTGTATGTCACGAGAGGCGGACCTGGCTGTATAAAAGAGGCGGGGAATATTGATTGTCAGTAGAAAGCAGTAATAGCAGAATGGGACTCTCAGGCAAGTTCAATGGCTTCAAAGGTGGATGTCCACTGTCTAACAAAGCCATCAGGAACATTTCAACCTCTCTAAAGTTGCTTGAGCTGACAGTTGCTGACATGATTGTTAAGTGAACCATGAAGGGGCAACCACAGGTAAAACAAGACCTAGCAGACCTCGTGTACTGATGGACAGTGACTCACTTGTGCGTTTCAATGTGCTTCCATGAGTCCTGCTGTCGCAGTGACTGTATGTAGGGAGGCAAAACGATTGGCTCATGAGCCACACATTTCTGTTGTTGATGTTAAGTGACGCTTCATGTGGTGTAAAAACTGATGCCGCTGGACAGTGGACGACTGGAAACAATTTTTTTTTTTTGAGTGTTGGATCATGGTACACCCTGTGAAAATCCGATGTAAGAGTTTGGGTTTAGCGAATGCCTGGAGTATATCACTTGCCATCATTCATAGAGCCAACAGTGAAGTACTGAGGAGGTAGCTTTCTGACACAATGGTGTTTTGTGTGGTTAGGCTGTGGTACCCTTACAGCACTTAAGGAAATGCTAAATGTTGAAGGATATGAACACATTTTACAGGATTGTGTTTGGTGCAGGATAGAGGAACAGTTCCGAAACGATGATTGTGTCAGTATAACAATGCACCTCGCCATAAAGCAGCATCTGCAATGCAATGGTTTGTGGATAATAACATTCCTGAAATGGACTGGCCTACCCAGAGTCCTGGTCTGAACCAAATGGGACACTTTTGATATGAATTAGAACGCTGACTTCACTCTAGACCCAAGCATCCAACATGACTACCTCCTCCGGTTTTGGCTCCATAGACATTCAGACAGCTGTGTTGTTTTGCAACAGGCGACTGTTCTTCATTTCCTTAAGGCAATGAAAGTGCTTCTGGAAGCCTTTTATGTGTATGTGAATTTAAAGTGTCTGTTCCTTTCGTTGTACATGAGACAATGAATCACAGAGTTCTGATGATGTTTGGCTATACTGTACATCAATGTTTTGCAATGCTGATCTGCGTTAACATCTCATTGTTAGTGCATTATACACCAGAAAATTATACCTCATTACGTGTTGGCTACACTGGTTGCATCTATCAGATAATCTCGAGCACTTCTATACTCGCTGTATTTCCAATGTCGGCCAATCACGTTACTACCACTAATTTAGTCTAGAAATTCCGTAATTCCAAAACTAGATAAAATTTAATGTAAAAAACATACCAATCCTTTCCACAAAACGAATTACTGAAAAATTTTATAGTCAATGCCCCTTATGGCTGCCTTTTGCAAAATTCCCATATTGGATAACAACTGTCTGATACATACATTTACATAGTCTTAATACAATATGTGTCCAGTCACTCTCTTAGTCTCTCCAAGACACTCACACAACAAAAACATGATGAAATAATAAATTTCCAAAGTATATTTAATTACGCCAGAAATCCGTGGTAAAAAAAATCCAGAAAATTAGATAACGTGAAGCTATCCTCTTGGTTGTAGTTTCAGTTGATACTATAGACGAACGCATTACAGTCTGTAACCAAGTTTCACAATGCCATTATGGTTATTATGTTTTAAGTAAGAATTTTTATCTCCAACTGTACTTAAGTTATTGATTTGAAATTGTGTTATCCATGGAATTTGGTACTCTAAGTATGAAGAAGATCGTTTAATATTTAATAGTACTTCTTATGACTCATAGAGTGTACGTGTAACGTATTGCACACAGCGTTAAGCAAATAAAGCACTCGCCCAGCCCAGTAGCCAGCGTCAGGTGTGCGAGAGGAGAACTAAAATCTGCTCTTTTCCCGCCTCCACAGCAAGCTATGCTTCCAATGCATGATGACAATTCGTAATAATTTTCTACGTTACACACCCGCTATGAATGGAAAATTACTTTCAAGTACATTTGAAGTTCATATAAAGGCAAAATTATTACAATGCTGTAATTTTAAGTAAACAAACGAAAACTACGAAAACTAATTACCCACGAAATCTTTACAAAATTTTGAATACCAAAATGCTTATTGAAAAATGAAAATTTACGAAATAATTTAACGCTATAACAATAATACATTGAATTTTTATGGCTTGGGCTTGATAGCAATACAACGAAATTATTTACAAAAATTGTTAAATGTTTTCTACAAAATTCTAATTTTTGATTTGAACATCCATTTACAAAAATTATTACAACTAGAATTTTTAAACTTCTGTCACTTTACTTTCCCACTTTCGTTGTAAAAAGCATTTTTCCTAATTTTTCAATCAATGTTACTTCTGAAACTTCCTGGCAGGTTAAAACTCGGGACCTTTGCCTTTCGCTTGTTACTTCTGGCAGCTGTAATTCTGTCATTAATGGCGTGCCCTGAGGGACCTTCGGCGCCTCTTTCCTCAAGTCATCTCTATGGATCAAACATGCTTTGATTGTGGTAGTAACATTCAGATGGAGCTCGGTGATTATCGCGACATCATACCCCTGCCACATCTGCAGTGCCTTAGTGACGATGGACTTTGACCACACCTCTGATAGAGTGAGTCATAACATTCGAGAGACAGTGCTGCAACGGATGGCCTCCCCCACAGATTTATACACATAATCTTGCTACTCCTCCAAGGTGCCACATTGTAGGTGCTGGCCAATTGCCACGCAGCGGGCCCTGCTGCTATCATATGGTCAATCCGCCAGGGGTGTCTGCTGTTGGTGCTTCTTTACACTATCACACTTGGACCACTGTGGCACTGTTTGCGGAGCCAGCTGCCTGGGGTCACAATCAGGGGGCACGCTTTCGTATCTCGTGCATATATGGATGACCTGGTGTTCTTGGTTCGATTGGGGTATGAAGTGCGAGGGCCGCAGGTATGAATCCACCAAATGGGACTGCTGTGGGGGATCATGTGAATCTGACAAAGTCTGGTGGTATGGTTATTAGAAGAGATCTTCCAGCAGGGAGTGTGTCCCGATTGCCGCTTCTGGACGAGGCCATGTGATTGGGGTCACCTTCACATGTGATTTACAGTGAACGGCCTAACTTAACTAAAAATACCTCCTTCTAGTGATCTGCAAGAACTTTCGTGGCAACCCCTGCAAGCATCAGACATGATACAATGGGTGGAGTTTGTTAACACTGACCTGGCGTCACGACTATCCCATCTGGCACAGGTTTTACCAGTGCAAAAGCAAAAGACTGCAAGCAGCGTTTGGCTACTTTGAAGGCATGGATCTTACAGTCAAAGTCTGTTATAACTCGCTAACTCTTCCTCCTCGAAGGAGTGGCTTCGATCTTCTCAACGTCCATCCAAGAACAGCTACCCTTTATGTAAGTATTATGGTTAAATTACGGATCCGCTACCCAACCAGATTAATGGGTACCCTGATTGATGAACTGGCCCCTCCATCCCGAGTGTCGACCATTGCAGTAGTGTATATTTCAGTCTCCTTCCTACATGTCAGGACCTTCTTCATCGAATGCAGTTATGTCCATACCGACTTGCCTTTTATCAGGAACCTTAAGCCATGTGATGTTTATCGCTTAATGACGAGAAATCATATCTGTAATGTGGTGGAAAGCTTTTATCTTACAGCCGCATTAACTGTGGTCTGGCATTCTCTGCACTGTGTCCTTGTCGACATGAATGCTAGTGCAGTCTCGTATCTAATTGTTGATGGGAAATACATGCCATTAACATAACAGTTTCGCCGCTTTGCCCATGGTGTCACACACCTAACATAGGCGAACATCGACTGATGTGTGGATCTTCTGTAGAGGTGTGGCAGCTGATTCAGAATATGTATGCTTTTCTTCTATGCATGGTTCGTGATGCCACTGCTCTGAAGTCAATTCTGTCCCCAGATGAGACCTAGTTCCTCCATATGAAGACCAACACAGTGAATTGGGTAAAAGGCCTATAGATCTCTTACTTGTTTCATGAAGAAGATAGGAGCGTTCACTATTTTTGGACCTCCTGCAAGACCACTTTATCCTTCTCATCCACATTCAGACATGCTGTCAATACTATGCTAACTTTTGGGTACTGTCTTCTTGGACCTCACCTAGGGCTAGGGTGTATCAGGTATAAGAAGATGATTTCATTGTGAGTGTGTAATATCAGGACTTCGACCAGTGTACTGGAAAAATGGAATATTCTTGAAGAAGACGTGTCTGAAACATGCCTGATATACTTGGGATTCTGAGTGCATCTACCCACAAGTTGGCAGTGTGCAGGTGCTATTTGTTTGATTTGTTGGGATGCATTCTTACTTTCATATCTGTTTTGTTTGTTATTGATTCTAATTGTACATGGATGTGAATCTCTTGGACAGTCATACTCTTAAAAAAGTGTGCTGTTGTTCTATAGCGGCCAATTTTCATTATTTTTCTCCTGGAGGGCGCCCTATTTCATCCTAATTGTTTACTATTTTACTGATGATCACACACAATGTATGAGCCTTTAGTATGTTTTCCATTACACATTCCTACTTGTAAAAAAATACAAATATAAAAATAAAGTTTAATTGTGAAAATGGTTGAGGTGACATGACTGAAAAGGGAACAAAAATTTCTTGTTTTACCACGTTCGATAATTTAAAAAAATTTTAATAATGGTAAGGTGATCACTCATGATAAGCGGGAAATATGGGTCGAAAATAAAAAAAAAGCAATGCATAGTGTTGACTGGCCATGGAACAGCCTCTGGTTCTAATCTCCTTTATAATATTTTTCCTCTGTATTTTTTGTCAAGTGAAAATTATGGTATAGAAATAATGAATCACAATTTTCCAATGAAAACAACATCGTTTCATTTTTAATTATGGGTCGCATCAAACAAATTAAAATTTGATACAGGCAATTAAATGACTTATATACATCAATAATATTTCAGAATGTATTTTACTTTATATCTCCTCTGTTTACTGCTAATGGCAACTAATTTCTTCTTTCTTCATTGCGCAGAGAAACGAGCATATGACGCTCAGTGTCGACGGAAAGTGTTGTTTTGTTTCCCATTGGAAAAATAAATGATTTTTAAAATGACCATTCGATAGAACTGTCCCTAATCCGTCCAGTATGATATTCGTTTTATCCATGTGTATTAACAAGGACAGTAAAACACAAAGAACAATCACTACTCCAGCAGTGACTGAGCAGCACTACTGCTACATGGCGGTAGCAGTCAGTGTGGGCCAGAGAGGTGCTGTTGCTATTGCAGTACTGCTTAATCTTCGTGTTTTACTATTCCTGTTAAAGCACATCGCCAAAACGAATGTAGCACTACTCTAATTTGAGGCAGCTCCATCGAATGGGTACATGAAATTCGGCTGGAAAAATAAGTTCGTTTGTAATGGGAAACAAATCGATGCTCTCTGTCGTCACTGGGTGTCTCTTGAAAGACATGCAGTATTTGGTACGGCTGACTCCAGCTACACATTGCAAAAGCAAAATTGCAGATACCTACTGGAACACCAGATAAAATACGCCTGATGACTCTTAGGATGGACAATGGAACCAACCAGGGGAAAAGGCGAAAAAAAAAGAAATGTTATGGGTTGAGAAGATTGTGATGTTATTTCAGTGTTAAGAAAATCGTGTAAAATCCTATCTAATTCACAAAGAACTGGGCAGCATGAGCCCATTTATCAGTTTGCATCCCTCTGGTTTCAATACATGCACTGATTCGGTTGCGAAAAATGTCATAAATCTGCGCTTTTCTCTTGAGGTAAGCTTTCCCTCAACTGTTTTAAATGGTTCTTCATATCCTGTATACTGGCACTGTGCTGGAGTTAACATCCAAGCAAGTCCCATATAGTCTATCAAGGACACACCTGGAGATCTTGGTGGCCTCAGGAGTAACTCAACATCACACTGACAGTTCATAGAGACAGGTGCCATGTGTGCACGACTGTTGTTCTGCTGAAAAATGGTATCACAATACCATAGCATGAAAGATTATCAACTGTGATCTGAAATCACGCCCAATGATTCCCCTCACCATGACACTAGGAGGAACTCCATTGTGCCTCTCCAAAACTTTGGAAGAATGAGACCTCTTCCCAGGTCGTCGCCATATTTGCTGGCGATGGTCATCAAGGGTTGGTAAAACTGCGATTCATTTCTGAGCACGATGTGATGCCATTAATCAACAGTCCATGTATCCTAGTCATAGCACCACTCCAAATGCAGCCATTTGTGCTGTGGTGTTAACAGTAGCCTATACATAGGTCGGGAATTCCCCAGTCTTGTTGCCGCTAATCCCCAACCAGTTGTGTGGGATGACACAGAACGTTGTCCATTACTTGTTCTTGAATGTCAGCTACAGATGTGTGAGAGTTACAATGTGCTTGGTGTACACTACAGCGATCCTCCTCACATATGGTCGACTGGAACCTCCATCATAAGTATGCCTGCCCTCATCTGCCCAAGTAATTCATAATGAAGTCACTGTCAGATCCAGATACTCCACAAATATGGCTATTGGATGATCCAACCAGCTGGCCAAAAGGAGATCCACAATGACTTCCCCTTCAAAAACTGTCAGGTGCTGATAAAGCTGTCTGAGACGAGTATGCAGAATGTCCATGCCATTCATAGTGGTCATGCAACATCTGACGCTGTTTACATCTCCTATATACCTAAAAGGTCTAGTAGCAACTCTAAACGTGAGCAACGCTAATGAATTTACTCTGGTGATCATTCTACTTGTTGGTTTGTTGGTTGCTTTGGGGAAAGAGACCAAAGAGTGAGGTCATTTGTCCCACTGGATTATGGAAGGATTGGGATGGAAGCTGGCCATACCCTTTCAAAGGAACCATCCTGGCACTTGCATGATGCGATTTAAGGAAATCATGGAAAACCTAAATCAGGATGGCCAGACATGGGTTTGAACCATTGTCCTCCGGAATGCAAGTCCACTGTGCTAACCAGTGTGACACTTCACCCAGTCATTCTACTTGTCACAGACAATAGCAACTCTTATATATATGACGACCATAGTCAATATATGTATATTTCAAGAGTTTCACAGCTGCTTATTTCACCCCTTCCTGTGCCAAAGTTAGAGCCATTAATGCTAATATAGATCTTGTTCCCTTCTAGTATTGTACTGGTGACTATCTATGTTATGGAGCAGACTAGTTCTGTGATAATATGTGAACATCCGAAAGCTTGTTGCCTACTCATGCCTTCACCATACTTCGACAACTTACTGCGAAGATGCTCATTTGAAGGCATGAGGGCGTAACAATTTGCCCTTTGTCAAAGTCATTTGTGTCAGTGGATTCCACACTCCCTCCCCCCCCCCCCCCATTTTCGATCCTTAGCGTCGTTACATGATTAGACATCTCTGCTCTGCTTACACACTTTCCTTACGATGTCATGTGACGAAACGCCACCAGGCGGAAATTATCTTGCAATGGGCAGTGGTCATAATTTATTAGCCCATCAGTATATATCTTAAGCTGTTTAGTAACCAAAATAAAAGCTATAAAATTGTCTCTGCCTATGTTCTTTTGGCACAGCACTGTAGTTGCAGTTAAGGCAATGTTAAATGTGCTATTATCTTTTGATTAAAAGATTTGTTAAGATTATCTCTAAATGAATCTCTCGGCATGTTCTGACATAACCTCATCATTGTTTATAATCAGTGACCAGATTTGATACTGTGTGATGCTAATTTCTATTTCTTTGCCCTTCATTACAGGTCTGTTTCGACTAATTTTCCTTCTCGAGTGAAGTATATATTGTGTAGATGGACTGACATGCATATAACGTCATTAGCAATTGTATTTTGACTGTCATTCTTTATTAGTTGAAGTAGGGTGGCAATTAATTTTATTGTAATAGTAATTTGATAGTTTTGGAGCTACGATATTGTTACCTTTTTAGAAAGGGTTTTGAGCATAATCAGGATGAACAACTACTGAAGTTCCTATTCTTTAACGAAATTTTCAGTTAGTAAAGTAATTAAAAATCCTGATGAGGATAGAACTAATGCTACAAAAGCTTCTACGGGTTAAAGAAAAGAATGAATGCTGTTTTGTCGATAAGTAATTGTGTCTTCCATATGATGGTACTTTGATATCATTGATGCAAGTAAGTTGAATGGCTTTTAACAAGTGTGTAATGCCAACTTGTCTTGAATAAAAGCAATGAAAGGCATGAGTTGACTGAAACATCAATACAGCTGAGTGCATCATTGCACATTATGTACACTGATAAAGACTTAGGTGGGTTTTCACATACAGCAAAAGTGACGCCACAACAAGTGGCATGACAGCTGATATGGGTGTGATATCGTGTGCTGCTGTTTCCACACACTTCTGTAATAGTTCAGTTGCACTATTTTTAATATGGTATCGGCTGGGATTATTCATATGGACATTGGTGTTGTAATTCAGGTTATGGCATCAGAACTGAGCCAAGAATCCAATGTGAAGAACAGTAAGCATTAATGTTCGATTTGGAATTGGATTTTATGCAGAAATAACACAGTGACATTAAACAAACTTATAATGGATATAGTACTTGTAAACGAAGATCCATTTGTGAACCACCAAAAGCCAGTTTCAAGTACTTGTAGAGCTGTGACATGAGTTCTATTAAAAAATCCGATACTCACAACAGAGATGCTGTACTGGATCAGGTGAAACTAGAAACTGTACTTCTGTATTTTACAGCTGACAATTGTCTGCCATCTCCCCATGTATTGGGTGATATTTACAATGCCCTAAAAACTCACTTAAAACTCATATGTTTACTCTTGCCTCTCACATCAGTTACATTAAACGAATTTTGGGGTTATGCTTCTTGCAGGTGCACTAAAAGAAACTGTGAATTAGTTGGTGATTTCCTTTATTACAAGTTACTCTGAAGCTGAAACTGTACTGCCACCATAAACGTTGTTACTTCCTTTCTCAACTCCACAGGGCAAGTGTTAACAGCTTTGAAATTGCCAGTACCAGACTTTATCACACTGCCAGTACTGCACTAATTTTCACCATTTGTTGAATTAAGTGAACTTCTGTGAAACTACAGATAATATCACACTAATTATTCATTAATATTTGTTTACTCAAATACAAATATTATCCACATATCATATAATAGAAACATAAATATGCTCTCATCAAATAAATTAGCCAGTATGTGCCCATAACTACAATGGCAAAACCTCTATCAGCAATCTGTGCTCCCTGCCGCCATTCATATACTTCTAGCTCACTTATTTGTTACATAGTTTAATTCTTAATTTCTTTGCGTGTTTTTGGGTACTTGCATTGTTTACTTCATAAATTTCAGGCGTATAATAGTATTTGAGAGTTGTAGCATCGCGCTTTAGTACCTGAACAGTGTAAATTCGCGTAGTCGTTTGTCTTCTGTTTTTATTTTGAACGGCCAGTGTCGGTTGGTCACAATCAGTGTGCTCCCTGCCGCCGTTCGATAGCAGCTGCCAGCAGTAAGTCGTATACTCCCAGCTCACTTATTTGTTACATAGTTTCGTATAGGAGGTGTAATTTCGAGTTTTAGTTACTGTAATCGTAAATTCAGGCATATTGTAGCACAGTCGTTAGGCATTTGTACAGGTCAGTTCATACATTCTTTGCGTGTTTCCCTATGTGTTATCTAGGCACGGACTCGTGTTTCAGTAACTGTTGTTCAACATCGATTAGAATGGACAGGGACTGTGATTGCTGTGTTCGGATGAGGGCTGAGTTGGCATCCCTTCGCTCACAGTTGCAGGCGGCGCTGACTTCGGTCGCGCAGCTTGAGGCTGTTGCCAATAGGCACCACTGTGGGGTCTCACGGGGATGTCAACCTCGTCATGTCTGTCCCCAGATCGGTCCGCCGCTGTGGTTGTCCTGGTTGCTGTCCGCAGTGGGGCTGAGCCCTCGCCTGTGGTTGATTGGGAGGTCGTTCAAAGGGGTGGCAGGCAGCAAAAGACGTCCCCGGAGGCTGATCAGAAAGCCTCCCCAGTGCGTCTGACAAACAGGTTGCAGGTACTGTCCCTGGCTGAGCCAGATGCAGCTGCCTGCCCTGTTTCAGAGGATGATTCTCAGCCTTCAAGGTCCGGGCAATCGCAGAGGGTGGGCTTATTGGTAGTTGGGAGCTCCAATGTTAGGCGCGTAATGGGGCCCCTTAGGAATATGGCGGCTAAGGAGGGGAAGAAATCCAGTGTGCACTCCGTGTGCATTCCGGGTGGAGTCATTCCTGATGTGGAAAGGGTCCTTCCGGATGTTGGCACTAATGACGTGCGTCACTTTGGATCTGAGGAAATTCGCTCTGGATTCCAGCAGCTATCTGATTTGGTGAAGGCTGCTGGTCTTGCTTACGAGATGAAGGCAGAGCTCACCATCTGCAGCATCGTTGACAGAACCGACTGCGGACCTTTGGTGCAGGGTGGGTTGAGGGTCTGAATCAGAGGCTCAGACGGTTTTGCGACCGTGTTGGCTGCAGATTCCTTGACTTGCGCCATAGGGTGGTGGGGTTTCAGGTTCCGCTGAATAGGTCAGGAGTTCACTACACTCAGTTGGTGGCTACACGGGTAGCGGAGGCTGTGTGGCGTGGACTGGGCGGTTTTTTAGGTTAGAAGGCCTCAGGAAAGTAGGGGGTGGGCTGCAATCTCAAAGGGTGCATGGCAAATACAGGACGTGCTTGGATCAAGGAACAGTCGGAATTGTAGTTGTAAATTGTTGTAGTTGTGTTGGGAAAGTCCCTGAGCTTCAAACGCTAATAGAAAGCACAGAAGCTGAAATCGTTATAGATACAGAATGCTGGCTAAAGCCTGAAATAAGTTCTGCAGAAATTTTTACGAAGTCTCAGACGGTGTTCAGGAAAGATAGATTAGTCAGAATTGGTGATGGAGTGTTTGTGTCTGTCAGTAGCGGTTTATCCTGTAGTGAAGTTAAAGTAGATACTCCATGCGAATTTGTATGGGTGGAGGTTATACTTAACAGCTGAACTAAGTTAGTAATTGGCTCCTTCTACCGACCCCCAGACTCCGATGATATAGTTGCTGAACAGTTCAGAGAAAATTTGAGTCTCGTAACAAAGAAATACCCCACTCATATGGTTATAGTTGGCGGGGACTTCAACCTTCCCTCGATATGTTGGCAAAAATACTTGTTCAAAACCGGTGGTAGGCAGAAAACATCTTCCGAGATTGTCCTAAATGCTTTTTCCGAAAATTATTTCGAGCAGTTAGTCCACGAACCCACGCGAATTGTAAATGGTTGCGAAAACACACTTGACCTCTTAGCCACAAACAATCCAGAGCTAATAGAGAGTATCATGACTGATACAGGGATTAGTGATCACAAGGTCGTTGTAGCTAGGCTCAATACCGTTTCTTCCAAATCCACCAGAAACAAACGCAAAATAATTTTATTTAAAAAAGTGGATAAAGTGTCACTAGAAGCTTTCCTAAGAGAGAATCTCCATTCCTTCCGAACTGACTATGCAAATGTAGATGAGATGTGGCTCAAATTCAAAGATATAGTAGCAACAGCAATGGAGAGATTTATACCTCATAAATTGGTAAGAGATGGAACTGATCCCCCGTGGTACACAAAACAGGTCCGAACGCTGTTGCAGAGGCAACGGAAAAAGCATGCGAAGTTCAGAAGAACGCGAAATCCCGAAGATTGGATAAAATTTACAGACGCGCGAAGTTTGGCACGGACTTCAATGCGAGGTGGCTTTAATAGGTTCCACAACGAAACATTGTCTCGAAATTTGGTAGAAAATCGGAAGAAATTATGGTCGTATGTAAAGTACACAAGCGGCAAGATGCACTCAATACCTTCGCTGTGCAGTGCCGTTGGTACTGTTACAGACGATTGTGCCGCTAAAGCGGAGTTATTGAACCCAGTTTTCCGAAATTCCCTCACCAGGGAAGACGAATGGAATATTCCAGAATTTGAAACACGAACAGCTGCTAGCATGAGTTTCTTAGAAGTAGATACCTTAGGGGTTGCGAAGCAACTCAAATCGCTTGATACGGGGAAGTCTTCAGGTCCAGATTGTATACCAATTAGGTTCCTTTCAGATTACGCTGATACAATAGCTCCCTACTTAGCAATCATATATAACCGCTCGCTCACCGATAGATCTGTACCTACAGACTGGAAAATTGTGCAGGTCGCACCAGTGTTTAAGAAGGGTAGTAGGAGTAATCCATCGAACTACAGACCTATATCATTGACGTCGGTTTGCAGTAGGGTTTTGGAGCATATGCTGTATTCAAACATAATGAATCACCTCGAGGGGAACGATCTATTGATACGTAATCAGCATGGTTTCAGGAAACATCGTTCTTGTGCAACGCAGCTAGCTCTTTATTCACACGAAGTAATGGCCGCTATCGACAGGGGATCACAAGTTGATTCCGTATTTCTAGATTTCCGGAAAGCTTTTGACACCGTTCCTCACAAGCGACTTCTAATCAAGCTGTGGGCCTATGGGGTATCGTCTCAGTTGTGCGACTGGATTCGTGATTTCCTGTCAGGAAGGTCGCAGTTCGTAGTAATAGATGGCAAATCATCGAGTAAAACTGAAGTGATATCAGGTGTTCCCCAGGGAAGCGTCCTGGGACCTCTGCTGTTCCTGATCTATATAAATGACCTGGGTGACAATCTCAGCAGTTCTCTTAGGTTGTTGGCAGATGATGCTGTAATTTACCGTCTAGTAAGGTCATCCGAAGACCAGTATCAGTTGCAAAGCGATTTAGAAAAGATTGCTGTATGGTGTGGCAGGTGGCAGTTGACGCTAAATAACGATAAGTGTGAGGTGATCCACATGAGTTCCAAAAGAAATCCGTTGGAATTCGATTATTCGATAAATAGTACAATTCTCAACGCTGTCAATTCAACTAAGTACCTGGGTGTAAAAATTACGAACAACTTCAGTTGGAAAGACCACATAGATAATATTGTGAGGAAGGCGAGCAAAAAGTTGCGTCTCATTGGCAGGACACTGAGAAGATGCAACAAGTCCACTAAAGAGACGGCTTACACTACACTCGTTCGTCCTCTGTTAGAATATTGCTGCGTGGTGTGGGATCCTTACCAGGTGGGATTGACCGAGGACATCGAAAGGGTGCAAAAAAGGGCAGCTCGTTTTGTATTATCGCGTAATAGGGGAGAGAGTGTGGCAGATATGATACGCGAGTTGGGATGGAAGTCATTAAAGCAAAGACGTTTTTCGTCGCGACGAGACCTATTTACGAAATTTCAGTCACCAACTTTCTCTTCCGAATGCGAAAATATTTTGTTGAGCACAACCTACATAGGTAGGAATGATCATCGAAATAAAATAAGAGAAATCAGAGCTCGAACAGAAAGGTTTAGGTGTTCGTTTTTCCCACGCGCTGTTTGGGAGTGGAATGGTACGGAAATAGTATGATTGTGGTTCGATGAACCCTCTGCCAAGCACTTAAATGTGAATTGCAGAGTAATCATGTAGATGTAGATGTAGATGAGTACAGAAATACCATTATTTTGGTCAAACTTGTACAACCATCACACATGTATTTAAAATAAGATACATGACTTTTCTGATACGCATAAAATAAAATAATAAATGTTTCAAATAAATTGGTTCATAAAGAAAGGGCTTCAGTCCATTTTAGCTCCCTGTTGAGAAATATAGAAAAACTATCTGCACTTTATACTATCACAAAAGAAATTTAAAAATTGTTACCATCAAATAGAGAATGTACATTAGGATTCCTCCAAACATCTTTTATGAATTTATGGTCAGTAGTTGAATTATACAGATTGTTTAAATTTAGTAGCCTGATGAACTTCCTTCGTGAATGAGTTAACAACTGCATAGCTGTAGTGATCTACCCACACAAAGTTTCTATACAGCCTTTATTTGTTAGAATATTGTAACATAACAAACCTGATAGTCACAGGGTGATGAGCAGCTACTGAAATGAGGTGAAATCTTCCGTTTCCTCCTCTAATAATCATCGTCATTCTGACCTCCTCCTGTCACGGTAGGCCAAGAAGTCAGCTCCATGAACCACTAATGATACTCATCAGGTATATACTCAACCAATTTCTTCAAATCATCAATTTTCCTCTTCTTAATAGGTACTTTTCCTGCTAGGTATGCAGGGTTTATTGGCAAACATGATGACACTTGACTAGGGCTACCTAGTATGAAAACGTTTATGGTCAAGCCATCAATGACTGTCCTAGCAATGAAAACACTCTTCAATTCAGAATTATAAGACGAATGTGAAAACGACTGAAAGTTAAAATGAATTTTGTCTTTCTTCTGGAACATTCTACCTCTAGTCTCCTTTCAAACTGCAATCTTGGAATAAAACGGAGGCCACCAGCAATTGAAATCTGGTGTGTTAGGAGTTTCAAAACACTTCACAATCAACTTGATGAATTTATTTGAGCTGTGAATAATTCTCTGCATTATAGCCCTCATTGGGTACAAATGAACTACTCTTTTCAGTGACCTCTTAATGATACTGAAATCTCGATCATATGGAATGGAGCTGTGCCCTCTCTTAGGGAAAAGTGTTCATTTTTAAAAAAATCTTTCTGTTCCTGTCAGTGCACAAAGATATTTGGAGAGGGCATGATTCTTATTTTATCCCCTGCAATTATCGGAATAAACACACAATGTTCACATAATCTATGAGAAATGAACATACTTCATTGGGACCCTTTTTTGCATCCCCTTGATGATACAGATATATTTGGCAGTAATACATTTGATGTTATGTATGGCAAAATCATTGTCATTAATTTGACACAAGTAGTTTGTCATCGGAGAGGGAATTACTGGTACAGTTAAATTTTGCATATAACCTAGGCAAATGACATACATCTTGTTTTCATTTTCATTCCTTTGAGTCGCCTGCTTTAATTTGTTATAAAATTTCTTTTCTCTCCGCTGGTGTACTATCATCTTACCAGAAGCAGTTATTTTCGCTGCATCGCTCAAATGCGAGCTCTTTACTTTGATTTTCAGAGCCTCGCATGTACAGCAGCAATCAAGTAGAGGCTGACGGAATTTCAGGTTGAATTCTATAAGGGGCGTTCAAAAAGAAACAAACTGGAGGGATAATTACAGAGTACCTGCATGTTAGAAGTATTGACCCTGGCTGTTGAGACACTTGTCCCACTGTGACACAAGGCCGTGAATGACTGTCTCATAAAATTCCCAGGACTGCAATGTTAACCAGTTCGGCATGTACAGCTGGACGTCATCGTCCGAGGTGAATCGTTTGCCCCTCAGAGATGGCGTTCTTCTTCGACCAAGATGGCCTCCTCCTGATTAACTTTTTGCTGCATGGGAGAACAGTGAATGAACACCGCTATTCGCAAACCTTGACCAAGCTTCGCCTCGCGATCAAATCATGACGATCAAGCAATCTCACCCGTGGGGTCATTCTGCTCCACGACAATGCAAAGCCTCATACTCCTGGAGAAAAATCAAATGGGAGGTTCTCGGCCACACTCCATAAAGTTTGGACCTCTCTCCCTGTGATTACGCCATTTTTGGTCCTGTTACAAAGGCTCTGAGGGGCAAACGATTCACCTCCGACGACGACGTCCAGCTGTATATGCGGAACTGGTTAACATTGCAGCCCCAGCAATTTGATGAGACAGCTATTCATGCCTTGTGTCACAGTGGGCCAAGTGTCTCAACAGCCAGGCTCAATAATTCTAACATACAGGTGGCTTCTGATATTACGACACTAGCTCGTTTCTCTTTGAACGCCTCTTATATTTTGAAGTACTGACAGTGAGATGTGAAGCCTATTTTAACATCTGGGTGTTTAAGTTCAAACATACTATGTAATTCTTTAATGTTACGCCTTTCATCAAAATATTTAATAACAGACCCAGAATAATGGATTTCGTGCACTGAGAATCTCTCAACATGTTGTTTAACAAGCAGTAACCTTTCTGGAGGTAAAGCAAACTGTTTGGGGTTCTTTCCTTGTAAGTCTTTTGGAATTCGACCAAGTAGTAGAGGTCTCCAAAGTCTTCTCACTCATTTCAGACCGACACCATACAATGAACAGAACGCTTTCAAGCTTATCTCTATTCGTTTTTCACCCACCATAACATGGTATTTGAATGTGCTGGCAACAGGATTAAAATCAACCCTTTAAGTACATTTGTCTATATTTCCAAACTAAAATTATTAATCAATTGCCCACCTATCAATGAGACTTTGTAAGAATGCGTCTTGTTGATCCTTGCTGTCTGTGTTAGAAACCCGCCAATAAATTGATAATATATCACCAGAAGGCAGTCTCTGCATACATTTATTCTTGCACCTAGGATGGAGCAGAAACAAAATAACTTCATGTAGCTAATAACTTAATGTCGCTCCCCAATCTCACTACCAAGCTGAGATGGATATACTGTATTCTAGACTGGGTAAATTACGTTTTAGTATAGTCTACCT
This sequence comes from Schistocerca cancellata, assembly GCF_023864275.1. NCBI lineage: Eukaryota > Metazoa > Arthropoda > Insecta > Orthoptera > Acrididae > Schistocerca > Schistocerca cancellata. The sequence goes on along the minus strand of NC_064629.1, from coordinate 345,469,852 downwards.
GCAGGCTCAACAGGGTTTTTTTGGTATATTCGTCCCATTGGTCCGACGTTGTTTTCTCACATTCTGCCTACAGAGTGATGGATCAGCCTTTCGTCTTCCTTTTGATTCATGGAGTTCAGCATAATCGACATTCGTTACTGTCACATTGTAGATGTCAGACATGATAAAACACATTTTTATAGGTTCTGTACAACACAAAATAATAAAATACTCAAGTATACAATAACTATGCAGTTACGCAGTCAGTCACCTCAAAATAACGCACAAAAAACAAGAGAGTAGTGCACTGATGATCGACAAACTTCTAGTGTCCCTATGTGTGTTTCATAAAGGTGGGACTTCGGTCTGGACTGATGTCCTTCCTTTACAAAATGCTAACGTTCCAGTCACAATACCTCAATGAAGGAGAGGTTGGTCTGATCTCCTTTCTTTATAAAACGATATGGTGAACATTCAAAATGTGCAATTCAATGTTAACTCAAATTCTAAAAAATGTGACTTATAACCTTTCTTTATCAACCAATTCCAATATAGTCTCTTCATAAATAGATAAAAGATGGCTCCCTAGTTTTGGACTAGCAGATGTCAGTAGAAATTGTCTAAGATACTACTCCAGGTGGCTGTAAAATTAATATGCGCAACGGCAAATGATAAACGATAAAATAATGATTTGGCCCTGTCTGACTACCCCCTGAAGCAGATCTTAGGATCTCTTTATTCTCTTTTTATTTATGTATGATGAATGCAACTAATACTACTAAATGATAAACGTTGTTGTTCAATATATATTTATTATAGATTAAAATCAACCCTTTAAGTACAGTTGTCTATATTTCCAAACTAAAATTATTAATCAATTGCCCAACTCTGCCCTTTACTATGACTGCGCGATCTAATATCAATAGCGCGAAATGACTGACATTATCTACGTACAAAACACTAGAAGACACTACTTTCAAAGATGATCTATGGTGGTGTGGAACATCAGTGGAAATAAACTAACGCGATAACAGCTGTTTAGCTTTATAGCCCTAATAAGCAGAAGCAATTTGCGATATCACCGTATGTACTGCATCCGCTGCGTTGAAGTGATGGTTCTCGCACTCGTCTCCAACGATGGAAGAACTCCAGCCACAAATAAAATCTTTCAAACAATAGGACGGCAGAAGGCGGTCCTTTGACTAATATACTTCAATACCGTCTTCTCCTCTCTGCGTTCTACAGACGGAAAACACGAACTCCCAGCCACAAGGATGGAGCGTGAGTATAGACAGAAGAAGTGCTCTCAATTACTGGATGCTGTGTACTTAACGACGACTTCTAACCCAGAGGTGAAGTCCAGAATCGTATATGTTCGCAACACTACAGTGCCTAACTGTTCTAACTATAAATTCTCCTGAGAGCAAAGTCTGTACCAACAAAGCTGATACCGAGTGACCATCACACACGGGTGCTCAAAACAGAAGACCTCATCTCTCCACCACTGGCTTCCCAGCAAGGCTCAGCTCCCCACCCTTGTAACTCAAAAAATGCATCATATTCCCGAAACCACAGAATATTCTCCCTCTCTACAGATTCTTCCGAACGCCAACCAACCCTATTTTAGTCTTTTGTCGTCCAGTGCGTATAGTTTGCGAGGAAAAACCTATACTTGCACAACGGTACGCTTCTGAGTAAAGATCCTTGGAAATAACCCCACCTGTATGGTTTCTGAGGTGCCGTTTCTTTGTTCCTCTCACCTGTGTCCAAGATTTGCAGAGTTCCCAGTTATCCTTCCAGTCCTGCTACAATAGCAGCCGGCCGTCATCCTATTGTACTCCAGAGCTCTAGTGCCACGATGTCTGTCTAGCTACTTCCTGTTTTTAAGCAGGACCAACACCTGTGTGGGCCTTCCACCCAGAGCTTGAGTTCTGCCTGCCGTTTCATCTCCACTGGCATTCCAACCTCTACTAGTATAGGCAAGCATTCATTACGCCGTTCTGGTAATAAAGACACTATATCACCTTTCATGCAATAAGCGTTAACAATTATTTACAAGGCTTACGTGACAATGACAGTCTCCTTTATACAGTCATGTATATGATGTACAACCTATTACGTGATACCTAATTGTGTTTGTAGATCACGGCAAAGTATGTAGATGAGTGTTTGTAAGGTGCGAAATTATAGTCACCTTACAATTGATGGACCTTGGATTGCTCATGTTTTGTGTTCAGGTGAAGCCGAACTTTATGATATCTAATTCATAACACTGTATATGTAGCCACTGTGAAGTGACTGTTGTACCAAGTCATGTTGTGTCGCAAGTTAACATATCGTCTGATGAGTGATGAAGTGGTTTCTGGGCCAACACAGTGAGGTTCATCAGAGACAAGAGTAGTGTCAGGAATGCTGCAGGGAAGTACGATAGGACCACTGTTGTCTCTATATACACTATCTGATCAAAAGTATCCGGACACCTGGCTGAAAATAACTTAAAAGTTCGTGGTGCCCTCCATCGGTAATGCTGGAATTAAATACAGAGTTGGTCCACCCTTAGCCTTGATGACAGCTTCCACTCTCGCACGCATACGTTCAGTCAGGTGCTGGAAGGTTTCTTGGGGAATGGCAGCCCATCCTTCACAGAGTGCTGCACTGGGGAAAGGTATCGATGTCGGTCGGTGGTGCCTGGCACGAAGTCGGCGTTCCAAAACATCCCAAAGGTGTTCTATAGGATTCAGGTCAGGTCTGTGTGCAGGCCAGTCCATTACAGGGATGTTATTGTCGTCTACCCACTCCGCTACAGGCCTTGCATTATGAACAGGAGCTCGATCGTGTTGAAAGACGCAATCGTCATCCCCAAATTGCCCTTCAACATTGGGAAGTAAGAAGGTGCTTGAAACATCAATGTAGAGGTGTGCTGTGGTAGTGCCACGAGAAACAACAACTGGTGCCAGCCCCCTCCATGAAAAACACGACCACACCAGAACATCACCGCTTCCGAAATTTACTATTGGCACTTCACACGCTGGCAGATGCTGTTCGCCAGGCATTCGCCATACCCACACCCTCCCATCGAATCGCCGCAAATTTTCGTCACCCCACACAACGTTTTTCCACTGTTCAGTAGTCCTATGTTTACGCACCTTACACCAAGCAAGGCGTCGTTTGGCATTTTCCGGCGGGATGTATAGCTTACGAGCAGCCGCTCATAATAAACGTCTGCCTATTACACATTACGATCCTCTTCAACTGTCGGCAGTCTCTATCAGTCAACACACAAGGTCAGCCTATACGCTTTTGTGCTGTATGTGTCCCTTCACGTTACCACTTCGCTATCACAACCAGCCGGAGTGGCCGTGCGGTTCTAGGCGCCACAGTCTGGAACCGAGCGACCGTTACGGTCGCAGGTTCGAATCCTGCCTCGGGCATGGAAGTGTGTGATGTCCTTAGGTTAGTTAGGTTTAATTAGTTCTAAGTTCTAGGCGACTGATGACCTCAGAAGTTAAGTCGCATAGTACTCAGAGCCATTTGAACCAAGCCATTCACTATCACATTGGAAACAGTGGAGCTAGGGATGTTTAGTAGTGTGGAAATTTCGCGCACAGACGTATGACAAAAGTGACACCTGACTACGTTCGAAGTCCGTGTGTTCTGGGGAGGGCCTCATCCTGATCCCTCACGATGTGTAATGACTATTGAGGTCGCTGATATGGAGTACCTGGCAGTAGGTGGCCGCACAATGCACCTAATACGAAAAACGTATTTTTTTGGGATGTCTGGATGTTTTTGATCACATAGTGTACCTCAGGGAAGGGCAAGGGGTCATTTCTGTTCAAAAGTTTCAGTTAAACCGTGCTTTGAAACTGACTTCCACTTTATCTGAATTACTTTAAAATAGTCATTTTTTTTTGTAAAACCACTATTATTTATTTCAGGAAAATCTGGTACTGCCTCCACTACAAGGAAAGGCCCCGAAAACCATCTAAGCTAGGATCCCAGGTATAATATCACATCCTTCAAAGCAACATCTCATGATCTTGAACAGTTTGCATCTCCAAGCTGGGTTTATTTGGAACTTAAGCCTCACCATGCAGTCCTGTTTTCCTGACATCTTTCTGTGTTCATTTTGATCTAGTCCTGACCTCTTTTTTCAACACACTCCTCCACACATTTCGGCCATCTAATCCTGGTCTTCCTCTTGTTCATTCTGTTCACATCTCCATTTCATGTATCTTCTTGGGAATCTGTTGTTTTCCATTCTCTTAAATGTCCATACCACCTTAGTGTTGATGTTTATATTCTACTCTGCAAGGTTTCCTGTCTCATTGTTCCCCTTACCCTTTAATTTTTCATCCTATCTTTCCTTCTTACTCCTATTCTATTTTTGATGAACTTTATTTCACATGTTTGTTTACATCACATTTCTTCATTCCCCTTGTTTCAGATGCATAGGTGAGTTTGGGATGTAGTAGCTTATAGATATTACTTCTTTAGCTTCTTATGGGATATATTTGTTCCAACCCATACTCCTAGCACTTTGCAGGAATGTTTCTGCCTTTTTGCCACATTCACTGATCTCAAGTGATTCAGGGAAATCATGGAAGTTTTAAATTTAGTTTGCCAGATGGAGATTTAAACCACTGTTCAGGTGTATGAATAGCATCACATATCAATTTTTATGTGTATTTATACAAATGACAGTCATAATCATTTTTGTTAAATTAATGGTGATTGTGTGGTGTGATACCTGGCACCATAACCTATATAAGTGTGTAGGATGTTTCTGAAAGTCGATCCCATGCCTGAGGACCACCTTTTGTTAGTTGTAACTATACAGTCTACATAGAATGTAATCTACTTTGCGCCTTTTTTTTCAATTATCTTTCACGTAGGCCAAGATCTACTAGGAGAATCCAGTTGGATAACTTCGAAGGGACGTCGTGAAACTACCAATGAAAGTGCAGAAGATTGCTAGTAGTCTGCAGATTTTTCTCCCAATAGTAGAGAAAAGGATCAAGGAGACTTGGGCTATTAAATCTCTGAATAATATTCTGTAGTCCACTGGATTCACACGGTAAAATATGCAGAACAAGAGGTCTTTGTTGTTGGAGTGTGGAGACAGTATTGATAGGTAGTCGCTTTCACTATAGACATGAAACCTTAGGGTATCAGCTACAGAAATATTCTATTTCTCTGAAACTTGAATAGATAGTAATATGATTGTTGGGAAATGTTGATGGAAGGAGGATGTTGTCAGTGTTATGGAATAGTGAAACTACTCTACACATGTTATTGGTAGTGTTGAATCAAGGAAGGGGCTTGTCAGGGAGGCCCGGCTGAAATTCTGGGCTGAATCTACAAAAGGCGACTAATACAGTTAGACACATTAAAGAAATTGAAAATTGATTTGTGATTATGATTCTCTAGATAGTCCTCAAAAAACAGTTATTGTGATCTACAACAATCCATGCCAAAATGGATAGGTGGAGAAAGCAATCACACAATATTTTACCAAAGAGAGGGTGTTACAGTGGCTGCAAAAGAGGTGTGCGACCTGTAATGAGAGCATGAGGAAGCAAGCTATATTCCTTTCATTCAAGAACATAGACCTGCTAAAAAATCATCCATGCTCAACGAAATGGCTAAAGAGAAATGCAACACGTTTGTTTGTCTGCTGTCCTTTAGCTAAGATTTAAGTGAGGTGGAGCAGGCATGGGCAAAAATGAAAAGATTCTTTACCGAATGTAGCTTTTCAGGGGACATATCCAATGACAGTCTCTTTAAGATTGCCAGTGAATCCCTACTGTTTGCAATTGCTGATGACTGGGAACAGTACTGCAGGGAGGTCCACTACCTAGAAGAAGATTATTCGAGGCATGATGGTGTTGTCAAAGGAACATTGTTAATTAATGTTCAAAATGTTACTCATCATTCTTATTGCCACACTAAGGTTTGCTACTGGCTCTTCTTATTTTCTACTCATGTGTGAGAACTGATATTTAGCAGTTGACCATTGGTACAGGGGCCAGTAGATGGGAGTATTAACGCTGCTTGGAAAAAACTGATATATGAATGTAGGTGCAGTGCCAGTAGTTCGTGACATAGTGACAAGCATTATCATTCAACATGAAACTGTCAGTTTCAATCTCAGTAATCCTGTAAGCTTCTGTTATCACCTGTCTCAGTTTTTAGTTTCACAGCCGGGTAATATGTGACAGTAGATGGCTGATATATACATATATATATTACTGGTACATAACTTCGAGAAATCAGTTTTTTGGCTGTCAGATGGACATGGATATGCATCTTCTTATAAGATTTTAACAGTTTGTTGTGTTTTTTTTCGTGCGCGAGGCGAATGCTTCTTTTTTTAGCTTTTGAATATGTAAAGCACCATCAGGAACAATTTGCTCCATTCCGTACACAAATTCAAGCAAGGCTTCAAATATTTTGAAATTTCTGCCTTGGTAGTACTCTTTTTTGTGCCTCCACAAACGAAATTACTCCTCATACGGTTCGATAAAGTATACTATTGTTGTTAACGATAATTGTTTTTGACACTGAATGAGACACACTGGGCGAAATAGCAACACGAAAGCCAATATGCCATGATTGTTCTTCCAAATTCAGTGACGACATGGCAGTCGATTGACGCTAATCGGCTATGGGAAAAGAAAAGTTGTGTAACAAAGTTGAAACTACTTTAATTTCTGGGGCTTTGTTGAAAGTAGCGTTACTCCAGCGCCACCACACGAATTAGGCTGCTTCCACAAGTAGCGTCGGTGACGCCACTCGAAAGGCGACCAAGTGGCGTTAATTTTCTTGCGCGTGGAACCTGGTTTTACATGTGCAAGTTCCTAATTCATATGGAGGCTAGACAAAAATAATATCTTTGTGGGTATGATCTTTGTGTGGGTTTGAAAAGTGTGGTGTTTGAACTTGTGATTGTTGGCGGTTGGTGACGTTACAGAAATACGGAAAAATGGGTTTGTGGAAGAGTATAATAAATCGCATGTGGAATGTGTATTCTGTGTGGTTTGTGTTTAGCGTGTTCACAGTGTTCATATTTGAGAGATTGCACAAAGTGCATCCTATCCCACTTGTTGATGAGGTGTTTCACATACCCCAAGCTCGTAATTACTGTGATGGCAATTTCCTGCAGGTATTAGACAATTTTTATCATATATTTTCTAATAATTGTTCTTGACATAATGTATTTTATTTAAGTGACGCTCTAGTTAAACGCTCATTCTTGTTGTTGCCGGTTACTAACGGCTCCACGAATCAAATACGTTTCGCTTTACTGCTGATAAACAGTCTAATGTAGATCATAGGTACATTCACGAGGCCAAATTATACTGTAAACTTTGTTCAAATGACTTTCATATTTAGGTTCCGGCGGTTTATAAACCTTATCAAAATCTTCGAAGATCGTGGTCTTCATATTTTTTAATTTCCTCCACGAATGTGGGAAAGCAATATGACATGCAATATTTTTAATCAGAATCCACTTCTTTGATAGGACATCAGCGAATATGTATCGTAAGACTTTAAACCTTCATATCCATCGTATTGTTTGTCGGTATCTTGAGTTAATAATGGGGTTTACATAAGTATACCGCCTTAAGACTGGTCATATTTTACTTTTGGTGTGGCGTCAAAAAGTGTTTGGATGCCAGTTGGCATTATTTGATAAGCTAGTCAACTTCCTATTCTCTGCTAGTGTAATCTAACCATGTAGCTGACAAGGCATTATACTTAACCTTCCAACATCACGATTAATTGAATTTTGAAGGATAACTAGTACAAGTGTAAGGTCTGCGATTACATTGTTTCCCTGTATGTGTTGGAGCACATATATAACAGGCTGCACAAGACAGGTCCAAACACATACTCATCAATTAGTCCCAGGAAGTGTGTTGGGGGGGGGGGGGGGATTCATGTCCTCATGGAACTATATTGTAGTGTGAGAGTACAGATCAGTGTCACAGATCATCATATTGCCTATGACCTGATTGCCAGTTTCCAAATTGGTGTCCATAGACTGCACAACACCATTACTCTATGGGGGGGGGGGGTAAATTTGATAGTTATTGTTATTTGTTGCTTAGAAATGATTACATGTGTTTAGCATTTTTAAGGAACTTCCTAATTTCGTATTTTAAGTAGTCTCCTTTAGAGGCAAGTTGTTCATTGTGTGAAGGTCTTTATGACAAATGGTGGTATTACTTCACATAGTTGTTGCTCAGTTATTCCAAATATTACATTTGACATTTTTGTAGTGTGTTCATATTGTCATTAAGTGGACTCCTGTGCTTCATTTATGTTGGCTTAGAATTTTAATTATTGCATTATTTTATTTTTGTGGCATAAGTTTTAGTTGTGGAATGTGTTGTTAGGGTCAAATGAACCTACTTATGTCAGCTTTGTCTCGTAACACAATGATAATGTTGCATGTGCCATTGTAGATGTGTAAAGAGAGAATAGAACCCTAAGAATATTTTTTTTTTGTCTGTATCAGTTTTTGGACTATAAGTTAGGTTATTGTCAAGGACTGATCTGCTGTGTAACCTGAGATTGGTTGGAAGGTGACAGCTTTGGTGAGAGTTGTCTAACCAGAATTGAATGTTCCATTAATCCAGTCTTGCTCCGTAATATGTGTGGTTGTAGTTTTTATTATTAAATGCATAACTGATTGTAAGTGGAGGAGATGCAACAGATGAGGTAAGTGTGAAGCATATTCAAAAGCAACACACAAGCTGGCTGGTGTGAAATGTGTGGAGGTGGTTCTGCTGGGAATTACTGAATGTGTAGATGTATGTTAGTCCGGGATTTAGTTTGGAGATTTTCTGATTCCTTCCATCAAATGACTGTATAGTGTAGGTTACACAGATAGTGGTTTGTGAAATCATTTCCATAACTTATTGCATCTTTCTTGGAGCCAGGCATTGTTTCTAATCCAAATGCTTATAGGACTGCTATGATTTGCGTTTGTAGATTCATTATACCATCAGAAGTGGTGCTCAGTGTCATGATTGCACTAATAGGTCTGATAGAAAAATATCTGTGGGGTGTGCATGGGGTCCCGGGTTCGATTCCCGGTGGGGTCAGGGATTTTCACCTGCCTCGAGATGACTGGGTGTTTGTGTTGTCCTCATCCTTTCATCGTCATCCAGGAAAGTGGCGAAATTGGACTGAGCAAAGGTTGGGTAATTGTACGGGCGCTGATAACCTCGCAGTTGAGCGCCCCACAAACCAATCATCATCATCATCTGTGGGGTGCACAAGTGCTGTTCTTACATCTATTACTTGGCAGAGACATGTGTAGCACAACTATATTAATTGCAGAGGAATAAGCACCCTTTCTAGTCAGGAGAGAAACTGTAAACATGGTTGTGGTGAATGGATTGACATTCAGGCTAGGCCCCAAAATTACTCTTATCAATGGTAGCAATATCCTCAAACTCAGTCAAAAATAAGTTTCAGCAAGAGTTTTAAGCCTTCATCATTGTAATGATTATTGGGAGGTACACAAATTCTAGAGTATTATAGGACTCAATTTATGTAAGTATGTGATGTGCAAGATAGATGTGAAGGACTCATAAAGTTCACTAGCAAACTTAAGAGGCATGCTGCTAGATCTGGTACCAGTAGGTTTGATTAACATTTGAGTATTAAGGAAATGCTGTATGTGAACTCATGTGGGAAATCTTGGAACAGAAACGTTATATTCTCAGAACAGTTCTGAGTATGTTTAGAGAACTGCATTTGTGGCACACTGCAGAATGAACCCACTGCCTCCAACATGCATCTTGCCTTAGGACTGTGAAGACAGTATAGAAATCAAGGCTTGCATGGAAGCATCTGGGCAGTTTTCCCTCTCTCTACCTATTAGTGGAACATGAAATGGAACATCTAGCAATAATACAGGACATCCTCTATCATGCACTGTATTGTGGCTTGCGAAGTACGCGTGTAGATGTAGAATTAGGAGTACGTGGTTTGAGATGTTGGAATTTAATTATTTTATATTTTGTTTAGGGTGGAGTGTACAGTTTGCATGTAATGAAGTCTGTGGTCACTTGGTTTTTTTCTGGTTGGGAGGTTTGTAGTTCTGTAGGCCTAATTAGTAATGGAGGCAGAATTGAGAGGACTGTTTTTCAATAGTGTTGTGGAAACCTCTGTTCGGTAAGGTCAAATGGGATAGGAGTAGTATTAATTGTGATGGGTAGGCCACTTCCAGGTGGTTGGAGAGTTTAAATTAACATTTTGTTAATCATTGAGCGGAGTTTAAGAATTTTTAAAACTTGGGCATGCACAAATACTATAGATGGTTATTGGTCTGCTATTACGAGATATGTTAAGAGGGTATGCGTTGCAGACTACTTCACAAATGTATTTGGATTGGTATGTGTCGCACAAGTTGGTCTGTGAGTGACTGCGTTCTCAAATCATTTCTGAATGCTGACTGGAAGGTCTATAATTTTTTTGCTGCCTTGTTTCTTCTAAAGCCAGTCATCATGCCCATTTGAACATCAGATAAGTTGCTTTGTTTGTACATTACAATGACGACTGCAGTGTTCCCCCTCTCTCCTCCTCCTCCAGACATGCTTTGTATAACCCCCCCCCCCCCCCTCCCCACTGCTAGTGCTGGCACCGGTGAGTGGCTATTGTACGTTGACGTCGAATGTAAGTGGTGCTCATATTAATGCGACTGGACAGTGTGTGTTGTCTGTGTAAATACAGTAAATGTTGCAGAGACTTCTTTACATTTGTGCTCAAAACAATGGGTGGAGATTACTGCAGAAAATTATGTTAGGAATAGTGTTGTAAATCAGTACCCAGACAGGTATGTAGTCAGGTGTCATCCTACTTGAAGGACATCTATAGACAATGAGGAAATAAGTTTTGTTGATTCTTAACTTCCTGCTAGACATGTTCAAAGTGATGGAGAGATAGACAGAAATCCACCACGAAGTTTTGTAAGAATGGTCAAACACTAAAAACAAACTTGTAATTATTCTATGAAATGTTAATCATTGTAAAGTTATTTGTAATTAAAGTGTGTACCCATTCCTCCAGAAAAGAAATTGTAACCATGGTAGAAAGTGTGAAATATAATAACATAAATGTTTTTCTCTTCCAGGAAATGTTTTGTTCATTGTTATAAAATATAATTGTGTAATTCTTTTCTTTCTCATTGTAAAGTATTTGTATATGTCTTTTGAGTATTATTGTAAATCGATGTATATTTTTCCAATTAACTGAATAAGACTGGTGAAAAACTTGGGTAAAAATTTGTAGTTACTAAGGGGTCATTCTGTGTCAAATCACCCAGGTCATGTCATCATCCATTTCAGATTTTAATGAAATTTTGTACATTTGGTTGGACTTACAACATAAGAACTTTAGCAATTTTCCCCCCTCAAGCTAAATACATTTTCAATGTAGTGGTGTTCAGACAATTTGGCTATGTGGGTGTGTTGAGACAAAGAGGTATGTACCTACAGAAATACTCATAACTCTGGTTTTTATGAAACTTTAGGTTTGGATTTTTTTTCCAGTAGTTAAGAGGCATATAGTAAACAAATGCAGCCATTTAAGTGGTAAATTTACAAAGAAAATTACAAAATAATATTAATGAATTTCACATTCCAGTTTCTGGAAAAATTACAAGGGCATTGGAAATGCTTGTAACACATTTTCCAACATGCTGGAAATCTGGTTTTAGTATTAAATAGGTCCCATGATTGTAGGCTTTGTAAGAAAATAAAAATATTAATGGGTTTTCTACAACTGGACATACAGTTAAATCTGAAATAAAAAAAAATTTGTCTCTAATAAGAAGTCATTCCAAGTAAGTTCATTCAGCCTGACACCCACTGACTCAGATTTTCATGAAACTTTCTTTGCTTGTTACTTTTGCCATGGTAAAAGCAAGTGTAAAAATTCTTCCACATGTTTTGTATAGTTTTTGGGAGAAAATGGTAAAGTTTCCAAAAGCATACATAAATGCCTTGGCTGGAGCTTGCACTTGAATGCAGTACTTTAGGGATTTCATGGGAAAAGGGTATTTAATAACTCTGCTTGACTTAAGAATATAGAAAACCAGCTTGAATTGTTATGACCCAAGCAATGATTTATTAAATATGTGAAATGATTTCAGGCAGTTATCACACCACTCAGTTTTCAGATACTCAGATATGATTGAAAACAAAAAACAGCATTGATTTTGACAGGCATGGGATTTTCGCTTATACTCCAATAACACCAAAGAAATGTAATTAACAAGCAGATACAGTGACAGAACCACTGATGTCACACGGATGTCAAGACCACCAGATGTAACCAGATGGTGGCAATTCAGCCTACATAGGCCTACTCTAAAAATAAATGCAATCAAATGTAGCAGCATACTTGGAATTATAATTACACAATGCCCTTAAGACATTGAATACAGCATGCCCAGAAGAACATAAATTATTTAAAAATAATTATGCTAGGCAGACAAATGTTTTGAATTTAAAATGTATATGTTCAGCAGTGAAGATTCATGGAGTTCCCAATGAAAGTTTTTCATAGAGACTCTGTTTTTAAGTCACTGTAACATATTAGATTCTGATAACTTCATATAATTTTTATGAAAGTAATACATGCTTGCTAATGTGTTTGATTCAGGTACATCAACAGTACATAATGTTTTCCAAAGGCACAAAATGAGTGTCTTCTCTCCCATACCAAAGGAATGACACTGCTGGTTAGGTGGGTCGAATACACAGCTTCATCACATACATTCTTCAGAAAGGCAAAGTAGCACCTTCATCACCTACAGCTGCCACAAAAAGATTTTTGTCAAGGATGGGTATGTGTCCATTGCAGGGCATTTTCAATTGAATGAGATAATCAAGAAAACTTTTCAAAACAACTTACCCTTCTAATTTCTGATGCATCACAGGGAAGCGGTTTGTAATTGTGGTTTGTAATACCTGGTACCAGGTATTGTGCAGGTTGTCAGAAATCTCTTCCAGAGGTTCTCGCATAGGAAATCCTTCACTTTGGTCTAAGAAGTGAATGGGGAAAAATTGTCAGTATTAGCCTTGCAGAAATTGTACACATCAAATGCAGTTATTTTTACACCATGCTCTAGTTGAAGACTAGCTTTTCTCAATAAATGTTTTACCAGTACTCCCAGTCTGTCACAATTTACTTTCGTAGTAGCAAAAAAGGAATGTTTAGTGTCAATAGAAAAACCATTTTTGTATTCACACAAGTTTTTCAAGCTTAGTCTCTTTTTATATTGAGCAGTACATCCATCAGTGAAATAATGCAGTTTCATGATTTGTGGTTAGTGATCAGCCAGCTGCTTGACCATTTCTTTCTGAGCAGCATTTACAAATCTTACATTGTGCTCCATATCAGCACTTATAAAGCAGTGATTTACTACACTCAATTTATTTTCATTTTCACATAAACCCAAATAAGATAGATTGTACAGCTGCTGCTTGTCCAGTGCTAACTCTAGATTTCATTCTGAATTACAAAAATGTATTTTCAGCTAAGCCCATTAACAGAATTTCTTTCCTGGGGGTTAGATTTCCTTTCATATTCTCCAGGAAGCTTGCCTGACTGTTAGATATAAATAGTGCAGTTTAAGTGCCTGTAATTTTGTTACCAATAAGTCAGTGTATTTGTCAACAGCTTTACCATTTCTGTCCAACGATCTCTGTTAATCCACTGGCTGTACTCAGTTTTGTCATCAGCATCTTTGTAAGCTAATTTGTCTTTCAATAATTCTGACAATTGGTCATCATCAGGACAGTTATGACACTCATCAACCATGCAGTCAGACTACTGAACCACATAGAAGAAATTTTATAAGTTCTTTAGTGTGTTCTGCATCCAAAAGCAGTTTTACATTTTGATGGTTACTGCAGACCCACACCAAATGAGTGCCTACTGTGCCAGCTAAAATACATCACTTTGGTGTTAGTGAACAATATTTTAGAGAACCAATGTTAATGTTTGGGTTCTGCCATTTAAAACAAGAATCTAGTTCCTTTAGGTTGCAGAGCATGTCGTGGTTTTTTTTCCGTTGTATTCTAAATGATTTTCTCACAATACATAAATTCATACTTTCCATTTTATTTAACTGAGCACTATTTCATTTAAAAACCAGCTTTATTACAAATGGAATGGTCAATGACTGCACAGCAAACAAATATGACCTGTCTCACAGAAAGACAAAGAGCAACCGAGGCCAAATGGACTGATTGTTGGATATCAGTGGCTCCGAATATTGGATGTCATTGAGTGTTGCATGACTGTGGAGGTTCAAAGCATGCTATTGCATGAACACAGAACACTTTCCTACCAATGTGAGCAGGTGATTAGTTGCAAAGATACTAAGATACATTGTAGACTATCAAAAATTTCTGAGTTAATAACATAAAATAAATTTTCACACTTAATTTTCGGTCCAGAATAATTTACATTTAAATATGCTACATTGATATCCCCATATGTGAGGCAATTGCTGTCAGGCATGAATGAATTTACTTGGAATTTTGCTTTTTTCATCATAACAAAAAATATTTTTACTTTAGATTTGTGTGTCCATTCACAGAAAACTCATTAATACTTTTATTTCATTATAAAGCCTACAGTGTTGGGAATTATTTAAGACCAAAACTAGATTCACAGCAGGTTGGAGAAATGTGTTAAATGCATTTTTAAATGCCCTTATAATTTTTCCAGAGATTGGAAAGTGATGTATATTAAGATTTTTGTAATTTTCTTTTTAACTTTGATGCTTTAATGCATTTCTGTTAGCTATATGGCTCTCTTAACTTCTAAAAAAATATTGCAAATCAAAAGCTTAATGAAGACCAGAGTCACGAGTATTTCTGGAGATAAGTACTATTTTTCATGGATTTTCTCAGAGCACACTCTCACTCACTCACTCACTCACTCACTCACTCACTCACTCACTCACTTCCTGTCTCGAGATACAGGCCTCCAAAGATGACACTGCGAACACTATTTTGAAGATACGAATATTGGAAAAATTTTTAAAATGCTGTATCTGTGTAACAGTTATAGATACTTCGGTAGTTTTTTTATTTGAAAGATAATTGCCTCATGATTAAAAGAAATCCTCCGTATGGACATATCTGTTCAAGTTCTTTAACTGTCTCCTTTTGAATTTTTTTATAATTTACAGAAAAAAAACTCTTTTCAGAAGTGCCAAGCCAGAAAAGTTAATTTTTTTTCTGTTGATTAGTACCATTTACTACTACATTCTTTGTAAAGGGGAACTTCCACTTTTAAGTTGGACAGGTTTTATTTTAAAATACCTTTTTTTTTAACTTTCAAGGCTATTGTGCTTTCACTGGAGTTGTTTCTTACTAATTTCTTTGTTACAATGTTTATTTCTATTTGATGCAGTTATTTCTTAAACTTTGTTGTAGTTTCTTGTCAGTTTCTTTGTCGTGGTTGTTCATTGCAGGTTTCTGTATTGTAGTTGTTCAGTGCTAATTTGTTTACTGAAGAGGCTTCTATGAAATCTGAGACCATCCAATGAGTTCTGTGTTTTTGTGTGAAATTTGCCAGTTGACACAGTTGCAGTGTGTTTTGTGAAAAGGATGGTTTGAAATGTCTTCTGACTTGGGCCACAGGAGAGTGAAGTGTGCTGACTATTTGCATATCCATAAAAGAGTGGTATATAAGACAAACAAAGAAACAGACTTAGTTCAGATTGGGAATAAGTGTTCTCATTTGAAGACTGTGTTTCAAAGTAAAGATGTTTGTAGTGACGACTTTTTGTGTTCTAAATGTTTTGACATAATAACAACAATGATATTATCTGAAAGAGGTGAAGCCTCCCATGGTGCAGATGATGCGATTTGGCATCAGTAGAGGAAGAATTAAATACCCTGAATCAGTCAACTACGGCGGTAGGTGTTACTCCTGTTGAGAAACTGTAGCCAGTGAAGTCAAGTCATAAGCTCTATGCATCAAGAAAGCACAGAGAAATTACTAAAGTCATGGATGAATACACTACAGCAAAAATGACCATACTCTTCATAGTAGAAATTCCATCTTCCGAAGAGAATGAACCAAAGCACTCTTGCACCTCTTGTCTGGGATTTTTCACAAATATCAATTCAGCTGTTGAATATTGTAAATCCTACAGTGAAAAGGTGCAAGTTTTAACTATTATTCCAGAGACATTTTCATTTTCAAAAAACTATTTTGAACCACATTCCATCAGTATCAAAGTACATAGTAGACAAATCAAGAAATGTGAGGTCTGTAAAAAGAGTCTTTGGAAGACCAGATCCCTATTATGGCCATCCTGTGGAAGCAGCTCAAGTTCAAATAGTGCAGTCATTGTCTGGAAGATAAATGGTACTGTTCTCGACAGAGTGCAACAAAGACACTACAACTGTAGCAGTTGAAGGTCAAAAAGTTGTGAAAGTGAAGAGGTACATGACTCGTAGTGTTAAAGAAATTTTTGCAATTTATAAGAGCAACTATACAACCTCACATATTGGAAGATCAAAATTTTATGCACTACGACCTAAGTGGATAGTTTCACATCCATTTAGAGACGTCTGTTTATGTGTGTACTGTGTGAATTTTTAACTTCGTGTGGTAACTTTGAGAAAATTACTGGAGCACATGACATACGACACTTTGTTTGGGCGTGTGAAGTCATTGGTAGTCTATGACGTAAAGTGAGAGACTTGTTTGTTATAAGAATGTGAAGACTGCCCTGGAAAGGGAGGACTGTCTTCAGACACCTGGCCTTGACGATGTAGCAGATAACTCTGCAGAAATTTCGTATGCTACATGGGAGGAAAATAAACGAATCGAGAAAACTGTTGCCTTTGACAGTTTCGTTGATGAACTTGGTAAATGATCAGTGAAAGCAGTAACACAAGAGCATCAGAAGGAATTGCAACAACACATTGCAGAAGTGAAAGGTTGTGTACAGGCTGAAGAACTATGTTTAGTGCTGAATTGTGATTTTGCTGAGAACTGGGCTGTAATTCTCCCACAAGAAGTACAAGGGTATCATTGGAGTAATGACCAGGTTTCAATTTTGATATAGTGATTAACAGGGTGTTACAAAAAGGTACGGTCAAATTTTCAGGAAACATACCTCCCCCACAAATAAAGAAAAGATGTTATGTGGACATGTGTCCGGAAATGCTTAATTTCGATGTTAGAGCTCATTTTAGTTCCGTCAGTATGTACTGTACTTCCTCGATTCAGCGCCATGATTTCATACGGGATACTCTATCTGTGCTGCTAGAACATGTGCCTTTACAAGTACGACACAACATGTGGTTCATGCACGATGGAGCTCATGCACATTTCAGTCGAAGTGTTCGTACATTTCTCAACAAAAGATTCGGTGACCAATGGATTGGTAGAGGCGGACCAATTCCATGGCCTCCGCGCTCTCCTGACTTCAACCCTCTTGACTTTCATTTATGGGGGCATTTGAAAGCTCTTGTCTGTGTAACCCCGGTACCAAATGTAGAGACTCTTCGTGCTCGTATTGTGGACAGCTGTGATACAATACGCCATTCTCCAGGGCTGCATCAGCGCATCAGGGATTCCATGCGACGGAGGGCGGATGCATGTATCCTCGCTAACAGAGGACATTTTGAACATTTCCTGTAACAAAGTGTTTGAAGTCACGCTGGTACGTTCTGTTGCTGTGTGTTTCCATTACATGATTAATATGATTTGAAGAGAAGTAATAAAATCAGCTCTAACATGGAAAGTAAGCGTTTCCGGACACATGTCCACATAACATATTTTCTTTCTTTGTGTGTGAGGAATGTTTCCTGAGTGTTTGGCCATACCTTTTTGTAACACTCTGTATTTTCAAAAGAAGACCACCAGTGTTGCAGTGACGACACAGGACATGACTCGGCACACTCTTTGCTAGCAATGCGCAAAATTCTTCAACTGCAAACAGGGACAGAGAAGATCATTATTATTTCTGATGGTGCTCCTGGTCATTTTAAAGATAGTTATCAACTGTTTGAATTAAGTCGCTTGTGCCAACTGACTGGGTATACAGTGCTACTGGTGACAGGAAGGAGCCTTGTGATGGTGTAGGAGGCCTGCTGAAGTACCATGCTACAAAACATAATTATTACAGACCAAATACAGCTGCAATTTAGAATGCTGGGGATTTTACTAGAGTGTGAAATCTTACACATCCACAGCTCTCACCCTTTTGTCCAAAGAGAAAATCTAAGAATTCCATGAACAGAGAAAAGAATGGTCCATACAAACTACTCCTATGAAAGGAATTCAGAAGACACATTTCTGGACTGAAAGTGATGGGCAAACTCATATCCCATACACTTTAAAGAGCAAGAAAGATGAAATTTCATTTGTTCAGCCAACACCTCAAAAACAGCAGGATAATATTCAGATTCACAACTTGAGAAGAGTGTGTATGAGTTAAATGAAATTGTAGAGAACTTTCTGCTACCACATGGACTAGCTGCTGGATATAGGTTTCCAGCTGAAGGACAGCAACAACACCATCAGTGCTCACTTCCTGTTCACAATGTTTTGATGAATGTAAGTGCTCCAGATCCTATTGGATGAAAAGGAAGGCATCACTCTATATCAAAGGAAGATAGGCCCTACTGAAGAAGTGGAATACATTTTTTCATTGACTGGCCAATTTCAGTACAAAACAGAGTGCACAGGAGTTGTATAAATTGAAACCCTTAAGTCTTTGGACCATTCACATATCTTTTGGAACCATTTAAAATGCTTGAAAAATGAGTCTCTTACTCATCTTCCAAAACTAAAATTGTTACATAAGGCTAGGTTTTGATTTTTATGAGCCTGCTATATGATAATGTTAGGTAACTAATGAAGTGAAGTGGCAGTGAATTGAAATTAATGCACAACTTGACTGGTATCAACTTACAGGATACACCTTGAGGTATCAAGGAATCATAAGTTTGGTAATGGAAGGTAGTGCGAGGAGTACAAATTGTAGAGGGAGACCAAGGCTTGACTGAGCTAGTTCAAATGTATTCGAGTTTTAATATACTTACCACCACCACCACCACCACCACCACCACCAACAGAATTACTACATAAACCATTGTTGTTGTGGTGGTCTTCAGTTAAGACTAGTGCGATGGAACTATCTGTGCTAGTGTATTCTATGGAAGTTTGTTGATCTCTGTACAACTACTGCAACCTACATCAATTTGAACCCTACAGAAACCTTATGGCTCTGTGACACACTTCAGACTTATCTCATAACAAAATAATTTAATACATTCTGAGTAAAGAGATTTTTTCATGTAATATGTGATAACACAAGACATTATTATTATTATTATTATTATTATTATTATTAATAATATTATTATTATTATCTGCAACTTATATGAAGGCTTGGGCTGTGTTAAAGTAGTCAGCTTGCAATAGAACTCAAACATCAGCTAATTGGATCTATAGATTGAAAGGGACTAGACTTAAGCAAATGTTGTGCCCTAGGTAATGACTGAGTGTCCATCATGAGTCACAAAGACAGTAGTGTGCAGACAAAACAAAAATAGCACTTCTTGTACATCCATCCATTGTGCGTGTTGCAATTTAAATGTAGCCCATAATGGTGTTGCAGAACCTAATTAAAAATGTGACATGTTTCTTGACAAATTTCAGAAGATCTAAAAAAATTTTGGCCATAGAAAGCCACGGGGGTAGGATTTAAAAACTTACTTGGTGAATACTTCCAACGCAAAACTAAAACCACTTAACCTTGTATGTTAGGCTGGGAGGTACAATGCCATATATGGAGTTTAAGAAATATGTTGATTATCAGAAAAGTCTGACAAACACAATTCTTACAAATTATTCATGTAATGAGCAGAGGCTACCAATAGTTCTCTAAAAAGAGAATGGGAACTTTGTTACTCATTTAGTAATTTAGTGCAAAGTACCATAAAAGGTCAGTATGGGATCTCAAATGTTGCAATCTAAGAGTATGGATGTTGCAGTTGCTCATGATGTCTTATAAATGACATTACAAGTAGTTAGCACCAAACGATCACTCGACAAACTTCTTGATGAAGCTCTCAGCATCTTTGAAAGATTGGGTGTCAACTGTAAACTTGGTAACAAAAGAAGAAAGGCAATAAAGAAGCAGTTCACTGAGACATAAATGGCTAATGGAGCTAATAATGAAATTTAAATAATTTTTTATCCAATGACTGACACTATTTATCTGCTACTAAATCAGTAGTTTAAAAGACTAAAGATAGCTATAAATGTGTACAGAGAAATGCAACCTTTGCCCATGTCTGTTGCCTGTAACAAAGATCTTAAAAATGAAGCACCTAAATTTACTACAATGTTTCTCAATTTCGATCATTTATTTTTCTAAAATAATATACCACTTTCAGAAGAAAAATAGAGAGCAAAATTATTTAAGCAAGACAAAACTTTAGGTTACTGACAACATAAGTTCAGTTACCAGTATTTATTTTGACATGGATTTTCATTGACACATACTTCTTTCATATTGATGTTTAGTTTCTTTTTGTCTTGCAGTGTTGCTTTATTTTATGAAGAAAAGTGTGTGGACCATATTTTATTTAACTAAGTCCTTTTGCCTGAATTAGGCAGTCATCAGATTTAAAACTAAAGCTGTTTTAAACCTGAAAGACTGCCCAATTCAACTGAAACTGGTTATAACATTTTATTTAACTGTGATCAAGACTGTTTTGTTCACAGAACAATAAAACATCACTATCTTCACTTGCAATATGATGCTGCCTTTCTGTAGCACTGTATTTAAAAAAAATGTTTATTTTCGTCATTCGTCTGTGATGTGTGTGCAGGTTTTTCATAAATGGTATTTTTAAATTTTATTTAAATTTTCTTCAGGTAATAAGGAAAGTTGAGGTTTAATGTCCCATAGACAATGAGGACATTAAAGGTTAGCAGGAAGTCAGGTGAGGTAAGAGTGTGGAAGGAAATCCTCACCAAAGGAACCTTACTGATATTTGCCTTAAGTTATTTAGTGAAACTGTGGAAACTTCAATCTAGAGTGCTGAGCCAAGTTGTCCCGAATAAAAGTCCTGTGTCTCACTCAGTGGTGCATCACTGTTACTTTCGTTTGGTGTGTAGTATTTCTTATGCGAAATGTTGTAGGGACAAAAATTGTTTCAGGTGTTGAAATATCAGAATAAATATCATTAAAATGATTCGGTTTACTCAAGTATTAAAAATAACACATTTTGAAAAAGTTTAACCTTTTTTAATTTAGGTACTTGCTTTGGGTCCCTAATGATTGTGGTTTCAACCCTACTTGGACTGCTATTGTTAATAATACCACAAGATTATGGTTTGTGGTTTACCCATTTCAGACTTGCTTTGGCTTCCAATGTTTTCATTGTTCGGTTGTCATTTCAAAGATTGTTTAGGCATTCCAACAACTCTCTTGAAAGTCTGTCTTGATATTGTTCTTTCTTAGTTACTTAAATTGAGACTTTTGTTTTACCCCTGTTTTAGTCAAGATGGGCCCCCAAATTGGTCGTATGTCCACTTCACAGGGTGCCTCTGCCTTCGCCTCTCTCTCTCTCTCTCTCTCTCTCTCTCTCTCTCTCTCTCAGGTTCTTTCCTTGCTTCCTGTGCCGAGACCCCCCCCCCCCCCCTGCCCCCAAGCCGCACTGTATGATGTCTGCCATGTACCGTAGTGAATGTATTCACTAACCTACTACAAGCTAATGTCACATGTAATTAGTTTTCTACCAACTTAAACTACTGTTGATATTCGCAAGCAGTTTGCACTTTGTACCATCACAGTGTTCGTGAAGTTTAATAATTTGGAGGTATCGCCAGCCATATGTGCGTTATGATTTGAAGATGCGGTTTCTGCAGTTTCCACCGACACTAATATGTGTTAATTATTTTGTTGTGTTCTGTACTTTTGTTTAAATTACATTAAAATTTTTACTCTTGGATTGTTTTATACAAGAGAAATGACAATTGATTATGTCTTTCCATTTCAGTGGGATCCTAAAATAACAACACTCCCAGGACTGTACGTGTTTTCTGTCATTTACCTCAAGATTGCTGGATTGTTTATGGGGCAAGATTTTTGTGACGTACATGGTCTTCGCGTCTTTAATGTTTTCCTCTGTCTTGCTAACTTTATCCTGATTTACAGACTACAACGACAGATAAGCACCTTGGTAAGCTACATGACAGCAAAGTTTATCGTAAAATGTATTTATGTTAATGATTTGTGAGAAATGTTTAATTACTGTTAACTGGAAAGTTCTGTAAGGTGTAACTGCTTGTTCCAGTTACATGTCCACATACAGAAACTAGTCACTCATAGGGAGAATCCTTTTTTTACAAATCACAGGTGACTGTCAGAGAAAATTAAAATCTTCAATATATAAATGTGGTTAGTTACCAAAGTGTCAGTTACAAAGAAATGTGTAAATGATAATATTTTTTTATATAAGCTATGTAATTTCATTGTTGCTGTTTGAGCTTCTAACAAGGGAACCTCCCCATCGCACCCCCCCTCAGATTTAGTTATAAGTTGGCACAGTGGATAGGCCTTGAAAAACTGAACACAGGTCAGTTGAGAAAACAGGAAGTAGTTGTGTGGAACTACGAAAAAAATAAGCAAAATATACAAACTGAGTAGTCCATGCGCAAGATGGGCAACATCAGGGATAGTGTGAGCTCAGGAGCGCCGTGGTCCCATGGTTAGCGTGAGCAGCTGCGGAACGAGAGGTCTTTGGTTCAAGTCTTCCCTCGAGTGAAAAGTTTAATTTTTTATTTTCAGGCAATTATTATCTGTACGTCCGATCCGAGGTAACTGCGTCGTAGTATGGGGACGCTACACCTAAACAAACATCGAAACACACAATGTCAGTTGACTATAGTGCACGGAAGAGAGGGTATTTCTGCTAATGAGGCTCCCTGGCTGGCAGTTGACTGTTAGCTACTTTGGATGAGAGTGGATTAAATACACGAGATGTATTCCGTGGGCAATGTGAATCCAGCAAATATAGCTCGCGACTTCAATAACAAAGTCAATGAATATTTTCCGAACTGTAAGAAATCGGAAAGTTCCTTAAGGGATCGAATGATCGTCGAACATTTGTATGATTATTTCCTACATTTGTTGATTAAAAGTATGTGTGGTGATGACGACGATACATTGCTGATTGCTGCGGGGTTGTATGTACTAGATGATGGGATTGTTGATGATCCGTACGAAGAACACGAAGAGGAAATACTGTGACTTCAATCTGATGGTATTTCTTTGGGTTACATGAAGGAAATGCTCCAATACAGGTTACTGTCCAAACCAATTAAGACGCAAATACACATTATGGCGTGAAGTAACAAATTTAAGAAATTTAAAGAGATGGAGGAAAAAAGCACAATTAAATATTGCAAAGAAGTCGTGGAACGAGGTGGAACCCGAAGACAGAAGTTCAGTGAACTAGAAAACCATGTATACTGACAATTTATTAAAGCCAGAAATGAATTAAGTGCAGTGCATGTTACAGACCTACAGATTTGGGGATTGCATTACGCTAAACAAATTGGCCTGGACTTCAAGGCTTCATCGCATTGGCTTGTCACGTTCAAAAGAAACTACAAAAGTACGAGCAGGAAGATTATGAAATATGTAAGCAAGAACTACATGAATAAACT
This sequence comes from Schistocerca cancellata, assembly GCF_023864275.1. NCBI lineage: Eukaryota > Metazoa > Arthropoda > Insecta > Orthoptera > Acrididae > Schistocerca > Schistocerca cancellata. The sequence continues at coordinate 345,446,131 of NC_064629.1, read as the reverse complement.
GGAAGAACTTTGTGTTCCAAGACGTTTGCTACAGAAACTAAAGTCAGATTCCAACAGTATGAAGATGCATATATTATCAACACAGATCAGTCTGGTTTCAACTATGAAATGAAATCGACCCACACATTATCGTTAGTTGGAGAAGGCGACACGGAATGTACTGTAGACCAGCTGCATGCCACTTCACATAGTTACACCATACAATATGCTCTGAGCAAAGCAGGATTTCTTTTACCTACATTTTATTTATGTTTGCAGGGAAAAATGGTGTATTTGGATCGCAAGTTCAGCAACAGGTGAATAGGGTACTTGCGCAAATGCCGAATGTTATTGTGAATTGCAGTGCATCAGGAAAAGTGGAGAAAAGACTAGTGAAAGACTTTAATGAACGTGTGGTTTCTCCTTACGCGGACAAAGATTTTGCCTTACTCCTTGACAGCTATACAGGACAGAAGGATCAGGATTTGTACAATTTTAGTGTGGGAATAGGCGTGATTACCATTCCTCCAGGTTGTACACCTCTTGTGAAACCGTTAGATGTGTTTGGTTTTTGGCAAGTGAATTACTTTGTGAAAAGATTCTATGATTTTGCAAAGCTGCACAGGTACACAGAGCAGTATTGTTTATGTGATCGTGTGTCAATTATCGAAGTTCAGGCACCCACACATAATCAACTTCCCTCTCCAAAATTCCAGGACATGTTCAGATTTGCTTGGAAGCATGCAGGATTTGATGGTCTACACACGGAAAATTTTGAAAACATTAAAAACATATGTTTTGACAGAGCACAGGGAAAACTGTGCGACTGTGGAACTGTTGCATTCATTTGTTGCAGTTTATATGACACTCTTATGTTTTCATCACTTTTTTGGGAGTGATTATCACATCCACAAGAAAACCTAAATCGGGCAAGGTAGAAGAATCTTTTTACCCATTCGCCAAGTGTACTAGTTAGGTGGGTCGACAACGTCACCAGTGTCGTATAGAATATATCAGACATGTTTTCCTGTGGAGGAATCGGTTGACCTATGACCTTGCGATCAGATGTTTTCGGTTCCCATTGGAAAGGCACATACTTTCGTCTACTAATTGCACGGTTTTTCGGCGCGGTCGCGAAACACAGACACTAAACTTATTACAGTGAACAGAGACGTCAATGAACGAATGGACAGATTGGCAGATCATAACTTTGCGAAAATAAAGAAAGTAAACTTTTCACTCGAGGGAAGACTTCAAGCAAGGACCTCTCGTTCCGCAGCTGCTCATGCTAACCACGGGACCAGGGTGCTCCTCAGCTCACACTGTCCTTGATGTTGCCTATCTTGCGCATGGACTACTCAGTTTGTATATTTTGCTTATTTTTTTTCATAGTTCCACACAACTTCTTCCTGTTTTCTCGATTGATCTGTGTTCAGTTTTTCAAGGCCTATCCACTGTGCCAACTTATGACTAAACCTGAAGGGGGTGCGATGGGGAGGTTCCCTTGTAAGAAGCAACATCTTTTACACCACTGGAACTGAAATTATGGCTTCCAAAAAGTGACTGCTGAATTGCCTGCTTCGTGTCTCTCCATATGAACAATGGTTGGTATTCCAGCAACCCTGGTACTGTCCTTCCATCACTTTGATATTGTGATGCACTGTGTGCTTCAAAGAGATAAGAGAGGAAATACAAGTCAATGGGCACTTAATTGCTTTGTAATACGGAGGTGTTTTCCTTTTTAGATTTCAGTAAAAACTGTTAGTACTGAAAAATGAAAACACTTTTCATTCTAACGACATGTTTTTCAGTTTCTCTAGTTTATAATGAAGTAGCACTCTGAATAAGTTTGACATAATAGCGGATTTGTATTCAGTGCCCTAACAAAAAGGAATGAAAGGTATTTTTGTGGACCTATGTAATCGTTTATAATGTAGTCATTTTATTGTTTTGCGCTTTTAAATGAAATGCAAATGTTTGGCTTGCTATCACATCACAGATGATCCTCTTAATCTAAATTGAATAGTATGCTTGGGATAAACACTTGTTTGTTTGTTTGTTAACTGTTTTTGAGGGGAGATGGCGTGATAGCAGGAAATGTTTGGCAGATGAGTGCAAATGAGAAGGGATCTTGCCACAGCTTTGAGTATCTCATTGTTTCCTGTTCTACACCACTTTGCATTTTTTTTTAAACTACACTGAAGAGTTATTAAGCATCTAAGCTTCAGTTTGGCTGTTGTAGTTGAAGCCAACTGAAAGACTTCGTTTTGTGATTCATGGAGAGTAAAACAATAATACAAAAGTTTAACCCTCCTCCATCCAGATGCATGACTGCTTTCAAAACTAAGATTTCTATTTATAATTGTAAATGTGAATTCTCTCTTCTGTTGTCTCATGCCTATTAATAAGCTACATGTAACTAATAACCATGGTCTTTGTGAACATTATAAGTTAAAAAAAAATTGATGTTATATAGAAGCAGCTAATGGCACAATTGTCTGTTCAAATGTGGAAAAACAATAATATGGAAAAGATACACTGCTACTCACCATGTAGAGGAGGCATTGACTTGCAGACAGGCACAATGGAAGGGGTGCTAGAAATATATAAGCTTTCGAAGTCCTTTCTCTGAAGTAGAAATCTCACTCATTCATTCAACAACTCTCACTCACATGGCTACTGTCTGTGCTTGCTAGGGCCTGACTGCATCTAATGCTAGCAGATTGCTCTATTATTTTTGTTTTTAGCCTTCCATAAAATGTGTTAGTTTTGAAAAATGAAAGCACTTTTCGTTACAGTCACATGTTTTTCAGTTCTCTAGTTTATTTTTAGTCACACTAGGAATAAACTTGTTGTAATAGCAGGCAAGGTCAGATATGAATTCAGTGGCCTAACAAAAAGAATAATGAAAAATATTATTGTGGACCTATGTAATCTTTTGTAATGTAGTTATTTCATTGTTTTGCACCTGAATAAAATGTACATCTAAGGCTTAATATCACATCTCAGGTGGCCCTCCTGATCTAATGTGAATAGTATGCTTGTAGTAAATGCTTGTGGTAGTTTATTTGTTAATTTTTTTCAGGGGAGGTGGTGTGATGGCAGGAAATGTTTGGCAGATGAGTGCAAATGGAGGGATCTGGCCACAGCTTTGAATATGTCCCTGTTTCCTGTTCTCTACTACTTTGCATTCTTTTACTACACTGAGCAGTTATCAACTTTTACTGTGTTACTGACATATTCATTGTCTCTTACTGAATATACCAAAGAATCTGCCATAATGGGTAAGTTTATTTCTGAATAATGGCTTTTTGTACATGTCTGTCAAATGCCTTACCAATGTTGATTGTTGTTGTTGTCACCTACCTGCTAGTAATGTCAGTCTGTATCAGAAAATCTTTCTGTAAATAGTGTATTATGAAAGCAAGTAAGCAGCCTATGTGAGCTCCAGTTAATCATCGGATGCTTTACAGCCCTCCCCCCCCCACCCTCCCCCAATACCACCATAGTATTTTTAGAGTCATTCAAAGAAAGTTGACACTCAGTAGCACAAAAATACCCAGATTGTGCAGTATTAGTTGGAGTTGTGATTAAGATACAGAGTAGAGACTGGGTCACCTATGGATGCATTGCAGATGCTACAGTCTTGTGAAGTAGTTCTGAACCCATTTTCTCAAAATTGTCATAAGCGGCTAGTTTGACAAGCCAAACACAATAAACATATTGTAGACCTTGTAGCTGCAAACAAGCTTGACCTTCTTGACAGTGTCAGACCAGTATTTGTAATGTCATTGTAGTGACAGTGGTTACGAAAGTTTAAAAAATCCATCAAGAATGCTAGTAGAGTATTTTTACTGGAAAAAGGTTAGGTAAGCAGTTGTTGGATCCTACTTAGACAATGAACGGACATCATTTAGTTAAAATATAATGGACATAGAGCATTTATGGGCAAAGTTTAACTAACTGTAAATTGTGCTGTGGAAAAGTATGTACCAAGTATGTGGGTTAAGGACAGAAAAAGTCCCACTGTGGTTGAATAACAAAATGCTAAGGATGCGGATATGGTTGCACCCTTGGAGGGGGGGGGGGGGGGGGGGAGATAGAACAGAGAGAACAGACGTGTTGACAGGCAAAAGTTATTAGATAGAATGGTCTTGCTGAGAACCTGAGAAAATAATTGTCCTACATAAAATCATGAAGCTGGTCAAAGGCTTCTGTACAGTCAGTCATCAGCCAATCTGGCGTGATATGCAGTGACTCCCTGAGTGGATTGCAAGCATTCGACCAGTGTTCTTCTCGGGACCCTTTGGTGCGCGGTATTCAAGATGCTGTTTTTGCTCTTGCCGAGTGTGGTCGTTCAGCGATGTTTGTGTGGACTCCGGGCCACATCGGCATTCCAGGAAACGAACATGTCGATCGGTGCGCCAAGCAGGCCACCCCTGGAGCTTGGTCTTGTGGAAAGAGACCTCCGGTCAGCCCTACATTGCAAGGTCCGCGATGCCTGGAGCTCTGAATGGTCTGTCTTGAACGCACCAAATAAGCTCCTCATGGTCTAGTCGTCCATGGCTGTATGGAACTCATCCTTGAGGGGCAAGTGTAGGGACTCAGTTGTTCTCTGCCGTCTCCGAATTGGACATACACGGTTCACCCACAGCTATCTCCTTTGTGGTGAGAACCCGCCCAAGTGTCGCTGTGATGCAGGGCTGACAGTGGTCCGTCTTCTGATGGACTGCCCCCTTTTAGCCCCCTTGCGGCAGTCCTTTAATTTACCAGCTGCACTTCCTTTAATTTTAGGTGACGATGCCTCTATAGCTGACTCAGTTTTATGTTTTATCTGTGCAGCTGGGTTTTATCACTCGCTCTAGTGTGGGCGCTCTCGCATGATTTCTCAGGCTACACCCACTCCAGAGACTTTTAATTGTGATGTGGATACCAAAATAGTGTCTTTTATGGTAACAAGTTGTGTTGGTACCTCTATCAATGCTTTCCAGCTGGAGGCTCCTCGTTTGTAGTTGACCCTTTACCTGATCCATCAACCACTGTAGTGTTTTACTCTAGTGAACTATTTGCAGTGCTCCTTTTAAGTATCCTCTATTTTGTGTTGTGTTGTTGTGTTGTGTGTGATAGGAAAGATTAGGGCTCGTACAGAGGCATATAGGCAGTCATTTTTCCCTTGAACAGGGGACTGATGACCTCGATGTTTAGCCCCATCAAACCCCAAAACCAACCAACCAATCTGGCATGGCAATAGAAGGCAGCAAAAAGAGAGCTGAAATTTCAAATTTCACATTTATAAATTCACACAGGAGAATTGTAAAGAGATACTATTAGTCGACTGCCACACACTCCTGTATAGAGGACAAGGAAATAGGCTTCCCTGGCATTGAGAAGCAAGTAAATGAGTTAAAAGCAAATAAGTTGCCATGTCCAGATAGAATCCCAATTTGGTTTTACAAAGATTTCTCTTTGGCAGTGGCCCCCTACTTGTTTTTATCCTGAACTAGCTGTAGTGCCTGGCATTTCCTGGGATGTTTAATATCTGCAACACAAAGTGATTGGCCCTGTGCCTTGTTGATATAGCGAATGCAAGCCACATGGGAAACTGCAGTTGCATTGTCAGCAGTCATAATTGAATCACTGGGTGTCAATTGAATGCAATGAATGAATACATCTTCACCTGCACATTCATAAAAATCAGGTTGTAGGCTTCCGGTTCTGACTTCTGCAAATATTCATCAATTTAAAAACCAAAAGTTTTGTAATAATAATTACATCACAAATTATGCTTTGATTTCTTTTTAAATTACAAATTAAAGTAGTATATCTGGCAAATTAAAGTAGTATATCTGTCATGCATAATGTGCTTGTCAGAATGGTTCGTGACACTGTTTCTTCCCAAATGTTCATTATGGGATCACATAGAAATTTGAGGTAAATTGGCCAAGAACTTTCATAGATTTTTTCCTAACAACCTTTCCACTTTGTTTCAAGTTAGATAACAAAATCTTATGTAGATAGTGATCTTCCTCTTGTCTTGAAGGTAAAGTGTGCAATATTTAATCAGGATTGGAGTGGAATTCTAGATTTGTATGAATTACTAGCAAACAAACAGGCACCCTTCTTTATATATAGATCACTTGCCCAGTGCAATGTTCCAAGCAAATAAGAAAAAAACACTAGTAACTCTCATATACGAGAAAGGTAAAAGAAATGGCCCATCAAACTACATAACAGTATCCTTAACATTGGTTTACATCAGAAGTCTTGAGTAAGTTCTAGGTTTGAATATAATAAATCTCTTTGACAGAGCAGCAAGAATTAGAAAGCATTGTTTGTGCGAAACTCCACTTGGCCTTTTCTCACACAATATCCTGTGAACCATGGATGAAGGGCAACAGGCAGATACCATATTTCTAGATTTCTGGAAATCATTTGTCACAGTGCTCCACTGCAGACTGTTAACGAAGGTCCAAGCATATGGAATTGATTCCCAGATACGTGAGTGGCTCGAAGACTTCTTAAGTAATAGAACCCAGTATGTTGTCCTTAAGGGTGAGTGTTCATCACAGAAGGATATCATCATGAGTGCCCCATAGGACCACTGTTTCTTTTTGTGTAGATAAATGATCTAACAGGTAGGTTGAGTGGCAGTTGGTAACTGTTTGCTGATGTTGCTGTAGTGTAGAGGGAAGTGTCGTCATTGAGTGACAATAGGAGGATACTGGATGGAATTTCTGCTCGATTTGATGAATGACAGCTATCCCTAAATGTAGAAAGATGTAAGTTAATGTTGATAAGTAGGATAAACAATCCTCTTATGTTCAAATGCAGTACGAGGTATGGTCAAAAAGTTACAGGAATTTTTGTTTCTCAAAGTATCTTAATTTGTTCATCAACAACAGCATTGTCCCCTTCAAAGTAATTTCCCTTATATATAGTACACTTATGCCAGTGCTTTTTCCAATCTTGAAAGCTCTTCTAGAACTCGCTTTTCGTTATGGTGTTTAGCTCCTTCAGTGATTCTGTTCAGTGGTGGCAAAACAACGTTCTTTATGGTTCTCTTCAACACCCGGAACAGAGAGAAGTCCAGGGGGGCATGCCTGGTGAATACAGTGGCTGAGACAACATATTGGTTTTGTTTATTGCCAAAAAATAAAAAAGAAGCATTGAAATGTGAGCGGGAGCATTATCTTGATGCAATTTCCATGAGTGGTTTTTCCGCAGTGCTGGTCGTTTTCTTCGGATTGCTTTACTCAAATAGTGCATAACTTCCAGATAGTATTCCTTAATGACCGTATGAGTGAAAGGCAGGAACTCATGATTCACTATGCCATTGTATTGAAGAAAACGAGAAGAACCTTCACATAAGATCAAACTTTTTTCATGTCTCTGCAGGCAGTTTCCATAGGAACGATTGCAGCTTGTTGAGACATCATGCCCATATATACGTGTTTCATCACCTGTTATAATCTTCTTTAGAAGTTCTGGATCGCTATCTACTTCATTTAGCAATTGCTGAGTGATGTCTACAATAGTGGCAGAGTAAGCCAATCAGAGGCCTGAGGTGGTGAAACTAAATGAAGCCCTCAGTCTGCTTGGAAACTGATATACACTGCTTGACAGTTGCAAAGGAACAGAGGCATTGTGGGACAGAAATAATACCGGGAAGTAGTAAATGACTTGAAACGCAGTGCGTACATAATAGAGGTGGAGTGATATATTTATAATGAAAAATGATACAGATTTCGCCACGTAAGAAAGCAGGTTAACAGACATAAATAATGTTCATGTTTGACACAGATCAGAATCCCAACATAAAGGTTGATATCGGACTCTCAGTAAGGAATATGCCCTCCTCACACAGTAATGAACATTGTGCACCTGTTGTTCATGCTGGCTACCATATTGCCGAGGAGTCCTTGGTGGATATTGCCAGACACCTCTCTGAAGGTGGGTTTCAGTTGCACGATTCAGGGATAGAGTGTTCATTGACAAACATACCTGCCAAGAGCATCTCAGGTATATCCTATAGGGTTTAGGTCTGGGGAACATGCAGGCTGTTCCATAAGTTCAGTATCTTCACTTTCCAACATCTCAGTGGTCGTTTGTGGATGGGCATTGTCACTCATAAACAGGAAGTCAGGACCAGCTTTATCCCTAAACAGATGGACATGATCCAGAATAATCTTGTTGCAGCACCACTGTGCTTTAACAGTACCTTACCCATAGATATGCAGCAGTATTCAGACATTCTGCAGAATTCCTGCCCACACCATAATGGCTAGGCCATACCGATGATGTTTAAGAAGATTCTATGGTGAGTAATGTGTTACCCTCTCTCCACACAACTGCTAGTCAGAATCACTTGCCGCAGTGAAGTGGGATTCGGCAGACCGCTGTTGCTGACCCCCAACCAGCATGCTCCCTCCACCAACACTCTTTCTTGACAATGGCTTGGTTGAAGTGGGCTGCATTTAACTGGCTTCTGAGCTTACAAACCAGCCTGATTTAATTGCCACGAAATAGTTTTGGCAGAGACATGTACAGGTAGTGGTTGCAAGGTGTGCAGCAATCTGCCGAGGAGTGAGATGTCTGTTCCTTTTTGCCACTAGGACTATGTATCAGTTCCTTGTTGTGTGGTGGTCCGTCCACATCCACAGACGTGCTTTCTCGTAGCATTTCCATGTTCAATGGCCTTCTTTAAATGCAAGATGGTACTTCTGAACACCCTGTGGCCACAGCAGTGACACTTTGACCGACTTCAAGCCATCCAGCTGTTCATCTGTGATTGTAAGTACTCAGATAATGTCTTCCAGACATGTTGCTGTACCACACAGAATGGCACACTACTTGGCACCACAGCACCTTTGTAAAACGCCATACTGCATGAACTGTCGAATGCATATAGAGCATTGTGCACAGGTTTTGCTGCAGTTAACACATCCTGTCCTCTACATTTCCTTTTATTATCATTGCTCAGGTGTTTCATAGCATTTGGCAGCTTTTCTGTAGCAATTGGCATGTTTTTAAGCAAGTGTCAGTTGTTCTTTAGCAGTTGTCAAGTGGTGTATTTGTATTTACATTTTGTAAAAATTAAATAGTGTAGATGTAACAGCTGAAAAAACTATCAAGTATTTATAATGTGTGTACTCTACACTGTAGTAATTGTAACATAACTACTGGAAAAAATGCTACACCCTCAAGTGCTGTTCAGTTGAATCAGGGTGTAATACGTGCATACTGCACGATTGTAGTGTTAGTGATCCATTTGTCAGTCATCAGAAATCAGATGGTGTGCATGTGGCCTCTCTCTGCATCCTCTGCTTTTGCTCTGCAGGTGGTAAGTATGCTGAGTTTGGAGGTGAACAGTTTTTGCATCATTTATTCTAGGCTGCTACAATGCCTCACCAATGGCTATTTACTCATTCTGAACAGTTTCAGCTATTTGAAGGGGATTGCATTGTGGGACCTGCGGGAAGCTGGATGAACCTATCAACAGACTGCGCTACATATTGGGCACAATGTATTGGTGATGTGCCAGTGCTGTCAACATTGTTCTGTGGAACCTTCCCATAACTAGACAAGGTTTTGAACATTGGTGTAGTACAGATGCATGTCAAGATTGATGCATTGTGCTAGCAATGGTGACTGACTGCCATGGTCCATCATCAAACAGGAAATATGTTGCACCAGTTGTGTCATCAGGGACCATTGGAAATTGTCTGCTTGAAGCAGGATTAAGGTCAGGTGTGCCTGCCTATAGGCAGGCTACCAATGACACCATGGCACAGCCAAGCATGGCTACTCTGGTGTTGTAAAATAGTTGACAGGAGAGTGGAATGGTGCTGTGTTGTCTTCAGTGATGAGTAGGTTCTGCCTGTATGCAAGTGATGGATGTGCACATTTGTGGTGTAGACATGGTGAGCTGCCTATTCCAGAGTGCATGCGCTCAAGAGACGTGTCCCATTACTGGTTGTATGATGTGGGAGGCCCTCAGTTACAACCTGTGATCACATTTAGTGTTTCTGCAGAGTAAAGTAACCAATGCCCACTACATTGCACAGGCTGTTATCATGGTGCAGGACAATGCTGCTGTGATAAAGTGTGCTCTTTGTGTTGTAAACAACTGCCCTGCCCAGCAGGATCATGAGTGGTCCACCAATTGAATATGTATGGGAAGGAGCAGGTACGTGATCACTTTCCAGAGCCTGCAAGAACCATTGCCAAATTGCACCAAAAGGCACAAGATGCATGGGACAACATATCGCAGGTTGCCGTTCGGCATCTTTAACATTGTTTACATGTGAGAATACACACTTGTGTTGCTGCCACAGGAGAATACCAGAATATTGATGCTACTGTCTGGGCACCCTTTGCTGTGACGTGTGTTTCATTTGGCCTGAATTCATCATCATATTGATGAGCTACGTGTCACCTCGCATGTCAATAAAGTGAACTTGTGGGTGTTGCATTTTTTTGGGACAGGGTTTGCATACTTCAGTATATAGGTGAAGAACTTGGAATAGGAACCAGCATTGAGCATAGCAACCATCAGGTAGAGTGCAAAGAATTAATAAAGAATAGACTAAGAAAATTACATTTTACCATTATTGCATTGAAATTTTTAATAATATCGTTGAAATCTGTGTCATTAGGAATTTTTCTTTCAGTTGATAAAATAGACTGATTGGCTTTTTCTTCCTGATCCATTGTAAAAGTGAAGATTATTTTTATTAGTTTCACGTTAGAAAAACTTGTCTTACATGATTTGATTGGGATACAATTGGTCAAGAAGTATTAGGTTGTAAGTGATGTATAGGATGATGTCTCACTGAAGTCCCATTTAATTATAAATTGAAGAATTTCTTAGCATGTCCATCTAGCAACAACATTCACACTCATAGTGGTTGCACACGGATGCCTGTGATACCATTTCATTTCTTGCAGCACCAGCTCCTTTTCAAATTGATTGTAAAATTCTACCAGATTCTCCAGTGCTACTAACAGAGCACCATCAGAAGCTTCAAGCATAAATTTTGTTTCAACAATTTGGAAAATTTTGGTGATTTTACTCATGGCTGTGTACCATGATGATTCTTGTATACTTTGATCTGTGAATTCAAACATTTATTAATGAACTACTTCTTGAATCAATAAACCAGCATCGTGAGCTAATTCACCTGGTGGTGTTTTATTTAGCCTCCTCCTTCCTTGTTGGTCAATGTTAATGTCCATATCACATCATTTTTTTAGTGCCAAAAGTAACAATGTGTAGAACTGTTGTTCTTTCCAGCTCTGAAACCTCATTCAGGGTTTTTGATTTGGCGAGTTCTTTATCCAAAGTCATTTTTAGAGACTGTAGATACTGTTGGACTGGACTAATTTTACTTCCTCCAGTATCGTGTCAAAAGTTGATGTAGGCTGAAGAGGTAAAAATCGCATACAACTGGAAGGAGCAAGCTTGCTGCAGATACAGCATCAAGGTTTGCCTTTGATGGATCTTGCATATCTTTCAAAGTGCCCATAATTGTTTTCATGTTTGCTTGTAGACTTTAGCAGAATTGTAATCAGCATTCTAGTGAGTATCATACAAATGTTTCAGATTTTCCTCCTTTTTTTTCCTTAAAGTAATTCACCATCTTTAGGGAGACGACAAAAATGAATAAATATAACTTCTCTACAGTTCCAAAACACATGACACTAGAGGGAACACAATTATTCAACTCCACAAAGATTTAAGGAATGATTAGCTCAGGGACTGAACAGAGGTTTTGGACTGACTTCTTGATTTTTCTTTGTACTCCTCCATGTATAGCTTACATTGATGCAGCATTGTCATAACTTTGAGGCCTGCACAACATAATGTCCAGCCTATTGTTTTCTAACTACTGTTGAATATTATTTGACATATCCTCTGCAGTGTTTCCCATTTATTTTGCATATGTATGGGTCCTGGAACTTTAAATTGCCTCTTATTTACTGTACATGTTACAACATTGTTTGGGATTTAATTAAAAATTGTCTGGTTCTGGGGGCCTCCAAATTTCAAGGTCCATGAAGTTTTGGAGGCCTTCCAGGACCAGAGGCCTGACAGGCCACTCCCACTTAGTCTACCACTGGTCTGCGAGACATCGTTTTTGGTTGAAATTCAACAGTTTTGGAAGACACTGCTGCTACGTGTTTCATTCCTAAAACATAGAAAAAAAATTGTTTAGCATGAGCCAAACAATATGCTAACATCATCAGCAACGTCTCTGATGATGATCAGTGTTTTTCCAGAACCATTTTCTTTCCTTCATGCTCATTGTCATCCGTAATTGATGTGGTAGGGCATCCAAGGCAGTCGTAGTCTTGAAGATCTTCTCAACCCTCTTTGAAAAGTTCATATCACTGGTAAACTCTAGCTAGCCTTACTCATAATAGAAACGACAAAAGCCACAGTAAACATTTCAAATGCAATGTTGCACTTTATTCCATTTAAATATCCAATACGGCTGGAAATGCAAACATACATGAACATGTTTGCCAAGAAGAGAAAAAGAATTTTGAAAATCAGATCTATAAAGCTCGTGAAATTAGAAACTTTTTGTTAATTGTTGATCACACCTGGTAATAGCGGGGTGCTGCTTGACACGGTCACTGGTGATTAAATATTTAGGTATAACATTGCAAAACGATATGAAACAAAATGAGCACGGAAAGTCGGTTGTAGAAGACAAATTGTCGACTTTGGCTTATTGGGTAGGAAATGTAGCTCATCTGTAAAGGAGACTGCTTATAGAACACTATTGAAACCCATTCTGGAGTACTTCTCAGGTGTCTGAGGTCCCCACCAGTCCAAGTTATAGCAAGACATCAAGGAAATTCACAGGCATGCTGCTAAACTTGTTACTGGTAGGTTCAATCAGCACACAAGTATTATGTAAATGGTCTGGGAGTGCAAACGGGAATCCTTGGAGGGATGACAACGATCTTATTGTGAAATACTATTGAGAAAATTTTGAGAATAGGCATTTGCAGCTGACTGCAGAATGATTCTACTGCCACCAATGTAGGTTTTGCATAATGGGTGTGAAGAGAAGATGAGGGAATTTCAGTCTTGTGTGTTCAGAGTGGATTTATCTGTGTGTCAGTATTTAACCCATCTGTACAGTTCCCTCTTAAAATTTTAGCATTTTATAAATTCTTTCATACTTTTAATGCAGCAGTAAATTGTTAAAAAATTTTCAGTTATGTATAGTGACAATGTTTAACAACAGAGCTAAATTTTCACTGTACCTACTATTCTCAGTAAAGAAGCCTTATTGAATTACCACATCAGGAAACTATTTTTGAGTTATCATATCAATGGAAGATTGTGTCAGAGTTCCATATGGCTTATTTGTGTAATTCTAGAGAAGCTTTGTCAAGCAAGTACAAGATAAATAGGCTGGTAGTTGGAAGAGAGAACCACTTGAGGGTAAGCGATTCACAAGCATTTTTGAAGCCTCTTGAAAGCAAAGTCACTCTGTGAGAAGATATCAGACTTACAGCATGAAAAAAAGTAAAAAGAACCAGTGGTATTGTTGCAAAACATTGTGAGTGCAGGCTTCTTGTGTCCTGTGATTGCAGAGCCAGAAGAATTTCCAGGTAGTAGTACAGTATAAATGCTATAGGAAAGTTCTGGTGGAATGTAAATAATTTTGGATTAAAGGAGACCACTTACTGAAAAGCAGAAGCATTGTCAACAGGCACACACAAAACAAAGAAAACTTGTTGTCATTCAGTCATATTCTTCTTCAAGCTGGAGTAAACCACAGGCGCATGCATCTGCCCCCTACAGGGTACTTGCTGGACGATCAGTGCCACTGCCGCATTTCAGCCATTGAGCTAGGTGGTGATGGAGGTGATGTCGAGAGGGGTGCGTAGAGGTAGGGAGAATGGGACTGGATGCAGGGGGTGGGATTGGTGTGGGTGGGTGGCAGTTCAGAGGGAGGCAGCTGGGAATTTGGGAGTAAAGGGTGTCAGTTACATGGGCTAGGCTTTTCACCTTCGTAACCCTCTACCCGCCCCATGCAGCACTATCCCCACTACAACCTAGTCTACATGCCAAAATGCAGCACTGACAGTACTTGTCCAGCTGGCACCATTTGGGGTGTAGGCATTTATAGGCATGTGTGTGTGGATGCATGTGCATGGTTTTGTAATTAACCTTGAAAAATGTAGTGCAGTATAATAGTTGAAATCAGAAAAGTAATATTTATTGATTATGTCTTTTGACTTGATTGTACTCTGCTCAGAAATGGTCACTGCAAAATGCTGTATGTTCCAGAGGATTGTACTGTAAAGGCTGGTTCATACTAGGCTTGTAATTTAGTAGCTCTTCTAAATGAGGAAATGGTATGTGGGCAGCTGTGTGCTGATATATCTTTAAATTGGTGGGAAACTATCAATTGCTGCAGAGTAAGCACTGCAGGGAGATTCTGACAGTCATGGAGAATCAACCAATACATATTGTGGCAAAGATTATCGTGGAGGAGGCCAATATAGAGATTAAACATCTATAGAAGCAAAAATAGCCACAAAAGTGGAATGTTTGAAGATATTTCTGTGGGGTGTCCAATGTGCTGCTTAAAGAACCTACAGCTGAAAACTCAGAACAAAACTTTTCCAGCTTCAGTGGTTCACAGGTGTCTCATCACATAATGTTATGGAAGCTGCACAATATTTTAATGAGACATCTGCTCATCGTCTTCAGGTGCTTACTAAGGGTTGCTGCACTGGCTTGCCAGCATAAATGCTGACTTGCTAGAAAATTGCAGGCACCAAGGAGTGAGGCTATAAAGTCATCGTAGGCGAATATAGAGCACTAAGACATCGAGTGACCCCAGCTGGAGAAACAGGGCACACAGTTGAAATCCCGTGTCTCTATTAATCAGGTCATTACCTATATGTATTTTGACTGCTTTTTAATCATGGAGTCCCAGTATGTGGAAGTGGTCAAAAGGCTCTTTGTCTCTCCGTAATTCATTTGTGTCCCATGTCAAGACAGTGTTCAGCCACAGCAGACTTTCGTGGCTGACCCAATCTGGTGTGACATTTATGTTCAATGCATCTATCCTCAACAATGTGACGTGTGGCCAATGTAAGTTTCCCACACTGGCACAGTATTTTATATATCCCCAGTCTCCTTAGACCTCGATTGTCTTTGACAGAACCCAGCATATATTGCACTAATCACAAAGTTTATTTGCCAGTCCTTATTTCCCAATCTTGCTGGTCCATGTGCCAATCTTGAGACATGTCACCAACATCAGTAGGAAAACCATCAGAGCAAAGATGGCTAAGCTCTGCTGATAAGCTCTCTGCACCTGAGATCTCTAGCTCTATGATAGATATGATAGAGAGCCTGTAATATGCCACAGCATTGAGATGGATGATGGCAGCTCATAACTTATACACATAGGTCAGTGTGTGTTGCGTTATGGAACTCACTATGATCCAAGAAACCGTTGTCTTTTCTGTTTACCAAGACATCTAAGAATGGGAGATCTCCATTTTTCTCCACTTCCGTGATGAAGCAAATGCCCGGGTGGGGTTTGTTATGGTGTTCCAGAAATGTAGGAAGTGTTGTTGCTCCATTCAGCACAACTACAAAGGTGTTGTCCACATATCTCCAGAAACATTTACGTTTCAACACTGCTGACTAAAGTGCTTTTTCTCTGAAGTCTTTCATAAGAAAGGTTAGCTATTATGGGATGGAGAGCTTTCCTTTCTTCATTGGTGATGCTCTGCGTGGGTACGGGCATCCTCCTTAAGAGAAGACACAGAAATAGAGATTTTACTTGCTGATATTCTACTGATCTTTTGCCTGCAACATCTTACTTTGCAAAATGACGGTTTACTGCAGGACTGCTTATCGTCTCCAGAAGGATCAAACTGACGCACTGCAGTGGAAGATGTCTGCTCAGCTCAAAGCTAGACGGTTTCCTGAACATCTTGAAAAAAGCATAACAACACAAGTGCCAGTCTCACCACAACTTCATGGGTTGCCTAGATGTGTAAGGAAGAGGTTCCACTTCACCCCATTGTGAGCAATATAGGAGCCCCAACATATTACCTAGCAAAACATCTGGCTTCACTTCTGAGCCCTTTGGTAGGAAAATGTGAACATCACATTCGAAACTCAGAGGATTTTATACAGCAACTGAGCACATTGTCTTGAATGAGCTGCTGTTTTAGTGAATTTCAATGTCTCTTTGTTCATACGAGTACCTCTCATGGAGTCATTACAACTTACAGAAATTAAGTTGTAAGAGGACATCTTTCATCTATTCAAAAACGTGCTTACCTTGACTTTTTATTTAATGAATAACATTTGGACCAAACTGGCAGTATTATG
Source organism: Schistocerca cancellata (assembly GCF_023864275.1). Taxonomy (NCBI): domain Eukaryota; kingdom Metazoa; phylum Arthropoda; class Insecta; order Orthoptera; family Acrididae; genus Schistocerca; species Schistocerca cancellata. The sequence continues at coordinate 345,429,771 of NC_064629.1, read as the reverse complement.
GGTAGCCCTTTGTCTATCATAATAGCTAACCTTTGTGTGGAAGACTTTGAGGAAAAAGCACTTCAGTCAGTGGTGTTGAAACCTAAATATTTGTGGAGACATGTGGACGACACCTTTGTAGTTTGGCCACATGGAGCAGCAACATTTCCTGCATTTCTGGAACACCTTAACTCACTCCCATCTGAGCATTTGCTTCATCATGGAAGTGGACAAAAATGGAGCTTTCCATGTTTAGATGTTTTGGTCCACAGAAGAGACGATAGTTCCTTGAGTTGCTGTGTGTTGGGTAAACCAACTTACTGACCTATATCTAAGAGCTATGAGCTGCCATCACCCATCTATATGCTGTGGCATAGTTGGTTGGTTGGGTGATTAATATGGTGGCGGGGACCAAACAGCGAGGTCATCGGTTCCATCAGGTGAGGGCAGGATGGAGAAGGAAATCGCTCGTGCCTTTTCAAAGGAACCATCCTGGGATTTGCGTGAAGCGGTTTACAGAATTCACTGAAAACCTAAAGCAGGATGGCCAGACATGGGTTTCAATTGTTGTCCATCCGAATGCGAGTCCAGTGTGCTAACCACTGCTCCACCTCACTCGGTGTGGCATAGTAAAGACTCGCAATCGTAGAGCTAGGTTTCTCAGATGCAGGGAGCTTATCGGCAGAGCTTAGTGATCTTCTCTCTGTATGTGTATGAAACAGGTGCTCTCTGATAAACGGAACCATAATGCATTTCAACTTGCACACACAAAAGTTCACAAACATTCAGAAGAAATGTAAAACTCCACAAGGATGGTTTTTATAAACTGTGTTGGTGGCATGTTCTTTAAATTAGCAGGACGTTCAAGAAACATCGTCTTCCTCCCTCCAGCACGAGTGCAAACTATCTTGGGTTCTGTTAAAGACAACCTAGGTCTAAGGAGACCAGGGATATATAAAATCCCATGCCGTGTGGGAAAACATACATTGACCATGTGTGTCGCTCTGGTAAGGATTGAAGTGCTGAACATAGACGCCACACCAGATTGGGTCAGCCAGAAAAGGCTGCTGTGGCTGAACAGTCTTTACATGGGGGTACAGGTGACCTACGGAGAGAGAAACAGCCTTTCGTTTGCTTCCATGTACTGGGACTCCATCATTGCAGAAGCAGTAGAAAAATGTATAAGTAATGACCTGATCAGTTGAGACTCAGTATTTCAGCTCAGCAATGCATTGCCACCAGAATAGACGGTATTACGGCATCGTCCGCCACAGACGAGTCTGAGTCAACTCAGATGGGGAATCAGAGTCTGCACAATTAAACTGGGTGCCAACACTGCCTGCGTGCATGCTCAGCCGTGATTTGTGCTTTCCCTTGTTGTACATGTGAAGACGGTGGCCCGTTTCTCTGGCAGGGGGCTCTGGACATCACTGTGCTCTGTGTTTCGTTTACAGTGATGTTGTAACCCCACCCCTTGGCACCTGCGCTTTTCCTAGTGAGTTGGCATATATATTGACGAGCCAGTTCAGCAACACCTCAGTAAGCACCTGAAGATGACTGGCAGCTGTCTCACTGAAATACTGTGAAGCTCGCACATTATCATCCGATGCGACACCCGTGATCCACTGAAACAGTTATTATCTCAGGAAATTCTGAAACAGCAATACTTTTCTTTGTGAGAATGACTGAAAGTTGTGTTTAATGTTGTATTAGAAATAACATGATTTAAATCCACTGTACTGATGCTCATTTAAGAGACTCCACACCTGCAACATCAAAATTTCACGGATTGTTCTATCTTCTTGCTACTGGGTGTCTCTTTTGACTAAGCGAGTCCACTGTTACTGTGTTCAGGACTTGATGCTGCTAAAATTTGTGTTTTTATTTATTTATCTGTTTTATTTTTTACTGAAATCCCTGGTATTCACAGGTTTTCTGTCATTTCCCTAAATCGTTACAGGCAAATGCCAGGATAGTTCCTTTGAAAGGGCACGGCCAACTTCCTTCCCCGTCCTTCCCTAATCCAATGAGACCGATGACCTCACAGTTTGGTCTCTTCCCCCAAAACAATCCAATCCTAGTGTTGACAATACCTTTCCCAACTTAGTGGTTATAGCTGCTAATTTAGTACAGTGGACATTTGAAACCCTTCCATCTATGTAAACCTTAAAAACTTGAATGTTGTGTTGTCACTAATCGGTGTTCCCGAATCACAAGAAATGGGTGACTGAAAAGAAATGAAACATAGATGGGTTTACTTATGGTTCAACTACAGACTGTTGGCAAGGGGAAAGCCACTTAGCCAGTTGCAGTCTATTTAAAATTACCTTAGGATTGACAGCTACAAAGGAACTAGTGAGAGATGAGGCCCAGGAGGAAGGCATAGCACAAAGCCAGTCAATTCCATGAGACATGTAGTGACAACTGCTACCCTAGTTGCCTTACCTTTACCCCCACTGCAACACTTGTTCACTATGCTTTAGCTTCAGGCATCTTGTGGCGGTTATCTATTCATTGTGTGATGCTGAACAATGTTTGAAACAAGTTTGTCATCATGGAATAAGCATAGCAAAAGGAAGCTATTTTGAAAAAGTTTCAGAAATGATCTCAGCATTAAATAACAGCGCTGACAGTGTCACTTACAGCATTTGTGATAGCAATGAGAATAATGTCAATAGAGATTTTTCATTGTCATCACAAAAAAGATGCATAGGCAGATTTAGATGAAGGATTGGCATGTGCAGTTTAAGTATTTCCATAGGAAACTTATATTTTTAGAAGTTTTGACTGTTAATAAGATGGCTGTTACCAGAAACTGAGTCTGAATGAAGTTCATCTCAGGAAGGGAGTTTTATTGACCAAAAGTAATCCCCCTCACTTTCTGTAATATAGCGGTCGCAATACTGTTCTACAGTATTGTTCTTTATTCCAAACCAATGTTTCCTCATGTCGATTAACAGGCATATTCTTTTTTGTTATGTTACAAGTAAACAGTTTGTTCACAAAATGTATCAACAGGTTAATTACAAATGTAGTGCTTCTTTTCTCGCAGTGAAACAAAAACGGCAACAGCTAAGTGTAGTACATGCAGCTGTAGCATCATGTGTCACAGTAAACGCAAACTACCTTGTGTTGAATATCTCTGAAAGAGTTCAGATTTGGAACAAATGACAGTCTCGTGTTACTTTAAAGTTTTGTTTGCGTTAGGTGTTCATCTAAATTCTGTAAGAAAAAAGTTTCCTGCATGTCAAAAATTCAGTAATGTCATAAGGAAATCATTTTTTAAATCCCGGAATTCCTAAACTGGAGTGTGTGCTGATATGAAACTTTCTGCAGATTAAAACTATGTGCCAGACTGAGACTTGAACTCGGGACCTTTGCTTTCGCAGGAGAACTTCTGTGACGTTTGGAAGGTAGGAGTTGAGGTACTGGCAGAAGTAAATCTGTGAGGATGGGTTGTGAGTTATGCTTGAGTAATTCAGTTGGTAGAGCAGTTATCCACGAAAGGCAAAGGTCCAGAGTTTGAGTATCAGTCCAGTGCGTAGTTTTAATCTGCCGGGAAGTTTAATATTTTCAATTTTCTGTATGTCAACTTAAATTTTGTTGCCGCAGATATAACTGATGAAAAAATGGTGCAGCAGTTCCAGAAGTCACTGATGTTAGTTTCATATTCGTTCATCTACCAGATATAAGATTTACTGTGTGTTGTGTGCAAGTCGTGACAACTCTGCTTAGTACCTCCATGTGTTCCTTTTGAAGTGTCAATCCTAAAGTAATTTTGACAGACTATACCATAAATTTCCTTGATCAGACATATTTAAAATATGGTATATACTGTAGAGGAATGTTTGACCAGGATGGGCTGTCAGGATGCACCCTATTAAAACTCGTCAGTTTCCCAAGTGATTTATTATTTCCAGCTACAGTGCCCCCATTCCATTCGGTCTGCATCACTGGGTCCCGCAATGCTGAGGACTCCACTTCGCTGTGTGCAAAACAGCTTGGCACGGAATGGCTGCCTCAGCGACCCGTGCAGCGCACTGCTGTGTGTCGGCCTTGCACGGCTGCGGAATTGTGACGACGTCAGGATGCGCCGGTAGTCTAAGTCTTCGCCCCTGCCGCCTCAGCGCCGCCCACTGGGAGCTGCAAGGCAGCCCGTGGCGTGCTTCCTCGCCAGTGTGGCTAAGATCGCGGCGACAACAAGTGCCCGTGATCCAGTGTCTGAATCTGCTCCCCTCGCCTCGGGATGCCTCCGGCGTGTATTTGGGGCCAACAAGACTGCACGTAGTAGCGAACTGTGGTGTGGCACCCCGCTGGCTGGCTGCGGACACTGCGTTTGCCTCGGAGGGTCGAACCAGTGACCTGCCGAGGACTGGAACACTAGTGCCCCATCTGCTGCTGCATGTAGCTGGTGGTGTGACACGCCCCACAATCCAGGAGAGTTGTCAAACTTGAATACCTTGTTAGTGAACCCCATTTATATGTGGCTGTGCGCCTCTGTTTTGCTAACGCGCCACTCTGACGAGTCATGTACGCATAACACCTGGGTTGGGCCAGTGGGCCCCTTCTGCCTGTAACTTGTGCCATCCAAACCGCTGCATTTACTCTTTTCAGCAGGTCTATGACCCTATGGCCTCCATTCTACTTCGCAACCGCCTGGTAACATAACTTACTGTCAACAGGCCCGCGCCTGGCTGTAATTTGTGCGCTCCAAAATATTGCACTGAAACTAAGATTTTCCCATCTTAAACAGTGGGGCTGCTACATTATTCCCCCCTTCAGAAAGACCTGGTCCCAGGGTTGACCTCTACATCTACATCCATACTCCGCAAGCCACCTGACGGTGTGTGGCGGAGGGTACCTTCAGTACCTCTATCGGTTCTCCCTTCTATTCCAGTCTCGTCTTGTTCGTGGAAAGAAGGATTGTCGGTATGCCTCTGTGTGGGCTCTAATTTCTCTGATTTTATCCTCATGGTCTCTTCGCGAGATATACGTAGGAGGGAGCAATATACTGCTTGACTCTTCGGTGAAGGTATGTTCTCGAAACTTCAATAAAAGCCCGTACCGAGCTACTGAGCGTCTCTCCTGCAGAGTCTTCCACTGGAGTTTATCTATCATCTCCGTAACGCTTTCGCGATTACTAAATGATCCTGTAACGAAGCCCGCTGCTCTCCGTTGGATCTTCTCTATCTCTTCTATCAACCCTATCTGGTACGGATCCCACACTGCTGAGCAGTATTCAAGCAGTGGGCGAACAAGCGTACTGTAACCTACTTCCTTTGTTTTCGGATTGCATTTCCTTAGGATTCTTCCAATGAATCTCAGTCTGGCATCTGCTTTACCGACAATCAACATTATATGATCATTCCATTTTAAATCACTCCTAATGCGTACTCCCAGATAATTTATGGTATTAACTGCTTCCAGTTGCTGACCTGCTATTTTGTAGCTAAATGATAAAGGATCTATCTTTCTGTATATTCGCAGCACATTACACTTGTCTACATTGAGATTCAATTGCCATTCCCTGCACCATGCGTCAATTCGCTGCAGATCCTCCTGCATTTCAGTACAATTTTCCATTGTTACAACCTCTCGGTACACCACAGCATCATCTGCAAAAAGCCTCAGTGAACTTCCGATGTCATCCACCAGGTCATTTATGTAAATTGTGAATAGCAACGGTCCTATGACACTCCCCTGCGGCACACCTGAAATCACTCTTACTTCGGAAGACTTCTCTCCATTGAGAATAACATGCTGCGTCCTGTTATCTAGGAACTCCTCAATCCAATCACACAATTGGTCTGATAGTCCATATGCTCTTACTTTGTTCATTAAACGACTGTGGGGAACTGTATCGAACGCCTTGCGGAAGTCAAGAAACACGGCATCTACCTGTGAACCCGTGTCTATGGCCCTCTGAGTCTCGTGGACGAATAGCGCGAGCTGGGTTTCACATGACCGTCTTTTTCGAAACCCATGCTGATTCCTACAGAGTAGATTTCTAGTCTCCAGAAAAGACATTATACTCGAACACAATACGTGTTCCAAAATTCTACAACTGATCGACGTTAGAGATATAGGTCTATAGTTCTGCACATCTGTTCGACGTCCCTTCTTGAAAACGGGGATGACCTGTGCCCCTTTCCAATCCTTTGGAACGCTACGCTCTTCTAGAGACCTACGGTACACCGCTGCAAGAAGGGGGGCAAGTTCCTTCGCGTACTCTGTGTAAAATTGAACTGGTATCCCATCAGGTCCAGAGGCCTTTCCTCTTTCGAGCGATTTTAATTGTTTCTCTATCCCTCTGTCGTCTATTTCGATATCTACCATTTTGTCATCTGTGCGACAATCTAGAGAAGGAACTACAGTGCAATCTTCCTCTGTGAAACAACTTTGGAAAAAGACATTTAGTATTTCGGCCTTTAGTCTGTCATCCTCTGTTTCAGTACCATTTTGGTCACCGAGTGTCTGGACATTTTGTTTTGATCCACCTACCGCTTTGACATAAGACCAAAATTTCTTAGGATTTTCTGCCAAGTCAGTACATAGAACTTTACTTTCGAATTCATTGAACACCTCTCGCATAGCCCTCCTCACACTACATTTCGCTTCGCGTAATTTTTGTTTGTCTGCAAGGCTTTGGCTATATTTATGTTTGCTGTGAAGTTCCCTTTGCTTCCGCAGCAGTTTTCTAACTCGGTTGTTGTACCACTGTGGCTCTTTTCCATCTCTTACGATCTTGCTTGGCACATACTCATCTAACGCATAATGTACGACGGTTTTGAACTTCGTCCACTGATCCTCAACACTATCTGTACTTGAGACAAAACTTTTGTGTTGAGCCAACAGGTACTCTGAAATCTGCTTTTTGTCACTTTTTCTAAACAGAAAAATCTTCCTACCCTCTTTAATATTCCTATTTACGGCTGAAATCATCGATGCCGTAACCGCTTTATGATCGCTGATTCCCTGTTCTGCGTTAACTTTTTCAAATAGTTCGGGTCTCTCTCGGGACCTCTAACTACTCTTAAACTTGCTTGGGTCGGCACGTACTAATGACATATTTACTACTACTATTAGAAAACTTAGATGTGGTCTAGTCCTCTTAAAACATATGACATGGAACAAAAAGTAAAAATTCCTTACTGGATGACCACTCCACTTAACGCTCAATCAACACGCAACAAAGTTAAGGCTGCGATGGCACTTGGCACAGAGGTGCTCAAGATGATCATTACTTGTTGTTGCCTTTCCCTATATTGAGTGATATGCTGCACAAGTTGTTCAGCTGATATGCGCCCCTCTTGATCTGAAATGAACTGGTTTATGGATCTCAACAGATCTGACTCCAGTGTTTGATTTGACAAGGTCAGGGTCTGCCTTGGCAAAAACTTTTGAAGTTGCTTCTAGCCACTACAGCTGTGGCTGTGTAACATTCAGTTGCGTGCTCCTGAAATTGACGCTGGCAGACGGAAGGTTGGTCCTATTATGTTACATGCAGTTCCATTGATTAAAATTCTGCTCCCCTCGAGCTCTATACGTTTTGCTTCTGCAAATACTCCCTGCTCAAAACAACTTGCTACTACTATCAAATTTCGTAGGTGGAGAAGATCCATTGCATCCTGACCTGTTGCAAGCTCAATTTTGGCTCCACAATGTCCCTTTGATAATCTCTTTCTTTCCTCCTGGCTGAAAATAACTGCACTGTGCACATGTCCAGATTGGTGCTTATCACCCTGGCTGGACATACCGTTACCTTCCCTCTGTGGCAGCTCTGTAATTCCTCCCTTGTCATCCTGGCGTACCGACTGTTAACTGCCGAGTTCAGCTTGGTCAACGCTCACCTTTTCGGTGACCTGAGGACAGTGAGCACCATCACCCTGCCTCCCTCTTCAAAAAGACTGATGTCCCCAGCAGGCTCACAGTACACAAAACGCATACAACATATGAAAATACCATGCCTAATTAATCTATGCAAACCTAATGATACAAAACAAGAAAACAAAAAAATTACAAATACTCCACTGCTTTCTGGATCGCAAAGCATACGGTACATCGTGCTGTACTCTATCTTCCTGGTTTTCTCTGCCCTGAACACCTCTCTTCACTCTCTTTCTTCCCCTTCCCTTCCTGTGACATGCCTGGAATCATATAGCAACAACCCTTAAATAGCCGTAACCGCCCAATGTATACTATCGTTGTTCTAGTTGGCAGCTGAAGCTTAACATTAATGGGGGATGTGGTTTCAACTACTTGGTATGGTCCTTGATACCACGTGACGAACTTCTTTGTTTTCCATTTCTACATCTACATTTATACTCCGCAAGCCACCCAACGGTGTGTGGCGGAGGGCACTTTACGTGCCACTGTCATTACCTCCCTTTGCTGTTCCAGTCGCGTATGGTTCACGGGAAGAACGACTGCTGGAAAGCGTCCGTGCGAGCTCGAATCTCTCTAATTTTACATTTGTGATCTCCTCGGGAGGTATAAGTAGGGGGAAGCAATATATTTGATACCTCATCCAGAAATGCTCCCTCTCGAAACCTGGACAGCAAGCTACACCGTGATGCAGAGCGCCTCTCTCGCAAAGTCTGACTTGAGTTTGCTAAACATCTCCGTAATGCTATCACGCTTACCAAATAACCCTATGACGAAATGCGCCGCTCTTCTTTTGATCTTCTCTATCTCCTCTGTCAACCCGACCTGGTACGGATACCACACTGATGAGCAATACTCGAGTATAGGCCAAACGGTGTTTTGTAAGCCACCTCCTTTGTTGATGGACTACATTTTCTAAGGACTCTCCCAATGAATCTCAACCTGGTATCCGCCTTACCAACAATTAATTTTATATGATCATTCCACTTCAAATCGTTCCGTACGCATACTCCCAGATATTTTACAGAAGTAACTGCTACCAGTGTTTGTACCGCTATCATATAATCATACAATAAGGGATCCTTTTTGCTATGTATTCGCAGTACATTATATTTGTCTATGTTAAGGGTCAGTTGCCACTCCCTGCACCAAGTGCCTATCCGTTGCAGATCTTCCTGCATTTTGTTGCAGTTTTCTACTCTGTATACTACAGCATCATCCGCGAAAAGCTGCATGGAACTTCCGACACTATCTACTAGGTCATTTATATATATTGTGAAAAGCAATGGTCCCATAACGCTCCCCTGTGGTACTCCAGAGGTTACTTTGTCTGTAGACGTCTCTACATTGAGAACAACATGCTGTGTTCTGTTTGCTAAAAACTCTTCAATCCAGCCAGACAGCTGGTCTGATATTCCGTAGGCTCTTACAGGGTTATTACAAATGATTGAAGCGATTTCACAGCTCTACAATAACTTTATTATTTGAGATATTTTCAAAATGCTTTGCACACACATACAAAAACTCAAAAAGTTTTTTTAGGCATTCACAAATGTTCGATATGTGCCCCTTTAGTGATTCGGCATACATCAAGCCGATAATCAAGTTCCTCCCACACTCGGCGCAGCATGTCCCCATCAATGAGTTCGAAAGCATCGTTGATGCGAGCTCGCAGTTCTGGCACGTTTCTTGGTAGAGGAGGTTTAAACACTGAATCTTTCACATAACCCCACAGAAAGAAATCGCATGGGGTTAAGTCGGGAGAGCGTGGAGGCCATGACATGAATTTCTGATCATGATCTCCACCACGACCGATCCAGCTTTAAACTGCGCATACCATCGCTGAATGGAGTTAGCAGTTGGTGGATCTTTGTTGAACTTCGTCCTGAAGTGTCGTTGCACTGTTATTACTGACTGATGTGAGTGCATTTCAAGCACGACATACGCTTTCTCGGCTCCTGTCGCCATTGTGTCTCACTGCGCTCTCGAGCGCTCTGGCGGCAGAAACCTGAAGTGTGGCTTCAGCCGAACAAAACTTTGAGTTTTCCTACGTATCTGTAGTGTGTCGTGACCATATGTCAATGAATGGAACTACAGTGAATTTATGAAATCGCTTCAATCTTTTGTAATAGCCCTGTACTTTATTGGGCGACAGTGCGGAACTGTATTGAACGCCTTCTGGAAGTCAAGGAAAATGGCATCTACCTGGGAGCCTGTATCTAATATTTTCTGGGTCTCATGAACAAATAAAGCGAGTTGGGTCTCACACGATCGCTGTTTTCGGAATCCATGTTGAATCCTTCAGGGTAGATTCGGGGTTTCCAGAAACGACATGATATGCGAGCAAAAAACATGTTCTAAAATTCTATAACAGGTGGACGTCAGAGATATAGGTCTATAGTTTTGCGCATCTGCTCGACGACCCCTCTTGAAGACTGATACTACCTGTGCTCTTTTCCAATCATTTGGAACCTTCTGTTCCTCTAGAGACTTGCGGTACACGGCTGTAAGAAGGGGGCAAGTTCTTTCGCGTACTCTGTGTAGAATCGAATTGGTATCCCGTCTGGTCCAGTGGGCTTTCCTTTGTTGAGTGATTTCAGTTGCTTTTCTATTCCTTGGACACTTATTTCGATGTCAGCCATTTTTTCGTTCATGTGAGGATTTAGAGAAGGAACTGCAGTGCGGTCTTTCTCTGTGAAACAGCTTTGGAAAAAGGTGTTCAGTATTTCAGCTTTACGCGTGTCATCCTCTGTTTCAATGCCATCATCATCCCGGAGTATCTGGATATGCTGTTTCGAGCCACTTACTGATTTAACGTAAGACCAGAACTTCCTAGGATTTTCTGTCAAGTCGGTACACAGAATTTTACGTTCGAATTCACTGAATGCTTCATGCATAGCCCTCCTTACGCTAACTTTGACATCGTTTAGCTTCTGCTTGTCCGAGAGGTTTTGGCTTCATTTAAACAGAGCTCTCTTTGCTTTCGCAGTAGTTTCCTAACTTTGTTGTTGAACCACGGTGGGTTTTTCCCGTCCCTCACAGTTTTACTCAAGTCGAAAACGCATTTTACGATTGCCTTGAACTTTTTCCATAAACACTCAACATTGTCAGTGTCGGATCACAAATTTTCGTTTTGATCTGTTAGGTAGTCTGAAATCTGCCTTCTATTACTCTTGCTAAACAGATAAACCTTCCTCCCTTTTTTTTTATATTCCTATTTATTTCTATATTCAGGGATGCTGCAACGGCCTTATGATTACTGATTCCCTGTTCTGTGCGTACAGAGTCAAAAAGTTCGGATCTGTTTGTTACCAATAGGTCAAGATGTTATCTCCATGAGTCGGTTCTCTATTTAATTGCTCGAGGTAATTTTTGGATAGTGCACTCAGTATGTCACTTGATGCTCTGTCCCTACCACCCGTCCTAAACATCTGAGTGTCCCAGTCTATAACTGGTAAATTGAAATCTCCACCTAAGTCTATAACATGCTGAGGAAATTTATGTGAAATGTATTCCAGATTTTCTCTCAGTTTTTGTGTCACTAATGCTGCTGAGTTGGGAGGTCGGTAAAAGGAGCCAATTATTAACCTAGCTCGGTTGTTGGGTGTAACCTCCACCCATAATAATTCACAGGAACTATCCACTTCTACTTCACTACAGGTTAAACTACTACTAACAGCATATACGGGCTGGATAGTATTACCCGTTTCCCTACTCTATACTGTGGTAAACTTCCTTTCCGCTTCACTGCATCTTCCTGCCTTTCCAAAGCCTTCGTATTTGCCTTTTGTACCCGTTTCCAGACATCCCGAATTGTTCTCGCGAATTGACGTACAGATTCACCGGTCCTTCCTTTCTGTTGCGGTGGTGGTGGTGGTGGTGGTGGTGGTGGTGGTGGTGGTCTTCGTCAGTCCTGAGACTTTCTGTAGCTTCACTAAATCAAACGGTGACAGCATTTTTCACCCATACACTACCTCAATACTAGGCCACAGTGTTGGCAGAGTAATCTCATTAACAGTGCTACTTTTCATAACAAACCTCTGTGTACTAGCCACAAAACATTAATGTTGTAAGCTCATTAGACGTTGCTACTGCAGGTGTACACACATTCATAAATTATATAATTGTATGATATGGAATAAAAAGAGTAATTAAATAGGTAAAGCCTGCCGTGGGCTTATCAGATGTATGTTATTACAGTAATAAAATGCAATAAATTAGGAACACAACTAAAGTTAGATTGTTAAAAAGGAAATAGTTAAGTGACAGTAATTCTGATATTCCCTTGTATCTAATTTTAGATAAAAATATAATGTAATTCATAAGAACAAGTTAATGGAACTAACGGAATAATATAAAATGATAAAATAAATACATGAAGAAACCAAAGGGAATGAAATGAGAGACTGTAGTAAGTAACCAGAGCACTCTGTCGTCGTGGCCGCCCGAGTAACACATACACGAGAAGTGGTCAGAGGAACTTAACTGCCAGCGAATCTTACCCTGAAACGTATCATTGCAAGAATGATAAAACAACGTACCAGTCTATTAATAAGATTATCTAGTAATGAAATATATAAACAAAGAAGGGACAAGAAACCGTGAGTAATACACACAATGTAAGAACGAAACAAACATATAAAGCACTGGATACTAGGTAAAGACAAAATCAAGATATGTATGAGAGGTTTTCAATGGTTACAGTAGGACACTGTCAAACAAAGCTAATTAGACGTTGGGTACAAAATTGCTCTGCCCATTGAGCACTTTCGCTGGCTTTTGTTTAAAATACGAGGTGCATTCAAGTTCTAAGGCCTCCGATATTTTTTCTCCGGACTGGAAAGAGATAGAAACATGCGCATGGTTATAAAATGAGGCCGTGTTCATTGTCAATACGTCCCAGAGATGGCAGCACCGTACGGCAGATGGAATTTTACCGCCAGCGGCGAGAATGAGAACTGTTGTAAATACTTAAAATGGCCACGTTTTCCTTACATGAACAGCGTGCAATCATTCGTTTTCTGAATTTGCGTGGTGTGAAACCAATTGAAATTAATCGACAGTTGAAGGAGACATGTGGTGATGGAGTTATGGATGAGTCGAAGGTGCGTACGTGGGTGCGACAGTTTAATGAAGGCAGAACATTGTGTGACAACAAACCGAAACAACCTCGGGAAGCACAAGCCGGTCTGATGACATGATCGAGAAAGTGGAGAGAATTGTTTTGGGGATCGCCGAATGACTGTTGAACAGATCGCCTCCAGAGTTGGCATTTCTGTGGGTTCTGTGCACACAATCCTGCATGACGACCTGAAAATGCGAAAAGTGTCATCCAGGTGGGTGCCACGAATGCTGACGGACGACCACATGGCTGCCCGTGTGGCATGTTGCCAAGCAATGTTGACGCGCAACGACAGCATGAATGGGATTTTCTTTTCGTCGGTTGTGACAATGGATGAGACGTGGATGCCATTTTTCAATTGAGAAACAAAGCACCAGTCAGCTCAATGGAAGCACACAGATTCACCGCCACCAAAAAAATTTCGGGTAACCGCCAGTGCTGAAAAAACGATGGTGTCCATGTTCTGGGACAGCGAGGGCGCAATCCTTAACCATTGCGTTCCAAAGGGCATTATGGTAACAGGTGCATCCTACGAAAATGTTTTGAAGAACAAATTCCTTCCTGCACTGCAACAAAAACGTCCAGGAAGGGCTGCACGTGTGCTGTTTCACCAAGACAACGCTCCCGCACATGGAGCTAACGTTACGCAACAGTTTCTTCGTGATAACAACTTTGAAGTGATTCCTCATGCTCCCTACTCACCTGACCTGGCTCCTAGTGACTTTTGGCTTTATCCAACAATGAAAGACACTCTCCGTGGCCGCACATTCAACAGCCGTGCTGCTATTGCCTCAGCGATTTTCCAGTGGTCAAAACAGACTCCTAAAGAAGCCTTCGCCACTGCCATGGAATCATGGCGTCAGCATTGTGAAAAATGTGTACGTCTGCAGGGCGATTACATCGAGAAGTAACGCCAGTTTCATCGATTTCGGGTGAGTAGTTAATTAGAAAAAAAATCGGAGGCCTTAGAACTTGAATGCACCTCGTAACAAGTTGAGAGCATGCCATTTTTGCACCGTGTGGAACAGAATACCTTATTCTCAGTGCTCCCTAAAGTATGACCAGTTTGATGAATGCAATCTCAAAGCAGTGTTGTTACATGGCTGGGAATAGTCCCTAAACCTTACGTCAAAAGAGCAGGTGGTTTGGTTGATATGATATGTATCACAGTTGTTACAGTCAATCCTGTATACTCCAGAGCCAGCAAATTTGGCATATGCCCTTTTCGGTTTATGTTTTATGAGCAGTTTTAGGGTGGTGTTTCACTATTTGCTGGGACATTTTGCTGTGAAATTTCCTTGGAATGGTTTTCATTTTTATTGGTTCTATTTTATGGGTGAGTGTCCATTTGCCTGCTGTTTATTCTGTTAGTTCCATAAGCTTCATTCTCACACATGTCATTCTATTTTTACCTAAAATTTGCTACAAGAGCATATCAGAATTATTTTCACTTAATTATTTTCTTCTTAAGAATTGAACTTTTTTCATATTCTTAATTTATTGCATTTTGTTACTGTGATAAATTATACACCTGGTAAGCCTGCTATAGACTTCACCTGTTAAATTATTCTTTTTATTCCATATCATACAATTATATAATTGATGGATATGTGTACATCTACAGCAGTGACACCTAACGAGCTTATGACACAAACATTTTGAGGCTACTGCGCAGCAGTTTTCTATGGACAGCAGTGCTGTTAACAAGATGACTCCACCAACACTGACCCATTATATACCATATTTTAAATATGTGTACGATGCTAAGCAGATTTTGTGTTTGTCTTTTGACAATACCTCTATGACTCCATAAAATTGGGCCATATTTAAAACAAGTATATCTCCACCTATTTAATGTGTATGTTTTCCACATGTATGTTAGTAATAGTTTGGTCTGTTTTATTATTTAAAGATGTAGACAACCCACTACTTGTATTTGTATTTTTTCCCATGTTTGCTACTGATACAAAGATTGTAATTGCTGACTGAAACAGATAGTCAAGGACCTAATGGTTTTGTGGTCAGAGATGGAAATAAAGAACTTTATAATACTCGTAAAGTTTAATGTTCGTCAAAGCAATACTGACTGAGATATAGTTAGTTGTTTGACTCCTTGCTTGACTTCGATGCAGAGCAAGTGTGAATTATAATGACTTTGAACTGTTATACCTCGGACAATATTTTGTTGACTGAAACGAAATTTGGCCATCTTGTACAACATTAAGAATATTAATGAAGTCAAACAATGGGAAATCCAGGATGGAGAATGTAATGGTATTATGGAAATGATACTTCCTACTCATCATATAGCGGAGATGCTGAGTCGTAGAAAGGCACAGCAAAAAGACTGTCAGAAAGTGAGCTAGTGTCCAACAAGGGTTTTGTTGAAAACACACACACACACACACACACACAACACACAGGCTTCAGCTGCCGGAGACTGAGGTCCTGTGGACGGTGGGTGTGAGCTGCTTTTGTGTGTGTGTGTGTGTGTGTGTGTGTGTGTGGTGTTGTGTGTGTGTGTGTGTGTGGGTGGGTGGGTGGGTGGTCTATTTTCAGCACACACCTTGTTGGCCGAAAGCTCACTTTGTGGCAATCTTTTTGTTGTACCTACGTGCGACTCAGCATCTCCATTGTATGCTGAGTAGCATCTATCCTTTTCATAATATTGTTGAGTAATAATGAAAAAAATTACATGCCTTATTCAGCCAGAAAATTTTACACAAAATCACCCCAAAAAATTGGTGATTATCTAATGGGGGCTAACAATGCTAGATAATTCGAATGGAAGATGGGCATGAAAATCAGAGTACGAAAAAAATTAAAACTTTGGATTCTTATATCTCATAGAGTAAGTGCATGCTGAATATGAAACATAATATGCAATAGCTTGGTAGCTTAGTGATATGGAACACACAATTTCCTTCACGTTCCCTTGTCCAGTGGTATACAAATGTGTTGATAAAATGACAGTTTTATGATAAATGTGAAAGCGGGGTGTATTAGAATCTTTTTACAAATACTGTTGTCTCTTAAAGCTTCAAAACCAGTTTCATTCAAAACAATGTGTTTAAAGCCCCCTAGAACAGTGGGTTTAATTTTCAATATAGGCTAACAATTCTACATAAGTGGAGGTAGAACAGCTAGAAGAATTGTGCTGCATATAAATTTTGATTATGGCTTCTTATATCTCATTTATTAAAAGCATTATAGCGCGACTGCTACGGTCGCAGGTTCGAATCCTGCCTCGGGCATGGATGTGTGTGATGTCCTTAGGTTAGTTAGGTTTAAGTAGTTCTAAGTTCTAGGGGACTGATGACCACAGATGTATAGTCCCATAGTGTTCAGAGCCATTTGAACCATTAAAAGCATTATAAACGTGAAACTTTGGCCACAACTACTTAGCAACATAAGTTTTTCTAAAATAAAATGTCATTCACATCCTGATTTACAGATTTCTACAAAATCAGTTCAGACTTGATTTTTTAAAAGATTACAAAAATAGATCACATTCAGTTTGCTTTAAGAAAATCTCTTTTCCAAAGTTGATTTGAAACTAATCACAGTTGGAAAGACCGTTTTGAGGCATACAGATAATCACGTTTCATGTGCACTAGCAATACTTGAAAATGATGGACAAATTTGAGGAAATGTACCGCAGCAACAGGCTACATTTCAAGAATCTGTTGACTAGGTTTTGTTACATGTATTTTTTTTATTTGTGTTATGATGAAGTAATACCTTAGTATATTAACTTGGTCCACACTGACATTGTTTACAGTTTGTCGTCATATATTGCATCCCACCTACTATGGAGTCTTTCAGCAATGAACATTGACCCAACTGCAGAACCGAGCTCCTGCTGCCTTACGCTGACTTTTCCTTTGTCCAACCTACACCCAGTTGAACTGACTGGCTTGCAGGTGTGCACCTCCATTCCATTACACAAGTCTGCAAGGTTTTGAAATGTAAATTAAGAAACCAATAGCTGGTATTGTCCAGCTGTCAGGCGTGGCCCCTGTAGTGATGGGGCCACCGATTGATGATCTTGAGCCGGTAATGTCAGTGTCACCATGGACCTACGTGATGTATTACTTGTCAATATAAAAATTAAAAATAAATGCAACAAAACATGGACAACAGGTTGCTGGAGTGTACAGCTTGCTGCCGTGGTACAGTCCCTCAAATTTTTCCCTCTTTTTTCAGGTATTGTTGGTGCACATTGGGAAATCGAACGAAAGTTACTGAATGTTGGAAAATGTGCTCTTTCCAATTGCTATTGGTTTGAAATCAGTTATGGAAAACAACTTTTCTAAAAGCAAGTTGAATGTGATATATTTATGTAACTTTTACAAAAATAAAGTTTGAACTGATTTTGTAGAAATTTGGAGAGCAGTACGTGAATGATATTTTATATTGGAAAACTATATGTTCTGGAATTATGTCCAAAGTTCAGTGTGCCATGCCTCTAATCAACAAGATATTAGAAGCCATTTAAAACTTTGTTTGCAGCAATGCACAATTTTTCCGGCTACTTTGCCTCAATTTCTGTAGTATCGTTAGCTCATTGAAAATTAAGCCTAATGTTTGGGTGGGGGGTTGTTTCGAATGACGTTGATTTTGAAGCTTCAGTATAAAATAATTGTTGTAAAATAAGTGTAGTAGAGTATACCCTTCTTTCGCATTTTCACAAAAATCATCATCTTTTTGACAAATTTATAGGTTATTGGAAAATAAGAAAATACTGTATTACACATTCTTATGTTACCGAACTGTTGCTTGTGAAGGTTCATGTTCAGCATGCCTTTACTCTACAAGCTATAAGAATCTGAAGTTTACATCTTTTTTGTGCTGCAATTTTCACTCACAACTTTACCCCCTGCGGGTCCGGGGATTAGAATAGGCCCGAGGTATTCCTGCCTGTCGTAAGAGGCGACTAAAAGGAGTCCATCCCCCTCACGGGGGTAGTTAGCGCCTGCGTCCGGAGACGGACGGTTCCACGACCTCTATTTGCAGTCATTTTGCTTTTTCACTTCTCGTTTCTTCCTACTTTTGGTTGGTTCCTTTCTTTGCTGTTCTCCACCTCACTGTCTTCCTTACTCTTTCCCCTGCACAATCTCCTTGCCTTCTTATTGCCTTCTTCTCGTTGCCTTCTTATTGCCTTCTTCTCGTTGCCTTCTCATTGCCTTCTTCTCGTTGCCTTCTCATTGCCTTCTTCTCGTTGCCTTCTCATTGCCTTCTTCTCCTTGCCTTCTTCTCCTTGCCTTCTCTGGTCTCCGCCTTGGCGTTTGAGACAGTCTCTCTCTCTCTCTCTCTCTCTCTCTCTCTCTCTCTCTCTCTCTCTCTCTCTCTCTCCCCCCCCCCCCCCCCTCTCTCTCCTTTTTCCTCTTCTTCCTTCCTCCCTGTGCGTGCCTGATGGCCGACCCACGCGTTCGCACGCGTAGCCGGTGACTGGGTAACGCGTAATTCCCCGCCCTGGGTAGACATGTAAGGCACGCGCGTACCCCCTGGTAAAGGCCAGGCCCGGGGAGGGGTGATTGCCTGAGCTGATGCCTTCTGCCCATGCCGATTGGTCCCTCCGTCTGTTTCTCGGGAGGTGTGACCTGAGGTGTAAACATTCACCTAAGGCGGGAGTGCCCTCTGAGAGGGTCCCCACATGGAAGGAGCGCGCCATCGGAGACTCTGGCAATCATGGGGGATTCCTCCGCAATGGATTTCACTCCATCTCTCTCGACTTCTGCCCAAAAACGGAAACGTGACCAGCCACCAGTGACAAAAGTACTACCGCCTGCCCCACAGTTCCTCGTCGTTTCTCGATCTGAGGACGGAAAGGATTTTTCCTCTGTCAACCCTTTCGTTATCCAGAAGGGTGTAGATGCCATAGCCGGATCTGTCAAATCTTGTACCAGGTTGCGTAACGGTACCTTACTACTAGAAAGTGAGAGCGCCTTTCAGGCACAAAAACTGCTTCAGGCCACACTCCTGTACACGTTCCCTGTCCGGGTGGAGGCCCACCGAACTTTGAATTCATCTCGTGGTGTAGTCTATACTAGCTCCCTCGACGGATTGACTGACGAGGAGATTAAATCTTTCCTCGCTGAGCAGGGCGTGACGGCTGTCCATAGGGTCATGAAAAAGGTCAACAATGACCTTGTACCGACCCGGACACTTTTCTTGACCTTCGATAGTGTTAAGCTGCCATCGCGCATCAAGGCGGGCTACGAGGTTATTTCTGTTCGTCCCTATGTCCCGGCACCTACGCGCTGCTACCAGTGTCAGCGTTTCAATCACACTCGACAGTCTTGTTCCAATGCGGCTAAATGTGTCACTTGTGGCAGGGATGCCCATGAGGGTGACTGTCCACCTCCGTCTCCTCGTTGTGTGAACTGTCAGGGTGACCATGCCGCATCCTCCCGCGACTGTCCTGTCTATAAGGAAGAACGCTGTATCCAAGAAATTCGTGTCAAAGAGAAAGTGTCCACCTCGGCTGCTCACAAGCTATTGGCTAGTAGGAAGCCCACGCTGCTCCCAGCGGGGAAATACAGTACTGTCCTCGCCTCTCCTCGGACTACCCGGGAGGTGGCAACCCAGACATGCGATCTGACCTTCAGCACCACGGTCGTCCGTTCGGCCAGTGCTAAGATCGCGCGGTCGACGTCTCCTCTTCCTCCCATCACCCCACAGACACCAGCCCCTTCATCAGCTTCTGCTAAGACGAAGACCCAGAAGTCTGATGCACGGGCCTTCAAGAAGGAACCATCCCGTGCAGGCTTCCTACGTATCTCGACCTCCCAGCCTTCGACCGGTACTTCCACCAAACGTCCTTCCAAGAAGGCTCATAGGAAGCACAGTTCTCCTTCTCCGCCACGGCGCATTTCTTCTCCTGCGCCACCCAGCGGTTGCCGCCCCAGGCCGTCATCCGTTTCGCCTGGCCGCACCGCTGGTAGCCGAACATCTGGCCGTTCACCGGCGGAGGAAGCTCCCCCTCCCGGCCATCCTCCCAAGATGGCCGATGAACCTATAGACCCAATGGACGATGACTGTCCGCCTACTGATAGCGGCGGCAGTGCTCGCTCGAAGCCAGGCCCTCAGCGGCCTTCGAGGTGACCTCTTCTTTCATCTTCCTTTTCTTACGATGGCACTTACTCACTGGAATATTCGCAGCATTCGCTCCAACCGAGAGGACTTGAAGTTGCTGCTCCGCTTGCACCGTCCGCTCGTCGTCGCCCTCCAGGAAACGAAGCTACGCCCATGCGATCAAATTGCCTTGGCACACTACACCTCTGTGCATTTTGACCTACCCCCTGTGGTAGGTATCCCAGCTCATGGAGGGGTTATGTTGCTGGTCCGGGATGATATTTACTATGATCCCATCACGTTGCACACCGGCCTGCAGGCAGTTGCCATCCGCATTACTCTCCCCATTTTTACATTTTCCATTTGTACCGTTTACACTCCATCGTCATCTGTCGTTACCAGGGCAGACATGATGCAACTTATTGCTCAGCTACCTGCACCATTTTTGTTAACTGGAGACTTCAATGCCCACCATCCCCTCTGGTGCTCTCCAGCATCCTGCCCGAGGGGCTCCCTGTTAGCAGACCTTTTCAACCAGCTCAATCTTGTCTGCCTCAATACTGGCGCCCCTACTTTTCTTTCGGACACATCTCACACCTATTCCCATTTAGACCTCTCTATATGTACTCCCCAACTTGCACGCCGGTTTGAGTGGTATGCCCTTTCTGATACACATTCGAGCGACCACTTCCCGTGTGTTATCCATCTCCTGCAGCATACCCCCTCTCCGTGCTCCTCTAGTTGGACCATCTCCAAGGCAGACTGGGGGCTCTTCTCTTCCAGTGCGACCTTTCAGGATCAAACCTTCACAAGCTGCGATCGTCAGGTCGCACACCTCACGGAAGTCATTCTCGCTGCCGCTGAATATTCCATCCCTCACCCTACTTCTTCTCCACGTCGCGTACCGGTCCCCTGGTGGACCGCAGCATGTAGAGACGCTTTACGTGCTCGTCGACGTGCTTTACGCACCTTTAAACGCCACCCTACAGTGGCGAATTGTATCAATTATAAACGATTACGTGCACAGTGTCGTCGTATTATTAAAGAAAGCAAGAAAGCCAGCTGGGCTGCTTTCACAAGCACCTTCAACAGTTTTACTCCTTCTTCTGTTGTCTGGGGTAGCCTGCGCCGGCTATCTGGCACTAAGGTCCACTCACCAGTTTCTGGCTTGACGGTCGCGAATGACGTCCTTGTGGCCCCTGAGGATGTCTCCAATGCCTTCGGCCGCTTTTTCGCAGAGGTTTCGAGCTCCGCTCATTACCACCCTGCCTTCCTCCCCCGCAAACAGGCAGAGGAGGCTAGGCCACCTAACTTCCGCTCCTCGAATCGTGAAAGTTATAATGCCCCATTCACCATGCGGGAACTCGAAAACGCACTTGGCCGATCACGGTCCTCCGCTCCAGGGCCTGATTCTATTCATATTCAGATGCTGAAGAACCTTTCTCCTGCGGGTAAAGGTTTTCTTCTTCGTACATACAATCGCATCTGGATTGAGGGACTTGTTCCCGCATGCTGGAGCGAGTCTATTGTTGTCCCGATTCCTAAGCCGGGGAAGGACAAGCACTTGCCTTCCAGTTATCGACCTATCTCGCTTACCAGCTGTGTCTGTAAAGTGATGGAGCGAATGGTTAACTCGCGATTGGTTTGGCTGCTCGAGTCTCGACGCCTACTTACCAATGTACAATGTGGATTTCGTAGGCGCCGCTCTGCTGTTGACCATCTGGTTACCTTGTCGACCTTCATTATGAATAACTTCTTGCGGAAGCGCCCGACCGCGGCTGTGTTCTTTGATTTGGAGAAGGCTTACGACACCTGTTGGAGGGCGGGCATTCTCCGCACCATGTATACATGGGGCCTTCGCGGTCGCCTCCCTCTTTTTATTCGTTCCTTTTTAATGGATCGACAGTTCAGGGTACATGTGGGTTCTGTCCTGTCAGACACCTTTCGCCAGGAGAATGGGGTGCCACAGGGCTCAGTTTTGAGCGTCGCTCTCTTCGCCATCGCAATCAATCCAATAATGGATTGCCTCCCAGCTGATGTATCAGGCTCCCTTTTCGTGGACGATTTTACCATCTATTGCAGTGCGCAGTGTACACGTGTCGTGGAGCGCTGTCTTCAGCGTTGTCTTGACCGTCTTTACTCCTGGAGTGTCGCCAATGGCTTCCGTTTTTCTGCAGAGAAGACGGTCTGTATTAACTTCTGGCGCTACAAAGAGTTTCTCCCACCGTCCTTACGACTCGGTCCCGTTGCTCTCCCAATCGTGGAGACAACCAAATTTTTAGGCCTTACATTTGACAGGAAACTTAGCTGGTCTCCACATGTGTCATATTTGGCTGCCCGTTGTACCCGTTCTTTAAATGTCCTCCGTGTTCTCAGTGGTATGTTGTGGGGAGCGGATCGAACCGTCCTACTTTGTCTATATCGGTCGATCGTCCGCTCCAAGCTGGATTATGGGAGCTTCGTATACTCCTCTGCACGGCCATCCATCTTACGCCGCCTCAACTCCATACAACATCGGGGGTTACGACTTGCGATCGGAGCATTTTATACTAGTCCCGTAGAGAGTCTTCATGCTGACGCTGGCGAATTGCCACTCACCTACCGGCGCGATATACTGCTTTGTCGGTATGCCTGTCGGCTACTGTCAATGCCCGACCATCCGTCTTATCGTTCCTTTTTTGACGACTCTCTCGACCGTCAATACGGGTTGTATGTCTCTGCCCTGCTACCCCCTGGAGTTCGCTTTCGTTGCCTCCTTCAACACCTTAATTTTTCACTCCCTGCAACCTTTCGAGTGGGCGAGAGCCACACGCCACCTTGGCTCCAGGCTCAGGTCCGCGTTCACCTTGACCTCAGCTCGCTCCCAAAAGAGGTTACCCCCGGTTCGGTCTACCACTCCCGTTTTGTGGAACTTTGTTCGAAGTTCATCAATATGACTTTCATTTATACAGACGGGGTCGGGTGTTCTTTTATTGTCGGGGCACAAAGTTTCAAATACCGGCTCCATGGCCATTGTTCGGTCTTCACAGCTGAGCTCTTTGCACTCTACCAGGCTGTTCTTTACATCTGCCGCCACCGACATTCTGCTTATGTCATCTGCTCCGATTCCCTGAGCGCCATCCAGAGCCTCAGTGATCCGTATCCGGTTCACCCTTTCGTGCACCGGATCCAACGCTCTCTTCGGCAGCTGGAGGACGTCGGTTCTCCGGTTAGCTTTATGTGGGTCCCTGGCCATGTCGGTATCCCTGGGAACGAAGCTGCAGATGCTGCGGCCAAGGCTGCGGTCCTCCAGCCTCGGACAGCTTCTTGTTGTGTCCCTTCGTCAGATTTTAGCAGGGTTATTTGTCGGCGCATTTTATCGCTGTGGCATGCCGATTGGGCTGCCCTTACAGCCAACAAGCTTCGGGCCTTGAAACCTCTTCCCGTGGCTTGGACGTCCTCCTCACGCCCTTCTCGGCGGGAGGAGGTGGTTTTGGCCCGATTAAGAATTGGACACTGCCGGTTCAGCCATCGCCATCTGCTGATGGCTGCGCCGGCGCCGTTCTGCCCATGTGGGCAATTGCTGACGGTCCGCCACATTTTAATGTCCTGTCCGGATTTTAACGCACTGCGTCTCGATCTTAACCTGCCATGTACTTTAGATGCCGTTTTAGCGGATGACCCATGAGCAGCTGCTCGTGTTCTTCGTTTTATCAATTTGACAAACCCCACTAAGGACATTTGATGATGCTGTTTTTTAATCCTATGCCTGTCAGTCTGTCTTTTATCGTGTTTTCCCTTTTAGTTGTTGTTTTAAACTTCTGCCTCGTGGTGCGTTCTTAACGTCGTCGGGGCGCTAATGACCATTGAAGTTGTGCGCCCTCAAACCTCACAACTTTGATTCAAATTACATAGCATTGTAGTCCGTGTTGCATAATCAAATACACCACTTTTGCAGTTAAAACCATTGTCTTTCTGATGAACCCAGTCTGCAATGTTCTATAGAACATAGTTTCTTGCAAAATCAGGTTGAAGAAACATTTTTTATCTTTTTGCAAAATCTTCAGATTTATTCAGTATTGGGAAGTGGTATATAAATGAAACGTCATATTTGAGGACCTTGTGTTGTTAGATTACTACATGCCAAGTTTTATGTTTGTCGTAGTTTTAGTCCGTGAGATATTAAAGCCAACTTCTGGAGCCAGTTTTTTTGGTCAATTTTGTCTAAAATTTTCTGGCTGGATATGGCTTATAAAAAGTTTTTTATTATTTCTCTTAAGATAAAGCATAAAGTTGAACAAGATGGCCAAATTTCATTTCTTTTGAGAAAGTACTGCCAGAGATGTAAAAGTTCAAAGTTGTCAGAAATTCATGCTTGCTCTGTGCAGTCGCTCAAGGAGTCATAGAAGTGACAATATCTTGGCCAGTATTGCTTCACAGAATGTTAAAGGCTACCAATGTTGATTGTTACATGTGCAAATGTTCACATAAAATTTCAATGAAATCCGTGATGGTCAAGCTGGGAGGCCTCGGCGAGTTGACTTGGAATGACCCTCTGTTGTAGTGTGAACCAGCTTTTTGACGGATGCACAGATGTGAGCATAGCAGAGTGAAGTGTATTGGCTACAGTTCAGATTAGCAGATATACAAGAGACTAGCTAAATCACAAACATCTGTAGTTTTTTGTGTGCTCATGGCGGTACTATAGGTACACGAAGCATTATATTTGAAACCATAAAACTGTATTGCACTAGAAAACTATCCAGACTATTGCAGCCCAAAGAAGCTTTGATCATACCCTCTAAATATATAGTAGTATGTCTCATGAGGTTTGATGAGATGAAGAAAGAAGGGGACAAAATCTTGTTTTTAAGTGTAGTTGCACAAGTAGGAATAAAACGATAATGTGTTCATTTGTTCATTAATGTTAACGCTAATCATGTATACATATCCTGTAAACAGATTCGTTCCACATCATTTTGATAAAAGAATTTTTCAAATGATCTATGTAACAACTAACACAAAGTAAGTGTTTTGTGTTCCATAAAGCTGTTCCAAGATTCAATTTTCATAATAGCAGAGTACCTAATGTCTGTAACTTTCCTGATCCCTGTATTTGAATAATTTATTGTTGATATTGCTGGTTTTATGGAAATTTTTTGAACTCATTCCTGCATTGTCTTGTAAATACATCACTGGTGGGTAGACAGTCTTGGACAGTGTTTGGCTCAGTTGCAGAAACTTTTTAAAAACACAAAACAGCTGAAGATTAATTGTAAGATATTTGAGAGTTGTTCCTTTTAGGAAGTTAAGTCCCAGTAGAATAAGTCAAGTAGTAAGTTTTTGAATATTATTTGGATTATTTAAGTATTTAGAGGTCACTGGTAATGAGAAACATGTTCCTTAGTACAACAAACATTGGTATTAACTACTATGCCTTTTATGATTTTAACAGATTCATTTATATATTAAATGATATGTAATTTTTTGTTTGTGTTATAAAAGATATATAAATTTTATTATTATGTAGAAGGCTATGTAATACATGATTTGTTTGTGATTGTTGTTTCTTGGCCTAGGTGTTATATCCATCTTTGTGCGTCAGACCAATGTGATATGGATAGGATTCATACTCCTCATTAAACTCTTCAGTTTACTCCAGCGTGATATGGTAGCTGTTGGACAGTACGTGAATGTGTTAAAAGATGAAGAGTTCTTTCAAATGGTGACGGTAAGATCATATTACATATCTTTCTGAAATAAAGGTGATGTACATGTTGTTAATGTAAACTGCACTTTCTTTTTCTTTGAAGATGTGTTTTTCTCATGGAGGATATTTTTCTTTGACAGTGAACTAAACCAGTTCTAACGGAAAACAGTTATTTGAAAAATACAACAAAGTACTGGTACATTGAATGAGACTTTCGCTCTGCAGCAGAGTGTGCGCAGATACGAAACTTCCTAGCAGATTAAAACTGTGTGCTGGACCGAGACTCGAACTCTGGTCGTGAGTTAGTCTCAGTCCGGCACACAGTTTTAATCTGCTAGGAAGTTTCATACTGGTACATTGATATAAGCAGAAGTTGGAAGACAACAGAAGTGCATTAGTAACTAATATGATCCCTGTGGAAGTAATTTAATTTGAGAATGGAGGAGCAATGAGGGAAATTGAGAGACCTGACTACAAAATATATCACATTGGGGAATAGCCAGAAGGTTTCAGGTTTTGGGTGGGTGGGTGGGTGGGCGGGGGGGTGCCTGCATGTTTGCGTGTGAGGGTGTGATTTTAAAGACTTCAAGGGAGCTATTTGGCTTACAAAACTGGAAAAAGGTTGTGAATAGATAAAATTAAGTTGACTGGAGATGTTGCTTATAAAATCACTATATTTGATCAGAAGGTTTCAGCAATACTGAAGGGAAAGAATACCAATGGAATAAAATTTGGGAAAGGTGTAAGACAAGGTTATCACCTAAACTCTTCAGCAGATATTTGAAAGATACGATTGGTCATTTTTTATTAGTGGATAGGGTGTCAAAACTGGTGTGTGAAACTGAGTTTTGAAATTTGTAATCGGTGTGCTTAGCCAGATATGGAAAAGAACTCCAAGGACAGAAGTGATCAAAGCTACGAGAAAAGATTATGGAATGAAAATAAACATAAAGTAAATGAAAAAGACAGGAGGAGGATACAAAAGTTTAAAAATAGTGCCGAATGGAAACAAACTAGAATATGTGGAAAATTATTAGTGCCTAAAAAGGAGTAGAAAAAATTGGAGGTGAGACACTGACATTAAATGAAAAATAGCAGTGGCTAAATTTTCATACTATAGTAACAGGAAGATTTTCTGTAACAGAATGTAAACTGGATTAAGGGAAAAGTTTATTGAATGTTTTGTTGGGAGTGCCCTATTGCAGGGGTGAGCAATTGTTCTGGCTTGGGATTAGTGGAGGACCGCATCTTTTAAAATGATTGAATTCATTAGTTAATTTTGCATGTCAGTAAAGGTATAAATTGCACCACAAAAGTCAATAAATAAAATACTGACAGTTTTATTCAATTTATCATGCTAATTTCATATCATTGGTAGCTCCAAGCACATTTAATGTTAGAATCAATTCAGTGAAACAAATATATCCTGTCACCCTTGTCTACTTGCAGGTAAATCTCATTATACGGGATAGTAAATTCTGCAGAATTGTCTCGCATACCAAATTTGTGTTAATTGATAGTAATTATATATGTAAAAATGAGGTCAGGTTCTCATTTATTCACGTATTAAGCTTAAAATTAGAGTTTCTGAGTATTTTTACGAAAAATAATCATCATCTTTCTGAAATGCATTTTAATGCACAATTTATACACTTAAATTTTTAACACTGAAACACACAATAATGCACCAAAGTATTTTTCATCAGGTCTACATCCTAAATAGCTTCCGGATAATCTACATTGCAAGAATTTGCTGGTGCTACAATCAGTTTAGTTTCCATGATGGATTTACTCAAATGGAAATCCTTTGTGGCTGAAGTGTTCTTGCTAGGTGCTTCACATTTGTTTGCAGTGCCACACTATTTTGCAAAAAAATGTTTGTTTGCTTTGCAGTCTTCATTGCCTGTTGATTATACAACTCTGTAACATTTAAGATAACATTCATCTTCTCTCTTCAATTTTGCACTCCTTGCTCCTGAAGGATCATGGTCTTCAAAAATCGTCATTGTGGTGGCAATCTCTCTGAAGAACTCTGCCAGTTTATTCATTGTCAGTTTTCTAAGAGGCTGAATTTCCTAGATTTCTGTTTCTTCTGTATTAATTATTACTATTCTGATTGAAACTGTCAAATCTTCGTTGCTCAGTTTCTTGAAATGGGAGTTTGGGAGGGCACATTCGGCATAGGTATCGGTGAATCCAATCTGATATGCAAGGTCTGCAGTTTCTAACATCAGTAGCTATCCTAATATTGAACTGTCACCAAAAAAGTTGGTGGTTAAGTTTGTCACTCGAATCACATTCTTTTAAGCGATTAAAGAAAATTTTATGTGGATAGCATGCCTTGATTGTAGAAATAACTACCTGCTTCAATTTTTTCTTTCTCACAAAAGGTTTTCAGTTCTGTTTAGTTCATTAAAAAATAGTTGTTGAAAACATCAGAAGTCATCATTTTTATTCCACCGCCAATGAACTCCCAGCTTGCTCTTGTCGCAACCCTTTTTATAGTGCTCTAGGATTTTGAGAGTAGAAGATATAAGGGGCTTTAATTTGCAATCCCCTGCAATACTAACATTGAAAAGAAGTGTGCACCAGTTCTTGGCAGCCTTAAATCCTGGTACTGTTTTTTCTTCAATAGAAGTCAGCGTGTGGCTAGGCATTTATTTCAAAAATAAGATCGTTTCATCAATGTTAAAAACCTGCTATGCAGTATACTCTTTTTTTTTTTCCTGTCACAACTTCTCCAAATGTATCTTTAAATTCCTCAGCTCCAACTTCATCGGCCACAGCTGCCTCTCCTGTCATTTTTAATGTTGTGATAGCCAAAATGATGCTTGAAGTGATCAGACCAACTTCAGCTGGCTGAGAAAGTCACTGAATCATACTCATCGTTTGTTAAATCTACATACAAGGTCTTGGACTGTAGCTTCGGTAGCAGCTGCAGAGAGAGGCATTTGCTGTTGGTTGTGGTGCTGAATCCAGTGGCTTAGCATTTTTTCTGTTTTTCCCATCATCTCTGAGCAAGATTTGGTCACTCTAGTCACACTTAAAGTAGTTGGAGATTGAGCAGTTTTCAAATCGACTGCATTGTCACAAATAGTTCTCACAATGGATTCACTAAGTAACAAAGCACACTGAATGTCTAACGATCCAAAACACCTTTATTTCTACTGAATACAACTTCTCTCCATACTTTTTTCCATCGATGAGAACATTTTCTTTCCTTTTATCCGACATTTTAGTAGAGACCCTGTCAAATACAACTTCACAGAAAGGAAAACCATGGATACAAGACCCTGGACTGACTGACTGACCTACACTGAGGCTAAGAGGAAATTTGAATGCCTACATCCTGTACGCATGACATCGTCTTACACTGCCGCTACAATAGTTCTAACCCCATCAACTCCGCCAACCCCAGTCACCTCTCAGAGCCAGAAGACTACACCTGCCCCCTTGATGGTGGGCGAGCACTTCCCTCCCTGTTGCTCCTGCACCACATATTTCAGGAGCAACACCCTCACCCCGCAACCATCAGGGACGTCCATCACCACTTCTAAGCTGGAGTAGCATACAACTTGTTTGGCTGCTCTCGCTAGGAAGGGGTCCCTTGGATCACTCCCTACCTAGGTTTCTGCTAGTGGGGGAGATGACACCTGCCCAAAAGCAGCTGGTCACAGGGCTTAACGCTCATTGTCAGTCCCGGAGACTGAATCAGTGAAGTCCTCCCGGCCAGGGAAACCCAAGGAACAGCAAGAGAAATCGAAAAAGAAGCACCCAAAGACCAAGGGAAATGTGGTGGCACCCACACCACTGCTACCTCCAAGCTCTGTGTCTGCTGATGAGGTGGAGATTCTGGTGTCCGCTGTGGACCTAGATCTCATCGGACCCTCAGACAAAATGGATATAGACTGCTCAGGCAAAAAGGCGGTGGCAGCAGGTGACCCTGAGATGTAAACTGCCTCATTGAGTGTTCCATGCCTTCCCAATCTCACAATGTCATCCTCCAGTGGATTTGCAGCGGTTTTTTCCACTGCCTGGCTGAGCTACGACAACTGTTAAGCTTTACACCTGCTTACTGCATTGCTCTCCAGGAAACCTGGTTCCCGGCAATGCGAACCTGTGCCCTCCTCGGCTCTTAGGGATACTACAGGAACCGTAGTGATTGTAATCAAGTGTCAGGTAGAGTTCGCGTTAATGTCCTAAACTCAGTCTGTAGTGAACTTGTGTCCCTTCAAATAAGGACGACGCAGGAAATAACGCTCTGCAATGTATATCTTCCTCCAGACGGTGCTCAAACCCGGTAAAAACCCACTCGATGTGGACAGCTATTGGTCTGTCAGCCTCACCAATGTTCTTTGTAAGCTGCTGGAATGTATATTGTGTCGGCAGTTGAGATGGGTCCTGGAGTCACGTGGCCTACTGGCTCCATGTCAGGGCAGCTTCCGCCAGGGTCTCTCTACCACTGGTAATACTCCAACTCCTTGTTGCTGTCTTTGTTGATTTACGAAAAGCGTATGACACGACCTGGCGACGTCATATTCTTGCCGCATGATAAGAGTGGGGACTCGGAGGCAGACTCTTGATTTTTATCCAGAATTTCCTGTCGCTTTGTACTTTCCGTGCTCAAGTTGGTGCCACCCATAGTTCGCCCCATATCCAGGAGAATGGGGTCCCGCAGGGCTCTGTATTGAGTGTGTGTATATTTTTAATGGCCATTAATGGTCTAGCAGCAGCTATATGGCCGTCCGTCTCACCTTCTTTGTATGCAGACGACTTCTGCATTTCATAATGCTCCACCAGTACTGGTGTTGGTGAGCTGCGCCTACAGGAAGCCATCCACAAGGCGCAGTCATGGGCTCTAGCCCACGGTTTCCAGTTTTCGTCCGCAAAGTCGTGTGCTATGCCCTTCTGTCGGCGTCATACCGTTTATCCAGAACCAGAAATTCACGTTAATGACGATCCATTCACTGTAGTGGAGACATATCAATTCTTAGGAATGGTTTTCGATGCCCGATTGACTTGGCTTCCTCACCATTGTCAGCTTAAGCGCAAGTGCTGGCAGCACCTCAATACCCTCCGCTACCTGAGCAACACCAACTGGGGTGCAGATCGCTCTACACTGTTGCAGCTCTACAGAGCCCTTGTTCAATGCTGCCTTGACTATGGGAGTCTGGTTTATGTTTCAGCGGCACCGTCAGTGTTGCATGTACTTGACACAGTGCACCGCTGTGGTGGTCACCTAGTGACAGGAGCTTTTAGAATGAGTCCGCTGACCAGCATCCTTGTGGAAGCCGGAGTGCCTCCATTGCAGGTTAGGCGTGCACAAGTGCTGGCCAGTTACATAGCACACGTTCGTGGCTCTCCTGCGCATCCGAATCTCTGAATCACTGTCTCCTTTTCCCACCCACGGTGGTTCATATCCTGCATCTGTGACCCAGGTCAGGGCTTCCAAATGCAGTTTCTGTCCAATCTCTTCTTTCTGAACTGGAGTCCTTGCCTTTACCACCTATAATTGAGGTCCATTCACATACACCTCCATGGTGTATGCCTAGACCGCAGCTTCGCCTGGACCTTTCACATGGCCCTAAGGACTCCATTAACCCCGCGGCTCTCTGCTGCCATTTCCTCTCAATTCTTGACAAGTACCGAGGCTGCAAAGTGGTTTATACCAATGGCTCGATGGCTGATGCTCACGTCGGCATCGCGTATGTCCATGGAGGACATATTGAAGAGCATTCCTTGCCCAATGTCTGCAGTGTTCTCACTGGCGAGCTGGTGGCTATATCTCGTACTCTTGAGCACATCTGTTCATGAACCTGGGGAGGCGTTTCTTCTGTGTATTGACTCAACAAAGCATATTGTGTGGATAAGCAGATAAAAATAGATTAATTTGCTGAGGTTCCAATTCATTGTCACGTTTATGATTATCACCACAGAAAGGAACACAAAATAATCTGCAAGTTATTGGTCAACTTAAATGAATGAGGTCTTTTTCAAGGCAGTCATACATTGTTATTCACAGTTTAGCACAGGCTAGGATTTCACAACTGACATTTCTGTGGCTTACCGTATTTACTCGAATCTAAGCCGCAATTTTTTTCCTGTTTTTGTAATCCAAAAAACTGCCTGCGGCTTAGAATCAACTGCAAAGTAAGTGGAAGTTCAGAAAAATGTTGGTAAGTGCTGCTACAACTAACTTCTGCCATCGAATATATGTAGCGCTACACAGGCATGCTTTGCAGGCACAAAGATAAATACTGGCGCCAAACCCTCTGCATCAGTAAATAAATTAAAAGAAAAGGTAGAAGAATGTAAACATTGTGCCATGTATTCTTTCTTGTCTGCTGCTATCTCATTTAAATCCTGTCTGCCTAATAAACTACGAAACTAGAGTGAGACAAAGCAAATGCGGAAGAATATACATATCATGTCATGTTTATATTCATATTATTCTTATGTTGAATAGTGATGCAGTCAGGAATGAAGCACGGCAACTGACTAGATTTTTAAATCTAAGATGAATCTAATTTCTGTGCAAAATGTAATCTACTAAAGAGGCATCTGCAAAGATTTTCAAACAGAGAAAATTTTTCGCTAAACTCTCGTTCAGAACATCATCTATCATATGCAGTCTGTTATTTGGTTCGTGTTGATCCTTACCAAAGAAAGCTGCAGTGTAAGTAATAACAAATAGCAGTCTCTTGCCATTGTTTCGCTTACGAGACAATCTCTCTCTCTCTCTCTCTCTCTCTCTCTCTCTCTCTCTCTCTCTCTCTCTTTAAAGAATTGTAAGCCGCGGTGTGCGCACAGAAGTAAGCCATGCCGCGAGCAATGACAGGTCGTAAACACTCATTATCAGAAAGCAACAAACAATGCATGACACAGTACAATAATACATTTTCAGCTTAGAGTGACGTAAAAGAACACAGATAATGGCACTTCTCAGATCAAAGCAAAATAAGCAATCAATTCAAACCAGACGAAGCACGTGAAAAAGGAAGGGTACCCGTATAAATACGGACGGAGCACTTGACACAAAACAATGGCTACTTGGTAAAGCTTAACTATTAAGCTTACAACTCACACCAAACTACTGTAGCAGTATCTTCATTCATTCGACCCCAATTGTGTCTCATGTTACAATGAACCAACTTTGTTTCGATTTGGAGGTGCAGCCTAAAACTTCTCTCTCCCCTTGAATTTCGAGTCTCAAATTTCAGGTGCGGCTTAGATTCAAGTGCAGCTTAGATTTGAGTAAATACGGTAAGCTGTTGCTGGAGAGGGAGGTTATAGCTGCATGTTGATGCAGATGTGTAAGACAGAACCGTGTCAAGAATATCGACAAAGTAGTGTGGCTCATAACGAAACCTGTGGGATACCACTTAGTACTAGACACACAAGTTGTCCATTTTGCGCCACATTTAGTTGAAATTATCTTCTTCTAATAAATCTCTGATAGAATTCAGGAATAGATAAAAATGTGATGTATTCGTAGTATTTTGTTTGTATAATGTGCTGACCAACTTCAATAACAAAAAAGCAGTAACATAAGTAGTGAAACAGTGATGTAATTGATAGTGGACTACCGTGTCGCCAGAAAATGCATTTGTGTATTGGAGTAAAAATTTGTTGCTGCGAATAGAACTAAAATGAAAACATAGTGCTGCTCTTCCTGAACACATTGATCCAACATCGATATATGTACACTGTATATTTTGTCTGAGTGTATTGAAAGAAATGTAAGATTGTGTGTGTCTTCCGTGTGGGAAGTGACAACTCATGTGCTCCTTCCTATCTGTGAATCTTAAAGTAATTTTGAGAGGGTATAGTCCTGAGAATCCTTCATAAACAAGTGGTCTACCAGTGAAGATAGTGACACAAAATTACATCAGTTTATTGTTAAAATTTCTTATTTAATAAAATGCACATTGAGGAGACCATGTACTTCGTCAGCATATTTGGTAGTTGGGGACAGTAGCAGTTGTGGGATAGTTGCAAGTGTGAACTGTTGAATTTGCGAGCTCTTGGTCTGTTGGTAAATTCAGTTGTGAATTTGATGTGTGAGGTTAACTGTGGAGTGATTAAGCCTAACTGTACTAAGTATACTATAATTTTCTTTTGCAGTCTCTATTGTTACTTGAATTCTTGCTTAATGCTTTGCCAATACACTTAAAGGTGCTAACACACTTTCAGTTAAAAAAAATATTAAGTCTGCATCTAATTTTCAGTTACAATATGTAAGAAATTGTAATTCCTTCCTTCAATGTATCCTGATATCTGCAACCCCTACAGGAACAGTCCATTCTCCGCATCTCTTATGTGATGCTTCCTCAACTTTGGTACATCAGTACCTAAAATTACCTTTCCAGACAGTTTTAACAGTCGTGTACAGTAAATTGTTAAATCAGTTATCTTCTTGACGTCTGCAAGGAGAGGGAGGACAGAGAAACTCTGTTCATCCACATCCTTCACATATCAGCAGATTGCTATTAAACATGGAAATTGTTTAATAAAAACTATTTCTTAAGCTTTTGTTCAGTTTTGTTTGCTGTATTTAATTTACTTGGCTATAACTACTTTTTAGAACAGCCTTATGGTTCTCATTCCCTGTTCTGTTCCTGTTACCTACTTAATAGTACGTGTTACCTATGTAATGGTTCCTGTTCCCTCTTCGTTCTCCATACAATATCCTCTGATTTCCTCATCTTGTACTGCTGTCTCTCTCTGTGATAGTTCCGCATGTGATGACACTGTTCAGCATATTGTGCAATATTCTGTCCCCAACTGTATCATGTTTAGTCTAATCCTTCGACATGCTCCAGTCTTTCTCTGGCATGTATCCATGCTTTGCTCACTCAGAGATTATATAGTCTGGTGAGCAAACTTTCCATTGTCAGTTACATCACTGTTTCACTGTCAATCATTTCCAAATATGTGGGATATGGTCATAGACCAGATAAAAGTTTGATCAGTCCCCAAAATGGGTAGGTGTTCCCCGTAAAGGATCGTTCCTTGTAGTTGGAAAATACAGGGGCTTGAAAAAATCGGGAACACCCAAGATACAACACATTATCGTGCCTAATGCAGTGAAGGAAACCTGCAGGCATTCAAAATTGCATTCAGTTGTCTCTGAATAGATAAATACAGACCCTGTATAGTTTTCAATGTCTTGCTTTTCTTGCAGAATAGTGGAAAGCTGAGTTTTAACGGTAATGAAGGTGCATAGTGGCAGCTGCTCTTCTCTCCAAAGTAGTCCACAGAGGCTCACAATATTGAGATCTGATTACTGTGGTGGCCAGGGGAGATGCAACAATCAATTCTTTCTCACAAAACCAGTCCTTATTATGAGAGTTGTGTGAACAGGAGCCCTGACTTGGAACACAGTATCACCAATAGAAACCAAGAGTAACCCATGGGATAGACCCAATCAAACAAAACGGCGACATAATCCTTAGCAGTAATGTAACTTTGCAGAGTAACCATGGGGCCCATGACCCTGATATGGCTGCCCAGACCTCCAAATGCCCAACATGTCTCACTCTTGGGATGTAAAGTCAGCCAGAAGTGGGGTAAAAGTGTGAAGAAGAAAAAAATGTTCACTCGACCAAATGATTTTTTTTCCCATTAGACTATAGTTTAGGTTTTGTAGCTTCTGCACTACATTTTCCTGGTACTGGCATTTGCATCACTATTGAATGATTTAGGAATTCTAGCTTACCCTCCAGTTTCCTGCTTATGGAGCTGCCGTCATGTTTTGGTGCTTGACAGGTTTTGTGAATGCAACATTCAATTATGCAGTGCCATTAGCAGCTGTGATCCTCATTGTTTGTCACAATCCTATTCAATGATAGTCTGTAACAGTTACTCAACATACATTTTTGTCCATGTTGTGACTTACTGGATTCTATTTTCCCTGTATGTGGTACAAATTTTAAATGTGGTCCCTCTTGAAACACCAAGCACTTCAGCCCCCTTGGTTATGGAAGCACTCACAATGTGAACAGCCAACAATTTGCCCACATTCACATTCACTTAGCTCTGACACAATGCACTCGCAACTACACAGTACACTGTTCTTGCCGTGTTTGACATTTGCAAAGTATTTAGGACTTTGCACAGGTGCCGTTCCAGCTCAAATACAACAGCGAAGCCTGCAGGCTTGGCTAGCATTTTCCTTTATGTTCAAGTATGCCTTTCTCAGTGTTTCCATATTCTTGTTCAACCCCTGTATTTCTTTAATACAACTTAATGTCACTGTTATCCCATTCTTTCTACTATTCACAGGAACATATTTTTTATTTTTCGTTTTCCATCATTATTATCGCTTACAGTGTCAGACTTTCTCTCTGTGCAGTAGCCAAAACCAGTTCACAGTTGTTCCATATCTTAAGATACAGTCTGTGATCCATACCCTAATATCACTACGAGGTGCATTCAAGTTCTAAGGCCTCGGATTTTTTTTCTCCGGACTGGAAAGAGATAGAAACATGCGCATTGTTTTAAAATGAGGCCGCGTTCATTGTCAATACGTCCCAGAGATGGCAGCACCGTACGGCAGATGGAATTTTACCACCAGCGGCGAGAATGAGAACTGTTTTAAATACTTAAAATGGCGACGTTTTCCTTACTTGAACAGCGTGCAATCATTCGTTTTCTGAATTTGCATGGTGTGAAACCAATTGAAATTCATCGACAGTTGAAGGAGACATGTGGTGATGGAGTTATGGAGTTATGGATGTGTGAAAAGTGCGTTCTTGGGTGCGACAGTTTAATGAAGGCAGAACATCGTGTGACAACAAACCGAAACAACCTCGGGCTCGCACAAGCCGGTCTGCCGACGTGATCGAGAAAGTGGAGAGAATTGTTTTGGGGGATCGCCGAATGACTGTTGAACAGATCGCCTCCAGAGTTGGCATTTCTGTGGGTTCTGTGCACACAATCCTGCATGACGACCTGAAAATGCGAAAAGTGTCATCCAGGTGGGTGCCACGAATGCTGACGGACAACCACACGACTGCCCGTGTGGCATGTTGCCAAGCAATGTTGACGCGCAACGACAGCATGAGTGGGACTTTCTTTTTGTCGGTTGTGACAATGGATGAGACGTGTATGCCATTTTTCAATCAAGAAACAAAGCACCAGTCAGCTCAATGGAAGCACACAGATTCACCGCCACCAAAAAAATTTCGGGTAACCGCCAGTGCTGAAAAAATGATGGTGTCCATGTTCTGGGACAGCGAGGGTGTAATCCTTACCCATTGCGTTCCAAAGGGCACTACGGTAACAGGTGCATCCTACGAAAATGTTTTGAAGAACAAATTCCTTCCTGCACTGCAACAAAAATGTCAGGGAAGGGCTGCGCGTGTGCTGTTTCACCAAGACAACGCACCCGCACATCGAGCTAACGTTACGCAACGGTTTCTTCGTGATAACAACTTCGAAGTGATTCCTCATGCTCCCTACTCTCCTAGTGACTTTTGGCTTTTTCCAACAATGAAAGACACTCTCCATGGCCGCACATTCACCAGCCGTGCTGCTATTGCCTCAGCGATTTTCCAGTGGTCAAAACAGACTCCTAAAGAAGCCTTCGCCGCTGCCATGGTATCATGGCGTCAGCGTTGTGAAAAATGTGTACGTCT
Organism: Schistocerca cancellata; assembly: GCF_023864275.1. NCBI lineage: Eukaryota > Metazoa > Arthropoda > Insecta > Orthoptera > Acrididae > Schistocerca > Schistocerca cancellata. Next base: position 345,392,381 of record NC_064629.1, on the reverse strand, counting down.
GCAGGGCGATTATGTCGAGAAGTAACGCCAGTTTCATCGATTTCGGGTGAGTAGTTAATTAGAAAAAAAATCGAAGGCTTTAGAACTTAAATGTACCTCGTATAATGGCGTTTCCAAGTGTCACACAATAAGCCCAAGTAAGTTGTAGCAAGACTCTTTTGTGTGTGCAGTGTAGTACCTTTACCAACTTCACATAATCTCAAAGATTGGTTTTTCATCTAACATCATGTCTGGAGTCTACTAGTGTTGTTACCTTTTTAAATGGTCTCTTGATAACTCCTGGTCATAGAACTTACAATTGATGGTCCTTTTCATAGTGTATGGGTCATTTTTTGAACAACAGTAAATACAGTTTGTTCTATACCACTTGTGAAATATTTCCATTGAAATGTTTGCACTTTTTGCTGTCTGTGTCACAGGTGTGTGTGTGTGTGTGTGTGTGTGTGTGTGTGTGTGTGTGTGTGTTTGTTCCCTTTTGCATCTCCCAATTATTGTGTACTTCAATGTCCTTTTCTCCCTTGGTATTGCTGTCATTATTCTGAAAATCATTTGCCCCTCCCCAGTCTCTCTCTCTCTCTCTCTCTCTCTCTCTCTCTCTCTCTCTCTCTCTCTCTCTCTCATTCTCAACAATACCTGGAAACATCCCGTATGATTCTAATGTTCATATTCCTCCATTGCACTTGTGTGTTTCTGAAAATCGTAACATCCCAGGCCTGTTTTATTAAATTTTTCAACCTACACAGTATATGGCCAGCACTAAGATACACTAGACTCTTGCTAATCTGGCCATTCCTGGCACATATGGGTACCGGATTAGTGGAAGTGGCAGATTATTGAGTGTCTGAAATTTATTTTATTCTTTTATTTTGTTTTTTATTTATTTTGAAAACATAGGGGATATAGTGTACTGTACTTTGTTAAACCAAAGGATACAATTTTATAACCTAGAGGATGAACTTTATTAAATCCAAAAATACATTAATTTTCAAAGAAAACCTAGTCCTGTACATAATTATACAATTGTATCACTCGCTATGAAACATGTCCCTAATTTTTAACTGTTGCAATGATGTTGAGCAACAGCGGCATACTTCACCATGCAACCGCATTACAAGCATTACATTGGCACTGCATCTATCTGGTTGTTGCGAAATGTACTCCAGGAAGACCTCGGCAGCTTCAGTGCCAGCAGTGTCAGAAATCTTCATGCTCTCTTTTCTTGTGTCCTCTTCTTCACCACTTTAATCATTACTTTCTTGCGCATTTTTTATTATTTCTTCATCTGTTAAAGTTTGGTCCATATCAGAGTTTTCTTCTTTCATCCACTCAGTAACATCTTCATCATCAATTTCTTCTTTTCCTTGTGGAGCATGTCAGTGTACAAATGTCGGTGATAAATCCGAATCGACTGGCTCATTGCTGTCACTCGCTACTGGATCCAACTCGGCATCAATGGATGGCCACAATTTTCTCAAGCTCTTCACTGTGGTAGCATCCAGTTCTTCATTCTCACTCTTTCGCGTAACCTTCAGTTTTTCCAACTCTCTATCCATTTGTGTTAAGTACTGTCAAGTAACATCTTTTTTCTTTTTGATGTCATAAGTAGTTGCTCATTCAACACTGAACTCAGCAGCAATGGCTTTCTGCGAAGAACCTCGATTTAACTTGTCTAAAATTTCTAGTTTCTGCTTGAGGCCTAGAGTAACGTGTTTCCTGTTAGAAGACATGATTCCAAACTGTAAAGAAAGCTAAAATTTCAAATACAATATATAAAGCTTTGTTTAACTAAGCATTGTTGCGCACGATAATTTATGTTTTTGGATGTGCGCAGGATTACTGAGAGGCCGGACTGCTGAGAGCCGGATTAGCAAAAGTCTAGTGTAATCTTCTTGCTATTCTAGAAGATGGAAATCTTGTCTTGCAAGTGATCAGTTTTTTTGGATAATGTAGTGGCAAATCATACCATGTGTCCTCACACACTGTTTATGCTTTACAGATACGTATATTGTGTTGTGTTGTGAAGTTAACTCTTCGCCAATCCACCTACAGCTCAGTTATGCTGCCAGAGGCTCCTCTTGTGGCAAGTGCTATATTAATGTTTGAAGTAGCTTTGCCTCTGTTTTGATATGTTGGTGGATTATTAAGACATTTAACAACAGTTAAAGTAATTTAATCATTTGTAGAGTGGCTTGCTGGTAGTGAGGTGTCAGTCAAGCGTTTTCTGCAAAGACAAGAATACACCAAGACATTGCAGTCAGCCCTGTATGTGCTGTCATTTCCACACTAGGCGGACATATGGGCGAGTGTATACATCCATACAGCCATATTGTTGACCTATGAAACGTGGACCTTGCTGTGTTGAGGTGTCTTGTGTGCCTCGGTAATACAGGTAGCTGTACCATAGGTGCATCGGTAATGGGGGGGGGGATCTGTTGAGACACCAGACAAACCTTTGGGTCCTGAAGAGGGGCAGCAGTCCTTTCAGTAATAGCAAGGTGTACAATCTGAATGAGTGACTGATCTGGCTATGTAACATTAGTGACATGACTGTGCTGTGTTGGTACTGCGCCGGCCAGGGTGGTCAAGCGGTTCTAGGCGCTACAGTATGGAACCATGCGACCGCTACGGTCGCAGGTTCGAATCCTGCCTCGGGCATGGATGTGTGTGATGTTCTTAGGTTAGTTAGGTTTGAGTAGTTCTGACCTCAGAAGTTAAGTCCCATAGTGCTCAGAGCCATTTGAACCATTTTTTTGTTGGTACTGCAAACAGCTGAAAGCAAGGGGCCACTACAGTTGTTAATTTTCGTGATGGCATGCAGCTGCACTGTATTGCCTAATAATGAGTGTATTCTCTTGGGCAAAATAGGGTCAATCCATATGAAGTGAAGTGGTCCACTGATGGTTGCTTGACCATTTTTAAATATTTTAATTTTTTTATGTGTGATTGCCCTATATTTGAGAAGTTCAAAACAGTTTTTTAAAATAATTTATCTTGCACCTTTACTGGATGGCAGCCATTTTCATTTGTAGGCACATGACGATTTTTCAGTCTGGAAACATGAGCAAAAATTTGAATATCTGTGCACTGGGTTATGTTACAACATTGCAATTGACATGATTGCTTTTAGAAAAATGTCCTCTACAACATTGTCCAGTACACAAAATACCCTAAATTCAAAAATAACCAGTCAGAATGACCTCCAATGTTTGGTATCCAAATTTTCAGAAATCCACTTCTTAGGCCAAAAAATAACAAACAAGGAGTGATTTATGAGTCTATTTTTTCCTATAGTTTGATATCATACATTACTACCCTCATATAGAGCAAGAACACTTACAAATGTTTCCCAAATTTTTTATGAACTTTTGAAATCTGAATATTTTCCTTTTTTTTTAAAGTTTGGGGTTAGTTATCTCCGGTGGGACTGAGCATAAAAATATGATTTTTGCACAGTTTGTACACCTATATGATAGCAACATACTGTAAAAATTTTAACATTGATATCTGACTGTGAACAAAGATATGAATTTTTGAAAATGAGGAAATAATTTACATTACTCTAAAACTGATCTTATGGCTATTGCCTATTTAAATTGTTTATTGTTTCATTGTAATAAAATGTAATTGTGACATATTTAGTTAATACTATCACCCAATATGCATTTGGTTTATTTTTAATAATGCAGTATTAAACAATAGGAACTTTTGCTTTCGTTCTATGGTAATAAAAATTCCCATTTACGTTTAGTTTTATTGTCAATAAAGCAGTGCGCTATTGCTGAGTGTGGCATTGTAGAAGTACACTATTGCTGGGTGTGGCATTGTTGTAGTCAGTCTGTTCTGAAACCTGTGTTAGAGTGGATGTAAATACTTCATTGGGAGTGTAGAATGTGTTATGTGCTTCGTTTTGTGTGCAATTTGTAATTAATTTTGAGAGATTAACTGGAATCCAATAACATAGATGAACCGTGCTCTGTTGGACAGATAGCAAGTGAAGTGTGTCACAAAACAGTTTACGGTTCAGTTTCAAAAAACTCGAAAAATGTCAATGACTTTGATGAAGTTAGACAAACTTTGTTTAAATTTCGAGTAAGTTCTTCTGTAACATCAGTCTGGGAGTATCATGAGAAGATACATATTCTGAAGTACAACCACATTTTTGGAAGAAAGTGCTGTGATCCACTTAAAGTTCATAGAAAGCCTATTACTAAGATTCTTGGAAATTCCCTGTACCCAAATTGTTACTAAAAAATATTTGTTGTGGATGCAGAACCAGAATCATGTAACTTTGTTAATGACATTTATATTCCTAATGAGGAAGCTGTTAGCATATTGGATTTTGCTTGTTCTTAGTTAGATGTATCTCCTGCTTCGAAAATAATAAAATTAAGTTCCAGAAAAAGAAAAGCAGCTATTTATTATAATGGTACAATGGATTTCAGACAAAATTAGAAAAGACTTGGAATTGTGCTTTAATAATACAGATACCAGCATTATTTCTAAAGAAGAAGAAAACCTACCACCAGCATCATCTGAAACTGAATATTTGAGCTTAATAGAGAAATTAAAAATTAAATGTTCAGGGACATCTAAAGAGGAAAAAGTTAAAATTTTAAGTTTGCTCCCTGACTCATGGTCAAGAGAAAAAATAGTTCATGAATTCAAGGTTTCTCATTGTTTGGTTAAACTAACCCAAAAATTGGTGAAAGGGTAAGACATTCTTCCAGTATTAGGAAAGGAGTGGGTATAAGTGAAGAAATAATTTAAAAAATCCAGCAGTTTTTTGAAGATGATGAAAACAGTAGAATGTGCCCAGGTAGCAAAGATAGTAAAAGAGTTGTTATAAATGGAGTTAAAGTAACAAAGCAGAAACAACTAGTGCTGTCAAATTTAAATGAACTTTATGTAGCTTTCAAAAATTCTCATCCTGAATCAAAATTGGAAAGTCAAAATTTTGTGATCTCCACCCTAAGTTGTGTATTTTGGCTGGATCCTCAGGGACACACTCCGTATATGTTTGTTTATATCATCAAAATGTCAAACTGATGATTGCGGATGCAAAACTCAGTGATCTTATCTTCAAAGAGTCACTAGATTTAATGGTCTGTGACACTAACAGTTATGGCTGCATGACAAGTTCGTGTAATAAATGCCCTGGTAAGGAAACCTTTATTGAATTGTTTCACAAATATGATGAGGAAATAACAGGCAGTATTACCTTCAAATAGTGAGTCACAACTGACAGGGAAGAAATGATAAGTGGTTAAATCTCAGGAAGAGTACTTGCAATCTTTAATTGATAATTTACAAAAATTCAAAATTCACCCCTATGTTTCTAAAATCCAAAGTAAGTTATTGAAGGACAAAAAAGCACAACTTCATGAAACTGAATACGTAGTGCTAGCTGATTTTGCAGAAAATTTTACATTTGTGATTCAGGATGCAATACAAGGGTACATCTGGGTCAATGACCAGGCAACAGTGCATCCATTTATTCTCTACTTTAAAAATGAGAAAGAAGTAGTTTGCAGTTCTCCAATTTGCATTCTAAGTGACTACTAGGAGCACAACACTTTGGCTGTACATGTGTTTAAAAAGTATGTAATAAATTACATAAAAGAAAATTTTCCCAAGGTTGAGAAGCTGATACACTTTTCAGATGGAGGTGGTAGTCAGTATAAGAACAAAAAGAATTTTTCAAATCTGTGCAACCACAAAGTAGACTTCAGGTTGGAGGCTGAATGGCACTTTTTTGCATCTTGCCGTGGTAAAAATGCATGTGATGGAGTAGGTGCTACAACAAAACATGAAGTACGTAAAGCCAGCCTACAAAGACCAACCACAGACCAAATTCTCACAGTACAGGACATGATTGTCTTTCGCAAGGATAATATTAAAGGCATTACCTATTTTCTGATCAAGAAAGAAGTGGTTCTGCTTATGAAAACAACACTTCAAACCCGATTTGAAAACTGTATAGCAATAAAAGGAACAAAGCATTTCCACAAATTCCTTGGTATTGCAGAAAACTTAGTTCGATGCTATGTAACATCAGAAACCAAAATGAGGATAATTATGTCAGTAAAATTACATCTCTGTCTTTAACATTGGATGAGATAGTGGCATGTGTGTATGATGGACAGTGGTGGCTTGCAGAGGTTGAAAGAATAAGTTTGGAAAACAATGATGTTTTTGTGCATTTTTACCACCCTGCTGGCCCAAGAACATCATTCAAGAAATCTACTAGTGACAAAGTTTGGATACCAATAAAAAATGTTTTAAGGAAACATTCAGTGCTTGAACTTACCACAGCAACTGGGAGGTCTTATTATATATCACAGAAGCTGTCTGAAGAAATAAGTGTCCTTAACATTCACCACCGGGTTTAGGAACAGTCGCATCTTGAGGATGTTAAATGTAAATATCTATTTTTAAGTATGTCACAATAATATAACTGTTAATTTCAGTGTTGATTCCACTTTTTGTATATAATTCTGTACCTTACTTCAATAATAATTGATCATATCGCACCAATATCGCACTTGAATAGACAACAGCCATAAGATGAGATGTAATGTGAATTATCTCCTCATTTTCAAAAATTCATATTTTTGTTCAGTCAGATATCAGTTTTGAAATTTTTTACAATATGTTGCTATCATATAGGTGTACAAACTGTGCAAAAATCATATTTTTATATTCAGTCCCACCTAAGATAACTAACCCCAAACTTTACAAAAAATGAAAATTTTCAAATTTCAAAAAGTCAAAAAATTAAGGAAACAATTGTAAGTGTTCTTGCTCTATATGAGGCTAGTAATGTATGATATCAAACTACAGGAAAAAATAGACTCATAAATCACTCCTTGTTTGTTATTTTTTGGCCTAAGAAGTGGATTTCTGAAAATTTGGATACCAAACTTTAGAGGTCATTTTGACTGGTTATTTTTGAATTTAGGGTATTTTGTATAATAGGCAATGTTGTAGAGGACATTTTTCTAAAAGCAATCATGTCAATTGCAATGTTGTAACTTAACCCAGTGCAGAGATATTCAAATTTTTGCTAATGTCTCCAGACTGAAAAATCGTCGTGCACCTACAAATAAAAATGACTGCCATCCAGTAAAGGTGCAAGATAAATTATTTTGAAAAACTGTTTTGAGCTTCTCAAATACATGGCAATCACATATAAAAAATTTAAAATATTAAAAATGGTCAAGCAACCAACTTAATTTTTATTGGACCACTTCATTTGGATTGACCCAATAGTCCTCTATTTGGCTCTTTGAGTGGGGACTACTGATGAGGATTTTGTTATGAGGGAAAACAAAACTAGCATTACATAGGTCAGAACGTGAGACACCTTAATGTGGTAGGTAAGCTCAACCATTTAAAAAGGGATAAAATTACATATAGTGATTGTTCGTCAGGTGAGTACAGGGATGTGAATGCAAAATCAAATAGTGGTAATACAGGAGTAGGTGTAATAATGAATAATAATAAGATAGGAATGCAGATAAACTACTGTGAACAGCATAGTTAACACATTATAATAGCTAAGATACATAAAGCCAAGAAACCATAACAGTAAATGTTTATATACCTACTAAGTCTGCAGATGAAGAGACTGAAACAATGTGTGATAAGATATAGGCCTAAGGAATTATTCAGATAGTTAAAGGAACTAAAATTTGTTATGCAGGACTGGAATTTTATGGGAAGAGGAGCAGCAAATAGTATAACCAGAACTGGGGAAAGGAATAGAAGAATTTTGTACAGAGCATAATTTAGTCATTGCGAGCTCTTTGTTTAAGAATGAGGAAGAGGCATGGAGCACTGTACGGTTTCAGATAGATCTTGTTAACGTAAGGCCTTTTCAAAAGCAGTTTTTAAACTGTAAGATATTTTCAGGGAGAAATGTGGATTCGGACAATAATTTATTGGTTATGTACTGCAGATTAAAACAGAAGTTGCAGAAAGGTAGGAAATTAAGGAAGTGGGATCTGGATAAATTTGAAAGACCCAGAGGTCGTCAGGAGTATCAAAGGGAGCATTAGGCAAAGATTATCTGAAACGGGGGAAGGAAATACAATAGAAAACAAATGAGGTGTGAAAATACAATTGTGCACCAAATGAAGCAGCAAAAGGGGAATACAGATCTCTAAAAAGTGAGATAAGCAAAAAGTGCAAAATAGCTAAGCAGGTATAGCTAGACAACAAATGCAATACTGTAGAAGCATGTGTGACGTTTCAAAAGATAGGTGCTGTCAATAGGAAAATAGGGCCTTTTGAGAAAAGAGAAGCACCTGTATGATCTCAGATGGCTGGCCAGTACTAAGTAAAGAAGGGAAAGCAGAGAGGTGGATGGCATATATAGGACTACAAGGGAAGTGGTTTTGAAGATACAGAAGGGAAGACAAAGTTAATGAAGATGTGCTGGTAGGTATGGTACTGTGAGAGAAATTTTACAGCACTGAAAGATGCAAGTCAGAACAAGACTCCTGGAGTAGACGACAATCCCTCAGAATTATTGACAGCCTTGGGAGAGCCAGCCATCTTCCATCTCTTATTCTATCTCATGTATTTATCGTACTCTTCATGCATCTTATTACTCCAATGCATTCTTGAATGTTTAACCCTGTTGTTGCTCCACTATTCACTCAGCTATTCTAGAAAGTCATACAAATCGATTGTATAATAGATATATAATTGTTAATTCATACTAATTGATTGTATAACAGAGATACAATTGTCTTATACTTTTTATGCATCTTTTTGTACATGTTTGGACCTCCATCACCTAAGGACTTCAACTGTGGAGGGGTTTTTTAGTTTTCATAGTGGCTCCAGTTAATGAGACATTTGAAAAGTTTTTCCCTTGTTTTGTTTGTGTTTTAGATTTTCCGTATCTACGGTAGATTTTGATGTCTCAGTTAACTGACAATATTGTTTCTGAATTAGAAAATATCTGCTCATATAATGTGACTTGGCATATTTTCATTTGTCTGTTGCCATTAGACTAAGCACTAATAATATTTCACAGTTGTAATTTCCTTTTACTTCTTCAGTTGTCAGTGTATGCTTTGGATCCAGCTAATACGAGATACATATACTTTGTTCAACCTTGTCTTATTTTGTATTTCATGTTTTTATGATGTCGCATGTCTCAGTGTATGACCATAAGGGACTATGTTGTTCCATAATTGTAAACCGACACTTATCCATATAATAGACATGACAGCCTTTATATACTATTATTATTATTATTATTAAAACGCGCGCGCGCGCGCACACACACACACACACACACACACACACACACACGCACGCACGCACGTCTCTGTTGGTCTGTATTTTTGTGGGAAAAGAAAATTAAATCGTGAATTTGCTTTAGTCGTAATGACGACTGCCATGGGACTTTCTTTGGTCTGGTACTGGATATACTACCTGTGGTTGCACCCATAGTCATCACATTCATTTTGTTTTTCCCCATGGAGTGGACCGCATCATCAATTTGTGAAGCTTTGTTATTCCGTTGTGCACAATAATCGTGACTGTGGATTCCAACAACCTGTGTCTACTACTGACCTGATTGACAAAAAGAATATGATAGAAGAATGCAGTGTAACATACTTCCATTACCCATGTGGGATTCCCAGGGTTGTCTGACAATTTTTATTTTGAATTTTTCATCACACAGACAGCTTCGGGTACGAGGTGACATGACCCTTACCACAAACTATGTCCAGGAGGACAGAGACCCACAGGGACAAGTACTGGATGCTACCGAGAGGCATGCATCGTGTGCTGCTAGCCTGCCACAGCTGGACTGGCTCGTGTAGTGCAAGTCGCTGGCCCATTGCAGTGTCAGCAGCACACATACTGTGGCACAAGCTGAGCTCACAGAGTGATTCTATAACTGCTTGACACTCGAGATGGGGTGTGTACACTGACTGATAGTGTCACTGAGTTCCATGGAATTAAGAAGAAATACAAATTATTGACAGCTGAAAATTTTTTTTGTAGTGAACTGTTGTCACACACTCTTCAGCAGTTGCTTATCAGAAAGAAGTTGTGGTGATCGAATGAGTAATTTATTTTATTTCTCATCTCTAAGTGAAACATTTGCATGTAGATAAGTACATGATTGTCTGGCAAATATAATTGTTAAGGTTGTCCAAATTAACTGTTTGAAGAAGAAACTAATAACTGTTTGCCACAAGTTTTGCTTGGCGTGAAACGGTATGATTTTTGAGTAGCAGAAACAAGGAGAACAACTTGGACCTGTGAGATGAAACTGCTGCATGGTCCAGCATGGTGACAAAGTCCTCCAATGATTAGCCCAGGAAGTTGGAAGAGGTATGCTGTGAGCAACTGAACAGCATGTGCACAAAGTTTTTGTCCATCTCAGATGATGAAGAAGCTGTTTGATAAGCAAAAGGAGAGCTACTATTACAGTTGTCTATGTAATACCATTGATTGAAGGGAATCAACATTCATTGTGTTCTTTTAATTGGTATTGTTTAATGTGGATGTAATCTAATGAGAGCTAGTGCAATTGCTAAGTGATAATGTGTGAATGCTGTGAGCACCCTTCTGTCCCAAATAAAATAATGGAGACCTACTGTGTCAATCTTAATGAGTCAATGTGTGAACTTGTAGATTGTAGGAAGGAAAAAGTATTCAGAGTTAGATGAGGAGGGAGAGGTTCATTTTGATGAATATTCTTGGTCAACTTTTGGTGTCAAAATAAAATCTGAAACTTTGACTTTCAGTTTTTACAAAAGCTAAGTGACAGTGATTTATTGTAGATATAGTTACCTGGTTCTTTTTGTAAATGTAAAAAATTGAAGTATGTCAGAGAATAAAAGCCTGTCATACAAGAATAGCAGATATAGAGAATGAGCTTATGAGAATGACACACTTGAGGATGTTCGTATGTCTTTCGAAAATGAGATGACTGCTGGAAATTGCCCCAAACATTTGAGAAATTAGTTCATTAGCCCACCTGAAGTATAAATTATTGTGATAACATATTAGCCCCCTTATTGATGAACTATGCTGAGAAAATATTGTGGAATACAGGAATTAGTGACTATAAGGTGGTTGTAGCAAGACTAAAGACTGCACCATCCAAATTGGCCAAAAATAAATGCAAGATATATCTATTCAAAACAGCAGACAAAAATTCTATTGACAACTTAAGAGACAGTGTCCATTCCTCTCATATTAATTGTGTGTTGACCTGTTGTGGCTTAAATTCAAAGAAATAGTATTGGCATTTTATACGAAGCACAGTAATAAAAGACAGGGCAAGTCCCCCATGAAAAACAACAGTCAGGACACTATTGGGAAAAAAAGGAAAAAAAACTATAACCCAGTGTAAAAGAAGTTAAAATCTTAAAGTTTGGCTTTTCAAGAAGGGACGTCGAACAGATGTGCAGAACTATAGACCTATATCTCTAACGTCGATCAGTTGTAGAATTTTGGAACACGTATTGTGTTCGAGTATAATGACTTTTCTGGAGACTAGAAATCTACTCTGTAGGAATCAGCATGGGTTTCGAAAAAGACGGTCATGTGAAACCCAGCTCGCGCTATTCGTCCACGAGACTCAGAGGGCCATAGACACGGGTTCACAGGTAGATGCCGTGTTTCTTGACTTCCGCAAGGCGTTCGATACAGTTCCCCACAGTCGTTTATTGAACAAAGTAAGAGCATATGGACTATCAGACCAATTGTGTGATTGGATTGAGGAGTTCCTAGATAACAGGACGCAGCATGTTATTCTCAATGGAGAGAAGTCTTCCGAAGTAAGAGTAATTTCAGGTGTGCCGCAGGGGAGTGTCATAGGACCGTTGCTATTCACAATATACATAAATGACCTGGTGGATGACATCGGAAGTTCACTGAGGCTTTTTGCAGATGATGCTGTGGTGTATCGAGAGGTTGTAACAATGGAAAATTGTACTGAAATGCAGGAGGATCTGCAGCGAATTGACGCATGGTGCAGGGAATGGCAACTGAATCTCAATGTAGACAAGTGTAATGTGCTGCGAATACACAGAAAGATAGATCCTTTATCATTTAGCTACAAAATAGCAGGTCAGCAACTGGAAGCAGTTAATACCATAAATTATCTGGGAGTACGCATTAGGAGTGATTTAAAATGGAATGATCATATAATGTTGATTGTCGGTAAAGCAGATGCCAGACTGAGATTCATTGGAAGAATCCTAAGGAAATGCAATCCGAAAACAAAGGAAGTAGGTTACAGTACGCTTGTTCGCCCACTGCTTGAATACTGCTCAGCAGTGTGGGATCCGTACCAGATAGGGTTGATACAAGAAATAGAGAAGATCCAACGGAGAGCAGCGCGCTTCGTTACAGGATCATTTAGTAATCGCGAAAGCGTTACAGAGATGATAGATAAACTCCAGTGGAAGACTCTGCAGGAGAGACGCTCAGTAGCTCGGTACGGGCTTTTGTCAAAGTTTCGAGAACATACCTTCACCGAAGAGTCAAGCAGTATATTGCTCCCTCCTACGTATATCTCGCGAAGAGACCATGAGAATAAAATCAGAGAGATTAGAGCCCACACAGAGGCATACCGACAATCCTTCTTTCCACGAACAATACGAGACTGGAATAGAAGGGAGAACCGATAGAGGTACTGAAGGTACCCTCCGCCACACACCGTCAGGTGGCTTGCGGAGTATGGATGTAGATGTAGATGTAGAAACTTGGCCTGGACTTCAATGCGAGAAGTTTTTAATAGTTTCCAGAGCAAAACTGCTTTGAAATCTGAGAGAAAATCTGAGAGATTTTAAACATATATAAAATATCTCAGCATTGAGACACATGAAGTACCTTCATTGCATGATAGCAGTGGCATTGTTACCGATGACAGTGCAAATAAAGTGTAGTTAACTAAACAGTCTTCCAAAATTTCTTGATAAAAGAATATGCACTAAGTACCCAAAATTCGAATCAAGAACATCTGCTAATGAGACTTTCGGTGTAGCAAAGCAACATAGGTCATTTAATGAAAGCAAGTTGTTTGGTCCAGATTACACTGAGGTGACAAAAGTTATGGGATACCTCCTAATATCATGTTGTACCTCCTTTTGCCTGGTGTAGTGCAGCAACTCGATGTGGCATGGAGTCGAGAAGTCGTTGTAAGTCCCTTGCAGAAATATTGTCATGCTGCCTCTAAAGCTGTTCATAAATACGAAAGTGTTGCTGGTGCAGGATTTTGTGCATGAACTGATTTGATGGGCGGCCAAATCATTCGCTCAAATTGTCCAGAATGTTCTTCAAACCAATTGACAATAATTATGGCCCATTGACATGTCACATTGCATCTATATAAAGTCCATCATTGTTTGGGACCATGAATGGCTGCAAATGGTCTCTAAGTAGCTGAACATAGCCATTTCTAGTCAATGATTGGTTCAGTTGGACCAGAGGATCCTGTCCATTCCATGTAAACATAGCCCACATCATTATAGAGCCACCATCAGTTTGCACAGTGCCTTGTGGACAACTGATGTCCATGGTTTCATGGGATCTGTGCCACACTCGAATCCTACCATCAGCTCTTACCAACTGAAATTGGGACTCATCTGACCAGGTCATGGGTTTCATCTGCGGTCCACCTGATATGGTCAAGAGCCCAGGAGAGGCACTGCAGGCAATGTTGTGCTGTTAGCAAAGGCACTCACATCAGTCATCTGCTGCTATAGCCTGTTAATGCCAAATTTCACCACACTGTTCCAATGGATCTGTCAATTATACATCCCACATTTATTTCTGCAGTTAGTTCACACAGCATAGCTTGTCTGTTATCCTTGACAAATCTAACCAAATTTCACTGCTCTCTGTCATTGTAATACTCTTGGCCACTGTGTTGTCCATGGTGAGAGGTAATGCCTGAAATTTGGTACTCTTGGCACGCTTTTAACGCTGTGGATGTTGGAATATTGAATTCCCTAAAAAATTCCGAAATGTCCCATTTGTGTAGCTCCAACTGTTATTTTGCGTTGAAAGTTTAATTCCCAAGATACAGCCATAATCACGTCTTAAACCTTTTCACATGAATCACCCGAGTACAAATGACAGCTCCCAAAGTGCACTGCCCTTTTATACCTTGTGTATGCAATACTATGTGCATGTCGCTATTTCATTACCTTTGTCACCACAGTGTATATGCTAGTGAGGTTCTTTTCGTAGTATGCTGATGAAATAACTCTATTTTTAACAATCATATACAGCCGCTTGCTCAATGGAAAATAGATACCTAAGAACTGGAAAGTTGCATAGATCAAACCAGTACACAAGAAAGGAAATAGAAGTAATCTGATGAATTATAGGCCCATATCATTGATTTGATTTGTAGCAAGATTTTGGAACCTGTACTGTGTTCCAGGATAATGAAACACATTGAGGAAAACAGTGTGTCGACATACAACCAGCACATATTCAGGAAATGTCATTCTTGTGAAAACTGGCCCTTTACTCACATGAAGTAATGATCCTATCGACTGGGGACCTAAAATTGATTCCATATTTCTACATTTCCAGAAGGCTTTTGACACTGTTCCTCACAAGCGGCTTCAATCAAATGGCATGTCTATAAGTCATTGTCTCAACTGTCTGCTGAGATTCATGACTTCCTGTCACAATTCGCAGTTCGTGGTAAATGACAGATTGTAAATTGAACTAAGGACCAAGAGATTACAGTTACAAACACCTTAAACTGGAGCTATTACATAGGAAATGTTGTTAGGAAGGCAAATCAAAGCCTGCATTTTGTTGGCATAACACTTAGAAGACGGAAGAAATCTGTAAAACAGACTGCCTGCATTACATTTGTCCAACATCTTCTGGAGTGTTGCTGCACAGTGAGCACCCTTATGTGATTGGAGATTTGAGTATCATAATAAGGTAAGAGAAATTGGAGCTCTCATGGAAAGATATGTGTGGCTGTGCTCCCATTTGCTGTTAGCGTGGAATGGTGGAGAAATAATCTGAATGTATGTCTGTGAATCCTCTGCCAGACACTCACATGTGAGGTGGCGCAGTGTTTAACACACAGGACTCGTATTCAGGAGGACAACAGTTCAAACCCGCGTACAGCTATCCTGATTTAGGTTTTCCATGATTTCCCTAAATCGTTTCAGGCAAATGCCGGGGTGGTTCCATTGAAAGGGCATGGCCGCCTTCCTCGCCCATCCTTTTCTAATCCGATGAGACCGACATCCTCGCTGTTTGGTCCAATTCCCCGAACCAACCAACCAACCAACCAACCACTCACATGTGAATTGCGGATTAGTGATGTAGACTTACATGTAGTGCCTCATCTGTTGTGAAAGACCTGTTATTTCAAAGAAAGAGTGCAATTAAGTGCCCAATATTGAATGACAATATGCATTTCATAGTTATCAGTTAGTAAGGTTCGTATCAGAATTGTTCACTTAAAATTTTGTAGTATTTTTTTCATGGAACTACAGAATGAATATTTTTTTACTTTTATTTCTTTTTATTTTCAAGGTGAATCTAATGCAGAGAGCTTAAAAGAAACAAAAAATTTTCTTCTTCTTGCTCCTTGAGACTGTTACCTAGAAGAGAGTTCATGGTAGCTATGTAATGTGTGTGCGTATTAATTATATTTCGTTCAATCTCCTGTATGGAAATGTAAACTTAAATATGCAACTGCTTATGCTGTAGCGAAATGGCTCACGCAGGCTTAATGTATCTTACACGCTTAAGTGGGTTACATGAAACTTTGATCTATCAAGATCTTGATGAGATGAGTGTTGCAACTGTAGCTGATGGCATGAGTTAGTGGCCTGGGCCTGGCTGCAGCTTAAGTGCTATGGGCTGGCTGGGCCCATGATGGGCTGACTGAGACTCAGGCGGGCCAGCCCACCCAAGATGGGCCAATCTTGAGTCGTACGGTTTCATCTGCATTATACACACATAAAAAAAAGTTTTGCATCACTTCGGTTCCCAGAACTCTTGAAGATAGAGTTGACTGTGAATATTGTATCACAGACACAGTCCCTTTGACTGTTCAGAGACGTCACTAAACCTGCCCAAAGATGTAAACAAGCATGCATGAGCAGCACCTATTTGACTGAGGGGGTCTGACAGCTGATCAGTTCCAGTCATTCCACCAGGAAGGAGGTACACTGATCGTGTTGTCTGTAGTTCAACCATGCCTAGACGGTCAGTACTGTGGTTCGATCATGTCCACATTGTTACTTCGTGCCAGCAAGGGCTCTCAACAAGGGCAGTGTCCAGGTGTCTCAGAGTGAACTAAAGTGATGTTGTTCGGACATGGATGGTATATAGACAGGAACTGTTGATGACATGCCTTGCTCAGGCCGTCCAAGGGCTACTACTGCAGTGGATGACCGGTACCTACGGACTATGGCTAGGAGGAACCCTAACAGCAATGCCAACATGTTGAATAATGCTTTTCGTGCAGCCACAGGACGTTGTGTTGCGACTCAGACTGTGCATAATAGGCTGCATGATGCACAGCTTCGCTCGAGACATCCATGGCGAGGTCTATGGAGACATGTTTGGAGGCAACCCTGTCAGGCTGAATGCCTCAGACACACTGTCCAGTGAGTGCAGCAAGGTGGAGGTTCCCTGCTGTTTTGGGGTAGCATAATGGGGGCTGATGTACACCGCCGTGGTCATGGAAGGCGCCGTAATGGCTGTACGATACGTGAATGCCATCCTCCGACTGAAAGTGCATCCATATTGGCGAATGTCTTCATGGACGACAGTTCGTGCCCCCATCGTGCACATCTTGTGAATGACTTCCTTCGGGATAACATCGCTCGACTAGAGTAGCCAGCATGTTCTCCAGACATGAACCCTATCTAACATGCTTGGAATAGATTGAAAAAGGCTGTTTATGGGTGGGGTGACCCATCAACCACTCAGAGGGATCTGTGCTGAATCGCTGTTGAGGATTGGGACAATCTGGACCAACAGTGCCTTAATGAACTTGTGGTAGCATGCCACGACAAATACAGGCATGCATCAATGCAAGAGGACATGCTACTGGGTATTAGAGGTACTGGTGTGTACAGCAGTCTGGACCACCACCTCTGGAGGTCTTGCTGTATGGTGATACAACATGCAATGTGTGGTTTTCATGAGCAGTAAAAAGGATGGAAATGATTTTTATGTTGATCTTTATTCCAATTTCAGTACATGTTCCGGAACTCTCGGAATGTGATGGAATTTTTTTTTAATGCATGTATGTAGATGATTTCTGTATGCAGGGTGAGTCATGAGAGACATAACACAACTTCTATTTTGGGAATGGTTCCAATTTCAAAACGAGGTTTTCAACAAATGATAGTACACTAAAGGGTACACTAATCTTCGATCTCATATCGATCGAAGTATTGAAGCAAGTATGATTTTTTAATTAGAATTATATACTTTTATTTATTTATTTTTTAACGGCATCCAGAGGCACTTGCTAAGATGAGCACAGTGATACAGTGCTTGTTGGAAGCTGAAATTCTTCTGAAAAGAATCTGAGAAATATTCAAAAATTGAAAGGCAAGTGAGCCAGTATCGGCTATTTTGTTATTAACGTTCTTACGCCTTTAAACTGTGTCCTTATCTGCACAGCCGAACTAGCAGGAACAGTGTCGTCTATCGGCAGGTCATTTTTTTCTCCTACATTCCTTGCATGCAGACATTTACACTAATGAGGAGAAGTTAGACATGTTAATTTCATGTAACAAATGGTGGCAATAGACTTATTCCCAAGGAATGTGGTATCAGCCCAACAAATGTCATTCACATCTTGCATCGACATAAATTCCACCCTTATCATTGGTCGCATCATCAGACACACTGTGGGTGTGATTTCAAAAGTTGTATCGAATTTTATTGGTTTGCTCTCCATCACTTTGGAGACGACACTGCATTTTTCCAACGTGTGCTTTTTGCTGACTAAGCAATGCTTACGAACCACAATAATGGAAATTTACACATCATGCCATACTGGGCATCTGAGAATCCTTGTCAGGTACGACGGCAAAGGTGAAGCGTAAACCTATGGTGTGGCATCATAAGAAATTCCATTGTGGGACCTTACTTCATCCCAGGGATATTGAGTGAAATTACTAATCCACACTTCCTTACGAACTTTCTAACTGTCCTAGTAAAAGAGGTAGCAGTGGATGAGAGACAGCGTACATAGTTCCAACATGACTGCTGCCCAGCTCACTGTTCCCATGTTGCAACGCAACTATTGAATGAAAAGTTTTCTGACCATGGGATGTAAATGCATATGTAGGTAGGACGGAATGCTGCAGTACAGTAGCTGGTCAGGTGTCTTGATGGGACTGTCTTGATTTCTTTCTGTGGGGAGCACTGAATGCTACAGTCTGTCACAAAGCCCCAATGGGCGACGATATGTGCAGTGGAATCACCACACCACGCAACACCATATCATCCAATGTACTTTCTTCTGTTCATATATCTCTCAAATGGCAATTGCAGTTGTGCCTTGCAGTTCATGACAAACAATTTGAGCACATATGTACTTAAGTGTAAAACTACATGTCATTAATTAAAGTATTTATTTTGTGGATGACGTTTCAGTCATTCTGAATAAACTGTTTAGCTCATTTGAAGCATATTTTATCTGATTACAGTTTTGCATTGTGTTTATACACGCATTTGTCCGATTTCAGGTGGTTTACTGTAAGAAGCATTCAGGTGTTTCTGGGCAAAGACAGGTCAGGTGTGTGTGTGTGTGTGTGTGTGTGTGTGTGTGTGTGTGTGTGTGTGTGTGTGTGTGTGTGTGTGTCTTGAACAGGGATGTTTATTATTATGAAGTATAAATGACCGTTTCTGCGTCTGCTTTGACAAGTAAACAGCAATGGGGAGGATTTAGATGGAAAACTGCCTGACAAAACTTCAGTTGTTTCCACAGAAACCTGAAAATGTGCAGACATTTGAAATAGCTCTAAACCACATCTGATATGCCAGAAGCTGGCCTATCCCATAGTTCCATATACAAAAATCATAGCTGACCATGTACCTGTCGTATGGAAATGAAGTTTTATCTTAGTAGTGTAGGGCTGTTTTGCTGCATATGACAGAGCCTCGCATGAAAGCTCTGCGTGGCAGTCTTTGCACCACAAGAACTGAACCTGGCCACATTGCTTTCCAATTTTAGTATATTTCTTGGATGCCTTTACAAAGAGTTTCAACCTCAACATTAATGAGCATTATGTTACTGAACTCGTCTATTCAAGTGGTTTTGGATGCCACCAAAAAAGTATATTATTCTATTAAAAAATCATACTTGCTTCAGTATCTCCTCCTGAGTAAGACCCTATCACATACCAAAGTATGTGCCCCCTTGGCGTACTGTCATTTACTGAAAATCTCATTTTGATACTTGGAACTGTTCTTGAAATAATAGGGGTGTTAACTCTCACGTGATTTGCCCTGCATATTACATTTGAAGATCACTGCAGAACAGCATTTCAGAATGCTATTCAAAGGGCACAGGGTTGGCCCTAGAAACACAGGTACTGTGTTTCATCAATTAAATCTTGTGACATGCATTTTTGCAGACTTTGGTCTGTATATACACTCCCAGAGCATTACTTAGGAGACCAGCTACTAGAAATAGTTGACCAATTCAGCATTTTGGGAGTATTATTTGGTAGTAACCTAACATGGACACCACACATAAGACAACTAAAGGATAAATGCATGAAGAAACATAACACTATTTCCTCAGCAACACCTCTTGAGGAATGGATGGAGTGGGTTTATTAAAGTTTTGTAAAATGATAATTTTGTCTTGACTGTAGATGTATTGCTTATGTTCAGCAACACCATCTGTACTAGGTCGACACTCTGCCTTCTTTCAGCCGGTTGGCAATGACAGAGTTGAGGCACATGCCCTGCAATCTTTTGCAAACAGTTTTACAGAAACTATCTGATAAAAAATTTCATTTTTCCTTTACTTGTAGCTTTATATATCAGGTTCATTATGTTCCCACCATTTTGTTAATGGTAATAGTTATTGTGATATTTACATGGAAATAAGACACTGCATGAAATTCAGTAAAGTTTGCAGTGAAAAATAGAGGTCACTATAATTTTGCATTTGATGCATATAATATCTTGGTGCGTATGAAATTTAGCTAACATATTGAATTCTTCTTTAGACTTGGAGTGTAGGTCTCTGTCACCAATCTAGAGAAAATTGATCTGATGTAGCACACACATTTGCGATTGTGTGACAGCAATGAAGCCAGAGGGAAATACTCACAACATTCCTCCTATTTTATAAACCGTTTGAGATATCAAAATTAGATTTTGGCAAATTATACCGAACAAAGAGGAGAGTATTTCACCGTATGGTTATTATGCATAACTTCATTATCCACCACATTATTCCTCTAACTACAGACTTTTTGATGGAAGAATGTAGTTTTTAAGGGCCATCGATAGCTGGAGAAATGAGAAATGCTGTTTGTTTTGGAAAACATAAGTGAAGACATTACAGTTTATTTTGTGCCAAGGAAGTGTTTTTTCATAAGATACTGATCTTACTTTTCCTCAGTTCCTTACTTAAATAACCACTGTTTCAGAATTCTCTCCCAGTGGCGTCTTCAGAACATGTTAGTGAGGCGAGACTGTGTAAACTCCACTGTGTTTTGACAAAAGAATGAAATTTTAACAGGGCAACCAGAGAAATGTGTAGTTTTTACTCAAAATTCGCCACTTGTGACACTTCTCTACAAGTAACAAATTGTTAACAAGCCACGCGAAAATAAATTGCTGCATTTTTGACAGAATTCTTTTTAGATACTAACCAATGCAGAGGTGACAGATCTTTTTGAATGGTCACCAAGCAAGTGTGGACATGGAACAGGCCCCACTTAATATTTACAAAAAATGAGAGTGCAGGCTGCAGTTCAGAATGACACTTCCCCTCCAGCACTCAGCATTTCCCTTACAGCACTTGCCTGCAGCCCCCACCACTACCTCTCCCCCCATGTGTGCCCTGCTGTCTGTGCATCTACCAGCCACAGTATTCTGTGCAAACTCTAAAGAACTCCAACACCCAATACTACCCCACTACCACCACCACCACCACTTGTTGTATACAAATTCCCCTGGGGTTTGTCCCCAGGCCAGTAATTTGGATGGGTATGCACTGTGGCACCAAGGGAACTACAGATCCCAGGTCTTCCTGGCAGATGTTTAACTCTGTATATCATCATTATCCATGTCATGAAATCATACATATACATGACTGTAAGGTCAGTGGCTATCTAGATTACACCTATCTTTATACATGAGGTTATTGTTAGCACTCTCTACTAAATATGTGCAGTGCATTTACTGCCATCTTTTGAGCCCTCCATCGTATACTGGAACTTGTCCAAACCAGAACTTCATTGTGCATAGTGACTCGTTTAATGGGTTGTAAGCAGTAGACCAATGCTGCTCACGAAATTTGCTGGCCTCCAACATTCATGATTGTTTTTATATGCCAGCAGTGGCCTTACTGACACTCGCCAAGGACGCAACCACAACAGAAACATTACAACTGAGAACCCAAGCATTGATGGTCGGTCACATCTCAGACACATCATCTTGAGAGCATCTAACACAGAATGGCAAAATACTGCACATACCAACACTCTCTCAACAATCAAAGAGTGGCAAACTTCACTTCAGACCTCTTCGCAAAGCAGCGGTTATATTGCCAGCTACATATTCGTCACACGAAACTTGCACATGAATCTCTCTTGCAACTAGAGGACACCCATCCCCTCCCACCACAGTGCACGTGGGGAGTACCATTGACAGTAATTCATGTTCTCAAAGAATGAACGATCCTAGACACAAACTGAAATTGAACATGCCTCTATGAAATACTAGCTGGCAATGCAACTACTACTGACCACATTTTACATTGTGCCGGATTCCGTAGGTGCCTCCAAAGTTCACTGTCATCATTTTTTTTATCTGTTTTCTGTCTTTCCCTTAGTTGCTCTAAATTTGTGGAGGTATGTACTGTCTATGCAACTAAATGAAGGCAGTTTGTTTATTGCCATACGTGTTTCGCTTCTTTTATTTTGGAAGCATCCTCAGTGGCCTGAAATACATGTTACTTTTTATACATACAATAAACATATTATTTGATAGACATGCTATGCTGCTATATTGTGAATGTATCGTTCAGTGTTACTTAAGATTTCCAGCGCTGTTAACATGTGTGTGGTCCTGGAGATGTATTTGTTAGTCCTCATACTCCAGCTAGCCAATATCTTGCATTCTTCCATCCACATTCGTCACGTCTCATGTTTCACTTTCATTCCAATTGGTGACCAACATGTGTGTGGTTTTTGTGTGTAGTGGTTGCCAACTGTTGTTCTTGTGTGTGTGTGTGTGTGTGTGTGTGTGTGTGTGTGTGTGTGTGTGTGTGTGTGTTTATTTTTTTATTTTTATTTTATTTTTTATTTTTTATTTATCCTGGTTACATTTCGGTTTGTTGTTATTTTGGTGTCTAGCATGATCAGAGTGTTACTGTTTATATGGATTTGGTCGTTGAGTACCTTCTTTTCCATTGCAATGGCTCATTGTATGTGAAAGTTTTCTTGCAATGTCAGGAGCTTTTTGTTGTGATTATTCACTGTGATGACTGTCATGTCACATTCCACGTTGGATGGTTCATGTCCATGTTTTATCAGGTGTTCGGCAAAGGTAGAATTGCTATTTTCATATTTCCAATTTCTTATATGTTCTTTATATCTAGTTTTAAACTTCCTGCTTGTCATCCACAGATATACTGATTTACATTCTTGGCACTCTAGCTGGTATATACCTGCTCCTTGGTATTTATCTGGTTTTTCTGTCGTTTGTAAATGTGATTGGAATGTGTTTCTTGTTCTGTAAGCTATTTGTAATCCCTGTTTCTTTAGTATATTTGCTATCTTGTATGTTGCTTTGTTTGTATGTAGGAATGTACCATTTTTTGCTGTTATGTCATGAGTGTTACTGTTTTGTGTGTGCTGTGGGGTTCTGTGCTCTCCGCTTGTTTTGATTTTTCTTTAGTTGTGTTTTAATTTTTTGATTGAGTTTTTGTACTATATGGGTGCTATTGTTTGTAGCTATGAATTGTACTGTTTGTAATTCTTTTTCATAGTTTTCTTTGCTGAGTGGATTGTTATTTAGTCTGTGTAACGTGTGCCATGCCCACTAAATTTCTCATCTGTTCAGATTCCCTGAGTGCCATTCGGCCTCTGCAACATATGTATCCAGCTGAAAAAATACTCCAGGAGATCTAGAACTACCTTCTCCACTTACAAAGGCTAGGGAAGGAGGTGTGTTTTGGCTGGGTGCCAGAGCACATATTTATTGCTGGGAATGGAAGGAAGGATGCAGCAGCCAAGGAGGTGTCATGAGCCATGATTCACAGTTCAGTGTGTCCTCATTCTGCATGCTATCATTATGCTTTTGAGGTACAGAGTTGTGCACTGATGTGAAGATAAGTGTCTGGAAGTGACAGACAATAAGCTCCATCTAGTAAAGCCCACAACACAGCCATGGTATGGTGTACCTCCTTCCAGCCAGGTATACAGCACAGAGTTCTCCCTACTTGTCTTTGCATAGGCCACAGCCCTATGACACATGGCTACTTACTCTGGTGAGAGGACCCTCCACTGTTTATTGGACTGTGTTTTATTTTCAGACTAGAGGGCAGCGGCAGATTTGTAAACAGATCTGCCATCTATTTGAAGTAACATTCATATGAATGTGGTGAGAGTTTTATTGTTTTGTGATTTGTCCAACTTTTAGGACATGTTCTTCATGTGTTACCAGGGTGACTGGATCACCCATGTTTTCTCTAAGTGCTCAGCCAGTCACATTTCCTGTACCATTATTTTAGCTCCCCTTTCCTTTTACTTATGTTTTAATCACATTTCTAGCACCTTTCGCCCTTTCTGCATTGTCTTAAGGCTTGTGAGATAGAGTAAGTGTGGGAGTCAACATGAGTGAGATGGGTGTGAATGACTTGAGTGTTTTTTTTTATAGGTTTCCTCCTCACTGGGAGACAACTAATTTACTCATTTTATCCATATTTGTGTCTAATTGTCTAATATAAAACCTGTTTGTCAGTGAAGCTATTGAGCAGTTCTGATGACTGACGACACATTGCAGGCTAATAACATCCAATGAGATAGATTCCTCCAAAGCCTTGTTACCATTAAGATACTGATATCTTGTTAGCCTTCTTGAAAACTTTTGCATTTTGCTTTGTGTCTTTGGACTTCAGTCTTTTCTGTTGCTTTCCTTTTCCAGTTTTACCTTTTGATCACTTGTTTCTGCTCCCCCTTGTCCTCTTGGTTTCAGTAAGTTTGATCATGATTCTTGTATTGTCATGCTGTGTCACAATATTTTACTCAGTGTTTCGTTAAAGGTCACTAACTTATTATATTTTCTGTTTCAGGCATTGATCTACCATCCACTTTACTCCTGGTGGAAGAGGCGGCAAGTTTTTATCACGTTAATTTCAAACTATGTTGTAAAAATGCGCCATTATTTGATAGTGTGTGTCATTTTTATGATATTTGTCATGATTAATGGAGGTATAGTTGTAGGTGACAAATTGGCCCATGTTCCGGTCTTACATTTATCCCAGATGCTGTACTTTATTCTGTTTGCATCATCTTTTTGTATGCCTTATTTTATAATTTTGGGAGCCTCATTCAAGAGCTGGCTGAGACAACATTATATAATTGCAGCAATATTTTTAGTTTTGTGTGCAGTAGTGGTACGCTATTACACATTTGTGCATCCTTACCTCCTGGCTGATAATAGACATTATGTTTTCTACATTTGGAAGTTATTGTATGAACGCAATCCAATGATAAAGTATTTTTTAATTCCAATTTATTTGTATGGAGGATATTGTATAACATACTTCCTTGATACACATTCATTTGCATATAAGCTGTCATACTTAATTTGTGTATTCTTAATTTTGGTACCACAAAAGCTTCTAGAATTTCGTTATTTTATTTTACCATTCTTAATATTTCGATTGAATGTTTATCCAAAGTATCGGTGGCAGTTGTGGTTAGAGTTTTTTATGTATGCTATTATCAACTTGTCAACATTTTATTTATTTCTGACTCGTGAGATTCGTTGGGACGACATTGCTGAAGTTCAAAGACTTATGTGGTAAATGTGACATCTTCAAGTGAAGAAAGACTGAACTGCATTTGATTTCACCAGTTCTGTATTGTATGGTTCAAATGTACAACAGCAGCTGTTTAGAACTAGAAAATTTAATATGTTTATACTTTCAGATATTATTGCCAAACATATTTGATACATTGTAAGAAAAAAGGAAGAAATGTACTATGTGGTATGCTCCTGCGGTGTAGCTATAGACGTTAAGTGTGTTGCCACTCTAGGCATTAAATGTATACTGCCTAGTCACCTGGCTGTGTTTGTGATCTCATTCTGTTTTAAGATTTTTCTTTGTAGGTATATATAGGTACTTTAAGGTTAGGTAGTATCAGGCAGTAACTAGTGATTTTTAAACCAATGATATTTGAGAATTATATGTGATATCTCTGTGAGAATTGGTAAGTGATACTGAATTACACAATTTTGGGACCAATTTCTTTGATAGATCCTAGTGTGGTTGAGAGGACAGTGTGTGTGAAGTATTCTCACATTAATAGAAGTAGTTCAACTGTGGTCTGTTAAAAATTCTGAGGTTTTCTTGACGGTTGTATGCTCCACTTTTTGTGGCCTAAACTTCTCTCTCAAACTTTATATAAAGGTGTCTTTGTGTTTAAATTCATCTCTATGAGAAATAAAAGCTTGAGAATGTGCAAAGGCCATCAGAGTGCATAGGGTGCAGGAAACGTGAACTACATCATCATAAATATTGATCATTATTGATGTAAAAGTTCTCAGCTGCACTTGTTTGGAAAGCAGTCACTACTGGTCTTGGTATGCAAAGAGTTGCATGCAGTTATAAGTTTTTTCAAATACTTATAATTTTAATGATGTATCAGATGGTACATCACAACCGAAGCAATAAATTTAATTTAGTGGATGTTAGCATTATTGAATTCATTCCAAATGAATGTAGATAATGAGGTGTCAGTGGTGTATATTTGGCAAGAAAAATTTGATTACTTATAGTTATCTTTCAGTTAGTGTTTCTACTTTTCTGTTTTTATCAGTCTATTGCCAGTTGTCATGGAGTTGTTCTGTACACTATATTACTTCATTACATGACATAAGCCGAGTTACATAATACCTGCTCTGTATTATGGAGTTAGTCTCACTGTTTCTTTTTGTGTATTGTTTCTGAATTGTGCAATGACGTATACAGTGTACGCTGATTTTGGGGAAAGCATTTTTCGTCAAATATTTCCTTATATTTTGTACTTATTTCAGCAACCATAATTGTTTTTGTTCATTTTATTGGTAACCATTGTATTCTCTCTCTCAATTTCACTGTAGTTACTGCCATATTTATTATTATTATTATTATTATTATTATTATTATTATTAATTCACCCACCACAATTTCTGTAAAATCCTTAAATATTACACCTAACTATTGATCCATCTATTACATAGGCATTTGTCGTTGTTGCTGTTGGCAGTGTGTGGCTTGCTTTTATAGTTCCTTCCTTGTAACACTTCAGTGTTCATATTTGTTACATGTTGTGGAAGTTGCTCTGCTGTAGCAATTAGTGTTGCATTAAGATTATGCCAAGCAAATATTGTGAATTTTTTAGTTCTGTAAAAGACACGTGTATTTTATCATTCTTTGTAAAACTAGCGGTTTTCTACCCAACTGCCTTACCAAAGGTTTCGAGGAAAGAAATTTTTAGTGTTACAAAATTTGTTCGAAAACATTCTTGTTTGAGTTAATAAAGTGTTTCCTCTTTTTTATTGCATTGTATTTGTGTGGTGTTATGTAAAAAAAAATAGGCTCAGAAATTTGGATACTTTTGGCTGTGTTGGTTTGCGATATAACAAGTGATTCTACCTGTTAAATGTTTTAGACAATTAACTGGAACTTTTGGTGCTTTTCCTTTTCTTTCCTTCTTCTTCTTCTTCTTCTTTTTTTTTTTTTTATTTTTTTTTTTTATTTTTTTTATTTTATTTTTTTTTTTTTTTTGCAGAATATGACCTGCAATGTGATCAACATTCATTCCATCTAGTTATTAGTGATTTTAAAAGTATTTGTCATTATAGGTCTCTTATTACTTTGAGACAAAATTTATGTACTGCGTGTTATAATAATATTGAACAGACACTCTGAAAATCATTTATAACATGGAAATGTGTATAATTGTAGTAAAATATTTGGAAAGAGTGATTTTATAATTTTTTGTGGTTTTTTTGTAGTAGTAAAGTGTTTCTGGTGTTCTGTGGAGCGATGCTCTTCATAGAGTTTTGGCGAAAAACTGTGGAAATGAAAACTTATGTTGTTGTCCTTGGTAGTTCTTAATGAAACTCACCGTTCTTCAACCAGTTATCCATAAACATTGTTCATCAAAAGTTAGCAGGGACCAATACCATATGTCAGTTCCTGGCACTGGATGTTCTATGTCTGCTTCTTACATTTTAAGTGACGCTTCAGGTACCTTTTAATCATTCCTGCCACACATGATGATGCCAGGCTTGGTTATGATTCTTGATAAGTGATGATACACTGTTTTCAACATGATACATGTGTTTATAGAAATCTCTCTCTCTCTCTCTCTCTCTCTCTCTCTCTCTCTCTCTCTCTCTCTCTCTCTCTCTCGCTGTGTGTGTGTGTGTGTGTGTGTGTGTGTGTGTGTGTGTGTGTGTGTGTGTGGGTGGGGACATCTTACTTTAATGATACATGTGGTTGTGATTACTAGTGTTACTCATTGTTATTATAGTAATAACTCAAAGCAGTGCATATTTATGAAGATAATTCATAATTGAACTTTCCGGCTGAAGTGAATTAATATTTGCAGTTATTTGTCTTAATTTATGAGGCTACCACAGATTGTATTGAAAAATTCTGAAAATTCATTGTATATAAATTCACTTGGAGTTACTTTCATATTTATTTCTGTAATTATTTCATAATCTAGTGTTAATTTGTGATGTTATGTGTGCAATATTGTATTGTTGTATCTCTTGAACCCTCATGAAAAAGTAACTAAATTTCTTGTGCAATGTACTGGACATTCCTTGACAGTAATTAAAAAGTACTGAAAGACATATTTCAGTTGTACTGTAAATTTTTTTATCCCCTTCCTCATGCTCTTTCTGTAGTTTGCAATAGTGGAGTGGAACTCTGGTCTTCAATGCATTGTCGTCATTAATAGTATATTAATTTATGTTTTCTGATATAATATTGTGGTAAAAAATTTTAACTGCAGTATGTACAAGTGTGTTGCCATTCAAGTGATTGATTTCACTGGAATTATTTAGATCTGTTCATATCAATTTCAATATATCAGTATTCTGCATTTCATTAATGAAGTGAAATAACATATATGAAGTAAGGCTCTACATGTACTACTTTAATGCTTATTTTTGTGTGTTTTGGCACAAGTACATATAGTGTTGTATTTTATACTATGCAGAAAAACTTATTAGGGTCCTGTTTTTTAGTAATCAGTCTTCTGACTGGTTTGATGTGACCCACCATGAATTCCACTACTGTGTCAACCTTTTCCATGTCAGATTAGCACTTGCCTCAATTATTTGCTGGATGTATCTCAGAATTTTGAACATCTTGCTCCATTTTACAGTGTCAAACACTTTTTCCAGGTCAACAAATTCTATAAATGTGTCTCGATTTTTTTCAGTCGTGCTTTGAGTATCCAATAAAACTTCCGCACTGTCTGTCTGGTGCCTTTATCTTTCTTAAGGCCAAACTGATCATCATCTAACAGATCCTCAATTTCCTTTTTCATTCTTCTATATATTATTCTTGTCTCAGTAACATTGATGCTTGGGCTGTTAAGTTGATTCTATGACTTGTATGATGATTCTTGCACTTGTCTACTCTTGCTATTTTCGGTGTTATGTGGAAGACATTTTTCTGAAAGTCTGATGGTCTACTGCCAGTCTCATAAATTATGCACAACATGAATAATTTGTTGTTACTTACCCCAATGATTTTCTAATTTCTGATGGAATGTTTTCTACCTCTTCTGCCTTATTTGATTTTGTCTTCCAAAGCTCTTCTAAATTCTTATTCTAATACTGGATCCCTTATCTCTTCCCCTTTGACTCCTGTTTCTTCTTCTATCACATCATCAGATAAGTTCTCTCCCTTGATAGAGGCTGCAATTGTACTTTTTCCACCCATCAGCTCTCTCCTCTGCATTTAACAGTGGAATTCCCATTGCACTCTTAATGTTACCACTCTTACTTTTAATTTCACTGAGGTTGTTTTTGAGTTTTCTATATGCTGAGTCTATGCTTCAGACAACTACTTACTTTTCACTCTCTTCATATATCTTCATGAAGTCATTTCATCTTAGCTTCCTTGCACTTCCTATTTATTTCTGCATCCCTGAATTTCCCTGACCATTTTTTTTATTTCCTTTTGTCAATTGGCTGAAGCATTTCTTCTGTTGCCTGTGGTTTCTTCAGTTACCTTCATTGTACCTACATTTTTCTCTCCAACTTCTGTGATTGCCCTTTTTTAGAGACGTCCATTCCTCTTAAACTGAACTGAGCTATTCATTATCACAGTATCTATAGCCTCACAGAACTTCAAGTGTCTCTCTTTTTTCCGTGATAATTCCTTACCCCACTTCTTTTCATGTTGATTATTCCTGACTAGTCTCACACCTCAGCCTACTCTTCATCATTAACAAAATGTGATCTGAGTCTCTCTGCCCCTGGATACACCTTACAATCCAATATCTGATTTTAGAATCTCTGCCTGACTCTGACGTAATATAATTGAAATCTTCCTGTATCTTCAGGCTCCATATTTAATCATAACCATGGTTTCCAACCTTGGGCCAGGTATGCTGGAAACACAAGACTCTCCAGCATCATCTTTCTCCCATTTTGTTCATTTTTCCCCATGACATTCTAGTTCCTTTCCTGCCCATCGACTCTGTCTTGGACAGCTTTGTTATCTGTACCTCAGTGTTCATCTTTATCTCTTTCCTTGAAACATGATGTTTCACTACAGCCTTGATGTTTATATTTTGTTTTGCAGGAGGTCCTCCTCTAAGAGGTCTTTCATTTCTACTTCTAGAACTTCCATTTTATAGGCCTGTATTCTTTTTTCATATATTTCCAGTACTGCTCATGAAATGATTAACTGAATACATAGTAGGTCTTGGATATGGGAGTTTCACACTTTTGACACACTTCTTGTTTCATAATTATCCTTATGCTTTTGACACTTCTCCCACATTTCTATCACTTTCATTTACCTTTATTATTTTTCTCCCTCATTCCTCAGTCAAACTACTTAAGTACTTTAAATATTCTATCTTTTGCAGCTTCCCTTCTTCACATAAACTTTAGCATCAAGTCTATCTTTGTCTTGTGTTATTACCACTTCGCTCTTTGCTGAGAATCGCCTGCTATAATGTATAGCTGTTTCTTGCCGTTCACGTATATTTTGTTATAAATTCAGCTACAAAGTATGTAGCAAGGCAAGACTGAGAGGTTGTGTGGCACAGCATGACAGGCACGCATAATGCTAGTCTCATGAGACCTATAGCTTGTCTTAACATATGGACTACCACTAAACAACCCATGAACACAGCAGAGGTTTACACCTGACATGTGGCATTTATCTGTATTTCTTGATTGAGTTGATGCCAGTGTACAGGAAATTGGGTGCAATATCTTGTTCGATGCTTTGAACTTAGTTTTTTGGAACTTTACACTCATCAAAAGTTACACCGTACTATAGTTGGCGTAATGTTGGAATGCGGGCCTATTTTTAGCCATTGTGCGCATTCCCCACCATTAACTGCTAGCAGCCAATAAGATTCAATCTCATTCTGAGCTGCTAACCCAAGTTACAAACTAGACTGCGAGAACCTCTCTCCCACATGCTGCACTGTTGCTATATTTTGCGACAATGCAGTTTCATTCACAGAGCAACCAAATTATTCATATGTCGATGTTACTTTCTTGTAGCAGTATAGCTGTAAATGTGTATCCGTAAATGTTTTAGTGTGATTTCGAAATGAAGATGTTACATAATGGCAATAAATGTGAAGTTCCTCAGAAGCAACTTTAATTAAATTGTGTGCATATGGAGTGTCATCTTAGTTGTGACTGGATTCGTGACTTCCTGTCAGAAATATCACTGTATGTAGTAATCAACGGAAAATCGTAGAGTAAAACAGAAGTGATATCTGGCGTTTACAAGGAAGTGTTATAGGTGTTCCTCTGTTCCTGATCTAATAAATGAATTAGGAGACAATCTGAGCAGCCCTCTTAGACTGTTTGCAGCTGGTGCTGTTATATACAGTCTTATAAAGTCATCTGAGATTAAAACAAGTTAGAACATGACTTAGACAAAATATATGTATGACGAGGAAAGTGGCAATTGACTCTAAATAATGAAAAGTCTGAAGTCATCCACATGAGTACTGGAAGGAATCCGCTGAACTCGGTTTACTGGATAAAGCACAGAATTCTAAATGCTGTAAATTCAACTAATACTTAGGGATTACAATTATGAATATCTTAAAATGAAGCTGTCACGTGGATAATGTTTTGTGGAAAGCAAAACAAAGACTGTGATTTATTGGTAGAACACTTAGAAAATGCTACAGGTCTACTAAATAGACTATTTACACCACACTTTTCAGCCATCTTCTGGCGTATTGCTGTCAGGTGTGGAATCCACGGCAAATAGGATTGATTGAAAAAGTTCAAAGAAGGGCAGCTCATTTTGTATTTACGCGAAATAGGGGAGAGGCTGCCATGGATATGATACACGAATTGGGGTGGCAATCATCAAAAAAAGGCGCTTTTTGTTGTGGCAGGATTTTCTCGTGAAATTTCAGTTGCCAACTTTCTCTTCAGAGTGTGAAAATACTTTGTTGGCACCCATCTACAGAGAGAGGAATGATCATCATAATAAAATAAGAGTAATTAGAGATCACACGGAAAGATTAAAGCGTTTGTGTTTCTTCCACGCTGTTAGAGA
This sequence comes from Schistocerca cancellata, assembly GCF_023864275.1. Classification (NCBI taxonomy): domain Eukaryota; kingdom Metazoa; phylum Arthropoda; class Insecta; order Orthoptera; family Acrididae; genus Schistocerca; species Schistocerca cancellata. The sequence continues at coordinate 345,360,148 of NC_064629.1, read as the reverse complement.
TGGGAATGTTAGAGGTTGTTCTATAAAGGCTCTGCCAGGAATTTAATTGTGAATTGCAGAGTAATCAGGTACCTGTAGATGTAGATGCTTCACAAGAAGTTGAGGTGGTTTATGTCCCACTTTTATAACTCCAAATGTAAATCTGAAACTGATACTTATATTTTTGACATTTTGAAGACTTGAACGAACCACAGAAGCTTGTGTCAGCAAGTTAACTATATAGAGAATAGTAAACAAAGGTGTTGGAGCTGTAGAAACCTCAGGAAAATTGGTTTTTGTGTTGCCTCAAAATCACAAGAAACCTGTAACACAAATAGATGGTTTTGACAACGATGTTTTAAAGTGTTTGAAATGCATATAAGAAGGGAATACCCAACAACAGCAAATTGGCTTCAAAGGTAGCACTTTGTCAATGCAAAGAATTTTAAAATACATTGGTTTCAAATATGTTAAGAAGAGTTGTTAATTGAAAGAAGTGACACAGAAGCAGCATGAACCACATCCGTTATAAAGATGCACGATAGAAGAGGAGGAGGTAGTTCTAAGGTGTATTACCTTGATGAAACATGGGTGAATCAGAATCATTCCATGAATATCTGCTGGAAAGTGAGTGACGGTACTGGCAGTTTTAAACTTCCCTTAGGAAAAGTTTCTCGGATACTAATTCTGCATGCTGGCTCTTCTGCTTTGGTTCCTGAGAGTAAGCTTGTATTTAGGTGCAAGAAAAACAGTAGCGAGTACCATTCAGACATGAATGCTGTCACTTTCAAGAAGTGATTCACTGAAAAATTCTTGCCATACCTAACTCCGAAGTCAGTCATTGTAGTTACAGTGCCAGTTATCATTTAGCTGTTATGGAGAAATGACCAAGTATGAGCACCAGGAAAAGGGGATATTGTGCTCTGGCTGAAAAATAAAAATACTCCGAACAATATAATCCACACTCGTGATGATCTCCTGCAGCTCGTTAATTAGTTAAAGTCAAGTGACAGAATGTACAAATTTGACTTTCTTGCTTGTAGAATGTGATCACACAGCTTTGTGCTTACCCACATATTACTGTCAGTATAATCCAATAGAATTAATTTGCACATAGGTTACAAGCTATGTGGGGAAAAAAAAAGAAAACCTTCAAGATAACAGATACTGAAAGGCTTGTGCATGAAGCAATAGACAGCATTCCTCTTCAGTGTGGGCACACTGTGTCATGCTGAAAAGCTTAAGAAATAATACTTTCACAGGGAGGTGAAGATTGATAAAAGCCTTGAACGAATCATGCTAAATTTACAATCAGATGGTTCAGACATGGACTCGGGTAGCAGGTGGTATTATGATGAAGACTTTGAAACAAAGTAACGATCTTTCTTCGTTTTAAAAACCCATGCTTTAAAAACGTTTTTGTCAACATATCAATTGCATGCTCTATACATGTGAACTTCCTAGCTTTTATTGAGTAGGAATATGTAGCCTGAGAGATATTGAGACTATAACGTTCAACACATTGCCCAAGGAGAAGTTTAGCTATTCCCAGCCTGTTGTAGTACTTGCGAGAATGTGGCTGGATAAATTTGTCAAAAACTCCAGTATTTAGACACACAAACCCCTGTCATTTTCGTGGCATGGATTCGAAAATGCCTCGAAATGAAAGGGAGGGTTACCTGTCGAGATGTCATTGGTTAACAATGTAACCAGTCAGCATTCTGTCTAGTTATTCACAGAAGATGGTTAATTGTTAGCTTCTTCAATGCCTGTTGACACCGAAAAATATAACAAATGCTGACAGTTTTTATGATAGTCTTGTGCACTAGTGTTTGCTACCAGTAATTGTTTTTTTGCGCATATTGGTTGACATTGAACTGCAGTAAAATGCACCTACACATACGCATTATACACATTTAAAAAATTATGTGGAGTAGAGTCAGTTGTCAAAGAAATTTAATGATTTCAGTTTTCGTTTGAAGTTTACTTTGATATGTATTACATTTTTACTTATAATGTAGTCCAAATCGCAATACATGGCAATTATTGGAACTATTTTCAATGATCTTGTCATTAGACAGTTGTCGTTTTGAGAAAAATTGTACGTAACATCTTCACAAAGCTGAATCAGCTGTTCTCACCTTCCGACTTCACACACACAATTGCTATGGAGCAGTGGACACAACCTCAAGACTCACAAGTAAGACTTCTCTCATGTTCATGAATGATCAAAATCGGTTTTAAAATATCTTATTCCGTCATAGATTTGAATGTATAATATGATGTACCAAAGGCAAATGAAGCTGATTGTTGTCCACAGCAACACAGTTTGGCAACATGGACTTCGTCTGCCCGCTCTCTGCCACCACACCATGCACAAACCCCACCCCTTCCACGCTTCTGTGCGAAAGCGCTGTTCTGCTTCAAATGGGTTATAAACAGAGTAGAACATTTGGCCACCAGCAGGTACACGATGTCGTGCATGAACTTCTGTTCATGTTGGCGGCCTTGTGGCAGTCACTGTGATAGAATAATTGTTGACTTCTTCTTTTCCATGTACTGGGTGTTTTGGCCCAATATGACATGCTTTCCTTATTTCAGCAAAGTGACCTTATGTGACCACATGTGGTGTTCAGCATTTTGGTGAAGTGATGCAACATGAACATTCATTTGCGATCACTATCATTGCCTTCCAGTGCATCAGCTTTTGAGTGTTTTTGTCAGTATCACTTTTTTAACCAGTTACTTTGATTCTTTCCATGATGCATAGTGATAGAAAGATTGATAAAGATACAGGCTCTCAGAAAAAGACAACAGTTATAACTTTTTCAACCCTGCTGAAGATGGAGTTGATAGTTGTGGTCAGTTATGTATTTGCAGCATTGACAGAACAAGACGTGTCCTGAGTTCATATATCCTTTACAAAATGAGTGCTGGTAATAAAGCTACAAGTATGGAATTTTTGAAAAATGTAGCTAAGGATTTGCTAACTGACAATGTTCAAAGAATGAACTGTCATTGCATATATCCAAATCTAAGAGTAAAAAATAAAGCTTTATTTAGCAGGGAAGGGAACTGATGACAGCAAGCGAGGGTGTGAAGAACAGAACCAGCCACCACTGCCAAGTAAAAGATGTCCCATATGCCTAACTACAAATGACAAAAAGCATTCCACAGTGTGAGATTTTTTTCCAGAGGTATGTAAAAAACATAATGTGATCTGCATGTTCTATGAAGATGACAACAAAGGGTGAACATTTACACTATGTGTAGCATGCCAGGCCCATCACTCGTGCTACACTGCCCGCTGCAACTAGAAAAAGTCCACACATGCTTCTGCGTAAGCAGCCAGCCACAGCTCGGGTGGCTGCACGCAGTTGAGCATTAACATTGTCCACCATGCACCTATATGGGGAGGGGCTCTATGGCAACCTATCAGCAATCATGGAATCCATTCAGAAAACTCTCTGGTCAGTGCTACAGATCTACACACAGTGACAATCTCTAACTTAGTTCATTGCTAGCTACTGTTGTGTACGTGTGTGTGTGGATGTGCCACCATCTTGCAAAAATGTGTAGATCAATGGTATTTTTGGTCTCCATTATTCTATGTGGAGCATGCAGGATGTATATGAAATACTGTTGTGTTGCCAGAGTTCTATCAGTCACTACCAGCTGTGACTTGAAGTCATTCCCAATCACTGTCCACACCACAATGCCAGGAGTAACATCTTTGTGCCTCTCCAAAACATTGTAAGAATGAGACCTGTCCCAGGTCACCAGCAGTCTTGCCAACAATGGTTATTTGGGCTAGTGCAGAGCTGAATACAATGTAACATGACTCAAAATGCAGTTGCTTATGTTGTCTTGTTAATAACAATAATTTGCTAGATGGACTGCTGCTAGACTCTGACCAATGGTCTGAGATGCCAAATGTTGCAGGTAGACCATACTTGTCCTTGAATGGCACACACAGAGTTACTATGTGCTTGGTGCACAATTTTGCGATCATCTGTTGTGTGGATTATACGTTGTCCGCCTGAACCTTCATGATGAGTATTCCTTCCATCATGTTCTCCTGCATTACATCATCAGGTCACACTCACAGCTGAATGCCCCACAAATCTGGTTGTGGCATTATCCCACTAGTTGAGCAAATGGAGACTGAGTATACAGCAGCTCCATGTCCTTCACAGTGATCACTCATCATCTGAATGTGTTGACACCTCCTATATTCCCCACCAGGCCCAATAACAACACTATACATGAACAACAGTTAGGCACTGTGGTGGCTGTTCTTCCTGTTACAGAGAATTGCAATTGCAATCCACCAATGGTGTGTATGGTACGAAATTACATTGACATCTGACCATGTCTTCTGCATGCTTCACTTTCTTTGTAGCGAGTGTATTTTAAACACTTGTTTCTATGAAGTTCACTGCCACTCTGTCACTTTAATATTCACAATTTCTTTTCATTGTGCTCCCAACTGCAAAATTTCATCTGTTGGGGCCACAAATGTATCTTTACTGACTTGGAGCTGCGCCACTGGTATCTCATAAGAGGTCTTCTTTGGTCACCTTCCCAGTATAACGGACATGATGAACAGTTGTTAAATAAAGTACACAACAGTGCTGCGATTGACTTTTGACATCTTCATATTTATTTACACTCAATTTTCCCTTTTTTGTGATCAGCTTTTATAATGTGCAGCAGCTTCAGTATTTGATACAGATCAGTAAGCTATTCCAATTACCAAAATATCACATAATTCACTAGAGGCAGACAATCATACTAGTTTACAGGACTCTGGTAGACATAGTGGCTTCACATGTTAACAGTTCAGCTCTAATGATCTGAGTAGTTATCACTTCAGTTGTCACACACAGACTAGTAACTTTATATTATGTTAGCTAACCACAGATTACCACAAGAACTGTGCGCTGCAACTGTTTATAGACATGTGGAATACAGAACATTACAATTTATTAAAATACAGAACTATTACATTCAGATATCAATACAAAAATTAGTAAATTAAAAGGAACAAAGAAACAAAAGGAAATGATGTAAGTATGTTTAACTGAAAGCAGTATAACTAGAAAATTGCAGAATTGTTGGTACTATGTTATGAGTGTGATTTAAATGTAAATGGGGATTCCCAAAGATTGTCAAAAAGTTTCTATCTAGTGAACTTTTGTAATTTCTAACCAACAAGTATTTTTAATGAAAATTTGCACTTTTGATGCCAAAAAGATCAAGGCTGTAAATTTGCAGTACTTCACTCCCGAAATAATTACTTTTTAAGACTGGAACATTGTTGAATAGTAAAATATTGAATACAAACAGCTTTGGACATATAAAAGTTTTCAGAAAACATGAAGTGTTTGTTGGAAAGAGGAAAATGAGGGCTTTCTAATGAGCTATACTAATTTAGAAACAAACTTTTTTCTCATCAAAAGTTTCACCTCCTGATGGTTTGTGTATATACTAAATCATGAATATTTCTTTTAATTAAACATTTTCATGTGAACTTACTATACTATTGCCACCAGTAACAGAGAGATTACACAGAGAATAATTAAATTTTGGAAAGGCTTACTTGAAAAAGAATTTTGAAATTTTTAGTAACTATTATTATGTATTATAACAACATGAGATTTGACAAGGAAAAAGATAATATTGATTTTAAAAGATTTCTCTTCTTCAAAAACTCTTTCCTTTCCCATTTTCAGTCTACATTTTATATTCCCTCCACTTTGGCCATCATTAGTTATTTTGCTGCCCAAATAGCGGAACTCATCTAATACTTTAAGTATTCATTTTCTGATCTAATTCCCTCAGAATTATCTGATTTAATTCAGCTACCTTCCACTGCTCTTGTTTTGCTTTTGTTGATGTTTGTCTGATATCCTCCTTTCAAGACACTGTCCATGCTGCTCAACTGCCCTTACAAGTTATTTGGTGTCTCTGATAAAATTACAATGTCATCATCAGCAAACCTCAAAGATTTTATTTATTCTTCCTGAACATTAATTCCTTCTTCAAATTTTTCATTAGTTTCCTTTACTGCTTGCTCAATGGATGGACTGAATAATATCAGGAACAGGTTACAACTCTGTCTCAACTCATTTCTCAACCACTGCTTCCCTTTCATGCCTCACAGTTTCTGTAAGTGCTATCTGGTTTCTGTACAAATTGTATATAACCTTTCACTCCCCGTATTTTACACCTGCTACCTTCAGAATTTCAATGAGTTTTTTCAACATTCTCAAAAGCTTTCTCCAAATCCACAGAAGCTATAAATTTATGTTTGTCTTTCCGTAACCTATCTTCTAAGGTCAGCCATAGGGTCAATGTTGCCTTGCTTGTTTCTACATTTTCCCAGAATCCAAATTGATCTTCCGTGAGATCATCGTCTACCAGTTTTGCCATTCTCCTGTATGTAATTCATGTCAGTATTTTGCAACTATCACTTATTAAACTGACAGTTTGGTAATATCATACCTATCTGTGTTAACTCACTTTGCTACCACACAGATGTCAGACACCATCAGACATCTACAATATCGGCAGTCATCGCACAACTGGCATCCAGGTGTGACAGTCACTCCTTGTCCATTATTGTGAAACTTGGTCACCAGTGGAAGACACCATGGGCGAGAGACCACGCACAGTGGCTCTGCAGGCACTTCCCAGTACTGCCTGAGATGCTATATACGAGGGTGAGTCAAGTGAAAACCTTAAATATTATTTATTGTGCAGAAGTGGTACAAAGCTGTATCACTTTTCAACATAATCTCCCCTACGCTCAATGCAAGTCCTCCACTGCTTACAAAGTGCATAAATTCCTTTAGAAAAAAATTCTTTTGGTAGTCTGCACAACCACTCATGCACCGCGTGGAATACCAATTCATCAGAACGGAACTTCTTTCCTCCCATTGTGTCTGTAATAGGGTGACCAGAGCGGGTGACATGGTTGGGGTTGTAGGGTAAGGCTGGGTAGATGAAGGTGGCTGTTTTTAGCAATCTTCTTTACTGTTGATTCTTCCAGTACATTTTCTGGTAGCTCAGCCCCACCGCTCGTATCGTGGTGGAGATGTGCTGATGCGCGCAGCCAGGGGAATACGACGCCGTGCTCGGTTAGTGGCTGCACAGGTGGTAGGATGTTAGCAGCACAAGGCACGGTCTGGCTCACCTCCTGTGGAGGCTGTGGCTCGTGACGACGCTGGGAGTCACCGGTGCAGCAGCATACAACGCCCTCCGCCGGCCGGTCCTCGTGGACAGCGTCACTGATGACGACAACATAACAGCGACCGAATGCCCAATCAGTCGAACTGATGCCGACGCCCACCTCTGATGCCCTGAAATAGTGCAGAATGCTGCTGAATCTGCTGGTTACACGGCGCGGTGTTTGTTAGAATGTTCTCGATGAGTTGGCTAACGCAACCGCGCCACATGCGGCCTGCGCCTGTATAATTCTGCTAATGCTGTGTTCTGGCTATTGATGGCTGCTGCACACATAAACACATACCAACGCTTGTTGCAAATATGTGTCACCTGCATAACGCGCTGGCCAGCCTTCGTCCGCCATCTGCCGTGAGGCTGGCGCATCACACACTGAAACACACTAAATCACAATTTCGCACCATATTTCCTAAAAATAACCCCTTGTCCTCTACAATTCCTTCTTCATACAAAAAGAATTCGTCCCCAAATTCAACCAAAAAGTCAAAACAACTACAGTTCACTTCACAAACACCACAAAATGCGGTTGATTTACTATTTACACTGTGTTCATTCACTTCTATCCTCAGTCTAATCTTTGTTCATAAACATTACTCAGTGTTCTGCTGTAGTGCCTCACAACTGTTCAGTGATTTTGTCTGGACCCTTAGGTTAAAGGTTCGAAGGGGTGGGATTTGGGCTACCTTCCTCTTGAGCTGATAGTACGTACACTAATCCTACGACAAAGATAAAAATACAGGTGGCGGTGGTCTTACGTTAAATCAGTAAGTGGATCAAAACAGCATATCCAGACACTCTGGGATGATGATGGCATTGAACAAAGCTGAAATACTAAACACCTTTTTCCAAAGCTGAAATACTAAACACCTTTTTCCAAAGCTGTTTCACAGAGGAAGACCGCACTGCAGTTCCTTCTCTAAATCCTCACACGAACGAAAAAATGGCTGACATTGAAATAAGTGTCCAAGGAATAGAAAAGCAACTGAAATCACTCAACAGAGGAAAGTCCACTGGACCTGACGGGATACCAATTCGATTCTACACAGAGTACGCGAAAGAACTTGCCCCCCTTCTAACAGCCATGTACTGCAAGTCTCTAGAGGAACGGAAGGTTCCAAATGATTGGAAAAGAGCACAGGTGGTTCCAGTCTTCAAGAGGGGTCATCGAGCAGATGCGCAAAACTATAGGCTTATATCTCTGACATCGATCTGTTGTAGAATTTTAGAACATGTTTTTTCCTCATGTGTCATATAATTTCTGGAAACTCAGAATCTACTCTGTAGGAATAAACATGGATTCCGGAAACAGAAAACGTGTGAGACCCAACTCGCTTTATTTGTTCATGAGACCCATAAAATACTAGATACAGGCTCCCAGGTAGATGCCATTTTCCTTGACTTCCGGAAGGCGTTCGATACAGTTCTGCACTGTCGCCTGATAAACAGAGTAAGGGCCTACGGAATATCAGACCAGCTGTGTGGCTGGATTGAAGAGTTTTTAGCAAACAGAACACAGCATGTTGTTCTCAATGGAGAGACGTCTACAGACGTTAAAGTAACTTCTGGCGTACCACAGGGGAGTGTTATGGGACCATTGATTTTCACAATATATACAAATGACCTAGTAGATAGTGTCGGAAGTTCCATGCAACTTTTCGTGGATGATGCTGTAGTATACAGAGAAATTGTAGCATTAGAAAATTGCAGCGAAATGCAGGAAGATCTGCAGCTGATAGGCACTTGGTGTAGGGGGTGGCAACTGACCCTTAACATAGACAAATCTAATGTATTGCGAATACATAGAAAGGAGGATCCCTTATTGTATGATTATATGATAGCGGAACAAACACTGGTAGCAGTTACTTCTGTAAAATATCTGGGAGTATGCGTGCGGAACGATTTGAAGTGGAATGATCATATAAAATTAATTGTTGGTAAGGTGGGTACCAGGTTGAGATTCGTTGGGAGAGTCCTTAGAAAATGTAGTCCATCAACAAAGGAGGTGGCTTACAAAACACCGTTCGGCCTATACTTGAGTATTGCTCATCAGTGTGGGATCCGTACCAGGTTGGGTTGACAGAGGAGATAGAGAAGATCCAAAGAAGAGTGGCGCATTTCGTCACAGGGTTATTTGGTAAGCGTGATAGCATTACGGAGATATTTAGCAAACTCAAGTGGCAGACTCTGCAAGAGAGACGCTCTGCATCACGGTGTAGCTTGCTGTCCAGGTTTCGAGAGGGTGCATTTCTGGATGAGGTATCGAATATATTGCTTCCCCCTACTTATACCTCCCGAGGAGATCACGAATGTAAAATTAGAGAGATTCGAGCTTGCACGGAGGCTTTCCGGCAGTCGTTCTTCCCGCTAACCATACGCGAGTGGGACAGGAAAGGGAGGTAATGATAGTGGCACGTAACGTGCCCTCCGCCACACACCGTTGGGTGGCTTGCGGAGTATAAATGTAGATGTAGATGTAGAACTAGTAAGTGTTGCTTATGCTCATCACAGTTCTCATGCACTCATTGAAAAAGATGTTCCATAGTTATATGTCCATCCTGAGCTGCTAGCATCCGGTCCAAAGAGGCGAGCAAAATCGGTCGAATGTGCTATTCAAAAGAGTGAGATGTTCTGTTGTGACGAATTGCACCGGTTGGTCGGGTACATAGATCAATGTGCGTGTTATATTCATGATTGTAGCTCCAGTAATCATGGCTGGTAAATGGAAAGTTGGCCCTGAAATGTCACACTGTGTGCCGTTAATTAACAGTCCCTGGCCCTGCAATTCTATTCTTTGTGTACTACCTTGCTTACCCTGCTTGTATCAAACGCAAATATTGACTGTGTTTTCCATTACTGAAAATACCCAATGTGGACCCACTTGCTGAAAGAACTGCACCGTGCCTGCTATAATTTCCTTAGGGCACTCCGCGACTGGTTCTTGAGAGCGGAATAGAGAATACTCACAAGATTTGGGAACAGTGTGTAACAATTCCACGGGGCAGATGGTAACTGGACCAGTTTGACAATGCAGCAAGTCTTGTGCAGTGAGGAACGCATGAGCTTGTCTGTTACGTGCCACTAACAGTATTTCCCGTACGGTTAATTGTACGAATTTCTGCAAAATTTCCCACTTCACTGGATACGTATGCAAGGCGTAACATTCAAATTTACAATCCTTACATGTTAAGGGTATTATGATATGAATTCTCAGCAGGCTACCCGTCCGCATACTGGTAACAGTGGCCATTTTGTAGTACATAGATAAGTGTTCATCTGTTAATGTCGTCAGTAGCTCCAGGGAGGCGGGCAATTCCGAATGAACTTCCCGTAATCCTTCCCAAAGTTGTTCCGAAGGTAACAGTAACGGGGTTAGGTGCCCGCACATTGCATGCAACAAAGCCTCCTGTAATTCCATGTCTTCTATGCGAGCCTCAGTAATACTATCAGCAAGAAAACTGAGCAGCTTAGCTATTATCAACTGTGAATTGATGTTATCCAACCAGTACTTGATTATACCCAAGTTGTGATTGGTTGTGTTGGCTGTGGCCTTAATGTTGGACATCAAGGTCGCGGCCAAAGCTCACAATTGGTGCCTATTATTAACTACATCTTTCTCCAAACTCTCTAATTGGGTTGTGTGAAGATTTAGCATTCCCTGGTTGCTATTCACATTATCCTGTACCTGCCATAGCGTTTCATTAATACTTTTAATGTCTTTCGTGTCAGCGGTCCCAAAAACAGTTTTTAGGATACGGCCACCTGCATCTAACCATCCTCTTTTCGTACGGATGTGCGGGATTAACCCTGCAGTTTGCCTCAACTGAGCTTGTAAGCATGCAAAAGCTGATCGTAGTAGCTGATATTACCCCTGTGTGTCATTAAACCTTGACTGATTAGCCACCATGGAATGAAGTTCATTAAATGTATCCTCTAATTTACAGAATTTCTTCTTCTACCGACCAAATATTACAGTCAATCCTTAAGGTCCATTGATGTCCGGACATAATTACGTCTGCTTGTCGCGAGAACAAAACACCACTTGATATAGGACGTACCTTCAAGGCTTCAGCGAAGTTGCAACAGCAGAACAGAATAACTACGCTGAGAGATAGTGCACACTTTCCCTCTTCCCTCTTCAGCGCAACCCATGATGCTAGAGCTGCTGGTCTTACCAGAACGTCACGCCTCCTGAGGAACAAAAGAAAAACAACTCACATTAGCTCTTCCTTTTTACGCGTGGCCTAAGAGCATAATAGCATGTCTGATTGCTTCCACAATTAACTTGGTTCTCTTGTTTAGCTACTCCTTTCTTACTCTTTTTCCTTAGATTCATCTTTCTCTCCACAAGAAGTTACTGCAGACAGTGAAGGAAGTGCCTCAAAATTCCCCTTGAAAGGCCTAATTCGGCTCACATGCACAATAGTAGGGCAAGTTGGAAGCTGTAATTTTACATTCACCGGCAATGTCATCTCGATCACCTGGAAAGGACCTTGATAACGGGATACAAATTTTTTCGTTTTGTCTTTTGGCACATACGGATTAGTCATCATCACCCATTGTCCTACATGATATTTGGGTAAACCCGCCTTTCTATTGTGAACTTTGTCCTGTGTCTCTAACACTTTAGTGTTCATTTTTTTTCACCTTCCGCCAGATTGTTTTCAACTTTGTGGATAAATCCTTTACAGCCGAAATATCGGTTCCTGGTGGGGTCTTGAGCAATTCAAACGGAGATTGCACAATCCTGTACTTTCATGCACTTTTGAGTTATATGCCGCAGTTACAAACGCCAATAGGGTATCCCAATTGTTGTGTTGTGAATTTACATAATAACTTAACATCTTAGCTATTGTACAATGAACTCTCTCAGTCCGACCATTAGCCTGCGGGTGTAATGCGCTCGTTTTCAATTTCCTTACATGCAACAACTTGCATAACTGTTTCATCAAATTGGACACAAAGTTTGTCCCTTGATCTGTAATGATAGTTTCAGGTGTTCCGAATTTCAATATCCATTGATGTACCATGGCGTGAGCCACTGTTTCGGCTCACTGGTCTGGAATAGCTGTCATAGACACATAGTGTGAAAAATGATCTATTATTGTCAAAACATAGCGATTACTCGCTGGTGTTTGCACAAACGGTCCCAAGACATCTAAACCAAGTAATTGAAAAGGTCTATCCACTTCCGGTAGTTGTTGCAACACAATTTTCTGATGACTCAATTCTGCCTGTTGAGCACACGGAATGCAATTCTTTACATACTGATCGACATCTTGCCTACGCGTTGACCACCAATATCTCTGTGCTACCCTCCTTTCCGTTGCTCTTTGACCCGAATGACCAGAAAACATTGAATCATGTGCTTGCCTTAAAATTTTGCTTCGCAATTTTTCTGGTGCGACTATGCGTGGACCATTCCTAGTTTTACGGTACAATATCCCGTCTTCCACTGCGAACTGTCACTGTGAGGTAAATCATTGACAATCTGTGTCGGCGGTTTGTGCCTCCTCCCATTCGTTCTCATTTATTCCTGTGCATTCCATAGCGCATACTTTACGACTCAGACCATCCGTGTTTCCGTGCAATTTACCTGGTCGATCAATCACTTCAAAATTGTACTCACTAAGACACAAAGCCCACTTAGTTAATCTACTCGTTGGATCTTTAAGCCCTAACAACCACTTAAGTGCTGCATGGTCAGTAATCACCTTGAAACATCGTCCATACAAATAACACCAGAAATAGGTTATTCCGAAAATTAATGCCAATAACTCCTTCTCGGTTGTTGAGTAATTTTTTTCTGCATTGGTTAGCTGTCTGGAAGCATATGCCATCAGGTGTTCCTGCCCATCTATTTCCTGAGATAATACAGTACCCAAAGCAAAATTGCTAGTGTCACAAGATAATATAAACTGTTTACTAAAATCCAGTGGCGTAGCTGTTTACTAAAATCCCAGGTTGGGAAGACTCTGCAGTGATTCTTGGGAGACAAAATGGTGCAAAAACAATAATTTAAAGAAATGAAACAAAATGCATCAAATAAAACAACAACAACTACTACTGCTACCTCTACCACTGACACTAATAATAATAATAACTTGTTCAAGAAACGATGACAAATTTGTAGAACTCCAGCAGCAAGAGAAGCACTTATATTTCCTTGTACACAAGTGCAATGCGCCTGTCTTTTCTTTCCACAAATAAGTCTATAACTCGGTCTACAAAGATCTGATCACTGGATAGCTCTCCAAATAGGTCTTTTCTATTACTAACGTGCTCAAACACGACAGCCGGATGTTGGACATTGAATTCCTTAAATAATTCTTCACTCGTTTAAGAGTACTCATGCTTCGTTCACTGCTCGCTGTAGTTGCGATAGGGTCAAAACCAAATGCACGAACTTCGTTGTTACTTCATAAACGGAGTCTAAATCATTGTTGACAATGTACTTTAACAGGATTCTTGGAGATAGTGTTTTTTCTCATCAGCGTATATGTTCCACAGTTCGTTTTCAAGTTGTTCTTGTTTGAAAAAAGGGTACTGTTCTAATAATTGAAGCAGTTTCAACTTTAGGAATTCTTTTTGATAGTTCAGGAAACACTTTTCGTTCAAAAGTTCGACAAACTGAATTTGGGGAAAGTCTTGAAACCTTCTTTCCAACTGAACAATTTGCAAATCCAGTATCTCGTAAGTTAGTGTCCTGAGAGATGTCTTTCGACTGTCACAGAATGATAAGTTGCCATTAAAACAAGCTGCATTTAATGCATTCATTAACGAATGTTTCTATTCTTAATTGTCGTAAGTTTCTCAAAACAATTCTTATATCGTCTTGGCAAGCAGTTATACTGACAGATTTTGACTGAAAAACATTAAAGAGATGATCAATATAAACAAAGCACCCTCGGTAGAAGCAAAGCAAGTAGACAAACGTAGGATCATCCATCCGTCGTTTCATTCCCACAGCACAGCTCAAAGATTCTGGGTGCCACTGAGAGTCTGTATCATCAAATATATCATTAAAAACACTATATAGCCCTGATAAATGACTAGATGTTGTTGAAACTGCCCTGGAACGAAAGTTCCAGCGAGTGTTGCTCGCATGTGGCAGTTTAAATCCTTTCTCAGTTAGCAATACAGTTCGTTTTGATGATTTGCTGAAAACCGAATGGAATGCAGTAAGATCACTTACAAACATGCGTACTTTTCGTATGATTTTGGAAGAATGTAACAGTACCAAATTCAGTTGGTGTGTGTGACAATGAATAAACAGCACATAGGGACAGAACTGCTTCACCAATAGTTGTAGTCCTCTTTCTCTGCCCGCCATTACTGAAGCGCCATCATATGTTTGAATAACCACTTTTCCTTCCACATTCCATTCGTTCAATACTGCATGAATAATGTTTAAAAAACCTTCAGCAGTTTTATCTCCCGAAACGTCGTAAAATCCAACGAATCTTTCCTCAATTTTTGTCTGCAATACAGTACCTGAATATTATACTCATTTGATTCTTGCATGACACGTCTAATCTTTCATCAACCTGAATAGAAATGAAACTGCAGTTCTGAATTTGAGATTTTATTTTCTCATTAACTGCCAGAGTTATCATTTCTATTACATCATTCTGTACATCTGGAGAAGTTCCAAGGTTGAAGATGATGATAGATGGTCTCGGATTAACTGCTCTCCTTGAGCTGGTAAATCCAACAATTCCAGATAGTTACCTTTGTTGCTGGAGGATTCGTCTTCTCGATGGCCGCAAAAGGCTAGTTCTTCTTTACAAAGAAATACAATTGCCTGAATAAGACGAGCCAATACTTGCCTGCTGGAAGCTACTTGTTTGATGTATTTTATTGCTGTCAGACGAGCGGCTTCAGAAAGGGCGTGCTCAATTCTACTTTTCCCAATAACAGAAATGATTCTTTGTTCTGCAGGTGACGTTTTGATATCTGATGAATTTGTGCTTTCCTGTCAAAGTTCTTTATTGTACAAATGCCCTCATTGCATCATTCCTTTTCACCACCAAACAGGAGGCATATATGACAATATAATATGTTATTGACTGCATTCGCAGTCAGCCAAGCATACTTTTCGTACCAGGCTGTCTGAAAAGTGCGTTTTTGTTTGGCTTCACTTAAAACTACACTGAGTATAGGAGTAGGTCGTTTGTCTTTCAATTCTCACTTTTTTTCGTACGTTAATGTAGAAAAAGGCGTTTTTAATGAAAATTATGTAAGGTGTATGTTGGCGACACAACGAAAATGTGCACTAAAATCACACAATAATGATTATGAACACAAACCGCGCGACTTCACTTCCGCGTTAAAAGCCAGCTTAGAAGCGGCAGAGACTAGTCTTGATACCTGCTAACAAGTGCAGCGCATCGGCCTTCATGGAAGATTGAAGAGGGGAAGTGGAGGGGGCGCAGGCGCACACAGCCAGGTAAGGGAAGGGAGGCAGAGACTGAGAGCAGTTGAGTCTCAAGCAGGCAGATACATCAATATTATCTGTTTTATTCATACGACCCATTGGCTCTTACCGCCAACCAATGAGATATCGGTGCCAGTTGAAATAGCTACGTATAATGCCTCGTCTCAAAATCCACGACTGGCTTGTCGATACAATTCATGTGAACTCTGATCGGGTCGTAACCGCTTATTTTTTTGCAGACGAGTAAGTGTTTTAGGTGAAATTTATGGACTCCCTTCACGTTGAAAGATTATTGTCGCGATACGGTTCTCAAACACCGTTCAAGCGTTCGATGATTCCGGTAGTACGGTGTCACTCGCAGTCGCTGAAATCGAATATAACAATGTTAGTGTGTTCAACCCCCGCCGGAAGTTAACACCTTTCTAAAGGACATATTGACTCCTTATTGTAACGTGAAAAACGTCCGTCGTGAACGCTGGTCTACTCAACACAGATTACAGTGTTAAGGTCGATTCACACTTAACGGAACGTCTCCGTCACATCCGTCACGTCAAAACATTCTTCCCTGCGTTTCTAAAGGCGCTGTCCACACTCGACGTCACCGGCCCGGAACGTCTGCGTAACGTCACCGTCACGCATTCTTTTGGAGAATGTTTCCCGTTCATGTCGGCGAGTCGACGTGATGTACATCTCTGGCTCTTAAGAAGGACCGCCTCCATGTTTGCTCGAGCCATCTAAATAGTTGGAAAGAAGGGAGGAGTACGAACGATTTGATTATACAAGTATCAATATTTTATTGCTCAAAGTTTCGCTTTGTTATTTATTGTAATAACATGTATCTTCCTGTGCTTGTTGTTTTATTATATTTCGTTTCTAGTTTAGACAATACACTTCGACGAATATTTAACAGAATTAGTTCGTTCACACTCAGAGCTGTACAACATGAGCGATCGTAGATACAGTGATTCCATTAGGAAAGAATCACTGTGGAAGGAAATTGGATTAGAAATGGGGTGTCCAGGTAAATGAAACACTTTGTAGTAAGGAATTGTGAATGGTACTTATATGTATGTGTGAAAGTTTTCAGTACAACGATAAATATCTACGAGTGGACTGCCACATGCAATGTGCCTCGGTATAAGCTCTACAAACGCCAGCAGCATAAATACACAGTTTTAATTAACCGAATTTTTGTTGTATTGACATGAACCTAGCTTTTCAGGACCTGTTAAATTCTATACTGCACGTGGATCTTGTTTAGAACAGCAGATAGTTTCAGATTTTTCGTCCTGAATATTTCCAGCATTTTTCTGAGTGTAGTATTCGATAATTTAGCAGAAATTTTTATGCTGTAGAGTGTACAAATCCGAAAAGTAAAAGACATGCTTCATAATATGCAACACTGTTCCTGTGATTTCGAAACATTCTACTCTGTTAATATTTCTGTAAAGAACACGCCGTTTGGAAAAGCTGGCAATTTCCAGTGAAGGAAAATGGACATAGGGCCGCATCTATGCGCATGTTTTAAATTACAAAAGTGTTATTGCTGTTTTCAACAGAAGGAAGCAAGACTTTTAATGTATAAAAGACAAATTTGTGGAGCATTAATTGTAATTTGAGACAGACATATTTCTGGAAGTTTTTATTATTTCCTGTTACTGGATAGTTACCAAAAAACCTTTAAAGGGATCACAGAATATACAGTCACTGACGGCATTAATTCATTTGTAAAAATGAAGCTATGTGACAACGAAATACATAGGCAATCAGTCTGGTAGCTAGCATTTAAAGAATCTCTGTTTGCCCTATCCTAAGATATATTTGGAGCCAGAAATAGGCTACAGGATGCAAATATGTTTGTTTGTAGATTTATACATTACTACATTAGGCTTATGAAGTTTCTTCAGCAGTGTATAGGCTACAATTGAAATTTTTGTAGTGTGTGTTTACACAGAAAAATTTTGAACAACAATATATTTTTATAGACACCTGCCAACTGCATACCTTTGTTAGCAACAATACTATAAAAGTTATGTTATGGTGTTGTTAGGAAATAACTCATTGCATTTACAAAAGTACTGCAGAAAATTAGCACAGTATAAGACTATGTGCTGCTTAACAGCATAGCAAATGAAAACTACCTCATATTCCTGGAAATCTGTGAAAATAAAAGAAAGCAAACCATAGGTGGTGTTCTTGTTAAAAGTTTGGAGTGTCCCTAAGTCATTTTTAGAAAAGATTTTGACTACTCCGTGCACTCTATTAACGGTTGTATATGTTCTCTGATTTCAGGCCATGAATGCAAGCGACGATGGGTGTCACTGAGAGACCAGTTTAGAAAATTTGTTAATAAAAAGATGAAGAGTGGCCAGGATGCCATACCTAAGAAGCCGTGGAAGTATGAGGAGGTTATGGCTTTCTTGCATCCATACATGCAGGAGCAGGAAACAGTTACTAATGTGACAGCTGACATTTGTTCAGACGAGGAAGAAAACATGAATATGTCTTCATCGCCTATTCTGGGCAGTGAAATTGACAGTGAATTGAGGCCAGAGACAATTAATGTGCAAAAGTGTAGTGCAAGGGGCATAAGGAGGAGAATTGCAGAATATGCGTCAGCTTCTCTGATGAATTATATTCTAACAACACAACCAAAACAAAATCAGATTGACAGTTTTCTTTCAGGGATAAGTGTCAGTATAAAAACATGGTCTCCAATGCGACAGATAAAAGCTAAAGATGAAATTTCGGGAGGGCGCCGGTTCAATCCCAAGTCTGGCCATCCTGATTTAGGTTTCCCATGATTTCCTTAAAATCGCTCCAGGCAAATGCCGGGATGGTTCCTTCGAAAGGGCATGAGCGACTTCCTTCCCCATCCTTACTTATCCCAAAATAAAATTTTGGATAATATATAGATTAATAATACAATTCATTGTATTAAACACTGGTGCACATATATAATATGTAATTAGAAAGTGTACAATAATAAGATGTTTTAAACATAAGTTTTATGTTATATGAAATCTATCTGTTTGAGCTAAATCCTGAAGCACATTATTGTGGACAAAAGGAAGGGATTTTTATTTGCAGGGAATTTATTAAACATAAATTATTAGTTTTAAACAGATTTAAACAATTTTAAGTTAAAAATTATATTTAAATTGGTATAAATACAAGGACAAGTCTGTTTATGTCTTATTTTAATTTTTCTTCTTCTAAATATCAGCGATGACAACTTGGGCTTAATCCAAACCAACCAAGCTTCAACAGAAATTTGGTAAAAATATAGAAAAAGATAAAAAGATATAATCTGAAGATGATACAAAATTTATAAGATCAGTTTAAGAAAGATGGGTTTAAAAGTTGTAGTAAATGCAATGGTTCAAAGAGCTTAGACGATTTTTAATAAAACTATAAAAATAAGATCTCCTTGTAACAGAAATATGAATGTGGAAGCTAAAAAGCCATATGATCAGTAGGGGGTAGGTATATCATAGATGGCAAATGAAGATGATTTTAAAAGTTGTAGCAAATGTAAAAAAATTGGAGAAAATTAGGAACACAAACATCTGCTAGTAAGAGTTGCGTAATTTCAGATTTTAGAATAAAATATGAGTAAATGTCACAGAAGATATATTTAAAATTTGATGTACATATACAGAAATATTTAAAGGAATTTAGAAGACTTTAAGGAACACCAATTTATATTTGTATGAAATCTAAAACTAAGAAAGCGAAAAATTAGATACAAACTATTTAAGAAACATGATGAAGTATATGAAGGAAAGCTTAATTATCCAGTAAATAATTATGTGACATTCATCTAAGGAAAAAATGAATCTGATGAAGAGAGAAATTATCTAGAAAATTGGGTTAATAAAATAGTGGAAAATCGTGGAATAATTAATAAGACAGAAAGTACACGTTATAATTGTAATATTTCTACATATTACAACATATAAGAAAATAGCAGTACCAAATGCAGGATCAAATATATTTATAAACAGTTGGATGAATTAGAATGTCATCTGATTATGATGCAAATAAGATTAAAAATCTCTTTTCTTTTTTAAGAATGGTAACTATAAAGATTATATTCTATGCAAATATTTTACAGCTAAAATGCAGGTTCTCTAAATACAAATAGGGGTGTTCATATCAAAGAAGCATCGAGATGTGCTGAAATGTGATATATGTCTTTAGACTTGAGTGCATCAAATGTTTACAAAAAAGGAATATCAAATTCAGATTACTCAACTTCATGAATTTAGTTATAATAAATATTTTTATTGGACCCAATTTAATCTGAAAGAAGTTTGAAACAACTATCCAATTTTGATCACCAAACCAGTTAGCCAAATTATTATAGTTACAGTTTGATATTTTAATACCAACAGTGCTGTAATTCTATTAAATAAATATATATAAATTAAAGGGATAAAACATTTAATATAAGATTTTTTTCATATTTAAATCGATACAACAATTGCTTTGCCAATTTTCAACTTGTTTATTAAATTTTTCTTTTGAGCATGGTAACACATCCACAGGCATAGACTATTTCCAGATGATTTTTATATTGTTTTGATTACACTATTGAGTGACTTTTTATACAAAAATAAAATGATGTTTCACAGTTTTTAAGTACAACAACTTGATATGTTTATCTCTTTTATTCTATGTAATGCTTAGAAGGTGGACACAGTTTTGATCAGTAAAAAAATATGAGGTAATTGCAATTTGAACTTTTGGTTCAGTTTCCTGAATACAATTTATTTTGATTGGATACTTAAACGTGTTTAACTTTTCACCAAAGTGTAACTCAAAATTAATCACTCAGTCTTAGAGTATCATTCCTTATCTATTTAATAAATACTGGAGTTTTACTAGCCCAAACAAAACATTTCTGATCTTTAATCTTTAGATTACATCGAACTTGCTATTCTTGTATTTCATATGGTAATACAATGTATGGTTAATCACTTAGGAAATCTTAAGATATATGAGGGTTGTTCAATAAGTAATACACCACATTAAAAAAAAAGCCATTAATATATGTAGACAAACGTCCTTGTTGGTGCTTCATATTTGATGTTTGTTCTGTGAGACAGTAAAGTTTCGTACCGTTCTGCCAGATGGCAGAGCCATAGTACAGCGTCAAAATGTCGTCTATATACGACTCATGTTTCAAGCAGCATGCTGTTATTGAATTCTAGTGTGCAGAAAAAGAAACTGTGGTGAACATCCATAAACGTTTGTGTGCAGTGTATGGCGATGCTGCAGTTGATAGGAGTACAATTGGGCGATGGGTAAAGAAAGTTACAGCCTCAGGAAATGCAGAAACAGAGCTCCATGATCAGCCCCACGCAGGACATCCTGTCACATCCACTGCTCCAGACATGTTGAATCGTGCGGATGCCATTATTCGTGCTGACAGGTAAATCAAACTCGGCAGTTAGCTCTACAGTTGACACTCAGCATTGGAAGTGCGTATGCAGTGATCGAGACTCTTGGATATTCAAAGAGATGCTCATGATGGGTTCCACGAATGCAATTAGGGGACCACGAGATTCAAAGAAAGGCCATTTAATCTGAATTGTTGGAGCGTTTTGAGACCAATAGAGAGGCCATTCTGTCACAGATCGTTACAGGTGACGAAATCTGGGTGCACCACTTTGCGCCAGAAAAGAAGAAGGCAGGCCATGGATTGGCATCATCCTCATTCACCATAAAAGAAGAAATGCAAGATAACCTCCTGTGCCAGGAAAGTCATGGTGACAGTCTTCTGGGATTTTGATGTCGTCATTCTCGTAAATGTGATTCCAAGAGGGTCAACTATGAATTCAAATGCATTTGTGAAAACTCTGAATAAACTCAAGAACCGTTTCAGACGTGTTTCGATTGGACAATAATTCAGCAGATATCTTGCTCCAACACGATAATACACACCCACGCACATGCCTGAGAACCCGAAAACGCATCGCCAAACAGTGTTTGACATCATTGCCACATCCAGTGTCTCGGACTTCCATCGCTTTGGGTCGCTTAAAGATTCACTTTGGGGAACAGACTTTGAAGATAACGAGAGTGTCAATCATGCAGTGAAAACATGGGTATGGCTACAGGACAAGAGATTTTATGAGCAGAGAGTACATGCTCTTCCTCAAAGTTGGTGTGTGACCATAGAATGTGATGGAGATGATGTAGAAAAATTGGGTATGGACAAGATATGTATATGTATATTGTCACCAAAATCTACCTCTTAACAGTAAATATGTTAAGAGAAAAAAAAGAGGGGTATTACTTATTGAACAACCCTCATATTTTAATACGTTATTTCAAACCAGTAACACTATCTTAAGTCCATCTTGAACCTTTTCTCTGGAATTCTGTTAATTTATGTGCTATTTTTTTCTTTTGAAACGCTAATAAGATCTTTTGATTACTCTTTCATAAGTTTTTATGTCACTATGGGACACAATGTGAAATACAAGAAGTTTACTTTTATAAGATAACCTGAAGTTACAAAGTAAGCTAAGACTGTACATTTTAAAATAAACTTACGTTACCTCTGAGTCCATTATGAATTAATATTGATGATGATGATGTTCAGTTTGTGGGGCTCTCAACTGCGCAGTTATCAGCGCTTGTACAAATTCCCAACCTTTGGTCAGTCCAATCTCAGTTGATGGTAGGCAGTTGTGGACAGTTTTCGAGAATGATCATCTTGTAATATAATGAGTTGATTCTTTCCATCTGTCATGTTTTTTCTACTCCCATAAAGAATCAATTTAGTTTTGTTAATTGTTATTTTACTTTCAGTACATATATATGTCAGAAGAATTATAGTTATTTCTTCATTATGTTTCATAGAACAAAATATTGCATGCTAAAAAATATAGCAGTATTATACCCTACCAGCTTATAACTGCTTCAATACATACATATACATATATCTGCTAGCATGTAAAACTTACATGAAAACCTCAAGATCTTATTTAGACTTTATTACACTTGAATATATTGTCTAAGGTTATCATTTTTATTGTTCTATTTATAATGATGTAATTAGTTTTCATTACAGCACACACAATTTGAAAATATAATCAAATTATGTTAGTACCACAGCTTGCTACATGCAAAATCCTATCAGCTAATCAGTATATATGGGAAAGATGACCCACAACTTTCAGACTACTACGATTTTCCATCGCAGATTTTGTCATTTCTATTGTTATATTCCGAACTTTGACTGCATTTACTGTTGTTGTTATTGTCATTTATCTGTTTAGTTAGTACTTTTTTCATTCGATTAAATATGTAGTTCATTTATCCTGTAAATGCTGTATTAGGAAATTTTTGTCGGCGATTTCATATGAACTCTTGGTCAAGAATTGACAGTTGGAACGTAAGTTCTGCAATCTCATGTAGAAATAGAGAAATATTAGCTGAAGGGTTACCATTCTGTTGAATTAGGACATCATCATCTCAATTCTATGTTGATACCTGTTTAATAAACCATTCACATACTTACTTGAATGTTGAGAAAACGTGTAAATTGCCTAATCCGAGATATAAGGAAGCCAGAAATGTTAATTTAGTAAATATATTAAGATCTTATAATCTTTTTTTGCTAATAAAAGTCCTACAAGGCATTTCTCCTGTCTTGACAATCTAATAACAAATGTATACAAATGTGATTTTGAGTTAGGCTTATTTAATGTCGATTACCTGTCGGACCATAGAGGTATATGGGTGAAACTAATTACTGAAAAACCAGATGAAGACCAGGAACAAACTCAGTGTGTGACACTATTTACAGATAGAAATATTAGCAAGTATAAAGAAGAACTTAAGTCTATAGTTTGGAGTCCTGTTATACTCTCCTCCAGAAATGTTGATGAAGCCTTCAGCACATTCCTCAAAATCATTTCTGAAATCTTCCACACATGCTGTCCACTGGTAAAAAAAAAAAGGTCAAGAAACCTAGACACTCAACTTTACACAAGTGGTTTTCACTTCAATTACAAAAACTGATATTATTGGTAATTACTTGTCATGATAAGGTCAAAAAGGGAATAGTAGATAAAGAAACTGACAAAAACCTAAAAAAACAGATCTGAAATTAAAATAGCCAAGTGTAATACAAATGGTGATTTCATTAAAAAATCACACAATAAATGTAAGGCTGCATGGAAAGTAATACAAGCAGAGCTAGGTATGGATATAAACTATAAAGTCAACACAAATGCTCCTAACATCACTGCTGATGATTTCAAACACTTTTTTGTCAACTCTGACAAATTTAGCCTCTCAACTCAGGGCAACCATAATTCCAATTCTACACATACACCTGTTTCTCACCCTACATCTGGCAAAAATTTTTCAACAAAACATTACAAAGATAGTGTCACTTTGTAAATGGAGAGAAGTACAAGTAATTGATATAATTAAAGCAACCTATAAATTAGGATGCTTCAGATCTGAAGATGTTTATGGAGTGTCAAACTTTGTAATCAAAAAAATTGTAGATCTCATATCATATCCTCTTTGAATACTGATAAACTGGATGCTCTCTAGTGGACACTATCCACAATGTGTCAAGAAGACAGTTGTCATACCGTTTTACAAAAAGGGTGACAAGCTCTGTATCAATAATTAAAGACCAATTTCACTTGTGCCTATTCTCTAAAAAATAATAGAATATTGCATAGTGCAGCAAATATGCATACACCTATCAGACAATAATATATTAAATGATTCTCGGTATGGTTTTAGGTCAAACTTATCAACAGTCAAAGCAGTTGAAAACCTTACCTCTTTTGTACTAAGTCGAGTCAGAATTATCTGCTGACGCCATTCAGATTGACTGTAATAACACTTTTGACTCAGTTAACCACAAATTATTATTACATAAACTGTGTTGCTATGCAATCAAACACTTGGAACTCTCACTGATTGAATTATACATCAGCAATAGAAAACAAATTGTGAAGCATAATAGCCAAAAGTCACAGACTCTAAGTATACAACGAGGTGTTCCTCAGGGCTCAGTACTTGGCCCTCTGCTATTTATATTATTTGTAAATGACTTTCCGAGTAACTTGCCCTGTAAATCTATCCTCTATGCTGATGACACAACATTAGTTAATTCCGGAAAGGATATAAACAAATTGAAGGAGGAAAGTGAAGAATGTCTCAAAATATCTAATACCTGATTTAAACCTAATGAGTTAACTATGAACCATGAAAAGACTGTCAAGATAATCTTCAGTCTATCAAACAGTAACACTGAGTTATCATCTGTTAAACTACTAGGAATAAACTCGAAATTAAACACACATACAAATTATGTGTGTTGAAATTTATCACGAGTTATCTACCTAGTAGCCAATCTACACACATGTGTTACACAAGATATATTACTTCATTCATACTATGCCTTCTTTCACTGCCATCTACAATATGACATTCTTTTATGGGGCAACTCCGCAGGAGCCAAAAATGTTTTTACGTGGCGAAAAAAGCAAATAGACATCTTTATGGAATCACTGACAACAAGACCTCATGTAGACCTTATTTTAAAGATTTAAAAATTCTCACAGTACCATCTCTTTACATATATTGTTGTCTATTAAACATAAAATATAACTTAAACCTCTACACCAAAAGGAAATCTGTTCATCAACACAATACTCGACAATATGATTGATATACTTACAACCAGGCTTAAGAAAACCCATTGTAGCTATGAATACATAAGCATAAAATTATTCAACACTTTTCCCATACAGGCTCAATAGGTTTCACTGGATATTTTCAAAACTAAAACCGAAGTGTGAATGAAAGAAAATACTTTCTATAGTATAGAAGCATTGCAGAATAGTTGTAAAGATGACCTCATTTATTGATAAATTAAGGCTTACTGTTATGTGTAGATATGGGTGTAGAAGCAGTTATAAGCTGGTAGGGTATAATACTGCTATATTTTTTAGCATGCAATACTTTGTTTTATGAAACATAATGTACAAATAACTATAATTCTTCTGACGACATCGATTGCATGTTAATTCTGATAAATTAAGGCTTACTGTTATGTATAAATATGGGTGTAGAGGCAGTTAGTTATAAGCCAATAGGGTTAACACTGCTATATTTTTACCATGTAATATTTTGCTATGTAAAACATAGTGTACAAGTAGCTGTAAATTTTCTGATGACATCTATTGCGTGTTAATGCTGAAAGATGGATAAGATAAATAAATATACTAGGCCCGCGGAAATGCAAGGCCAACGAAGTTCACTGCAATGGTTCCAAACTCGATTAATATCGATACACTTGTACCTATAAATACGGAACCCCCTGGTTTGCAACGTATGAATTGCCGAAAGTTAAGTCAAAGGTACAATGTAGGGTTAGGATTCGATGTTAGTAATGGTAGTATTTCATAGGTATGCAGCCTTTAACTCCGCCTGCAGTTAATGTAGAGTGAAATGAGTAGCTCTGCATATACTGTTGCCGGTCCCAAGCCCGGGGAAAGGAGGAGGGTTGGCTACTGAATGAAGCCGTAAAAGAAATCAGAAAATACATAAGAGCCATCCTGTACCTGTAGTATTTTAGTTATAATATTCGGTAACTCTTCTTATCTTCAGTTTTGTATTATGATGGAAACGTCTGCAATACAAAAGCTGCCCCACACCAAAGTAAAAATTGTAGTTATCATGGTTATCGGAGGGACCGACATTATGAAGTAGAAATGAGTCGAGCTTCACAAATCTCTTCAACCTAAACGTAAACGCTTCTGGGCCAAACTGTTACTTTACAATAACACTTTAGATGGTTTCGCCATTATTTATATAAAAATTAAAATTGCCACTTTACGAATGTACAATTTTCTTCCCTATATGCTACTGACAACAGCTCCTGCTATTATTCATCGGTGTAACTGGTGTATAGCTGTGGCAGGGAAAGTGGACAAGTTTGTGGTGCACAGAGAAAATTTAATCCCAACAAAAGATTCCTCTGAACGTATGAAATAAAATTCTTTCCTGCTTTTTAAATTTATAGTACTGTACTGGAATGGAAAAATATATTTTTGTGTGATGTTGAGAATCATAACATCAACTACCACAAAGTCCTGAGTGAATGTTTTGAATACGATTTCTAAGCTTTTTTTACTGTATGTATCTCAATTGCATTTTCAGTCACATGATACAGAAAGAATTCAGAGTATTACTGACAGTAAAATTTGAGATAATTGGAATAAGCCCATAGACCATCCTCATCTGAGGAGAAGATTGTTTCCTAGTGTATGAATGATCTTATCCCCTATTGTTGTTTTGCAAGTCTTATGGCCTACCTTCCCTCTCAAAAGCATTCTTTGCTGGAAACTATCACAGTTCTACACCGAAAATAACAATACTATTAACAATAACAGTAGAAAGTTATAATAATCCTCGTAATTTTCCAAATGCCGTTTCCACTCAGATGCCTGGCTGCCACTGCAGAATGGTACCTCTAGGCAGTTTAAAAGTGCTAATTAGGCTATAATATAAGCATAGGTCTATATGTTGAAACTGTGTCTTTGAAGTTATGTCATTATCTGACCAGAAAGGGATGATGAATAATTTTGTGCCTTTTAGTTACTGGTAATGATGAGGGTTGGATATGCATACATGTGTAAAGCTTTTTTACGTGGAAGATGATGTGGATGTGTTGCAGCCAATTACATTTAAGTGAAAAGAGTGGGGAGTACAGATCTTCCTATTAAAGAGTTGACAACATGAATATGGTAGCCTGTGTGCAATACCTGACACAAAAAGCTTAGCTGTCCAGGTGGCAGTAGTATTGAAGAAAATATCTTTCTTCGGAAGACACTACTGTAAAACATTTCAATGCAGTTGTCAGGTAAATTAGCAAGCATAAAAGTTTTGAGAGGCCAAATTAACTCGCTTAACTGCTGCAGAGGCAGAGCAAGGTATTCGGTGCGTGTGTGAAGCACTAATCTTGCACTTGTTGCTTCATTCCATTTCACCCCATAGTCATAGCAATTCCAGTGTAGCCTAGTATGCCCACAGCTGTGTTGTCATTGTCAAATCCTGTATACATTCTCTCACCTGTGTGGTACTTTGGTCACAAGTATCATATTGGAGGATAATTGAACACACTTCAAGCATTATTTGCCCACTAAACTGAGATGCTCAGTGGAAATAAGTTATTTATTTATCTTCCTTCTTATCTAACCATTTACATTCTATATAGATAAGTGAATATTTCATCAACTGAATAATTAATTTTCAAGCTACATGTTACACTATGGTAACTACCTGCTGAGAGATCATATCATATGTTAAGGATGCTGTACAGTATGGACATAATTACACAAATTTTCACTTTGGCATCCTCATGACTTACCTTATTCCCAAGTCCAGAATATTCTTCACTGTCGTATAATAGCGTAGGGTATTGATGAACTACAAATTTATTTTTCAAGATTTTGTGGCTCTGGACATCATCTTGCACATCAGAAAAACATTCAGAATCACCATCAAATTGTAGTACCACTTCATCTTCATTTTGGTCTAAAGTAATCCCATATTTTGCAAAAATTTGCACAATTTCACACAAATGACAGTTTCACGTCTTATTACCTAATGCTGACAGAATGCAAAATCACATTCACCATATTTGTAGTTGACTGATGCGACATGTATGGATGCAATAAGCACTGAATAGAAGAATGCATTACTGCACTGAATTTTTATAGAAGTAATACTGTAATAATATGTAAACATATTTTCATTTATGAGGTAATAAACACTGAATAGAGCAATTGTTTTCAACACTTGTTTACAACTATCACATTACTGCACTGACTTTCCACAGAAGTCGTATTATACTAATATTCACATTATTTTATATTATTACTAAAACACACACCCACCAGTTGTTTCTCCAAAGAAATTCATCTATGGAGTAGGAATTGGTCACAAATAAATCCTTTAGGCTCCTCTTAAACTAAATTTTTTTAGAAGTTAAACTTTTTATGGCTACTGACAAGTTAATGAAAATGTATGCTCCTGAGTAATGGAAACCTTAATGGACCGAAGTTAGTGAAGATTGTTATTATTTCCACTGCTGAGCCCATCAACTGAGCTGTTGGTTTGAAAGAAAAGAGATATATTTTTAATGACAAATTTCATTAAGGAATAAATATTTCGGAATAGAAATTCCGTATCAGGTGGGACTGACGGATGACACCAAAAAAGTAAAAAGAAGAGTAGCTCGTTTTGTATTATTGCAAAATAGGGGAGATAGTGTCACAGACATGATATGTGAATTGGAGTGACAATCATTAAAACAAAGGCGTTTTTCGTTGCAACGGGATCTTCTCATGAAATTTCAATCACCAGTTGTCTCCTCCGATTGTGAAAACATTATGTTGGCACACACCTAGATAGGGAGAAATGATCATCACAGAAAAATTTAAGTTCTCGTTTTTCCCGCATGCCGTTCGAGAGTGGAACGGTAGAGAGACAGCTTGAAGGTGGTTCATTGAACCCTCTGCCAGGCACTTTATTGTGAGTAGTAGAGTACTCATGTAGATGTAGAAATATATTAGGAAGCAGTAGTTATTATCTCTAGTTCCCTAAACAGGCCTCTGCAGGATGTTCTTGAGTTCACACAACAAATAATTCTTGTTACATGGTTTTGTACGTAGAGAGCTGTAGCTTGGCTTGATGGGTTATCCCAAAAAATAATCCCACATGTTATTATGGAGTGAAAGTAAGCACAGTATGTCAGCTTCTTCATTTTATATCCCCTGTGTCTGACAACATTCACACAGCAAATAGAGATTTGTTTAAGTAATTCAGCAGTCCTGTGGTGTGCTTCTCACAGTTGAATTTACTATCAAGCTGTAATCTCAAGAATTTAATGCTGTCCACTTTCTCTGTTTGCCATCATATTTTATCTATATAATGGTGGGAAACATCTTACAAGTTCTGAATTGCTTGTAGTGTGATTTTTCAAACTTTAGTGACAGTGAATAGACTAAGAGTCATGTATTGGTGTCCATGAAAATCTCATTAACTGATCTTTATAAGACTGCAGTTCATTTCCCATTTATTGCAATGTTTGTATCACCTGTAAACAAAACAGGCTCGGCATCTGATAATGTTACTGATGAAAGGACATTGATACTTATAAGAAAAAGCAAGGCCCTAAGATGGTTCTCAGTTGGATAATGCCTGATAGCTTAATTCATGTCTCTTTCCAAGTAACACCATTGGTTTCGTGTCATAGATATAGGAATTGAAACATTTTGCAGCATTTCCTGTTGCATTGTAGTATTCTAATTTACTTAAGAGGATGCTGTGATTTACACAGTTAAATCCTTTATCAAATCGCAAAATATACCATTAGCTTGTAATTTATTGTCTTGTGAAAAAGTAAATTTTCACTGTATGTGTAGATACCCTACTAACTATCAAGACCCTTTAGAAATCCAAACTGAGACTTGGAGAGTGCATTAGTTGTTGCCAGGTGCTTAAGAAACTAACTGTATATTGCATTTCCAAAAAATTTTGAGAATTCTGATAAAATTGAAGCTGAATGGAAATTTGATGGCTTAACTTCAGTTTATTTCAGGCATTCAGGAAATGTTCCACTGATAAATGGCTGGTTACACAGATAGTTTAATATGTTACTAAACTTAGAAGCACAATCATTAATTAACTTTGTTGATATTTTATAATGACCACAAGAATTTTTGACTTTATAGATTTTATGATGGACATTACTTCTGCTTGGGTAGAGAGGGTCATATTCATGTTTGTGAAGCTGTGTGTTTCTGGTCTGAGGTAGCTCCATGGCAGCATATACTGAACTTGACAACCCCATCTTTCGACTAACAGTTATGAAATATTTGTTAAAAAGTTTTGCAATACTGCACACATATGTTACCAGTGTATCATTTACTCTTAATGCTATTTGCCCTCTTCATATCTGGCTCTACCAGTCTCCTCCTTCACTATGTCTTACATTGTCTTTATTTTGTTATCTGAAGTGTTTATCTTTTTCTTATAATGTATTTGATTTAATGTCTGTATATTTGGCAGTATGTCTTGTACAG
Source organism: Schistocerca cancellata (assembly GCF_023864275.1). Lineage (NCBI taxonomy): Eukaryota > Metazoa > Arthropoda > Insecta > Orthoptera > Acrididae > Schistocerca > Schistocerca cancellata. The sequence continues at coordinate 345,329,353 of NC_064629.1, read as the reverse complement.
TGCTATAGCATCAACTTCAGAGCTGTTTCTGACTGGCAGATATAGTTTCCTTTATGTTTTACATGTACCTTTATTCCTTGAGTAATCTGTGGTTTCTTTATAGACTTTGGTCTAATCTGGGTTAATTTTGGGAAAAAACAGTGTTCAAGTAAGATAATTAATTTATTAATAACAGTGGTAGTTTTCATTCATGCCATTAGTACTGTATAGATCATTCCAGTTAATGTCTTCAAGAAGTGTCCTAAAATAATCAATTTTTTGCTTACTGGCCAACCTTTTGAATTCAGATTTAATAGATTTTTATATCCTGTTCAGTATTAACATTTAACAAAAGGAACTGCATGTCATGGTCTGAGAGGCCATTAAGGCATTATTGACTAACATCAACTAACCATGTTCAGTCTCAAAGATAACTAATGCTCACGACTGTTAGCAGTGCACTTTAAGCAAAAATGATTTGCATCATCATAGTGGCACTACGTAGATTAAAACTGAAGAAACTGCAAAAAGGTGGGAATTTAAGGAGATGGGACCTGGATAAACTGAAAGAACCAGAGGTTGTACAGAGTTTGAGGCAGAGCATAAGTGAACAATTGACAGGAATGGGGGAAAGAAATAGAGTAGAAGAAGAATGGGTAGCTATGAGGAATGAAATAGTGAAGGCGGCAGAGGATCAAATAGGTAAAAAGACGAGGGCTAGTAGAAACCCTTGGGTAACAGAAGAAATATTGAATTTAATTGATGAAAGGAGAAAATATAAAAATGCAGTAAATGAAGTAGGCAAAAAGGAATACAAACGTCTCAAAAATGATATCAACAGGTAGTGCAAAATGGCTAAGCAGAGATGGCTAGAGGACAAATGTAAGGATGTAGAGGCTTATCTCACTAGGGGTAAGATAGATACTGCCTACAGGAAAATTAAAGAGACCTTTGGAGAAAGGTTGAGAGGCCAGACAAATGTGTGGTTCCTGAAGAGGGGCAGCAGCCTTTTCAGTAGTTGCAGGGGCAACAGTCTGGATGATTGACTGATCTGGCCTTGTAACACTAACCAAAACGGCCTTGCTGTGCTGGTACTGCGAACGGCTGAAAGCAAGGGGAAACTACAGCCGTAGTTTTTCCCGAGGGCATGCAGCTTTACTGTATGGTTAAATGATGATGGCGTTCTCTTGGGTAAAATATTCCGGAGGTAAAATAGTCCCCCATTTGGATCTCCGGGCAGGGACTACTCAAGAGGACGTCGTTATCAGGAGAAAGAAAACTGGTGTTACACGGATTGGAGTGTGGAATGTCAGATCCCTTAATCGGGCAGGTAGGTTAGAAAATTTAAAAAGGGAAATGGATAGGTTAAAGTTAGATATAGTGGGAATTAGTGAAGTTCAGTGGCAGGAGGAACAAGACTTCTGGTCAGGTGAATACAGGGTTATAAATACAAAATCAAATAGGGGTAATACAGGAGTAGGTTTAATGATGAGCAAAAAAATAGGAGTGCGGGTAAGCTACTACAAAATAGTGAACATATTATAGTGGCCAAGATAGACACGAAGCCCACACCTACTACAGTAGTACAAGTTTATATGCCAACTAGCTCTGCAGATGATGAAGAAATTGAAGAAATGTATGATAAATAAAAGAAATTATTCAGGTAGTGAAGGGAGACGAAAATTTAATAGTCATGGACTGGAATTCGAGAGTCGGAAAAGGGAGAGAAGGAAACATAGTAGGTGAATATGGATTGGGGGTAAGAAATTAAAGAGGAAGCCATCTGGTAGAATTCTGCACAGAGCATAACTTACTCTTAGCTAACACTTGGTTCAAGAATCATAAAAGAAGGTTGTATACATGGAAGAATCCTGGAGATACTGAAAGGCATCAGATAGATTATATAATGGTAAGACAGAGATTTAGGAACCAGGTTTTAAACTGTAAGACATTTCCAGGGGCAGATGTGTACTCTGACCACAATCTATTGGTTATGAACTGTAGATTAAAACTGAAGAAATTGCAAAAAGGTGGGGATTTAAGGAGATGGGACCTGGATAAACTGACTAAACCAGAGGTTGTACAGAGTTTCAGGGAGAGCATAATGGAGCAATTGACAGGAATGGGGGAAAGAAGTACAGTAGAAGAAGAATGGGTAGCTCTGAGGGATGAAGTAGTGAAGGCAGCAGAGGATCAAGTAGGTAAAAAGACGAGGGCTAGTAGAAATCCTTGGGTAACAGAAGAAACATTGAATTTAATTGATGAAAGGAGAAAATATAAAAATGCAGTAAATGAAGCAGGCAAGAAGGAATACAAACGTCTCAAAAATGAGATTGTCAGGAAGTGCAAAATGGCTAAGCAGGCATAGCTAGAAGACAAATGTAAGGATGTAGAGGCTTATCTCCATGGGGTAAGATAGATACTGCCTACAGGAAAATTAAAGAGACCTTTGGAGAAAAGAGAGCCACTTGTATGAATATCAAGAGCTCAGATGGAAACCCAGTTCTAAGCAACGAAGGGAAAGCAGAAAGGTGGAAGGAGTATATAGAGGGTCTATACAAGGGCGATATACTTGAGGACGATAGTATGGAAATGGAAGAGGATGTAGATGAAGATGAAATGGGAGATATGATACTGCATGAAGAGTTTGACAGAGCACTGAAAGACCTGAGTCGAAACAAGGCCCCTGGAGTAGACAACATTCCATTAGAGCTACTGACAGCCTTGGGAGAGTCAGAGCTGACAAAACTCTACCATCTGGTGAGCAAGATGTATGAGACAGGCGAAATACCCTCAGACTTCAAGAGGAATATAATAACTCCAATCCCAAAGAAAGCAGGTGTTGACAGATGTGAAAATTACACAGCTGCAAAATACTAATGCGAATTCTTTACAGAAGAATGGAAAAACTGATAGAAGCCGACCTCGGGGAAGATCAGTTTGGATTCCGTAGAAATGCTGGAACATGTGAGGCAATACTGACCTTACGACTTATCTTAGAAGAAAGATTAAGGAAAGGCAAACCTACATTTCTAGCATTTGTAGACTTAGAGAAAGCTTTTGACAATGTTGACTGGAATACTCTCTTTCAAATTCTGAAGGTGGCAGGGGTAAAATACAGGAAGCGAAAGGCTATTTACAATTTGTACAGAAAGCAGATGGCAGTTATAAGAGTCGAGGGGTATGAAACGGAAGCAGTGGTTGGGAAGGGAGTGAGACAGGGTTGGAGCCTATCCCCAATGTTATTCAATCTGTATATTGAGCAAGCAATAAAGGAAACAAAAGAGAAGTTCAGAGTAGGTATTAAAATTCACTGAATGTGGATGAACTCAGTAATCCACAGCAACAATAGTAGTATTTGAAATAATTTCCATGTATAACATGGCTTCTTCTCTAGGTTACAAATGGCATTTTATATCCCAATGCTAAGGTCTACAAAATGTTGCCAGTGGACTGCAGATAGGAAACTGAACATCTTAAAATATTTAAAAATAAAGTAAAAGAATGCCTCACTAGCCACTCCTACAATTCATCAGAATAACTGGACTCAAGAATGTAAATCCTGCACAACTCTAACATTTGTATGAGACAGATCCTGATTTGGACAGTTGGCCTGTATAGACAATTGCATTAAGTCTGTGTAAAGTTGCTTAAATAATTCATTTGAAGTACTATATAATATCAGCAGCTGAATAGTATAAGTGAAGGACCCATGGCAGTTTTTCAAAATAGCTGTTGCTTTCATAGTAAATACACTCCTGGAAATTGAAATAAGAACACCGTGAATTCATTGTCCCAGGAAGGGGAAACTTTATTGACACATTCCTGGGGTCAGATACATCACATGATCACACTGACAGAACCACAGGCACATAGACACAGGCAACAGAGCATGCACAATGTCGGCACTAGTACAGTGTATATCCACCTTTCGCAGCAATGCAGGCTGCTATTCTCCCACGGAGACGATCGTAGAGATGCTGGATGTAGTCCTGTGGAATGGCTTGCCATGCCATTTCCACCTGGCACCTCAGTTGGACCAGCGTTCGTGCTGGACGTGCAGACCGCGTGAGACGACGCTTCATCCAGTCCCAAACATGCTCAATGGGGGACAGATCCGGAGATCTTGCTGGCCAGGGTAGTTGACTTACACCTTCTAGAGCACGTTGGGTGGCACGGGATACATGCGGACGTGCATTGTCCTGTTGGAACAGCAAGTTCCCTTGCCGGTCTAGGAATGGTAGAACGATGGGTTCGATGACGGTTTGGATGTACCGTGCACTATTCAGTGTCCCCTCGACGATCACCAGTGGTGTACGGCCAGTGTAGGAGATCGCTCCCCACACCATGATGCCGGGTGTTGGCCCCGTGTGCCTCGGTCGTATGCAGTCCTGATTGTGGCGCTCACCTGCACGGTGCCAAACACGCATACGACCATCATTGGCACCAAGGTAGAAGCGACTCTCATCGCTGAAGACGGCACGTCTCCATTCGTCCGTCCATTCACGCCTGTCACGACACCACTGGAGGCGGGCTGCACAATGTTGGGGCGTGAGCGGAAGACGGCCTAACGGTGTGCGGGACCGTAGCCCAGCTTCATGGAGACGGTTGCGAATGGTCCTCGCCGATACCCCAGGAGCAACAGTGTCCCTAATTTGCTGGGAAGTGGCGGTGCGGTCCCCTACGGCACTGCGTAGGATCCTACGGTCTTGGCGTGCATCTGTGCGTCGCTGCGGTCCGGTCCCAGGTCGACGGGCATGTGCACCTTCCGCTGACCACTGGCGACAACATCGATGTACTGTGGAGACCTCACGCCCCACGTGTTGAGCAATTCGGCGGTACGTCCACCCGGCCTCCGGCATGCCCACTATACGCCTTCACTCAAAGTCCGTCAACTGCACATACGGTTCACGTCCACGCTGTCGCGGCATGCTACCAGTGTTAAAGACTGCGATGGAGCTCCGTATGCCATGGCAAACTGGCTGACACTGACGGCGGCGGTGCACAAATGCTGCGCAGCTAGCGCCATTCGACGGCCAACACCGCAGTTCCTGGTGTGTCCGCTGTGCCGTGCGTGTGATCATTGCTTGTATAGCCCTCTCGCAGTGTCCGGAGCAAGTATGGTGGGTCTGACACACCGGTGTCAATGTGTTCTTTTTTCCATTTCCAGGAGTGTATATATTCATTAATTTACAGAGGAAAGCAAGAGAAACTGGTACACCTATCTAATATTATGTACAGCCCCCACAAGCACACAGAAGTCCTGCAACATGACATGGCATGAATTTGACTAATGTCTGAAGTAGTGCTGGAGGGAACTGACACCATGAATCCTGCAGGGTTCTCCATAAACCCTTAAGCGTACCAGGGGGTAGTGATCTCTTCTGAACAGCACGTTCCAAGGCATCCCAGGTATGCTCAATAATATTTTGTGTCTGAGGAGTTTGATGACCAGCAGAAGTCTTTAAACTCAGAAGAGTGTTCCTGGAGCAACTCTTTAGCAATTCTGGATGTGTGGAGTGTCACATTGTCTTGCTGGAACTGCCCAAGTCTGTCGGAATGCACAATGGATATGAATGCATGCAGGTGATCAGACAGGATGCTTACATATGTGTCACCTGTTAGAGTCATATCTAGATGTATCAGGGATCCCATATCACTACAACTGTACATTCCCACAACATTACAGAACCTCCACCAGCTTGAACAGTCCCTGCTGACATGCAGGGTCCATGGATTCATAAGGCTGTCTCCATATGCGTACACGTCCAACAGCTCAATTCAATTTGAAATGAGACTCATATGACCAGGCAACATGTTTCCACTCATCAACAGTCCAATGTCAGTGTTGACAGGCCCAAGGGAGATGTAGTGCTTTGTGTTATGCAGTCATCAAGAGTACACGTGTGTGCCTTCGGCTCTGAAAGCATGTATTGATGATGTTTCGTTGAATGGTTCATGCACTGAAACTTGTTGATGGCCCAGCACTGAAATCTGCAGCTAATTTGCAGAAGGGTTGCACTTCTGTCATGTTGAATGATTCTCCTCAGTCATCATTGATCCCATTATTCCAGGACCTCTTTCTGGCCAGAGCAATGTTGGAGATTTGATGTTTTACTGGATTCCTGATATTCACTGTTACACTTGTGAAATGGGTGTACAGGAAAATCCTCACCTCATCACTACCTTGGAGATGCTGTGTCCCATCACTCATGCGCCAACTATAACACCACGTTCAAACTCACTTAAATATTGATAACCTACCGATGTAGCAGCAGTAACTGATCTAACAACTGCAGCAGGCACTTGTTGTCTTTCATAGGTATTGCTGACCAAGATGCCCTATTCTGCCTGTTTACATATCTCCGTATTTGAATACACATGCCTCTACCAGTTTCTTTGGTACTTCACTGCAGAACTAATGACCCTAATTATGTAGTTTGAGTAGATTAGCACTAGTCATATTTTGTTGTTTGTCTACATTACAGAATTAGCAAGCAATGGTTGCTTCTGCCTGTCAGTTTATTTATTTATTTATTTATTCATTCATTCATTCATTCATTCATCCCTCCAGGGTTCTTCATACAGTGATATAGGATTTGTCACTGTAATACAATGAATATAAATAGCTCAAAAATATACATGCACACAGAAGAATAAGTGTGATTTTACAAGGATAGGATAGATGGTCAGCCATGGCTTTGTTGAAAGAATCAGCCAAGCATTTGGATGAAATGATTTAGGAAAGCCTAAATCAGGATGGCTGGACCAAAGTAAACTCCATACTGCGAATGTGAAGTTAGTGTCTTATTGGATTCCATGCCTCATTCAGTTAGTTACTATTACACACAGTTTGCTTCAAATAACTTATAATATTCAACATAGTTTTGCTCTTCATTCCTGCACATGCTAAAGACACCACCGCTCATTAATAAACTAAGAACATGCTGCTATGACCCTTGAATTAACTCCAGTATGCTCAGAAAATTGACACCATTTGTAAATTGAATCATTCAATAACCCTGAAGGGGTTTATGTATTATGCTGCATGAATGAATGAATGAGTGAATGAATGAATTTTCAACAATATCCTAAATGCAAGGGGGAAGAAGATGAATGTGTAATGCCCAGTGTCCTGTAAAGTCTTCTGGAAACTGATGAAATCTTAGCCTAACACCTTATTGCACCAGTTTCTACACACAACCATTTCACTTATTCTTGTAGTGTGTTTCTCACTTACATATGTGATGAGCCACATGAGAGATGTGTACATTAAAGTTATTATACACATACATATCTTTTTGAATTATTCAGTAATACAAGTCACATATTATTAATAGTAAGTTGCCACATCTTTTTATTATTACATGAAGCCTCCACGCATGTCAGATAAAAATTACAATACCATACATCATACACATAAATGCTAATTACACTAGATTATCACATTAGTAAATGAGTTATAAGAAAAAATAAGTTACAGATAACATATGAAAAAACAAATCAGTTAAAATTAAAAACAAAATGGAAATATGCACAAAGGCCTGTATAAGAACTATTAAACTTCATTATTTTATACTAAAGTGTGCTTTAAAAACAGTGGCAGTTTTGAAATGGCTGGTAAATTTTTGTTTGTCAGTTACTGACATAGTTTTGATTCATTTCCAGGAATATTCTGATTGTTAACTCAGGTTGAATTTTTCACATAGAGCAGTTCACTTGTGCAATATGTGTCACAACCAATGTGACCCCTCCACAGTGAGTGCAAGTCTCACATCATTCACCTGCCTTACATTTTTAATACACAACTATGCACTTCACATGTGGTTTTACTGAATCATTGTGAATATTTCTTGTTATCTTCACCCCGGAGTAGCCAAATGGGGCAAGTGGTGACTAAATGTTGCATTTTATGCAAATAGCAAATTTTGTAGCAAATGAAAATAATTCAATTAGCTTTGGTTTCTGTAAGTGAGCCATAATTTGCCCTGTGTGATGAAATGAGGGAACTCTCGAGTTGGGCCGGTTTATAGCGGCCTCAACGGGTGGCCCAAGAGAAAGCCAGCGGACACGCCACCCCTAGCAGATGGCAGGCTTTGTATAGATTGGGGAAGGGGGTGCTCCCTCATCCCGCATTGTAAGACTCAAAGCTGCAATTTCTCCACTACATGGAAAGCTGACCCAGACTCCGTTTCTTTAGTGTACAGAAAGCTTGTTTAAATTCTTCCTTTTTATTTCTAATTCTCATTACTGTTCTGAGCAGTCTCTGGATTGTATTTAGATAGCATTTACTTAGGTAAATATTATGATAAATTTACCAAATTAATAATTACTATATTACATATACGTTATTAACAATCAACGTTAATGATTACTGTTTAATGTTTATTGTAAATGTTTAGGTTGAACATGTATCATTTCTGATTAACTTTACATGTTTATGATTAATACTGAATGTACACATTGGGATAAAATCTTATACTTTATTTTGTCATTTTCATCATTAGTTTGATTTAGCTGATGGTATGTTTGTTACAGTGAAGAGCATTTCCCCAGACAGACGAACGCTATTGCATCTTTTAAGCCAAATGTAGTGTTTGATACTCCTGTTACTTTTAAACAAATTGTTCTTTACTTGTACCAATACAGCATGAAGTTATAGGTTTAATAATGACTACAATGGATGACAATGATGAATTAATAGATTTAGTAGTGCTGATGTAACTGTATTTTAGATATGTGTTAAAGTGATCTTTCTACACAATATACATGAAAAAAACCATAAGCTTCCTATTTCAATCATTTCAGTAAATAAAATAATTAATAATAATTTAAATTTTCCAAATGAATATACAGCTGGTAGCATAGGTATTGGTGACCCAGACTCCATTTTTTGCAACAAAGGTGCCATATTAACACAAAAAACAGGTTTGATGCCCCTACAGGCCACGTTGGCAAGGTGCGCACTCCTTAAAAGCCCCTCATACACCTGCTCTTGGAATGAGATTCTGCAGAAACATTTCAATGGTTCCATTAGTGATGGAGAAGCCTAAAGAATATCTCAACTTAAAAATGCCTCCCAAAGGCCAGCCATTGGTTGAGATCGTGTGGTGTGGGTGGATGATTCCTGTGTACTCAATGTATGGAGGGAAGACAGGGGATTGGGGGAAATTTTGTTGCAGGAAGATGATTGGGCAGCCACTGCTGCAGAGTAGGAGAAACTGACACTATGCTCAATCTGAGAAAAGGAGATTTGAGTTCTGACTGCTTTAGTGAGCATGGATATAGACAGTAGTTTTACCTGTCTGGTAGCCAAGACAGGAACATGGTTTTTACCACACATCTTAGCAGTTGCAGCCCCATGGTTCAGCTACATAGCAACTCCTTGGGCAATGCAGGCAACCAACAACAACACTGGGTACAGTATATCCAGCACTGGAGTACTTTGATCAGCTTTGTGTTTTTCTGGTTAGTGCCTTGCTCCAGCTCGCTAGAGTGATAGAGATAGTGACATTTGATTATCAGTTCACATCTCTCATGATTGTCACTTTACCTAATTTATTCTGATAGACTTGTGATAGGATACACATAGAATTTTGTGCAGTACATTTGGATAGGGAGAGTGCCATCCATCACAGAAGCTATTTCCAAGTTTACTGAGTAAATTTTAACTGTTCTTTTCTTAGGGAAAACTTTTGATAGCAATATAATTAATTTGTCTCTGATGAACTGAATAAATTCAATAATTATTCTGGTACTCACAGCACTTATCTGTTCAGAATACTTGCTCCTTAGCTCCCACCAATCATTAAATTGGGAAGGTTATAAAAAAAGTAGAAGATTTATGAATTTTATATGAGGAAGCTGGTCACACTCAACTTAGTTGTATAGCAGGGTCCACCTAGCAGACCATGAAATTAAATGTGGGGCTCCCTTCAGTCAATTCTTTGAGTTTTGATTCTAAATTGTAATCACTTGGGTACTAAATTGCAACTTTCCTGTGACGACTCAGTGGCCAGTTCCCGTGCTAATCATGTAAACTTTTTATCAGAATGGTGAAAATTATGCAGCAACTGTTAGGTGACTTAGTGCGATTCTAGGGCATAATGAGGCATCAAATGAATCAACTGTTTGCAGACTTATGAAAAAGTTCTTTGAGATGGGTAGAACAGTAAATCTTAAAAGTCCTTGGCGTTGTCATTCTGGCTAAAGTGAGCAGAACATTGTGGTGGTTCATGGCAGTGTGGCTGTTAGCCAAATCAAATCAATTCATCACAGTGGAGAATCTCCATTACCACCTCTACAAAATTCAGTTGACACAGCAGCTGAAAGTGACAGATCACAAGAAGAGACAACAGTTTGTTGACTGGATTCTGAGAGGATGACAAGAGGATGACAGCTTCACAAACAAAATCATCTTCAGTGATGAAGTACACTTCCACTTAAATGGCTTTGTGAACAAGCAGAACTGCCATATCTGGAGGACAGAAAATCCTTGCATGATCCAAGAAAGGGAAATACGTACTCAACAAGTGACTGTTCAGTGCAGCTTTTAGTTGGTGGCATCATTGTCCCTCATGTTTTTGAAGGTGAGGCAGGACAAGCTGTGACAGTCAATGGATACAACTACCATACAATGATAAGGAAGTTTTTCTGGCCTCACTTGGATGGAATGGACATTGAGGAGTTGTGGTTTCAACCACATAGTGCCACCTGCCATTCTTATACACTCCTGGAAATGGAAAAAAGAACACATTGACACCGGTGTGTCAGACCCATCATACTTGCTCCGGACACTGCGAGAGGGCTGTACAAGCAATGATCACATGCACGGCACAGCGGACACACCAGGAACCGCGGTGTTGGCCGTCGAATGGCGCTAGCTGCGCAGCATTTGTGCACCGCCGCCGTCAGTGTCAGCCAGTTTGCCATGGCATACGGAGCTCCATCGCATTCTTTAACACTGGTAGCATGCCGCGACAGCGTGGACGTGAACCGTATGTGCAGTTGACGGACTTTGAGTGAAGGCGTATAGTGGGCATGCCGGAGGCCCGTTGGACGTACCGCCGAATTGCTCAACACGTGGGGCGTGAGGTCTCCACAGTACATCGATGTTGTCGCCAGTGGTCGGCGGAAGGTGCACGTGCCCGTCGACCTGGGACCAGACCGCAGCGACGCACGGATGCACGCCAAGACCGTAGGTTCCTACGCAGTGCCGAAGGGGACCGCACCGCCACTTCCCAGCAAATTAGATACACTGTTGCTCCTGGGGTATCGGCGAGGACCATTCGCAACCGTCTCCATGAAGCTGGGCTACGGTCCCGCACACCGTTAGGCCGTCTTCCGCTCATGCCCCAACATCGTGCAGCCCGCCTCCAGTGGTGTCGTGATAGGCATGAATGGAGGGACGAATGGAGACGTGTCGTCTTCAGCGATGAGAGTCGCTTCTACCTTGGTGCCAATGATGGTCGTATGCGTGTTTGGCGCCGTGCAGGTGAGCGCCACAATCAGGACTGCATACGACCGATGCACACAGAGCCAACACCCGGCATCATGGTGTGGGGAGCGATCTCCTACACTGGCCGTACACCACTGGTGATCGTCGAGGGGACACTGAATAGTGCACGGTACATCCAAACCGTCATCGAACCCATCGTTCTACCATTCCTAGACCGGCAAGGGAACTTGCTGTTCCAACAGGACAATGCACGTCCGCATGTATCCCGTGCCACCCAACGTGCTCTAGAAGGTGTAAGTCAACTACCCTGGCCAGCAAGATCTCCGGATCTGTCCCCCATTGAGCATGTTCGGGACTGGGTGAAGCGTCGTCTCACGCGGTCTGCACGTCCAGCACGAACGCTGGTCCAACTGAGGCGCCAGGTGGAAATGGCATGGCAAGCCATTCCACAGGACTACATCCAGCATCTCTACGATCGTCTCTATGGGAGAATAGCAGCCTGCATTGCTGCGAAAGGTGGATATACGCTGTACTAGTGCCGACATTGTGCATGCTCTGTTGCCTGTGTCTATGTGCCTGTGGTTCTGTCAGTGTGATCATGTGATGTATCTGACCCCAGGAATGTGTCAATAAAGATTCCCCTTCCTGGGACAATGAATTCACGGTGTTCTTATTTCAATTTCCAGGAGTGTATATGCCTCAAATTTTCATACATGAAATGGAAAGGTTACATGAACATGTTTATGTATTTGTTTGTGTTTTTGTAAAAATAAACTTCTTACTTTGGTGTATAAAAATTGGTGCTCTTTTTGTATCACCCTTTAGTATTGATAAATTTATCTACAAAATAAAAGCATTGTTCCTGTGACTGGTTTTTTTTCCCTGAATCCTTTCTAAACTGACTTTAAAACTGCAGGTAACTGTTTGTACAGAAATATTATGATGTGTATCATACTGCTGTGTCATTTATACAGCCATTGATCAACTATGAAAACATCACTGGAATTATGGATTTAATGATGATGGTGTTCATTTTTAGTTTTGTAAAAATATGCTAATTTTCTTGAAATTGTCATACTGTTTCACACATATAGATACATGACAGTGGAAAGTCACTGGGTTGCTTAAAGAGGTATTGAGTAGAAAAGAGACAGTCTTGTTACATTATTTTCATTATTCACTTGACCGATAGCAAATATATTTTTGTGAGAATTGTGCCAAAATGGGATCTAGTATGGGATTACCACATGTTCAAGCCCAAAGTAGGTTAATTTTATTGTTTCTGTGTCAGGGACTTTACTGAGAATACTGAAAGCTTAGCACAAACTGTTCAGTCTATTTAATAACTTCTCTTTATGTTTGTCTCACTGTAAAATGTCATCTGTGTACATGTCCCTGAATTTTTTGAGTACACTTTGGTGTATGTGCACATTTTAAATCCTGACATTACCTATTACTGATGATAACTTTTATGATAAGTAAAAGTTTATGTTAACAGTTTTTTTTCCTTATTTAATAGCAGCTTTTTGGTGTTTAGCTCAATAAAGTAACATGAGACACTGTGTGGTCTTTGTAAACATCAAGTAATTGGTATCAGCTTTCCTACAAGATATGACCTGTCTTATTGATGTAACCAACTTGGACAGCGAGCTAGAATTATCTCAACCGTCTGAAGTCAATGCATATTTGCCACCCACACCACCAATGGTGCTGCAAGCAGTGAGTGGCCACCACAAGACAAATCTCGGAAAGAACCCATAGCCTCGAGGTGATCGCTGCATCACCTGATGGCATCCTGTGGCTGAACTGGCAGATATAAGTGGGCACTCCAACAGGAATGGCAGTTCTTGTTGGGGATCTGTATGATCCGCATATTACGCTGGCTGCTGTGTGATGACAAATATTGCCTCAGAACCAGACTACTCTTGGACTGTGTGATTCTTTACTTCTGGTTCACTATTTGTGTATCCACTGAATATGAAGTAAATGTGCTAGTAAGTGTAAAAAAGTGTTAGCAAGTGTAAAACTCAACACTTACTTTTCATATGTAAATGTAGATAAAAGAAAGCAAATAAGTTATGTAGAAAAATCTGCCAGACCTTCCCCAGAATGCACTTCCTCACAATAGATGATGTGGCCAGAGAACATTATACAAGGCATGACATCCATTTAAATGGAAGGGAAAATCTCTCTTAAGTCAAAAAATTGTACATTTGGTTAACAGTGAATATGCTGTTTAAAGACAAAGACCTTACCTCAAGCTGCTGAAAAGGCTCCAAAACCAAGAAAGTGTACTACAAGCTTCCACCACATGCCCCTACTGCACACAGAAGGACAAACAGACCATTCACCAATGCTAAAGGTAAACACAGCAATAACCAAACAACAACAGCCACAGAGACAAAAAACAAGGAGCTCTCAGCAACAGAAATTACACAGTAGGGTGCCCAAGGTATAAAGCAGTAGCAGCAGAAGCATGGAAGCATCTAGTCAGGAAACATCAATGACGTAATTATGGTGTTTCATCCAATCAACCTCAAGAGCTTGAAAGTTTTTCTGCTGCGGTATGCACAAGTGAAAAACTAGAGCAAAATGAGTCCCAAATAGAAGCAGTGATTTATGGTTGGTACCCTCATGACCACACCAACATGCTGAAGTGGGCAAGTGTCCAACTGTGACATTGCTCACAATATAGAAATATCAGCTGTAAGTGAATCTACAAAAGGACCCACATCACAGTAGTGAAAGTGGCTCTATCAATCTTGCTATTCTTCTCTAAAATATCGGGTATTTGAACAATAAAATAATATTTTTATCTGTAAATCTACGTGATATGGGTCCTATTAACTGTGCACAAGTTCTATGAACTACTGAGCACCATATGAACGTTAAAATTAAGGGGCTGCAGCTTAATGGGTATAATTTAGCTATTCATTATTGTAGAACAAGTAGATAGAAAGGTGGTGCTGTAATTTATATTAATAACAAAATTATTTATACACATTTATATCCAAACAAATTTTGTACAGATCAATATGGTAGATCATTGGCATTGAAATTACTACAAAGGACAAAAACAGCTACAGTTCCTCTGGCAGGAAAGCTTTTTATTTTAGTGGTAACCTAGAATCTCTTTTGGGTGAACTTTTTTTGAAAATTAGAAATTTAATATATACAGTGGACTTATAGATTAACTTTTTCACTGAGAATAACTAAGACTGATCTACAGCATTTAGTGAACTCCTTACAAATTGGTGCTATGGTTAATATACCTCATTAGAGTTACAGAAAACTGCCAAAGTCTTACAGACAATATTTTCATTGACAAGACAACAGTAAAGGTATAAGCCAACTCATAAATGTATTTTATGATCATGATGGTCAACAACATCAATTTTTGCAACAAAGTTTTCCACACCTATTAGTCCTTTAGATGTATAAACACTGACACTTTCTGCCTTCAATTACCATTTGTCACAGGCAGATTGGAATCAGTATATAGGGTAACTACTATAAATGATAAATTTATCATTTTTGTAAATTAATTCATCTCTCTATTTGAAATGACTTTTTCAAAAAGTACTGCCAGGAAGAATATTGACATTTCTGCTGGTAACCCTCGGGTTATTGAAGAAATTCAAATTTCTTGCAGCACTGAGAGGGAATTACCTGTCTCATTTAGAGTATCAAATGATCCCCTTAAAAGACCATATTATAAATTGTACTGTAAAGTTTTAGAAAGTGTGATAAACAGCTCCAGATCGTTTTCTGGCTGCAGCAATGTCAGAGATTTGATGTTTTATTGGATTCCTGATATTCACGGTACACTCGTGAAATGGTTGTACGAGAAAATCCCCACTTCACCACTACCTTGGAGATGCTGTGACCCATTGCTTGTGCACCTACTATAACACCGCGTTCAAACTCACTTAAATCTTGATAACCTGCCATTGCAGCAGCAGTAACTGATCTAACAACTGTGCCAGACACTTGTTGTCTTATACAAGCAGTGCCTCAGTGCTGTATTCTGCCTGTTTACATATCTCTGCAGTTGAATATGCATGCCTGTATCAGTTTAATTGGTGCTTCTGTGTATATGTTCAGGAAACGAGATAAAGAATCAATAGTCTCATACCTCAGTGAGGAACTTGAAACTTTCAGCACAAGGAAGGAGCATGTAAAGGAACTATGGCTCATGTTAAAAAGAATAATTGACTGACTGATATGTACCCAGTAATACAGTTAGTAATGGAAGGGATCCTCCATGGTATACAGTCACTGTAAAGAAACTTCTAGAGAAACACAGTTCACTGCATAACAGGTGTAAAACAAAGTGTATGGCTATTGATAGAGAGATGGTGAATGAAACGTGTTTGAAAGTCAAGAGAGCTACACAGGATGCCTTCAATGACTACTGTAGCAGAATAATGTCAAATGATGTTTCACAAAACCCAAAGAAATTCTGGTCATATGTAAAGGGTGTTAGTGCCACCAAAGTTAGCGTTCAGTCCCCAGAGAAAGAGACAGGAACTGAAACTGGGGTAGCAAAGCAAAAGATGAGGGAACATTTTTGAATGTTCCCCTATGAAGGAAAACCTAGGAGAATTGCCCCAGTGTAATTCTCATACCACTGAAAAGATGGAAATCAGTAGTAGTGTCACTGGTGTTGAGAAACAGCTGAAATCGTTAAAATTGAACCAAGCTCCTGGGCCTGATGCCATCCCTATCAGATTCTATACAGAATTTTCAGCTGAGTTAGTCACTCTTCTAACTATAACTGGTCATAGATCATTTGAACAAAAACCATAGACAGTTCTTGGAAAAAAGCACAGGTCACTCCTGTCCACAAACAATGGCAGCAGAAGTGATCCACAAAACTATTGTTCAATATCCTTGACACAGATGTGTTGTAGAATGTTAGAACATATTCTGAGCTCAGACATAATAGGGTACTTTGAACAGAATTACCTCCTTAATGCCAACCTGTATGGATTCCGAAAACATCAATCATGTGAAACCAACCTCGCACTTTTCTCACAGTACATACCGAAAGCTTTGGATCAAGGCAGTCAGATAGCTGCAGTATTTCTTGATTTCC
The DNA here is from genome assembly GCF_023864275.1 of Schistocerca cancellata. Lineage (NCBI taxonomy): Eukaryota > Metazoa > Arthropoda > Insecta > Orthoptera > Acrididae > Schistocerca > Schistocerca cancellata. Next base: position 345,312,818 of record NC_064629.1, on the reverse strand, counting down.
AAAAAGCATTTGACTCAGTACCAAACCTACACTTTTTTTCAAAATTGCAGTCAGATGGGGGTATCAAGTGAAATTTGTGACTAGATTGAGAACTTTTTGGTAGAGAGGACACAGCACTTTATCTTGGATGCAGAGTTATCATCAGATGTAGAAATAACTTTATGTGTGCCACAGGGAAGTGTGTTAGGACCCATGCTGTTCATGTTGTATACCAGTAACAATACTAATAGTAACCTCAGACTTTTTGCAGATGATGCAGTTATCTATGATGAAGTACTGTTTGAAAGAAGCTGCATATATACTCACTCAGATCTTGATAAATTTCAAAGTGGTGCAAAGATTTGCAGTTTACTTCAGATGTTCAGAAATGTAAAATTATGCACTTCACAAAATGAAAAAAAAAACATAGTACCCTATGACTATAATATTAATGAATCAGTTTTGGATTCTGTCAACTCATATAAATACCTGGGTGTAACACTTTGCAGGGATATGAAAGGGAATAATCATATATAGGCTCAGTTGTGGGTAAAGCAGATGAAAAGTTTGGGTTAATTGGTAGACTACTGAGGAAGTGCAATCAGTCTATAAAGGAGATTGCTTACAAGTCACTCGTGCAACTGGTTCTGCAATATTGCTCAGGTGTGTGGGACCCATACAAAACAGGACTAACAGGGGATATTGCATGTATACAGAGAAGGGCAGCACGAATGGTCACAGGTTTGTTTGATCCATGTTAGAGTGTCACAGAAATACCAAAGGAACTGAACTGGAAGACTCTTGAAGATAGACGTAAACTATCCCGAGAAAGTCTATTAACAAAGTTTCATGAACCGGCTTTAAATGACAACTCAAAGAGTATACTACAAGCCCCTACATATCACTCACATAGGGATTGTGAGGATAAAATTAGAATAATTACTGCATACACAGAGGCATTTAATCAATTATTCTTACCATGCTCCATATGTGAATGGAACAGGAAGAAGCCCTAATGACTGATACAACGGGAAGTACCCTCTGCCGTGTACCTCAGGGAGGTTTGCAGAGTATAGATGTAGATGAATACAACACTCATTGTAGGCTGAATTAGTAGTCAGAGGAAGGTTTTCAACTTCCTGTACTTCCTTTACAATAACTTGGAGAATCATACTACATATTATTTTTATGCATAATATGTAAAATAAACAGGAGAGCTTCTCTTTCCTTCCATTCACACAATTGGATAAGTGGGAACCCAAGAAAGAATCATATTTTGCATTTACCTAAAATTCCCAAACAGTTGATATGTTGAGTATGAAGGAGTTTAGTACCACCAAAAAGAGTCTTTCTCTCATAACTTATTCACAAGTTAAACTAAAAATTCTTTAATATTTCACCATATCTATCTGGAGGCGTTTCCATGATAGAGAGAAATAATAGAGAAGTACAGGGCATTTCACATACGATGCCCGCAATGAATCTGGGGCTTCCCCTGTCCATATGTCACTGGGCCCGATCCTCAGACAAAGATACTGTGCATGAGCCACCTATACTATGAGACTGAGTGTACAGGTGTTTTCTTTTGAGTTGTTTGTCAAGTTTCCATTCACTGTGGTACACACAGAGGATCAAAGAGTGTTTCTTGTGTTGAACTACGCAAAAACAGCATCTAATGTGGAATGTTGGCTTGTATTCATAGCAAAATTTCCCAGTGTGCACATTCCTAATGATTCAATGATACATAGATTACCGAAGAAATTTGAAGAGACTGATCCACGTTACACAAATGAAGGTCTACAGAATCCAGTGTTTTAACTGAAAATAAATTAGATGATGTAGGGGAGGCCTTGGAAAGAAGTCCAAGAAAATCATTGTGCCATTTAGCACTTCGAACTGGCATGTCAGCAGCATCTGCTCATTGAGCTGTGCATTAACTCACTCTGAAGCCATACAAAATTACAGTAATGTGTCAATCAACTAACTCAGATATTGCTGCTCACTTTCATTATTGCAACTGCCTGCTACAGTCTGTGCATGATTGGGACATTGATCCTGAAATGCTCTTTCTTTCTGATGAGCATGGCTGCATTTGTCAGGCTATGTAAATTTGTAGACAGTCAATGTTGGAGGTCCAAAGGTCCTCATCAGTTACATCAACAGCCTATTGCAACTCTACAGATAGAATAATATTGAATCTAATGATCTCTCTCCTAATTGCTGATGGATAAGTAATTGATGAATGACAAATGGAGAAGATAAAACCTTTTGTTTCCACCAAATAATTATTCATTCAGTAGCTACTGAGCCCCCAGGTGCATCATCATGAGTAATAAATTGTAAAGCCGGAAAAACACTGTTTACTGAGCTTCCACTACATGTGGTTGGATTTTTGCAGTGTTGGCTACATTGCAGACCAGAGACCAACCAACAGTTCTGTCACATTAACCCTAAAGAAAGTAAATACTTTTAGATTAAAGGATACTACATACCGGAAAGAGGGGGCACTGAATTGTCAATGATCCCACACAAAGGAAAGAAAACTTGCTAGTTTTTCGAGCTATTCTTTAACAAGTCTCCCCCCACCCCATGCACACACATACATATGAGTGGAGGATGTATGTAAGGATATCTTCCATCTGCGTCGTTTATTTTTATGTTGCTATGACAAAAATCTCAATTTCAATGACTGCTTCATAACCTGGGCCATCTGGATCCCTCCCTCCACCACCAACTTCTCTGGACTATGTCAATTGTCAGGCTCTGCCTGGCCTTGTCAACCCACCTCTTCAGCTGTGAAAACATGTGCCCTGCTCAGCCATACCTGCTCCTAATGTCACAGTAGGATGTGTGCATGTGGTCGCATCTCTTTCTAAAGTTTCTCATATCCATTTACAGGATGTACTTTCTATAACTCCATGATGTGATAACAGGAGTGCGGTATGCAATTGGTGCAAGACGACTTATTGGACTAATCTTTTTCCCTGAAACTATAAATTCCTATAAGTATGTGGAGAATATCCTGCATCCTTTTTTAGAGAACTAATACCTAATGAAAAGACCTATGGTTATTCTATGCAGGATAATGCAAGACAACACACCACCAATACTTCTACAATGGTAATGTCATTTCACGAATTTTCGGCGACCAAAATTCAACGAGCATTTGGTTGTGTGTTCAAATGTTCTCAGGCAGCTCTTGCTATAAAGGGACATCATTTGGAGCACCTACTGTAAATAAGAGTATATATTAACTAAATATATTAAAATTAAAGTGTCAGAAGGCATGTTCATATAGCCTAATGATTAGGATTACAGGTTGTGAAATGCAGGAAATCTGGAATTGAGTACTGTATTTTATGGACTATAAAATGCTACAGACTATAAGACACACTTTAATTTTTAAGCAGTTATTTATTAAAAAAAATAACATTTTTACCATTTTTATTATTAGATTGCAAAGCCAGACTTTAAAAAGTCGAACTGATCTGTAAAATCCCTGAAAATCATCATTTGAGCATTCTGCTCCTTCTCCTTCTTCCTCATTGTCAACATCGCTGTCCTCTTGATATATAAGACTGTCTTTACTGCCATCAAGTGTGTCACATATGCTGCACTTTTTGAAAGATTTAATGATAATGTCTTCTCTCACCTTATGGCATGACTGTTTTATCCACTGACACTCTTGTTTGATTGCAGACAGCAATGACATTGTAGACTGCAGTAACACATCATAGGCTAGTGTACTAAAACAAATTTGCAGTGCAAATATTATCAACTGCAACTGTTATGGATGCACAAAAAGCAGCATATACAAGCTACTTTGGATCCATTATCAAACATTGTGCGAATACTACAAATACAGAAAAAAATCATTCAACATACTTGCACTGTAAAACACACAGAACCAACTTGTCCATTATTTAGAAAACAAGATATTAACACTGTCATCCCTATATGAGATGATTATCTTTCTGTACACCAGAAATGAATTATTTGATGGAAAGCATTCACATGATACAAGAAACAAAATTTTATGCTCTCCACCTACTGCTGCAAACTGTATGCCCAGGGTTCTCAATACATGGGAATGAAAATTTATAATAAATTAAAAGGGAGCAAGTTCATGCACATGAATTTACGTCCTCTTAAAAGAAAGCTTCACTGAAGAGCCCAAGAAACTGGTACACCTGCCTAATATTGTGTAGGGCCACAACAGGACATAGCAGGCCCTCAAGTAATGTCTGAAGTAGTGCTGGAGGGAACTGACACCATGAATCCTGTGGAACTGTCCATAAATCCCTAAGAGATCTCTTTTGAACAGCACATTGTAAGGCATCCCAGATATGCTCAATAATGTTTGTGTCTGGGGAGTTTAGTGGCCAGTGGAAGTCTTTAAACCCAGAAGAGTGTTCCTGGAGCCACTCTGTAGCATTTATGGATGTGTGGGGTGACACATTGTCCTGCTGGAACCACCCAAGTCTGTCAGAATGCACAATGGACATGAATGGAGCAGGTGATCACACAGGATGAATTCGTACGTGTCACCTGTCGGTCATATCTAGATGTATGATGGTCCCATATCACTCCAACTGCACATGCCTCACACCAATCCACAGCCTCTACCAGCATGAACAGTCCTCTGCTGACGTGCAGGGTCCATGGATTGACGATGTTGACTCCATACCCGTACACATCCATGTGCTTGTTACAAATTGAAACAAGATGTGTAACAGATTGTAACCAGCTCAAATTTTCAGTTCATCCTGCGTGAATTCATCCACTGAGTAATAACATTTCATTGCCAGTGCCTCATACACACTGGACCACCAAAGGAACTGGTGTAGGCATGCGCATTCATATACAGAGATAACAGGCAGAATATGGCGATTTGATCAGAAATGTCTATATGAGACAACAAGCATCTGGAACAGTTGTTAGATTGGTTACTGCTGCTATAATAGCAGGTTATCAAGAATTAAGTGAGTTCGAACATGGTGTTTCAGTCAGTATATGAGCAATGGGACACAGCATCTCCAAGGTAGTGATGAAGGGGGATTTTCCCACATGACCACTTCATGAGTGTACCGTGAATATCAGGAATCTGGTAAAACATCAGATCTCCAAAATTGCTGTGGTCAGAAAAAGATCCTGCAAGAATGGGACCAACAATGACTGAAGAGAATCATTCAGTGTGACAGAAATGCGACCCTTCTGCAAACTGGTGCAGATTTCAATGCTGGGCCATCAACAAGTGTCACCATGCAAACCATTCAATGAAAGATCATCAATATGGGCTTTTGAATACAAAGGCCCACTTGTGTACAATGCACAACACAAAGGTTTACACCTCGCCTGAGCCCGTCAACTGGCACTGGACTGTTGATGACTGGAACCATGTTCCCTGGTCAGCTGACTCTCATTTCAAATTGCATTGAGCAGATGGACGTGAATGGGTATAGAGACAATCTCATGAATCTATGGATCTCCTGCCTGTCAGCAGGAGACTGTTCAAGCTTGGGGAGGCTCTGTAATGGTGTGGGGCATTTGAAATTTGAGTGATATGGGACCATCATACATCTAGATATGACTCTGACAGATGGCATGTGTGTAAGCATTCTGTCTGATCACCTGCATCCATTCATGTCCATTGGTGTGTGTGTGTGTCTACGTACTGTATTCATTCATCTCTTACAGTTTTCATCTCTCAGTCTACCTCCACAATTTGTACCCTTCTGCCACCCCTCCCCCCCCCCCAAACGCATACACACACTCACTTCCTATCAATACTAAACTGGTGATTCCTTAATGTCTCAGAAGCTGTACTATAAACTGATCCCTTCTTTTTAGTCAAGTTATGCCACCTTTCTTTTCTTCCCAGTATCTCTTCATGTGTTACATGATCTACTTATCTAATCTTCAGCATTATTCCATAGCACCAAGTTTCAAAGGCTTGTATTCTCTTTTTGTCAGAAATTTTTATTGTCCTCATTTTACTTCCATACAACATTTCACTTTTGGCAAACCTCTTCAGAAAAGACTTCCTAATATTTAAATATATATTTAGTATTAATAAATTCCTCTTCCTCAGAAACACCTTCCTTGCCAGTACCAGTCTACATTTTATATGCTCTCTACTTTGGCCATCACATTATTTTGCTGCCCAAATAGCAAAACTCAATTACTACTTTTAGTATCTCATTTCTTAATCCAATTCCTTTAGCATTGCCTGATTTAATTCAACTAGATTCCCTTGGCCTTGTTTTGCCTTTGTTGATGATCATCTGATATTGTCCTTTCAAGACACTGTCAATTGTGTTTAACCGCCTTTCCAAGTCATTTGCTGTCTCTGACAGAATTACAGCACCTCAAAGTTTTTATTTTCTTCCTGAACTTTAATTTCTTCTCCAAATCATTCTTTGGGTTCCTTTACTGCTTGCTCAATGTACAAGTTGAATAACATTAGGAACAAGGCTACAACCCTGTCTGCCACTCCTCAACCACTTCTAAGATCATTGGACCTATATTGTAAAAATAACTGTTCTACATGTAAGAATGCCTGCACAGACTGTATTACAGTGAATTTCCATATGGAAGACGTTACAGTCAGACCTGGAGGAGGTGATGTGGCAGATGATGAGCCTTTAATCCTCACATTATATAAGAGGCAATCACATAATATCAAAGACCCTAACATGGTACTGATAAGAAGGTAAAGGTAAGAGTACATAACAGTGTTTATTGAGACACTAGGTAGTGCAAACTGGGACTTCATATATAATTCACAATTGGGGAAAAGGGGACTGAAATGGTCTTTGATAAGTGCTTTTTAAGCAATATACAGATTTACAGTATTCTTGTTCATCAGTAACAAAAACTATGTCTCCAAGTGCATTGGATAATAAAAGGCTGAACTGATTTTCTGAATAACTTGTGGAAATCAGAGAAAACATGTTCATACTATATCAGATGCATAAGTATCACTGTAACCAAATGACAGAACATAGAGAGAACATTCATTGGTCCTATCTTAAATACAAAAAGTTCTACAAATCTAAGTTCCCTCTGGCAAAAACAAAAAATAAAAAAAATAAAAAAAAAAAAATAAAATCAGTATGGGAAAATACATTGAAGTGCCAAAGAAAATGGTATAGGCATCCTTATTCAAATACAGACATATGTAAACAGACAGAACACAGCACTATATCTGGCACAGTTTTTAGATCAGTAACTGGTGCTATAATGGCAGGTTATCAAGATTTAAGTGGGTTTGAGCGTGTTGTTATAGTAGGACATGACCAATGGGACACAGCAGACACAGCACCTCCGGGGTAGTGATGAAGTGGGCATTTTCCCATATGACCATTTCACAAGAGTACCTTGAATATCAGGACTCTAGTAACACATCAAATCTCCAAGATCATTGTGACCAGAAAAAGATCCTGCAAGAACTGGACCAACGACGACTGAAGAGTGTTTTTCAACGTGACAGAAATGCATCCCTTATGCAAATTGTTGCAGATTTCAGAGCTGGGCCATCAACAAGTGTCAGCACGTGAATCATCCCATGAAACACCATCAATATGGGTTTTCAAAGCTGGAGGTCCACTCGTGTACCCTTGATAACTGCACGACACAAAGCTTTACAACTTGCCTGGGCCCATCACCACAGACATTGGACTATTGATGACTGGAAACATGTTGCCTGGCCATACAAGTCTCGTTTCAAATTGTATTGAGCGGATGGACATATATGGGTATGGAGACAATCTCATGAATCCATGGACCCTGCATGTCATCACGGACTGTTCCGGGTGGTGGAGGCCCTGTAATGGTGTGGGGAGTGTGCAGTTGGTGTGATATGGGACCATCATACATCTAGATATGACCGACAGGTGACATGTACGAATTCATCCTGTGTGATCACCTGCTCCATTCATGTCCATTGTGCATTCCGACGGACTTGGGCAGTTCCTGCAGGACGATGTGTCACCCCACACATCCATAAATGCTACAGAGTGGCTCCAGGAACACTCTTCTGAGTTTAAAGACTTCCACTGGCCACTAAACTCCCCAGACACAAACATTATCGAGCATATCTGGGATGCCTTACAATGTGCCGTTCAAAAGAAATCTCTTAGGGATTTATGGACAGTTCCACAGGATTCATGGTGTCAGTTCCCTCCAGCACTACTTCAGACATTACTTGAGGGCCTGCTATGTCATGTTGTGGCCCTACACAATATTAGGCAGGTGTACCAGTTTCTTGGGCTCTTCAGTGTAGCTTTCTTTTAAGAGGACGTAAATTCATGTGCATGAACTTGCTCCCTTTTAATTTATTATAAATTTTCATTCCATGTATTGAGACCCCTGGGCACACAGTTTGCAGCAGAAAGTGGAGAGCATAAAATTTTATTTCTTGTATCATGCGAATGCTTCCCATCAAATAATTCATGTCTGGTGTACAGAAAGATAATCATCTCATATAGGGATGGCAGCGTTAATATCTTGTTTTCTAAATAATGGACAAGTTGGTTCTGTGTGTTTTACAGTGCAAATATGTTGAACGATTTTTTTCTGTATTTGTAGTATCCACCCAATTTTTGATGTGTTACCATACCTCGTAATGGATCCAAAGTAGCTTGTATATGCTGCTTTTTGTGCATCCATATCAGTTGCAGTTGATAATATTTGCATTGCAATTTTGTTTTCCAGGTACTCTGTGTGTGCGTGTCAGCTCAAATTTTTATCCACATTTAAACCTAAGAATTTGACTGAGTCAACTTCTTCTATATCTTAATTGTTGTAAACAATCTTAATCTGCTCACATTTTGACTCGTTTTTAATTGCACCATGTGAGTTTAAGATATTTTTAGATCAACCCGTTTACCTGAAACTAAGTTTCTAAGGCGCTGACGAGGGCAATGATCACAGATTTGAGAACTTTTTCCGAATCCTGATTTTCACCTAAGATGGAAATATCATCTGTGAATAAAACTGACAGGGATCTGATATTTACAACATAGAAGAGAAATAGAACTGCAGCTGGAGTGAAATAGGACTGCCGATACATCTGGATATGACTCTGACAGGTGATACGGATGTAAGCATCCTGACTGACCACCAGCCTCCATTCATGTGTATTCTGGATTCCAACGGACTTGGACAATTATAGCAGGACAGGGCAACACCCTACATGTCCAGAATTGCTACAGAGTGACTCCAGGAGCACTATTCTGAATTTAGACACTTCTGCTGGCCACCAAATGCCCCAGACATGAACATTATTGAGCACATCTGGGATGCCTTGCAACATGTTGTTCAGAAGAGATCTCCACCCCCTCATACTCTTACGGATTTATGGACAGTCCTGTAGGATTCATGGTGTCAATTCCTTCAAGTACTGCTTAAGACATTAGTCTAGTCCATGTCATGTTTTGTTCTGGCACTTCTGTGTGCTCGTGGGGGCCCTACATGACATTAGGCATGTGTACCAGTTTCTTTGGCTCTTCAGTGTATATAGAAAGGGCTCTGAATAAATGTCAAATAATAAAACAAGGGGACACACCCAAATGTACACAAGCAACTTCACTTGATCCTGAGTAACTAAATCATTGCGTTTTAAACTCAGTTAAAGAAACAGGAAACAATATTAAAGCAAACAAATTTCTCAGCAGTGGACCTGACTGGAGCTCTACTGCCAGGTGACCAGGTATTTCAGTGTATTACTATCACATCTGCAGATATTATAAAAGATGTTTCCAAATTTTATAATTCTAAAAGTACAGACTGCTACTGTCTGTTGAACGATGTCATTAAAAAAGAAATACACTCAGTCTCTAAACCATTTGCTTTGACTTTTAATAAATGTTTAGAATTTGGTGTACTTCCAGAATCACTCAAGGTAGCAAAAGTTAGCCTAGTTTTTAAAAAGGGGATAAATAACTATCCCAAAGCTACAGGGCAGTCTCAATTGTGCCAGTATTTTCAGAAGTATTTGAGGCACTGCTACACATGCAAATAAGCAGCAACTTAAAAAAATACAGTCTCCTCTGTAGCAACCAGTTTGGTTGTTAAAAGGGAAGAAACACAACAGTGGTCCTTTTGGAAAATGTGGTTCAAACTTTAACAGCTCTTGAAGACAAAAACATGGTATCACTCCTATTATGTGATCCAAGCAAAGCATTCAATTGCATTCATGTTGACATACCACTAAAGAAGCTGGAGTTTTATGATGTGTGTGGGAGCACATTAGCTGTGACGCATTCTTATTTAAGTAACAGAAAAAAAGTTGCCTCAGTCAGGAATGTAAATTCCTCCTAAATGGAAATCAACACGTGTGTTCCACAAGGATCTATTCTTGCACTGTTCTTCTTCTTTACAGCAATCAATGATTTGCGTAATAACATAGCTTACTCTGTCAAATTTTTTGCTGACAATGGAACACTACTTACCACACACCAGAGAATTTCAGATTTGAATAAGGTAACAAAGGAAACTATTGATATGGCCTTGGACTGGTTTGCAGCTAATAAACCCCTCTGTAACCCCAACAAAATCCTGTAACTCCTAATGGGAAAGTCAAATGAAGTAGAAAATAAGTCAGTAAGACTTTAAGATATTAACACTAATTCCAAACTCTGCCAGAAGAAACATATCAATCACACATCCAAAACAATATCTTGAGTGTCGTACTTCATTTTGAAACTTAAGGATTTAGTGAGCTTGGATTACCTTAGGGTGACGTACTTTGGACTACTCCAGTCAGATATGCCATATGGTCTGGTTGTATGAGAACAACCCCTAACATCAAGAATATTTCAAAAATACAAAAAAGTCCTGTGCATAATGTATAAAACAGGTCACATGGAACACTGTTGTCCTCACTTTTCCAGGCTCCAAACACACACAACACCAGAGCTAAGGCTAATTTAGATACACCAAGGCACAGGAAGGAAAGAACTGGAAATTCTCACAAAGTGCACCCAATAAAATTTTCAACAGATGACCAATCTACACTCCTGGAAATTGAAATAAGAACACCGTGAATTCATTGTCCCAGGAAGGGGAAACTTTATTGACACATTCCTGGGGTCAGATACATCACATGATCACACTGACAGAACCACAGGCACATAGACACAGGCAACAGAGCATGCACAATGTCGGCAATAGTACAGTGTATATCCACCTCTCGCAGCAATGCAGGCTGCTATTCTCCCATGGAGACGATCATAGAGATGCTGGATGTAGTCCTGTGGAACGGCTTGCCATGCCATTTCCACCTGGCGCCTCAGTTGGACCAGCGTTCGTGCTGGACGTGCAGACCGCGTGAGACGACGCTTCATCCAGTCCCAAACATGCTCAATCAGATCCGGAGATCTTGCTGGCCGGGGTGGTTGACTTACACCTTCTAGAGCACATTGGGTGGCACGGGATACATGCGGACGTGCATTGTCCTGTTGGAACAGCAAGTTCCCTTGCCAGTCTAGGAATGGTAGAATGATGGGTTTGATGACGGTTTGGATGTACCGTGCACTATTCAGTGTCCCCTCGACGATCACCAGTGATGTAAGGCCAGTGTAGGAGATTGCTCCCCACACCATGATGCCGGGTGTTGGCCCTGTGTGCCTCGGTCGTATGCAGTCCTGATTGTGGCGCTCACCTGCACGGCGCCAAACATGCATACGACCATCATTGGCACCAAGGCAGAAGCGACTCTCATCGCTGAAGACGACATGTCTCCATTCGTCCCTCCATTCACGCCTGTCGCGACACCACTGGAGGCGGGCTGCACGATGTTGGGGCGTGAGCGGAAGACGGCCTAACGGTGTGCGGGACCGTAGCCCAGCTTCATGGAGACGGTTGCGAATGGTCCTTGCCGATACCCCAGGAGCAACAGTTTCCCTAATTTGCTGGGAAGTGGCGGTGCGGTCCCCTACGGCACTGCGTAGGATCCTACGGTCTTGGCGTGCATCTGTGCGTCGCTGCGGTCCGGTCCAAGGTCGATGGGCACGTGCACCTTCCGCCGACCACTAGCGACAACATCGATGTACTGTGGAGACCTCACGCCTCACGTGTTGAGCAATTCGGCGGTACGTCCACCCGGCCTCCCGCATGCCCACTATACGCCCTCGCTCAAAGTCCGTCAACTGCACATACGGTTCACGTCCACGCTGTCGCGGCATGCTACCAGTGTTAAAGACTGCGATGGAGCTCCGTATGCCATGGCAAACTGGCTGACACTGACGGCGGCGGTGCACAAATGCTGCGCAGCTAGCGCCATTCGATGGCCAACACCGCGGTGCCTGGTGTGTCCGCTGTGCCGTGCGTGTGATCATTGCTTGTACAGCCCTCTCGCAGTGTCCGGAGCAAGTATGGTGGGTCTGACACACCGGTGTCAATGTGTTCTTTTTTCCATTTCCAGGAGTGTATATTCGGCCTATGGATCTAAAAATGTTTAAACTTACGTGGTACAGCTGGATATCAGATCACACATTTTACCATGTTAAAGAATTCTTTGAGATGCCTGTGGAGGCTATTAGAATTTAACAAATTTTCCTTATTTTATTGCACGGTTATGTGCTGTGTTTACATTTTGTACAATTATGTTGATATGTTTTGTATAATTATGTAGCCAGTTGGTATTCCACAGGGTTTACACTTTACTATATTATATAATAAGGTGTTGACAAGAGCTCTTAGAATTTTTCCTGTTGTGTACTTGATTTCTGATGTGCTTAATAGGTGTATTATAGTTAATTGAAATCAGTTTATTTTATTTTATTATTATGTATGCATATGTATTCATGATTCTTCCCTTTCATGCCTCTTGACTTTTGTAACTGCCATCTTGTTCCTGTACAAGTTATATATACCCTTTAACTCCCTGTATTTTACCCCTGCTACCTTCCGAATTTCAAAGAGTGCTTTCCAGTCAATATTGTCAAAAGCTTTCTTCAAATCTACAAAAGCTATAAATGGAGGTTTGCTGTAACTTAACCTGTCTTCTAAGATAAGCCACAGGGTCAATGTTGCCTTGCTTGTTCCTACATTTCACCAGAATCCAAACTCATCTTCCTTGAGGACAGTTTTCCCATTCTTCTGTAAATAATTCACGATAGTATTTTACAACCAAAAATTATTAAACTGATAGTTTGGCAATATTCACACCTATCTGGGTAAATCACTGGGCTACTACCCAGATGTCAGGCACTGGCTGACACCTCCGACATCGGCCATCATCATGTGACTGGCTCATAGACGCGACAGTCACTCCGTGTCCACTACTGCGAAGCATGGTCAACAGGGGGAGACACCATGGGTGAGTGCCCGTGCACAGTGTCTGTGCACTTGCCTCCCAGCACCACCTGTGACATGCTGTCTATATACGCAATTGCCACCTGGTGATCACTTTGTCTGCCCTCTCTCATCGTGCTGTCTACTACACTAACTATAACTGTACTGTATCTGTCTTGCCACATGGCTATGCTAGATATTGTATCCACTGTGAACTACTGTTTTGTGAAATAATGAAATACGCTTGTCATGGAGATGTTGTCATGTGTTATTTTATGTGGTGACTTGCAGCACCCACTTTATTGGGAATGGAATTATTACATTCTTCTTGTGGGGGAGGGGGGGAGGGAGGAGGAGGGAGGGAGGGAGGAGTGTGTTACATTTTTTTTTTGTTTTTTCAAAAATAGTGTGTAAATAATGATCTGTCATAATTTTTATTGTGGTTTGACTGTGCTGAATGTATTTGTGTAATTTTTTAAGTAGCAGTATCAAGGTTGCTATATTTGCAGTATCTATTGTATAATTCGATAGAGGATCATGAAACACAGCAAGATGGAGTAACTCCATTTGCCATAATCCTACTTCTTAAATATTTTTTTCTTTTCTATTTCCTATTTTATACATAAAACTTGTGCATTAAATCTATGAAAGTTATGAATATTTGCAACAGCTGTATATTTTTCAAAACTTTATTATTTCGTATATTTTTTACAATAGTCTGAAAATTTTCTTGAAATTTTATAAGTCTGGTGTTTATATGCACATCTGCTGGCTTTAGGTTTTGATGGAATACCCCTACTTCTAGCACTCTACAATATGTCATCCATTACTCAGTACAAAATGGTTGAGCCTCTGTGTCCCAGTATAGTATGTATAAACATAGTTCAAGTATTGTAAAAAGATTTTCACTGCATTGTTGATGACTTTCTCGCAACAACTGATGAAAATTAAAATTCTGTAGGTCTTTAGTGTGTCTCACTTTGCACATATTGTTGTAGTTGTTATACAAGAATCAGTTTTTCTGTACAGTAACTGATGTATTCTTGCAGAAATACAGCCAAAAACTGTAAACAGATTGTCTTTAAGACTGATTCAAATAAAAAGTTCTTCATTGGATAAGCTGTGCTAACTGAACATTTGAGGTACGTAGATTGAGACTCAACCATTATTTTTGGCTTTTTGGCAAGAAGTCAGCTTAACTTAGGAAATCTGTGTATACCTTCAGGCCTGACTCAAACTTTCATGCTAACTAATGTTTCACCTGTAATTTCTTCATTCTACTACCAAGTACTGACTCTGTCACAAGCAATACATATCAAATGAATGAAATGAAATTAGTAGGGCAGTGGGGATAAAAGTACAGATGCAGTGGCATGAAGGGGGATCAATAGAAACCTTTCATATATGCTAAGCTCACTGTGTAATGAATATGTTGTGTTAAATGAAAGTTTTTAGGAGACCACTACTCAAATCTACACTTCCTGCTTTTCACAACCTGTAAGCCTAAACATTATGCTATATGAGCATGCTGTCTGGCACTAACTTTCATTTTATTATATTTAGATCATTTAATATACAGGGTGTATGTAAAGTCTGGGAACACTTTCAATTATTTATGGCACAAGAACTAAACATTGTACTGATATCATACATATTGCATTTTGAAGAGAATCTATGAAAGTTTTTTTTACAAACATTTGATATGCGAACCATGGATGACCCGGCAGATGTCAATGTGGTTATCGAATTCTTACCGTACCTATCCCAGCATGGCATCGTCAGCTGTGAAAGTCGCTTCCTGTATTCTCTCCCAGAGCTCTGCTACATCACATGGTAGAGGTAGTACATACACCAGATCTTTAATGTGTCCCCACAGAAAAAATTCACATGTAGTTAAATCTGGTGATGGGGGAGGCCATTTCAAGAAACAGCTGTCCCCTTCTGTAGCATGGCCGATCCATTGATGTGGCAGCTTCGTGTTCAGGTACCCACGAACTTTCATAGACACCTTCTGTTGCAGGGCTTCCCACACTGTCATTGAAGCCATTTTGAGTTCACAGGATGCACAATGCACTGATTTCTTTGGACTCCTTATGAATGTATCTTATATGCACTCCACATTCACTTCACCCACACTGGGACATCTGCTTTTCTTTGCCAGGCGCAAGCAACCCGTCATAACAAATTTGTTGTGCCAGTGGTAAATAGCCTTCCTTGTTAGTGGCTTCTTACCATACTTGGTTCTAAACATCTGTCGAACAGCTGTAGCACACTTGTTTTTGTTGAACTCCCAACACACAGAAAGCTCACTCCGCACCTGCACTTGCCATGTTTGTGACTAGTGCTGACTACTGGCATATTACTAAACTACACTGTGGCAGTAGCCATTGATGAAAAAACTTTCAGGGTTTCTTTTCAAAATGACATATGTATGATATCTGTACAATGTTTGGTTCTTGTGCAATAAATAACTGAAAGTGTTCCCGGACTTTATGTACACCCTGTATATCACTCATGACATGGTATGCTGTGGTCCACTGTCACCACTGTTGCCCTAGTAGTGCCATTCCCACATACTCTGTGTAAGCACCTGTGATATTAAGGTGACTTCAAACAAAAAGCAAGAAATCTAGGTTTGAGTAAGAGTTTAGCACAAATTTTCAACTGTCACAACATATTCATTACACTGCAGGTTCAGCATAACTGAACTATTTCCACATGTACTGTTCCAAGTCAGCTTGAAGGTGAGAATTAACAGTAGTTAGTTCTGTACTGGTGTTCTCTGCAGTCAGAAATTACCTCACTGAAAGCACTACATTTTACAAGATGTTAAGTGTGAAACATACAGGTTTCTCAAGTATGACACCTGTGGGAACCTGCAGCTCACATGGCAGATTTAGTGGCTGTTGCTCCCTGCATCTGCAGAAAGACGGCTGCATGAACTTCCCCTAAGTTGAGTGTAAACAATGATGCAATCTCACTAAATTAATCTTACCTTTATTTATAGCAGATGCTCAAAATGATGTCCCTCTATGACAAGAGCAACCTGGCAACATCTGAACACATTACCAAATGTTTGACAAATTGTCTCTTCTAACTGTTCAAATGTACGGGTATTGTTTACATGTACCTTATCTTTTAACATTTCCCAAAGATAAAAAATACACAGATTTAGATCTGGGGAATGAGGATGACAGACAATTACCCTATCAACAACACCACATCATATTACTGTCATACAAGCATTTTGGTGTGTAGTCTTGCACTGTCCTGCATGAAATAACTGTAGGTCTTTTCATTAGGTGTCAGTTCTCTAAGAAAGGATGCAATATATTGTTCACATACCTATCAGAAGTTATAGTTTCATTGAAAATGATTGGTTCAGTAATTTGGCTTGCACTGACTGCACACAACATTCCTGTTTCCACATCATACAGAGTGACACGGTACATCCTAGAAATGATTGCAAGAAACTTTAAAAATAGATGCGACCATGTGTGTGCATCCTGTTGTGACATTATGAGGAGGCAGGGCTGAGCTGGGCATGTGTTTTGATAGCTGAAGAGGTGGACTGGCAGAGCTATGCGTGGCCCAGTAGCCCATAGATCATAGAAATAGTTCGGATATCTTAGAGGGAAGGATTCAGATGGCTCAGTTTGTGAAGCAGCTATTGAAATTGAGCACATTGTGCTCAGCTGCATGTTGTCCTACTAAGGGGGGGGGGGGGTCCAATTTGTTCTAGGAAACAGTTTGGCAGTGGCCATTCATCCTGGTGGACAGCTGGTTGGTAGTCATACTGACATAAAAAGTAACTACGCAGATGGGAGTTGCTTACAACAAATCCTCCACTCCCATAATGTATTGGTGTCAGTCTCAGGTAACCAACTGTCACCTCAACGTCCATCCAAAAGTTTCCCCTTCCTTCATCCTGTCAGCCCCTCCCAATTCACATCCGTATATTTCCTTCAGTGTGTGCTGCTCCTCACTGATTCCAACAATTATGAATTACATGCCTGTCACACATACCTATAACTCCAAAAGCTAGCAAGTTTTCTTTAGTTTGTGTTTGCCTAACAACAACTCAACAGTTCCTCTTTTCAGTGAGTGGTCTCCTTTAATCATTAAGTATTTACTTCCATTAGGGTTAATGTGACAGAAGTTCTGGATGGCCTCTGGACTGCAATGTTTCCATGCTAAAGAAATCCAACCACTCATTGCGGAGACCCTATAAAGAGCATTTTTCTGGTTTTAGAGTTTATTATTAGTGCTGATGCAGGTGGGGGCTCATGAGTTGCTGAATGAACAATTCTTTGGTGGAAGAAACAAGTTTCACCTTCTCCATTTACCATTCATCAATTATTAATGCACTGGGGATGAGCAGAGAGAACATCAGATTCAATATTACTCTGTCTGTATAGTTGCAAGAGGCTGTTAATGTAACTGATGAGGATTTTTGGAACTCTGACATCAACTGTTCTACAAATTTACTTACCCTGGCAAATGCAGCCACACTTCATCAGAAAAAAGAGCATTTAAGGTTCAACCTCCCTATCAAACACAGACTGTAGCAGCCAGTTGCAATAATGACTACAAACAGCAGTTAGTCAGTTGATGCACTACTGTTATTTTGTATGTTTTCAGCTTGAGTTTGTGCACACCTCTGTAAGCAGACCCAACAGTCTGAAGCACTAAATGGCACAATGATTATCTTGGACTTCCTTCCAAGGCCTCTCCAAACTCATGTAATTCATTTTCAGTTACAACACTGGGTTCTGTAGACTTTGGTTTGTCTAACATGGATCCAATCTCTTGAAATTTCTTCACTAATCTATGTATTGTTCTATCATTAGGAACAGGGAAATTTTCCTATGAATGCAAGACAACAATCCACATAAGATGCTGTTTTTGCATAATTAAACAAAGAAACATGTGCTGATCCTTCCTGTATACCACAGCGAATGGAAACTTGACAAAAAAATACACGCAATCTCAGAGTATAAGACGCTTACACACAGTGTTACTGTCTGAGGGATGGGCCCAGTGACATGGGAATGGGAAGCCCCAGACTCAGTGCATGCAGTGTATGTGAAACACTCTGGGGAAGCATGGACAGCAATCTTGAGCAAATGCAGGGAACAACAGCAGGCAAATCTGCCATGCAAGCTGTGGGCTTCCCCATGTGTTGTATGTGAAACCCCCTGTACTTCTCCATTCTCTCTCTGCATCATGAAAACACCTGCAGATAGATATGGTGAAATATTAAAGAATGTTTGGATTATTGGTGAATAAATTATAAGAGAAGGGCAATTTTTTGTGCTGCTAAACTCTTTCACACTCAACATACCAACTACCTGGGAATTTTATGTAAATGCAAAAGATGATTCTCTCTTGGGTTCTCATTTAGCCAATTGTGGTAATGGAAGGAAAGAGACGCTCTCCTACTTGTCTTCTATAGAAATAATACACAGTAAGATTCTGCGAGGTATTCTAAAGGAATTACAGGAAATCAAAAAGTTTTCTCTCACTGCTGATTCGGCCCACACTGTATGCTACATTCATTGAGTGTGTTAATTAGGTATGTTGGAATGTCAGATACCAAAGCTGAAAAAGATTTTCTTGCTTTCATCACTCTGGTGCAACATTTACTGGAAAAGTTTTATCTTTTTAAGCAGATATGACAAAAGTTGCTTTGGAGCAATCTGCCTTTGGGCTGGTGCAAGTTTTTCTTTTTTCTCGGTGTCATCCTATTGGTTGCATTACAATACTTAAAAAAAAAAAGACACATTGGTACAACTCTACAGTCCAAAAACCCCAAGGCTGTAACATAGATTTTAAAGAAATCTGCTGTTCAGCAATAAATCATGAATATAGTAGGTTAAAATGATGTAAAATGGGCAAATGAACAACAAACATTCAAGAAGAACTAGCACTTCTGTAACTGATGGTCTACTTTTTCAATAACAGTATGTGAATAGTGAATAGTGTAGTATAGTGTATGTCAATAGAGAATAAAATACATTTATAATGGTACATCATATCATAATTGTTTGATATTGAGCACAGCTAGAATAGGTATAACCAAGCACACAGATACTTTCCAATATTTACTCATATACAAAAGATTGCTAAGCAACAAAAACAGTTTAGCCACTTTCACTCACATGCTCCATAATGCTGGCTCAGTGTCTGTTTTGCTAGTGATGTTGACAGTGAGCTAGATGAATTTGAGTATTATGTAGAAATCTTATGGTGTAGCATTTACAATCTAATTTAGATGTAAACCAAACACATGCAAAATTTGTAGTAACAAATGGCTGACATGAGGAATATTCACCTCTTGTGGAAATGGAAGACTAATATACACTTGGAGTTGCCTTACATACTGACACCAAGTTACTCAGTAACTATTTCAAACTATCTAAAAAAAATTCTGAACAAGTTCATTGTGAAGCCAAGAATATGTGCAATTGGCAGTTTATAATTAACTCAAGCAAAAAATCATTAATGAGACAGCTGGTAAGAAAGAGAAGAGTTACATCTACATCCCCCTTAGTTCATCTCAATGGTCCTTCTGTAAAATGTAAACTGGTGGCAGAAAACTGTTCCGCAGTCAGCTTCAAATGCAAGTTCTGTAAATTTTCTGTGTTCCACAAAAAGAATGTTATACTTATATGTTGTTCAGATATACTGGTAACAAATCTAGCAGCCTGCCACTGAATTGTTTTAATGTCTTCCTTTAATCAGACCTGGTGCAGATCCCAAAAACTCAAACAGTACTCAACAATGGGTTGCACTAATGTTCTATATGTGGTCTCCTTTACAGATGAACCACACTTTCCTAAAATTTTCCCAATAAACCAAAATCGACCACTTGCCTTCCCTTCTACAATAATTACATGCTCATCCCATTTCATATTACTTTGCAACATTACAACTCAATATTGAATTGATGTGACCATGTCAAGCAGCACTCTGCTGATTCTGTATTTGAATGTTATGGGTTTGTTTTTCCTACTTGTCTGCATCAGCTTTTATTTTTATGCATTTAGATCTAGCTGTCATTGTTAACACCAACTAGAAATTTTGTATATGTCATCTTGTATCTTCATACAGTCGCTCAACAATGACACCTTCCCATATGCCACAGCATCATCAGTAAACAGCCACAGAGTGCTATTACCCTGACCACCTGATAATTTATGTATATAGAAAATAACAGTGGTCCTATCACACTTCCCTGGGGCACTCCTAACGATACCTTTGTACACTTGCTGTCGAGGACAACATAGTGGGTTCAGTTACTTAAGAAGTATTTGAACCACTCACTCACCTGGGAGCCTATTCTGTATGCTTGTACCTTCATTAAGTTGGCAATGTGGCACCATATCAAATGCTTTACAGAAATCTAGGACTATGGAATCAACCTGTTGCCCTTTATTCACTGTTTGCAGGATCTCATGTGAAGAAAGGGCAAACTGAATTTCACATGGGCAGTGTTCTCTTAAACCATGCTGATTTGTGGACAGAAATTTGTTATATTTGAAGTGAGACTATTTTAAAGGATTCTGCAGAAAACTGATGTTAAAGACATCGACTTGTAATTTTGCAAGTCCATTCTTCTGCCCTTCTTATACACAGGAGTCACCTGCACCTTTTTTCCAGCCACTTGTGACTTTGCGCAGGGCCATAAATCCATTATAAATTCAAGCTCAGTAAGGGTCCAAAGCTGTAGAGTAATCCTTATAAAACTGAACTGGGATTCCATCATGACCTGGCAAGTAATTGCTTCCAATTCTTTCAGTTGCTTCTCTGCACCAGCAATGCTTATTACTACCTCCTCCACATGGGAGTCTGTGCAGCGGTCAAACAATGCTATGTTTGTACAATTATCTTGGGTGAATGACTTCTTAAATGCAAAATTTAAAATTTTGGCTTTACATTCGCTATCTTTTACTGCCACAACAGACTGGTCAATGAGTGACTGGATAGAAGCTGTAGACCCACTCTGCGATTTTACATAGGACCAGAATTTTCTTGGGTTCTTTGCAAGATCTATTGCTAAGGTATGATGGTGGTAGTTGTAAGCTTTGTGTAGAGGTCTCTTTACAGACACACAAATTTCTATAAACTGTTCCCATCATCATTTGCACATTCTCTTTGAACTCAGTAATGTTTATTTTCAATGAAGGTGGTGTTAGTTCTGATCATAAGCAATTATATGGAATGTTCAGAAATCACTAAATAAACATTGGTGATAAACTTTCTTCTTCTATCAGTACTTCCATACCCAGTCATTGCCCAGACATGGTGCTGTTCCCACAATAACATTTTTTCATCCACTCACATCTAGTGAAATTTGCAGTTTTATAACACAGAAACAAAGCAAATAATCATGTGATTGGGATAATATTGATGATTACCTTCTAAAACAAGTCTGACATCATGTGGCTGAACATGTCAGAGATAAGAATCTACTCTCGATTAAGAAATCATTTCCTTAAAATTTTCAAAGCTGCAAAACTGCTTTAAAATATTTGAGACTAGTGATTTTAATAACTACAGGTCTATCTCCATCCAACCAAGTATATTAAAGTCACCAAGGAAGCAGATGTTAGTTACCATGTCATAGCCTTTCAAAAAGGAACCTGAGCATCTGCACTAGCAATAACTTGACCATATACTCATCAGCTGCGATGTTGCAGGTAAAAATGTATTGCTCTACCATTTCTTTATTACTTTGCCAGCTAAGTGTAGTGATATTTGTGCTAAATCACATTAAGTTCTTTAACATGAAGTGAGAGACTTGGAGGAGATCAGGAACTACATGCTGTTCCCATAGAAATGAAAAATGTGAAAAGGGTATGTGAAAATATTTAGACAACTACTAAATATTTCAGTGCACAATGCATTTATTGTTTATGAAGCCACTGAAAAGACACACACATAAAAATTCAAGCTGTCTCTTGTAATAGAAGTATTGGAAATTCACAAGAAGATACTGCGTTTCACTGATTGCTTTAAAATATACTACACTAGGAAGTTCATTTTACAAGACTATCAGTGTTTCAGGCATATATGGGACTGTTGTTAGCAATTTACTAAAAGTTTGTTGATTTTTGAAAAATAATTTCTGCACTTGAGCAGTTTCAATAAGAGCTATGTTCCAATACAAGCCAGCTGCATAAACTACTGCCAGTAGTCTAGAAGCCAGCAGAGCAACCACTGGCTTGAAGAGTTTACTGGAAAGTTATTGGCTTATTGGTTATTGAGCCTTTATCAGTTTGACATTTGGGAAAATATATTGATAAATGGGGTTTTGGATTTATTTTAAGTTTAGTCTATAGTATGTACACTCAATAAATGAAAATGTACAACAAATGTATTCCTTTACTCATAAAGGTGTTCGATTTTGTCAAGTGTGATTACTTTTCGAGAAACTATGGCAGTATGTAATTAGGGGAAAATAAAATTATTGGTTCAGATAATATCTTTTGCATGAAGTCCAGAATATTGTAATTGCCTTCAAATGTGGTGAAAGCATTTAAAGAGCAATTTGTAAGGCAAGACATTCCTCAATTTTCCCACTTGGTCAAATTATTTTTACTATATTTGGCAATAATCTGCTCCTAAACGTTCAAAGAGGTCTGCCAGTAATGTCTGTTGATGATACTAACATATTATTTTCAAAGTGCTGTTTCCATCATCTGAAAACTGTGATTGCTGATACAAACTTCATGCAGGTAAACTGGTTATTTATTTTATTACAAATTGTATGAATCCACATGGTGTTGAATACATATTTACAAAGGTACAACAAATATATTACAATAACATAAATATAGCAAACAGGTGAATAAGTGTACGGTTGAAGTAAAATTAACAAGATATAGTTCAAGTAACTTTGACATAAAATAATGAAAATAACTTAAGGTACAGGAAAAGAATACTAATATGCTGAACATCTGAAGCAGGAAAGACAAGTTATGGCTAACACATTATAAACAGAAAGTCTCAGAATATAAACCCAAAAGAAAATCCACATTTACAGAAACAATCATTGATTTATCAGCAGGTAGTCATCAAGAAATTAGATGGATTTATCAGTAGAGTATTTTCATAATTTAGACTTAAAACCAGGCAAGATTTAAAGTGGCCTTTCAAATCTGATGGAAGAGAATTGAAAATTTTTGTGGCAGAATAATGAACACCTTGTTGTACAACACTTCATGTTTTATATCCCCTTGTAAATCAGTTTTAGAACTTGCATTGTGATCATGGTATGCACTATTAGATCTAAAAAAAGAATTGTTACTAGAGACAAAAATCATCAAAGAAAATAAGTACTGAGTTGTGGCATTTAATATTTGGAACTTAAGGAACAGGATTCTGCAAGAATGTCTTGGACAAACACCACTCATGACTCTAACTGCTCTCTTTTGTACAATAAAGATGTTTTTTGGTTAAACATTGATAACCCCCCCCCCCCCCAAAAAAAAAAAAAAACTGTAGCATATGACAGGATAGAGTGAAAATAGCCAAAATAAGCAGCTTTGATAGAATTTTTGTCACTAACAGCAAGGCATAAGGTGATGGTCTAGAATATGCGCAGATCAGTTTAGTTTGCCATCAATTACATTGCCCAAGAACTTTGAATGTAACACATTTTGGTTATCACAGTTCAAGTGGATTACTTCATTTTCTAGGTGAGATGCATGAAATTCCATACACTGAGTTTTTCCAATATTTAGAATTAATCCATTGGACTGAAACCAGTGTAAAATGTCTACAGTTACAACATTTCATTTCTTTTCTAGTTCACTGATTGCTCAGCTTTCATGCAGAATAGTAGCATCATCAGCAAAAAGAGTTAATTTGACCTCAGTGTTTGCACAAAGTGGGAGATAATTCATGAAGATATGAAACAGTAAAGTCTCCAAAATGAAACCTTGTGGTAGTCCACAGTTTACTGAGCTGTAGTCAGATGAAACAGGACAGTCATCAATACCGACAAGAATCAGATTTTGCTTTCTATTGTGTAGATATGATTCAGTCCACTTCCCAATGCTACCATTTGAGCCATAAAAATCAGTCCACATTAAGAAAATGTTGTAGTCTACACAGTGAAAGGCTTTTCACAGAATTTTATATGTGAGAAAGTGGTTTCACAATAGAAAACTTTAGTCTCTCTAGGACACCACTTTGCTGCAAAGATTGATTGAAAATGTGACACAGGACTTGACTTACAGGGCGGTCAGAAAGAGTGTGAAAAACTTGTAAAGGTGCTGTATGGTAGATTGTGCTAAGAAATAACTGATGAGAAAAAAATTGATATGTTGCACTGTTTCTGAGTCAATTAGCACTGAAGTTAGCCAATCTGGACTTTCGGTGTACAAATTCCAGCAGCCCACCATAGACAGTGTCACCAGACGTGTTCTTCATTTGGTTTCCTAAAGCTGAAGAAGAGAGTGATACAAAACTTGGGCATGGGAAGGTAGTAAGGATCAAACTCAAGCCACTGGCATATCGTACACTGTCATCTACACAATGCGAACTGACAGTAATTTATCTGGCACCCTGGTTGAATTTGTGTGTTTAATGGCCTGATTGTGTAATATCAATGGTAGTTAACTCAGAAACAGCACAATGTACAGAATTTTATTCAACATTTATTTCTCAGCACAGTTTAATCTGCAACACCCTTACAAACTTTTCAGATTCCTTCTGACCACCATTTATATAATCTCTACAGTGCATTAGAACTTCAGATGAGCTGTTATCAGTATCTGTTGTATTTTTGTTTTTTAAGGCACTTATTATATTTTTACTTTCATTAATAGCAGCTGGAGCTACACAAATTGGGTCATGTATGTTGTGGTAACCTCTTTTTAATAAATTCATGGTTGTATTTAAGGAAACAAGTAATTGTTAGATATGTTAGAAATTGTTACATGGTCATCATTATAGCTTCTCTCTCTCTCTCTCTCTCTCTCTGCTTCTGACATTCCAATTTTTTTTTATTTTTTATTTTGTTCTTAGTTATCAATTGCAGTAATATATGAGCTTCTGCATTAGTTTACCAAACTTTTTAAAGCTTTACAGTGCAATTTACAGTAAAATTTTTCAAGAGGATCATTTGATATCTAAATGAAGCATGTAATACCCTCGTACTACTGCAAGAAATTTCAATTCCTTCAGTAATCCCTGGGTTACTGGCAGAAACCTCAATATTCTTCCTGACAGTTCTTTTTGAAACAGTCACTTCAAACAGAAAGACGAATTCATTTAGGAAAATTTAAAATTTATGTTAGTTATCCTACACTGTGGATCTCAATCTATATGTGACAAATGGTAATCAAGGGCAGAAAGAGTTTGTGTTTACACATGTAAAGGACTGATAGGTATAGGAAACTTTGTTGCACAAATTGATGATGTTGACTTTAAGCAGTTGACCATCATGGTCAGAAAGTACATTTATGACTTGGCTTATACTTGCACTGTTGTCTTCTCAATGAAAATACTGTCAATAAGAATTTTGCAATGTTCTGTAACTCTAATGGGGATATTAACCATAGTACCATGTTGTAAAGAGTTCGCTAAATGTTGTAGATCAGTCTTAACAGTTGTTCTCAGTTAACAAGTTAACCTTAAAATCAACTGTAACTATTAAGTTTCTAGTTTTCGAAATAAGTTTAGCCAAAAGAGATTGTAAGTTACTCAATAAAATACAAAACTTTCCTACCAAGGAACTGTAGCTGTTTTTGTCTTTTGCAGTAATTTCAATGGCAATGACTTTACCATATTGATCTGTACAATATTTATTTAAATACAAATGTTTATACACAATTTTGTTATCAATATCAATTACAGCACCACCTTTCTCTCTACTTATTCTACAATAATGAGTAGCTAAATTTTTCCCATTAAGCTGCAGCTGCTCAAATTAAATTGTCAAGGACATAAAACTTGTGTACAATTAACAAGAACTGAATCATGTACATTTACAAATAAAAACACTAATTTATTTTTGAGATATCTGATATTTTAGTGAAATATATGAGGGTTGGAACTTTAATAGTGGCAACTAATTATTTACAGCTTGTACAAAACAGATACGTGTTTCAAAGTTTTACTGACCTTCAAAGTAGTCACCAGCATTGTGTATAACCCGTTGCCAGTGATGTGGAAGTTGTAGGATACTCTTCGCAGTGCCAGTTGTGTTGACAGTTTGAGTGGCGCGGTCCATTGCCCGACGAATCTGTAGCAGTTCTGAAGCGAGTGCCGTGAAGTGTTTCCTTCAGTTTAGAAATCGAGTTGAACTCACGAGGGCTTAAGTAAGGGGAGTGCAGTAGGTGGTATAGCGCTTAGCAGCACCATCAGCCAAACAAATCGGTAATAGCTTGCACTGTACGTGCTTGAGCATTGTCCTGCAAAATGATGGTGTGGTCTTGCACAACATGTCATCTCTTCTGTCTCTAAACTGGTCGTAGGTTGCGTTCCAAAAATGAACAGCATAGAGACAGAAGTGATGACAATTTCTGCAGGACCTTACCATCATTTTGCAGGATAGTGGCCAAGCATGTACAGTGCAAGCTGTTACTGATTTCTATGACTGATGAGGCTGCTAAGTGCTATACCTCCTACTGCACTCCCCTCACTTAAGCCCTCGTATGTTCAACTCAGTTTCTAAACTGAAGGAAACACTTCACATCATTCGCTTCAGAACTGCTACAAATATGTCAGGCAATACACTGTGCTGCTTAAACTGTCAACACAACTGGCAATGCTAAGAGTATCCTAAGACCTCCACATCACTGGCAATGGATTATACACAATGCTGGTGACTGATTTGAAGGTCATTAAAAGTTTAAAACATAGATCTATTTTGTACGAGCTGTAAACAAATACACTCCTGGAAATTGAAATAAGAACACCGTGAATTCATTGTCCCAGGAAGGGGAAACTTTATTGACACATTCCTGGGGTCAGATACATCACATGATCACACTGACAGAACCACAGGCACATAGACACAGGCAACAGAGCATGCACAATGTCGGCACTAGTACAGTGTATATCCACCTTTCGCAGCAATGCAGGCTGCTATTCTCCCATGGAGACGATCGTAGAGATGCTGGATGTAGTCCTGTGGAACGGCTTGCCATGCCATTTCCACCTGGCGCCTCAGTTGGACCAGCGTTCGTGCTGGACGTGCAGACCGCGTGAGACGACGCTTCATCCAGTCCCAAACATGCTCAATGGGGGACAGATCCGGAGATCTTGCTGGCCAGGGTAGTTGACTTACACCTTCTAGAGCACGTTGGGTGGCACGGGATACATGCGGACGTGCATTGTCCTGTTGGAACAGCAAGTTCCCTTGCCGGTCTAGGAATGGTAGAACAATGGGTTCGATGACGGTTTGGATGTACCGTGCACTATTCAGTGTCCCCTCGACGATCACCAGTGGTGTACGGCCAGTGTAGGAGATCGCTCCCCACACCATGATGCCGGGTGTTGGCCCTGTGTGCCTCGGTCGTATGCAGTCCTGATTGTGGCGCTCACCTGCACGGCGCCAAAC
Organism: Schistocerca cancellata; assembly: GCF_023864275.1. Taxonomy (NCBI): domain Eukaryota; kingdom Metazoa; phylum Arthropoda; class Insecta; order Orthoptera; family Acrididae; genus Schistocerca; species Schistocerca cancellata. The sequence goes on along the minus strand of NC_064629.1, from coordinate 345,284,965 downwards.
ACACATACGACCATCATTGGCACCAAGGCAGAAGCGACTCTCATCGCTGAAGACGACATGTCTCCATTCGTCCCTCCATTCACGCCTGTCGCGACACCACTGGAGGCGGGCTGCACGATGTTGGGGCGTGAGTGGAAGACGGCCTAACGGTGTGCGGGACCGTAGCCCAGCTTCATGGAGACGGTTGCGAATGGTCCTCGCCGATACCCCAGGAGCAACAGTGTCCCTAATTTGCTGGGAAGTGGCGGTGCGGTCCCCTACGGCACTGCGTAGGATCCTACGGTCTTGGCGTGCATCTGTGCGTCGCTGCGGTCCGGTCCCAGGTCGACGGGCACGTGCACCTTCCGCCGACCACTGGCGACAACATCAATGTACTGTGGAGACCTCACGCCCCATCTGTTGAGCAATTCAGCGGTACGTCCACCCGGCCTCCCGCATGCCCACTATACGCCCTCGCTCAAAGTCCATCAACTGCACATACGGTTCACGTCCATGCTGTCGCGGCATGCTACCAGTGTTAAAGACTGCGATGGAGCTCCGTATGCCACGGCAAACTGGCTGACACTGACGGCGGCGGTGCACAAATGCTGTGCAGCTAGCGCCATTTGACGGCCAACACCGCGGTTCCTGGTGTGTCCGCTGTGCCGTGCGTGTGATCATTGCTTGTACAGCCCTCTCGCAGTGTCTGGAGCAAGTATGGTGGGTCTGACACACCGGTGTCAATGTGTCCTTTTTTCCATTTCCAGGAGTGTAGTTGCCACTATTAAAGTTCCAACTCTCATATTAGGGTTGTTAGAACCACCTTCACTGCCCTGATGTGGGTTCTTTTGTATATTCACACCACTTTTCACTGTTTCACTTAGAGCTTGGGTGACTATATTGTGACGTATGTTGCAGTTGAAGGCTTGTCCACTTAAACATGTTGCTGTGGTCTTCAGGGTGCCAGCTATAAGCAATCACTGTTTCTCTCTGGGACCCATCTTGTTCTAGTTGAAACACATGCCATTTTTTCACTTGTGCACACTGCAGGAGAAGTACTTTCAACCTCTTGAAGTTGACTGGAGGAAACATCATAATTATGTCATTGATGTCTCCTGACTGGATGCTTCTGCTGCTGCTGTTACTGTTGCTGTAGGCCTTGGACACCTCCACTGTGTAATTTCTGTTGCCGATCGCTTCTGTATTTTTTAATCAGTGACTGTCCTCATTTGGTTGCTGCTGTGTTTACATTTAGCATTGGTGGATGGTCTGTTTGTTCTTCTATGCAGGGTAATCCGCTTTCTTGCATTTTGGAGCTGTTTCAGCAGCTTGAGATGATGTCTTGGGACTGGTACACAGAATGATTACTGTTTACTAAATGTACAATTTTTTGATTTAGGAGCAATTTTCCCTTTCCACTGAAATGTGTGCCCCATCTTACGTAATGTTCTCTGGGCATATCATCTGTTGCAAAGAAGTGCGTGTTGGGTAAGGATTGGCAGATTTTTCTATATAACTTATCTGGTTTCTTTATTTCTTCATTTACCTACGAAAAACAACTGTTAAGTTTACACTTACTAACACTTTTTATTCCATATTCACTGGATAGACAAACTGTGAACCAGAAGTACAGACACACAGTCCAAGAGTAGGCCAGGTCCAAGGCGGTAATTGTTATTGTAAGACAACCAATGTACTATGTGGATCTTATGGAGCATGAATGAGAACTGCTATTTCCAGCAGAGTATCCACTTATTCGTAGCTTGCAGCACCATTGGAGGTGTGGATGGCAAGTATGGATTGATTTTGGACAGTTGTCCACTGTCCAAGTCAGTTAAACCAACAAGAAAGGAAATATATTTTAGGTAAGCCCATAACAATTACTTGATGTTTACAAAGACTACATAGTGTCTCATGTAAACAAGGAGTGTCTTTATTGAGTTACATACAAATAAGGCACTACCATATAAGAAGAAAACTGTTAACATAAATTCTCACTCATCACAAAAAGTATCATCAGTAACAGATAATGTCAGATCAACAATGTGTACATACACTAAGAAGTAACCAGAAAATTCAGGGAAGTGTGGACAGATGATACTTTACAGTGGGACAGACTTAAAGAGAAGTTACTAGACTGAACAGTTTCTGCTAAGCTGTTAGTATTCTCAGTGCAGTCTCTGACACAGAAACAGTAAAATAAACCTACATTGCACTTGAACATTTGGCACTCTCATACATCCTGCCATTTCAGTGCATCTCTCACAAAAATGAATTCATTGTGTGAAAGTGAATTATGAAAATATTGAAAAAAGTCCCTCTCTTTTCTATTCAATACCTCTTTGAGGAACTCATTGTCTTGCCACTGTCATGTATCTATAGTTATGAAACAGTACGCTTCATTGAAATAATGAAGTTTAACATCTTTTATGGATGCCTATGTGTATATTTCCATTTTGCTTCAACTTTAGCTGATTTATTTGTTTCATGTGACATCTGTAACTGTGTTTCTTATTATAACTCATTTACTAATGTGACAATCTAGAGTAATTAGTATTTACATATATAATGTGCGGTACTGTAATTTTTACCTGACCCCCCCAGGGGGGGGGGGGGGGGGGAGGGTTCATGAAAAAAAAAAAAAAAAAAAAAAACATTGCAAGAGCAATTATTTACTATTAGCAAAAAGAGTCTTCTATTACTGAATAATTCAAAAAGGTATGTATGTTTCCACTAACTTTAATATATACATCTCTCATGTGATTAGTCACATATCCAAGTGTGAAAACACACTATAAGAACGAGTGAAATATGTTGATGTGTAGCAAGTGAAGCAATTAGGTATCAGCATAAGATTTCACCAGTTTCCAGAGGACTTTACAGGGCAATGGACATTAAACATTCATATTCCTACCTTCCCCCCATCCCTTGCTTTCAGGATACTGTTGAAAATTCAATCATTTATTCGAACTTATATTTGAGAGCATGGAGCCTGCTCTGACCAGCCATCCTCATTTAGGTTTTCCTAAATTACTTCAGGCAAATGCTAGGCTGGTTCTTTTATCAAGGCCATGACTGTCCACCTGTCCTGTCCTCATAAAACATAGTCATTCTCTGTGTGTATGTAAATTTTGAGTCATTTACATTCATTGTATTACAATGACAAATGGTATATCACTGAATGATTATACCTAGATGAATGAATAAATAAATAAATAAATTTACAGACAGAAACAAACACTCTCACTAATTCTGGAATGTATACCACCAAAAAAATGACTGGTGCTAATCTACTCAAACCTGATAATTATGGTAATTACTTCCAGATTAATTCATGTATGTTTACTAGAAGAAAAACAGCTATTTTGAAAAACAGCCATAGCTCCTGCTCTTATACTACTCAGCTGCTATTATTATGTAATACTTCAAACAAATCATTTATGTAACTTTCCACGGACCACTATCAATTGTCTATATATGACTACTGGCCAAATCAGGATCTATCTAGTATGCAGAATTTACATTTGTGGTCTAAGTATTTTGACGAATTGTAGAAGTGGCTAATTTGGTGTTCTTTCCTTCATTTTTAAATATTTTGGAATATTCTTTCTCCTTCCTGCTGTCTACTGGCACTGTGTTGTAGACTTTTGCATCAGAATAGAAAACGCATTTTGAACGCTAGAGATATATCCGTATGCTATAAAGGAATTATTTATAATGAGAGTATTGTATTTGTGAATCACTAACTTCATCATAAATTTGCTCTTGTTATTAACCACAAATACCGTTAGGGTGTTATATCTATTGCCATGTAGGTGTAAGAATCCCTAGACCCCTGAAGATGATATGCAAGAGTTTTGGTTATCAGATTTACTCATGACAACAAACATTGCTTTATTATCCTTGTTGAAACATTGAAAGTGCAATCAGTGTCATCTTTTGTCTGAATACACACTTAACATATTCAATTACATACCTAATATACATGGTGTAATATTTTAGATCATCATTGTCTATCAAGATATTAAATTGTCTGTCATATTGCACATAATATATTCAGTATTGACACACACAAATATAATATACATGAAAATACATTAGTACTTATGATCATCTTTACGACACAATTTGATCTCTTCTACTGTATAAAATGCCATTTCTCTAAGCCATTTCTGTGTGATGTTTTTAAACACACTAAGCAACACATTGTGTACTGGTACTTGCAACATGTTAAATAGTTTTTTTCCCCATGTATATGTAATTATTTTCAGTTTTCTTAGTCTAGCAACTGTGATAGCGATCTGTTGTTTAAGGCGTGTGATATGTTGATAGACAAGTTGTCATAAATTGTGACTGTGTTGGTTTTATTTTGTATATATTAGACAACTTAGTATAAAAAGGGCCATAATTATTGGTATTTTTAGTTTTTTGAAATATGATATACAGAGTGATAATTTCTGATTACATAAATGCATATGATTGCCTTTTATCGCCAAATGAGAACTTTGTTTGCTGCATGGGAAATATCCTATAACAAAACCGCTTATGTCAAGTGAGTGCGGAAAAATGCATAGCGTGCACTGAACAATAGCTCATCATTAACACAAGACCTTAGTTTTTGTCAATGTCAATATTTTATTGTGAATGCTACCAGTTTCGGCATTTCATTATGCCATCTGCAGGCCCCATATGCACCTATCCAAATAAATGAACTTATCATATACTGACACAAACACTGGATATCATGAACTGAATCATTATAAAATTGCTTCATTTGAAAAATAATTCACAATAAAACAACTGTTGGTGAATTATTGACATTGACAATTACTTAACCAGCCGACGTCCCCTGGCCATGATGGACCAACAGAGACTGAAAGACCTTAGTTTGTCTAACATTACGTAACATGTGTTAACTTAGTACATATATAATAGGTACAACTCTTCCATGTTAATTTTGAGTCAAGATGAATCGCAAGAGGTTTAGTTGAAGCACAGGCATCACCATCATCTTCATTACGTAAGCTAAAGACAATAGTTACAGTTTTTTATGGTAATGCAATTAATTGATTTGGAACCTCTTACTGGCTGCTCTGAGATAATCGCTAATTTTATGCTTTAATGCCCCAAAGTCTTTCCCCGCTGTTAAAAAAGTGACATTATTTATGTAGAAAGTACATTTACACAACATAATACTGAGCAAGTTAGTTACATATATTATGAAGAGTAAATATGAAAAGACAGAACCCTGCAGTATTCCCTGCATGACATTAAAAAATTTGAACTCGTCTTACTGAAATGCACAATTTGTTTTCTGTAATTCAGGTAGGATTTGATCAGAGATAGTTCTGAGCCTCTAAAACCAAAGCAGTACAGTTTTTTCTGACAGAATTCTATGGCCTAGACAGTCAAATGCTTTGCTAAGATTCACAAGCATAGCATTAAGAGATAATCTTAATCCAAATGATGATAGTATAAATGAAACAATATTTTCAACTGCTTTTACTGTTGACAGTTTGGCCCTGAAGCCATATTGTGAGGCACTTAGAACATTGCTTACAGACAGATGTTGACTAATTTGGAGCTGTATGCAATATTCCACTACTTTAGCAAGGACGGATGCAAGAGAGACTGGACGGGAATTAGTATTATTACAAGACATGTCACATTTTTTGTGTATGGGGGTTATGGCTGTCATTTTTATGGACAAAGGGAAACAGGCATTAAAAACACATGGTTTACAAGATAACATAACAGGTGTGCTATTATAGTAAAAAATGTTTAGATTACAAAACCAGAGGGACTATAAATGTCTTTTGATTCCGAGTACCATAAGCTGGGATTATTCTGGCCCCTTGCAGGTAACTTTGGCCTTCTTGTCAGAAAAAGTTTTAAACTTTTTTCCTGCAAAAATTATATCATTAGCATGGAGGAGACAAGGCATTATGTATTTACAGTGTCTGAAGAATGATCTAGACGACTCCATGAAGTAATATTGTGTTGATAGAACTGGATTCAATATTGATCATAAAATATGTTAGCAGCTACTGCACCCCACAAACTTCTTCCTGTAGGTGGTCACATCAGTCAAGTTAAGAATATGGTGAGTGTAATTTTGCATTTTGTCAGGATTAGGCTATAAGGTGAGAAACAGTCATTTGTGTCAAATTCAGTTGAGGTAATATGTTTACCACGTCTATAAAATCATGCACATTTTTGAATTAATTAGTCAACTGACAAAAGATACAACATGTGTATATTTACTACACAATATCACTTTCTGAATGAAGTTCAATATTCCTTGTCCTTACCTTCAAAATTTAGTGTTTATTTGTTCCTCATGTCCCTGAATGTCTACTCTAGAGATATTAATTGAGTTTACTGCATCCCAATACCATGTGACCATTTTTCAGGAAGAGATGGCTGCTTGGGTCAAATTAGCCCAAAGTATGGGTAACACTGGCCCACTTTTTTATGGTACCACAGTAACAGATGTGATATTTTTTGTTTAATAAGTTAGTTGGTGAAAGTCTATGATTATACTGCAAAAAGGCATTTGGAATGTTCTCACTGACAGTATCTTCTGACTTCTTGTCACATATTTCAGTTGTAATATTGATTACACTTAACTCTTTCCATTTAAAGACAGGAACTACAGCAAAATTTGGAGGTAGGGATTTCCACGATTCCAGCAATGGATGTTATATTTATGGCTACAGCAGTGTTATTCACCTTACCAACCTTAAGGAGGAATGTGTTGAAATCATCTGGTGTTTGATACCAGCATCACAGGAAATATTTTTGCTAATACCGTTACTTCTACCCAGATGAATCTCAAAACTCAAGGTTGCTTTACATTTATTTTTGAACTTCTTAATGTAATCCTCACTCGCCTTGCTCTAGCCTAATCTGATTTCTGCTTTGCATTTGTTCTTCAGCCTTATGTATTTTGCTCTTTCTGTTTCACTGTTCATTGATTTGTCACAGGAATCATTAACAGTGATCTAAGCTTCTGCGGATACGATGTTAACCGGTTATGTACAGATGTAAGGCCATATTTCCTGGCAGTTTCCTTATGTTTCAAGCCATCGTGTACAACTGGGATTTTATCCGGTAATGAAAGGTTTTGAGGGGGAAGGTAGACCTTAACACTTGCAAATCAACAGCACCGAGTAGTGCGTAACTCACTCAAACTAACAAAGCATCTGCGGAATTACTTATTGCACTCAACATTAACTGCAGGTGGAGTTAGACATTTATGAAATACTACCATTGCTAAATGTTTATTGAAAGTTTCTCTAGTAAGTAACACTTCGAATTCTTTCTGTATCACGTGGGTGAAAGTATAATTTAGGCACCTATACACACACGACAACAAAGAGGTTAGAAATCATATTCTAAACATGAGTACTTTCTCATGATTCCCAAGAGCGCGCAAAAGTACACTTTAACAGTTTTTCCATTACGGAACTAGAAATTTTAACTCATACTTTCAGTGGACTGATTTACTGGAATGAAATGTTCTCTGCACACCAGACGTGCCCATTCTTCAGTAATTTGTTCGCAATTTGTAAACTCATTACAATCTTTTATCCAAACAGTTAAGTCGTGTGATAGACTCACTAAAAATAAGACCCTTTACAAGCAAGTACACAGCACTTGTTTGTCGTTAGCACGGTTAAGTAATTATAACTGTTTCTAATAACAACTATAACAGTTAAACTGATATTTTACTGTTATACAAATGCCATAACCACGAAAAGTGTTACTGCAAAGTAATAGGGCCAAACCCGTTTACGTTTCAGATCTTAAATCTCGACTCATTTTTGCTTGATTCTCGTCAATACCTCCGATTAATGAGATAACTTACTACAGTATTTTTACTGAAACGGGGGCAGTTACTGTATTTGCAGACGTTTCCATCATGCTACGAAGCTGAAGATACGAAGGATTATCGAATGTAAACGATATTACAACTAATACACTACAGGCTGGCTGTACGTATTTCCGTAACTCTTTTATGGCTTCATTCAGAAGCCAACCCTCCTCCTTTATCCGGGCTTGGGACCGGCAACAGCAAATGTAGAGTAAATCATTTCACTCTACACAAACTGCAGGCGGAGTTAAAGGTTTCACACCTATAAAATACTATCGCTACTAACAGCAAAACGTAACCCTTCACAACTTATCACGACATCTTGTGCGTTCAGTTTTGACTTTCGATCTACTCATGCGTTACGAGTCGGAAGATTTGTATTTATACCTTCGACCATAGATACTAATAGATACCGATATCTATGGTCCAAGGTTTATACGTACAAGAATATCGATATTAATCGAGTATGGAAACATTGAAATGACCTTTGTACGAGCAGCCGTGTATTTATTTCCTCGATCTGTCATATGCCACAGTAGATTTTAGTGCAGAAGAATTTTGCGTTGAACAGGATTATATATCGACATAACCGTGGCTATGAATGTTCTCGGTTCGTGTCGTCTGCCACGTCCGGCACACAACACACGTATGATGTTACATTTCATTCAGACAGGTAGACTACTCAACGTACAAATGTGGAACTAGCTTCAGTGCATTCTGCAAGAGTGGCACTGCTTTTTAATTTTACTTTAACGTGCGGCAACAAATTACGAGGGTAGGAACTTTGATAGTGGCAAATATTTATTTACAGCTTGTACAAAATAGATACTGTACCTGTTTTAAAGTTTTACTGACCTCTATAGTAGTCACCAGCATTGTGTATAATCCGTTGCCAGCGATGGGGAAGTCGTAGAATACTCTTAGTAGTGCCAGTTGTGTTGACAGTTCGAGCGGCGCGGTCTATTGCCCGACGAATTTGTAGCTGTTCTGAAGCGAATGCCATAAAGGAGAACATGAGCGCAGGAGCGTCGTGGTCCTGTGTTTAGAGTGAGCAGCTGCGGAACGAGAGGTTCTTGGTTCAAGTTTTACCTCGACTGAAAATTTTAATTTCTTTATTTTCGCAAAGTTATGATCTGTCCGTTCGTTCATTGATGTCTCTGTTCACTGTAATAAGTTTAGTGTCTGTGTTTTGCGATCGCACCGCAAAACCGTGCGGTTAGTAGACGAAAGGACGTACCTCTCCAATGGGAACCGAAAACATTTGATCGCAAGGTCATAGGTCAACCGATTCCTCCATAGGAAAACACGACTGATATATTCTATACGACACTGGTGACGGCATGTCCGTCACTTGACTGGAATATTTTGTTGACCCACCTAACTTGTACACTTGGCGAATGGGTAAAAAGATTCTTCTACCTTGCCCGATTTAGGTTTTCTTGTGGATGTGATAATCACTCCCAAAAAAGTGATGAAAACAAGAGTTTGTCACATAAACTGCAACAAATGAATGCAACAGTTTGACAGTCGTACAGTTTTCCCTGTCAAAACATATGTTTTTAACGTTTTCAAATTTTTCCGTGTGTAGACCGTCAAATCCTGCATACGTCCAAGCAAATCTGAACATGTCCTGGAATTTTGGAGAGCGAAGTTGATTATGTGTGAGTGCCTGAACTTCGATAATTGACACACGATCACGTAAACAGTACTGCTCTGTGTACCTGCGCAGCTTCGCAAAATCATAGAATCTTTTCACGAAGTATTTCACTTGCCGAAAACCAAACACATCTAACGGTTGCACAAGAGGTGTACAATCTGGAGGAATGGTAATCACGTCTACTCCCACACTAAAATTGTCTGAAAATAAAAAATTAAACTTTTCACTCGAGGGGAGACTTGAACCAAAGACCTCTGCTTCCACATGTGCTCCCGCTAACCAGAAGACCAGGTCGCTCCTACGTCCTAGCGTTCCTTGATGTTGCATATGTTCCACATGGACTACTCAGTTTGTATATTTTACTTATTTTTTTCATAGTTTCACACAACTTCTTCCTGTTTTCTCGATTGATCTGTGTTCAGTTTTTCAAGGCCTATCCACTGTGCCAACTTATAACTAAATCTGAGTGGGGTGCGATGGGGAGAGTATTCTACGACTTCCACATCGCTGGCAACGGGTTATACACAATGCTGATGACTACTTTGAAGGTCAGTATAGCTTTGAAACACGTATCTATTTTGTACAAGCCGTAAATAAATAGTTACCACTATTACAGTACCAAACCGCGTATTAACATGATTACGGACGATGTTACCGAATTTTCGACGTGCGGGAAACTTTTTCTTTAAATTAAAGTTAGTTGAACACATTACGCGAACGAGTTCTTAAGAATGCATCACGTTTCTATGTACTCCAAACCGGAATTCTGTCAGAGTTTTCTAATACGAGATTATTTTGGTTAAATATGATGCATAATGGTCCGTTCGCAAGTCAAGTATTTAATATAAAGAAATTGTTGATGGTGTACAGCAAACAGCCATAAATTGGCTTTAGGTTACTTTATTTAAAAATTACCATTACCGGTCTCGAATTTTTCACAATTCTTCATCAGACGGTCTTTTCAAGCTTCTATCAAAACAAATTATACATTTGTTTCCTGTGAGTTGCCCTAGGATAAACAATACCTAAGTCACAATTATAAACGTGTGACCAAATGGGTGCACTACGTATTTGTGTTGGAGTGCAAATTGAAAATTCTTTTTGTGACTGAACGAAAGTGGTTTACAAAGCAGTGCAACGTTTGTGACTGTGAAAATACAAACGTCCTTGAAAATGTATTTCACTGCAAGAAAACTGCAAAACAAGTGCATCAGATGGACATTTCGTGTAAGTGGTGAATTCCAGAGCATGTTTAAGTTGGCATGCACTTTGTTAAAGTATTATGTTTATTAAAAATAAATATGAATTTGTAAATGCCAAATGATGGTAGTTGTGCTCCTGCCCTTCCAAGTCTTATTTTACAATCCAATCCCATGTTCAGGGATATCAAGCACTGCCCCTGTTGTAGATTTTAGTCAGTTAAACTAAAAACCTGAATGTTTTTCTCTTCACTGTCATTTACATTACTGTTAACAATTTTATAACATCGTTCTTGAGCTACAGTGCTTTGACATTGTAATGTTGGATTGCTGATTCAATGACACATACATTTTGGTGCTAAATAACTACTGTTCAGAATGAGTTTTAAGAACTTTGATATGTCGGTAAGTATTTCCGAGTGTGAACCTCCATGAACAATTGTAAGCAATCCGTTTTCTTCAATAATCCTGAATATTAATAAAAAGTGTAACCCTGTACATATATCAATACACTTTAATTATTCCAGGAGGCTTATCTTTTATTCACATGTTGACAGTTGACCTCTGAATGTCAAATACACTCTTGTTCACCAGGAATATACAGAAGTAAAAGGCAGGTCTTTTACACAAGTGCTGAAACAACACAGTCTCATTTTTAACATACTCATTAGTTTGTTTCTTTTCAGAGTTTGGGTTGCATCCTCGTTGCCACTGTTGTGTCTTGTACCATAGGAATCGAGGGAGAGGGTGTTGTTTGATGGCTGGTATCTTCTTTCTAAAACACAACTGCACACATGTATTAACAGGGTTCTTTATTTACTTAAACAGATAGCTACTACTTAACTCTAACAGCGTCCATGTGTTGTCATGCAAGCTCTTCAGTATTAGTCCTCGTTAGCCTCACTGCTGGTGCAGTACAAGTGCCACTATAAACACTACTCTGGTCGCAATGTATTGATAGATGCCGACTTGGAGTGAGAGTTACTGCGCCATTGACTGAGCAGCTGAGCTAGTGAATTAGACTGCTGAGGCTGTGCTAGTGACTGAGACTGAGAAGGCCCGGCCAGCGGCGGTGATCAGGCTTGCAGTCGAGAGGGCATTGGTGGTGCGTTGCTCGCAAGGGACTCCCGGTAACAGATTACTGGCTACGTTGTGGTTGCTGTGGCTGGGTGGCACCTATGGGGAGAGCCCTAGTTCAAAGAGGTGGCACAATGATGGATAGTTCACACATGAAACGACTTAAAATTTTTCCTGCTGGTGGTCACATGGCCCTAGCAATCTCTTCAAATTGAAAGGTCTTGTACAATGCAACACCCCTCCCCTCCCCCCCCCCCCTCCCGCCCCCACCCCACAATACCTGGTCTGTACTGGGACTGATGGGGACACCTATTCGGCCACAAAGGCCCTTTATTTTTTGTGGAAAACATTGAGGACAAATACGAGGAAGCTGCAGCCATCTCTAAGATGAAGAGCGTTTCCCTATTTATTAAAACGCCATCTCCTGCCCAGTCACAGACACTGTCCTCCACACAAGAGTCTCAGTGTGGTGCAGGGTGTCATCTTTCTTTTGCAATTTGATGACAAGCTGCAGGCCAACTTCGAGTAATGGGGTGTGCACTTCATCCATTGTGTCGAAGGGAAAACAGATTTGATACTGGGGCCTTCATCTTGGCTTTTGATGGCGGTACATTGCCTGAAAATGTCAAGGTGATGGTCTACTGCAGGCAGTTGGGGGCACTTCTGGTGCTTGCACTGCACCTACTTTGGGAGCATTGGCTCTCCACCTGCTGGAGACACCAGTCCCCACACCCCAGACAGAGGCACCACTTCCTCCTCTGGCTTCTCTAGTTAGGAACAGTTCCCTTGGGACTCTTTCTTCCATGGTTCCTGCTGGTCCACAGGCAGACAACAGCAGTCAGGCACCAGTAACTGACAGCGACAGACGCAGCAACAGACAAGTGAACCCATTTTGTAACATTAATGAGTTCCTAACCAGAAGCGAATTTCATTATATCTGTGTGCTTTAATAGTTTAGTTTATTGAGTTTCTGCATGTAAATTTTAAATCTAATTGCCACAGTTCTCTCGTTTTCGTTTGCGTCAGAAAGTAAACCGATTTTGTGACATATTACAAGTTCCTTATCAGGGGCAAATTATTTAGTTTCACCTGAGTGCTTCGGTAGTTAGGTTTTTGAATATCTGCGTATTACTATACATAGTTCATGCGTTTTCGTCAGGGTCTACAGCAGAGTTGCGCAGCACGTGCGGATAGTCTGTTTATCTGTGTAGTTTAGTTTTCCATGGTCTTTAGTATGGACAGGAACTGCGATTGTTGTGTGTGGATGCGAGCTGAGTTGGTGACACTTTGCTCTCAACTTCAGGCTGTCACTGCTTCGGTCACACAGCTTGAGGCTGCAGTGTTTGGGCCCCACTGTTGTGGGCTGGCCGTGGGGATCCAACGGACGTCCAGCGCGTCAGAGTCCCCCGATCGGTCCTCACTGGTGGCCAGCCCAGTTACTGCTCGCACTGCGGTTGACCCCTCACCTGTGGTCGAGTGGGAGGTCGCCCTAGGGCGAAGCAGGTGGCGAAAGACTTCCCAGGCTGCCGCACTTAGGGCCTCCCTGGTTTGTCTGACAAACAGGTTCCAGGTGCTGTCTGTGGCTGACACTGTGGCTGAGCCAGATGCTGTCATCTATTCTGTTTCAGAGGAAACCACTCAGCCTGCAAGATCAGGGCGGTCACAGAGGGTGGGATTATTGGTAGTTAGGAGCTCCAACGTTAGGCGCGTTATGGGGTCCATTAGGAACTTGGCTGACAAAAAGGGTAAGAAAACCAATGTGCACTCCGTGTGCATACTGGGTGGAATCATTCTAGATGTGGAAACGGTCCTCTCTTTGGTTTCGAGCGGCTAACAGAACGGGTAAAGGCTGCCAGTCTACCTTGCAAGATGAAAGCAGAGCTGACCATTTGCAGCATAGTCGACAGTAGCGATTGCAGACCTTTGGTACAGAGCCAAGTGGAGGATCTGAATCAGAGGCTCAGACGGTTCTGCGACCGTGTAGGCTGCAGATTCCTAGACTTGCGCCAAAGTGTGGTTGGGTTTCGGGTTCCGCTGAATAGGCCAGGTGTCCACTATACGCATGAGGCGGCTACACGGTAGCAGGGGCTGTGTGGCGTGGACTGGGCGGTTTTTTAGGTTAGAGGGTCTCAGGAAAACACAAAAAGGGCTTCAGTCACAAAGGGAGCAGGCTGAACATAGGAATAACGTGGATAAAGGAACCATTGGTATAACAGTCGTAAATTGTCATAGCTGTGTTGGGAAAGCATCAGAGCTCCAAGCGCTAATAGAAAGGACTGATGCTCAAATCGTTATAGGCACCGAAAGCTGTCTAAAGCCGGATGTAAGCTCAGCTGAAATTTTTGCGAAGAACCTAACGGTGTTCCGAAAGGATAGGCTAAACACGGTTGGCGGTGGCGTGTTTGTTGCCGTCAGAAGTAGTTTAACTTATCGCGAAATTGAAGTAGATACTTCCTGTCAGTTAGTATGGGCAGAGGTCATTGTTGGCAACCGGAATAAAATAATAACTGAATCCTTTTACCGACCTCCCAATTCAGATGATACCGTTGCTGAAAGGTTCAAAGAAAACTTGAGTTTGATTTCGAACACGTACCCGACTCATACAATAATAGTTGGTGGTGACTTTAATTTACCCTCGATATGTTGGCGGAAATACATGTTTAATTCCGGAGGTGCGCTTAAAATATCATCCGAAATTGTGGTATATGCATTCTCTGAAAATTATTTCGAGCAGTTAGTTCATGAGACCACGCGAATAGTAAATGGTTGTGAAAACACACTTGACCTTTTAGCAACAAATAATTCTGAGTTAATAACGAGCATCAAAACCGATTCAGGGATTAGTGAAGACAAGGTTGTCGTCGCGAGATTGAATATTGTAATGCCCAAATCCCCGAAAAATAAGCGAAAAATATACCTATTCAAAAAAGCAGATAAAAATTGAATTGACGCCTTCCTGAGAGACAATCCCCATTCATTACAAATTAATAATATAAGGTAGACCAGATGTGGCTTAAATTCAAAGAAATAGTATCGGCAGCAATTGAGAAATTTATACCAAATAAACTAACAAATGACGGAGCTGATCTTCTTTGCTACACAAAACGGGTTAGAACACTGTTGCAGAAACAACGAAACAAACATGCCAAATTTAAACAGACGCAAAATCCCCAAGATTGGTGATCTTTTACAGAAGCTCGAAACTTAGCGCAGACTTCAATGCGAGATGCTTATAGCAGTTTCCACAACGAAACGTCGTCTCGAAACCTGGCAGAAAATCCAAAGAGATTCTAGTCGTATGCGAAGTATGTTAGCGGCAAGAAACAATCAATGCCTTCTCTATGCGATAGCAATGGAGATATTATCGAAGAGACTGCTGCCAAAGCAGAGTTACTAAACACAGCCTTCCGAAATGCCTTCACAAAAGAAGACGAAATAAATATTCCAGAATTCGAATCAAGAACAGCTGCCAACATGAGTAACGTAGAAGTAAATATCCTCGGAGTAGTGAAGCAACTTAATTAACTTCATAAAAGCAAGTCTTCTGGTCCAGAATGTATACCAATTAGGTTCCTTTCGCCGTATGCTGATGCATTAGCTCCATACTTAACAATCATATACAACCGTTCGCTCGACGAAAGACCCGTACGCAAAGACCGGTAAGTTGCACCGGTCACATCAATATTCAAGAAAGGTAGTAGGAGTAATCCACTAAATTACAGGCCCATATCGTTAACGTCGATATGTAGCAAGATTTTAGAACGTATATTGTGTTCGAACATTATGAATTACCTCGAAGAAAACTGTCTATTGACACACAGTCAACATGGGTTTTGAAAACATCGTTCCTGTGAAACACAACTAGCTCTTTATTCACATGAAGTGTTGAGTGCTATTGACAAGGAATTTCAGATCGATTACGTATTTATGGATTTCTGGAAGGCTTTTGACACTGTACCACACAAGTGGCTCGTATTGAAACTGCGTGCTTATGGAATATCGTCTCAGATATGTGACTGGATTTGTGATTTCCTGTCAGAGAGGTCACAGTTCGTAGTAACTGACAGAAAGTCATCGAGTAAAACAGAAGTGATTTCTGGCGTTCCCCAAGGTAGTGTTATAGGCCCTTTGCTGTTCCTTGTCTATATAAACGATTTGGGGAGACAATCTGAACAGCCGTCTTCGTTTGTTTGCAGATGACTCTGTCGTTTATCGACTTATAAAGTCATCAGAAGATCAAAACAAACTGCAAAACGATTTAGAAAAAATATCTGAATGATGCGAAAAGTGGCAGTTGGCCCTGAATAACGAAAAGTGTGAGGTCATCCACATGAGTGCTAAAAGAAAATCGTTAAACTTCGGTTACACGATAAATCAGTCTAATCTAAAAGCCGTAAATTCAACTAAATACCTATGTATTACAATTACAAACTACTTAAATTGGAAGGAACACATAGAAAACGTTGTGGGGAAGGCTAACCAAAGACTGCGTTTTATTGGCAGTACACTCAGAAAATGTAACAGACCTGCTAAGGAGACTGCCTACACTATGCTCTGTCCATCCTCTTTTAGAATACTGCTGCACAGTGTTGGATCCTTACCAGATAGGACTGATGGAGTACATCGAAAAAGTTCAAAGAACGGCAGCACATTTTGTATAATCGAGAAATATGGGAGAGAGTGCCACAGAAATGATACAGGATTTGGGTTGTAAATCGTTAAAAGAAAAGCGTTTTTCGTTGCGACGGAATCTTCTCACGAAAGTCTAATCACCAGCTTTCTCGTCCAAATGCGAAAATATTTTGTTGACACCGGCCTACATAGGGAGGAACGATCACCACGATAAAAATGGGAAATCAGAGCTCATACGGAAAGATATACGTGTCCATTCTTTCCGCATTCCATATTAGATTGGAATAATAGATAATTGTGAAGGTGGTTCGATGAACCCTCTGCCAGGCACTTAAATGTGATTTGCAGAGTATCCATGTAGATGTAGATGTAGATGTAGATGAAGTGGCTGAAGAAACCACAAGCTGATGGCTGTTGGACTTCTCATCCTTCCTCTGTACATGAAACCAGTTCAGGGAAACCTTCTCAGTCCTCATCTTCTAAGGAGAAGAGGGACAAAAAGAATTCCTCTAAGTTGAGAGAAACTCCGGCGGCCCCATGCCACTGGACTCTGCATGTACGCCTAATGTGTCCAAGGTGGACGTCCCAGTAACCTCTGAGGCACCAGATGTCACCAGGCAATATGCCACAGAACCTGTGTCACAGGATCCCTTGACATCTCAACCAATGGCAGTACATGACCTTGGGTCATAACCTGCCCACCCCCTCCCTGGTCGCTTCATGCCCCTACAGTATTCAGACAGTCTTATCCTCCAGTGGAATTGTTATAGATTTTTCCACCGCCTTGCTGAGCTACAACAGCTTTTAAGCATATGTAACATGCATTCTGTATTGCCATACAGGAGACATGGTTTCCAGGAAATGCACCTGTGCCCTTTGTGGCTACTGAGGTTATTTTAAGAATTGTACCACCTATGAGCGGGCATTGGGTGGAGTTTGTACGTTTGTGCTGGACTCTATATGCAGTGAACTTGTGCCTCTTGATGTGTCATTGCAGGCTATGGCTCTTCAGGTAAGGGCACATCAGGATTTTACCAGCTGTAATACACTCCTGGAAATTGAAATAAGAACACCGTGAATTCATTGTCCCAGGAAGGGGAAACTTTATTGACACATTCCTGGGGTCAGATACATCACATGATCACACTGACAGAACCACAGGCACATAGACACAGGCAACAGAGCATGCACAATGTCGGCACTAGTACAGTGTATATCCACCTTTCGCAGCAATGCAGGCTGCTATTCTCCCATGGAGACGATCGTAGAGATGCTGGATGTAGTCCTGTGGAACGGCTTGCCATGCCATTTCCACATGGTGCCTCAGTTGGACCAGCGTTCATGCTGGACGTGCAGACCGCGTGAGACGACGCTTCATCCAGTCCCAAACATGCTCAATGGGGGACAGATCCAGAGATCTTGCTGGCCAGGGTAGTTGACTTACACCTTCTAGAGCACGTTGGGTGGCACGGGATACATGCGGACGTGCATTGTCCTGTTGGAACAGCAAGTTCCCTTGCCGGTCTAGGAATGGTAGAACGATGGGTTCGATGACGGTTTGGATGTACCGTGCACTATTCAGTGTCCTCTCGACGATCACCAGTGGTGTACGGCCAGTGTAGGAGATCGCTCCCTACACCATGATGCCGGGTTTTGGCCCTGTGTGCATCGGTCGTATGCAGTCCTGATTGTGGCGCTCACCTGCACGGCGCCAAACACGCATACGACCATCATTGGCACCAAGGCAGAAGCGACTCTCATCGCTGAAGACGACACGTCTCCATTCGTCCCTCCATTCACGCCTGTCGCGACACCACTGGAGGCGGGCTGCACGATGTTGGGGCGTGAGCGGAAGACGGCCTAACGGTGTGCGGGACCGTAGCCCAGCTTCATGGAGACGGTTGCGAATGGTCCTCGCCGATACCCCAGGAGCAACAGTGTCCCTAATTTGCTGGGAAGTGGCGGTGCGGTCCCCTACGGCACTGTGTAGGATCCTACGGTCTTGGCGTGCATCCGTGCGTCGCTGCGGTCCGGTCCCAGGTCTATGGGCACGTGCACCTTCCGCCGACCACTGGCGACAACATCGATGTACTGTGGAGACCTCACGCCCCACGTGTTGAGCAATTCGGCGGTACGTCCACCCGGCCTCCCGCATGCCCACTATACGCCCTCGCTCCAAGTCCGTCAATTGCACATACGGTTCACGTCCACGCTGTCGCGGCATGCTACCAGTGTTAAAGACTGCGATGGAGCTCCGTATGCCACGGCAAACTGGCTGACACTGACGGCGGCGGTGCACAAATGCTGCGCAGCTAGCGCCATTCGACGGCCAACACCGCGGTTCCTGGTGTGTCCGCTGTGCCGTGCGTGTGATCATTGCTTGTACAGCCCTCTCGCAGTGTCCGGAGCAAGTATGGTGGGTCTGACACACCGGTGTCAATGTGTTCTTTTTTCCATTTCCAGGAGTGTATTTATCTCCCTCCCAGTGACGTTGTATCCCAGGATGTACTGTCTGCATTGTTCTTTCAGCTCCCTCCACCATTTCTAGTCTTGTGTGACTTCAACACTCATAATCCTATGTGGGGTGGAACAATGACAGCTGGCCATGGTAAAGACATCGAAACTTTACTTACGTAACTGATCTTTCCCAGGTCTTCTACAAGCTATGCACTGGAGGGCCCACGATGATCTTTGTGGTAGTGACCACTTCTCGATCTTCTTGTCCCTCCTCAGCATTGCTCCTCTGAACGCCCACCCAGATGGGTTGTCTATAACGTTGCTGGGATGTGTTCACCTATGCTGCCGTCCTTGTCTCCCCAATGCAAGGCAGTATCGATGCAATGCCCCTGGTAGCTGAGTGGTCAGCGTGATGGAATCTCATACCTAACGGCCCGGGCTTGATTCTTGGCTGGGTCGGAGATTTTCTCTGCTCAGGGACTGGGTGTTGTGTTGTCCTTTTCACCATTATTGCATCACCATCGACACACAAGTCGCCGACATGGCGTCAACTCGAAAGAATTGCACCAGGCAAACGGTCTACCCGATGGGAGGCCCTAGCCACACGGCATTTCCATTTTATGGATGCAGCTTTTCAGCATACAACAGCAACCATTCTTTTGGCACCCAACCAAACCATCCTCCCTTCTTCAGGATGCCCCCCCCCCCCATCGGAAGATGGTACCCTTGTGGACCTCGGAGATGGCTGGAGTCATTAGAGATCGTAGATGGGCTCATCCAACACCATAGTGGCACCCTTCACTGGGGCACCTCATTGCCTTTAAACAGTTATGTGCCTGTGTTCGTTACCTCATAAAACAACGAAAACAGGAATCCTGGGAACGGCACATTTCCACCACTGGATCATGTACCTCTGCATCCCAGGTATGGGGAAAGATCCGATGACTCTATGGCTTCCAGTCCCCTGCAGGTGTACCAAGTATTTCCTTAAATTATGCCATTTATACTGATCCAGATGCTGTTGCCACGTGTTTTGCTGAGCATTATGCTTACACATCTCTGACTGAGAGTTACCAACCTGCCTTTCGGCTCATAAAGCAGCAGGAGGAGCAAATGCACTCATCTCTTAGTGCCCGCCATCTGGAGGCATATAACATTCCATTCTGTGTATGGGAACTCTCCAGTGCCCTAGCCCACTGGCCTGATATGGCCCCAGGGCCAGACCACATCCACAAACAAGTGCTGAAGCATCTGTCAAGTGGATTGTCAGCGCCACACCCTTGTCCTCTTTAACTGAATCTGGAATGAGTATGAGTTCCCATCTCAGTGGCGAGAACACGTGATAGTTCTCGTACTGAGACTAGGCTAGAACACTCTCGAGATTGACAGTTATCACCCAGTCAGCCTTATAGCTGTTCTCTGTAAGTTGCTTGAACACATGGTGAGCAAGCAGCTGTGTTGGCTCCTTGAGTCTCAGGCCCTTTTGGCTGCATCTAAGGGCAGTTTTCGCAAAGGCCGCTCCACTGTTGATAATTCGATTCACGTGGAGTCCACCATTTGGATGGCCTTTGCACATCATCAGCACCTCATTTATGTCTTTTTCGACCAACAGAAGGTGTATGATATGACACAGCATCACCACATCCTTACTAAATTACACGTGTGGGGTCTCTGGGGTCCACTCCCAATTTTTGCCAAGAACTTCCTGTCACACCGTACATTCTGGGTTCAAGTGGGTGCTTGACTCAGTACCCGCCATATCCAAGAGAACAGGCTCCCACAGGGCTTTGGACTAAGTGTCCTCTTTCTGGTGGCCATTAATGGTTTAGCAGCAGCTGTGAGGCCGTTGGTATATGCCGACGATTTTTGCTTTTGTTATTTCTCCTCTAGCGTGGTTGTTAGTGAGCGTTGCGCACAGGGCGCCATACGAAAGGCAAAGTCAAGGGCTGTCACCCATGGCTTTCAGTTTTGAGCTGCCAAAACTCGTGTGGTGCACTTCTGTCACCGTTGTACTGCCCACCCACACCCAGAGCCATCTCCGACACCAGCGACCCAGAATTGGGCTTATAATTGCTGAACGCCTCCAGTGTCTCTGTTTAGAACTGCAGCTACCTTAACTAGCACCCCTGGTTAGGGAGACATCGCATCCGCCCCTATGGCTTGTGCCCTGAACTCGCATCTGCCTTGAAGTCTCCGTTGGTCCAAAACATTCTGTGGAACCCACGATTTTTCGCCACCTGTTCTTAGCTGTCCTTGAGAAGTATTTGGATTGGAAGTGGTACTCACCAATGAATCAACAATCGACAGACGAATAGGCTTTGCATACACACATGCACAGTGTAGTGAACTCCACTCTTTGCCAAATGTCTGCAGTGCCTTCACTGCTGAACTGATGGCCATTAATTTAGCACTTAGCCATGTTCGTTCTTGCACTGGCAACAGTATCCTACTCTGTAGTGACTCACTTAGCAGTCTTCAGGCTATAGAACAGTGCTGCTCTCCTCACCCGCTGGTTTCAGCTATTGAGGATCTTGTCTCAGACCTCCAACAAGCTGCAATGCCAGTCATTTTTGGTTGGTAGGTTGATTCGAGGCAGAGGACCAAACAGCGACGTCATTGGTCTCTTCAGATTGGGGAAGGATACGGAAGGATGTCGGCTGTGCCGTTTCAAAGGATCCATCCTGGTATTTGCCTGAAGTGATTTATAGAAATTGTTAGATCGTCAAACATTTCTATGTACAGATGCAGACTGACAATAATGTATTGGTTATAGACTGCAGATTACTGCTAAAGAGATAGTAAAAAGGTAGCAATTAAGGAGAAGGAACCTGGATAAGTTGAGTTCCAGTGCTTATCGGTGATAATTATAATAATAAAAGTGTTAAAAATGAAGAATCCAAAGGGAATTCACTCATGTAAAACGTGAGATTGACCGAAAGTGCAAAAAGCAAATTGAGAATGGCTAGACGAAAAATGAAAGAAGGGATGGTGTAGGGCTGTAGAAGCGAAATTGAACAAAATGTGAAATGTGAGATGTCAGAAGACATGAGGCAGTACTGATCCTATGACTTATCTTAGAATATAGACTGAAGAAAGATAGACTTATATTTGTAGTATTTGTAGATTTAGAGTGAGTTTTTGATACCCCTGACTGGAGTACACTGTTTCAAACTCTGAAGCAGAAGGGGTAAAACACAGGGACACAAGATTATCTATAATTTGTGCAAAAAACCGGACTGCAGTTGTAAGAGCTTGCAATGTAACCATGTTCATCCGTGATAATCTGCCTCTGGTAGCTGCACCCCTGTCGAATCTGGCTGAAAAATGTTTGTCTAAAGTAGGCTGTCTTAAATGATGAGGCCCATACCAGGTTTGCAGTCCAGATTCTTTAACTGCACTCTGATACTGAATAACCTACTGTCTATGGCCAGATCAAGCCTTATTTATTTTAATTTATGCACAGGTAAATGGTGAGCCACATACTACACTCCGTTGATGTCCTATAACGGATTGTTTTACTGTATTCACCTAACATAGAATTGACATAAAAGTACATGTGTGGCAAGTAAATTATTAACACATTTGATAACTACGCCGTTCTTTAAGTATAACTGGCATATTAATATGAAAAACGATGTGCACAGTAACTATAGTTTGGAAATAACACAGTTCACAGTCCAATTCTTCCACATTTTGCAGAATGCTTTTAACTAAAGATTAACACTGTTCCTGAAATTAATTATAAGTTCACAGCTAATCACTAAAAACAGTCACTGAATTACAGAATAATCTCTCAGATACGAAATTTAGATAAAACTTGGCACATTGTGTGACTTGCAAATTGTGCTAACTCACCTACAGTGCACTTTGTCTTATTGGCCGATATAGATCTTGCACATTTCATAACCTTCCACAGACTGACTAAAATGGCTTCCAATAGCCTCTCTTTCATAAGATTACTGTAATTGAAACAGAAGTTGTCTCCTGTTTCTTGCTGTATTGTCATGAGTTACAATCAAAAATTTAAGCTTCTGAGCAAATGAATAGTAAAGGAAAATTCTTCAAAATGTGGACGTTTGGATACAACAATAATCTCTACTTAATTATTATTCAGTCTAGTCATTGTATTTCAGTAACAATGTTTTAGCTATGAATGGTAATTACTTTGAAACTAAAAGTTGAAACATCAGCTCTATAATTGCTTCTGCCTTTTACATGGTCTTTTTATGTACTTGATCAGGAAGTCCGCAATCCTGTATTTATATATAGACAATTATAACGAAATTCTGTGTTACTGATTTTTAGATAAATTAATACATTTATTAGTTCTAATCAACCAGAAGCATTTAATAGATAATAAAGTTAAGTTGACTAAGCCCTGAGTTAATATGCAAGGTTTTTGGTACTGTGCACATGTCATAAAAATAACACTTGAAGATACTTACAAAAAATGAGGGAATAAAAGCATAACAGGGGTAAAGTGTCCAATAACTTTGTTACAAGTTCAAGGACTTGAAATTTAAGTGTTAGGAAGTCTTTTCTGAAGGTATTTGTCTATAGTGTCTGAAGGTTTTTGTCTGAAGTTCAGCCTTGTATGGAAATGAAACGTGAATACAAAACAGTTCAGTGCAGAAGCGAATAAAAGCTTTGCAAATGTGATGCTACAGAAGAATGTTGACGATTAGGTGGGTAGATCATAAAACTACTGAAGAGGTACTGAATCAAGCTAGGGAGAAAAGAAATTTATTGCACAACTTGACTAAAAGAAAGAGTTGGTTGATGGGAGATTGAAAGTGTCAAGGAACTGCTGGCTTGTCAAAGGGAGAAAGTGTGGGAGTTAAAAATTGTAGAGGGACACCAAGATTTGACTACAATAAGCTGATTAAAATAGATGGAAGGTGCAGTGGTTTTAGAGAGGTGAAGAGGCTTACACCAGATGGACTAGCATGGAGTAGTGCATCAAATGACCCTTTGTACCGAAAACCACAACAAATAAATAGTAATGTGATTATATGTAGCTATAACACATTTTAAAGATTTTAAATAAGGAAAAGGTCACAGTGGAAACTAAAATAATTTCAAAAATGTAGCTACAGAGCGATTACATCTTGTGACATAAAAACAGATCTCGATTATACGTCAGCAGCTCACATAGAACATCGTAAATATTAATATGTGTCACACCACTGCATTCTTCTTTGATGAGGTATTAAAAGCTATTAAAAAAAGTGCATTGTTCCATCGAAAATACCTATACCTACTTCCATATCTCGGTGAATTAAAAAATTTCGAGTATTAATCATATGATAAACTAGGTATTTTCTGTGTGCTGTCATTTGCAAAAAATCTCATTTCGATATCTTCAATCATTTATGAAATACGACGATTGGTACAATCACACACGATTAGTAGGGACAGAATTGGGTGCACCACTTATGACCCATCCGCCAGATATACAAACCAGTATCTAGAGAACGAAACGACATATCGTTCTGCTCTGGATTTAAACTTGCTCTTCTTAAAAATAATGTTATACACTCTTGGTAGTTTGGGTCATAATGACCTGACAAGGAAATCTCTCGAAGAATGCATTAAGGCAATATTAGTACATGACATTTAATATAATTTAATTCTTTCCTGACCCAGGTACACTACTGTTGTGTAATGCAATATTGGTATTGATCACAATTCAAGCAAAATACAGAGGTATCTCTCTTTTAACCACAAATAATATTTGGTAAAAACATAAGTAATATCAGCGTATTCTTTCTTTATAGTGTGGTTCAAAATACAATAAAATAATATTGGATAAATTTCTCTACCTGATTCTGGATTCCAAAAGCTGCTTGTTTATTCACTATACGATTTATAAACACAAGTAAGCAATAACACATCAATATATACTTCTAACATAATGTTATCTAAATCTTCCCATTCATCACTATACACTCTCTGCCCTCAATATTAGTCACTTGTAACACAATACAGCAGAGTGTTTTGTTCTTAATTACTTGTAAAACGGATTTGACATCATTTATTCTGGATGGAGCATATCTGGTTAGACAAGGTGTCACTTTTATTGGATGCCCTTCCACGATGTGGAAATGATACCAAACTCCAACTGGTGTTCTTATCTTTCGATTTAACTACTTCCTCAGTTTGCTAATTGTCACTACTAAACTCACTGTGTGGAGCATAGTCTTCTGATTCTGACACAGAGTAAATGCTGTCTTCACTAGTGTAGTTTCGTTCTTCTGCAATATCGTCCCCACTATCAGGTGCGTTGCCTAATGCTTCTAATTCACCTTCAGTTAAGCGATATTTTGCCATCACAACAACACATCACTATTTACTGCAAGAGCTAAAAATGTAACATCTTCCTTCAACAGTCAATTGAGCAAAACCAGTTTCTTACTCTCCAACATTTATATCTACAACAATATAGTGTCTATTGCTGCAAAAGGAAAAGTGGCCTCCAGTGTTGTGTATAATGATATGCACATGGGTCTGAATATAGTGGGATGCGAAACTCAAGGAAAGCTGTGCAAAAATCAGTAGTAAAACAACTAGGTAGTTATTGTCCAGCAAATAGTAGTGTAACAATTTCAACTATAAAAAACAGAATGATGTTTTTCAATAAGTAAAGGTCTTATGGGGAGCTGTTATGAACAGAAACAAATACATAAATTTAGAAGCACCAGACATTAGCCCTACATTTAAATTAGCAATAGAAAGATAAATTTATGGTCGCATCATATTGACCCAAGGAGAACAGCAGGGTTAAATACAGTTTCGATATGTTGGCCAAATTTCAATGCTATAACGTATTACCTAAAACGAACACAAAGTCTATGTAATGTGTTTTTGTCTCTGCAAACTTTTTAAAATTTCATGCACTGTTTTATTTATCTTTGTGCAGCACAGTAGCTATGACAAATAACGAAAAGAAATGCGGTCATTTATCAAGTGAACATCTCAGGCTGTAAGATGCTATCGATTAAATTCTCTCTCCAAATAGTTTCCTTAAAATTGGATTACATATTTTACAGAGGCTGGAGCGTCCCTGCAAGCACTTCGGTGACAGTTCCTGTGGCCTGAACGTCACTCAGCGCGTTCTGTTATCAGCTGCGCAGACCTGCAGCACGTCATGTGGCACAGGATGTGGTTACACATGTACAAATCATCATGTTAAGCCTCCCATGACATGTTGCTGAGTGTGTTTCCATGGCAACCATGCTGCTGTCGCAGAGGTTGCTGTGCGGCACCCGCTATTGAGAACAGGGCCTTAACCAAAATTCTCAATCCCACTTGCTTTGCCCTTATAGATCTCTCTCTCATTATGTTAACTGAATCTTCCGTCGGTTCCTGGTAGAATAACGTTATGATAAATGAAAAGCGGTAGTTTGCTTTTGTTCTACTGTGTTACTTTTATTGTGTTAACCGGTTTTGGTTTACAAGGCCATCTTCAGACATTTACCGAGTATTATCACTAAAGAAGTTACAATGTTGTTAAGCAACACTGGAAGAAAATTTACACATCTAGACTGAAGCAGGAACATCCAGAAGTAGTCAAAAAGCTGCTTTAGGATTTTAGTATTTGGTAGGCGAGATATGTGGCCGAAAAATCAATACTTCTTTTCCGCATTGTATCAATAATGGATTCACTTTCTTTATACACTTCTGAATTTTTACAAAAGTCTCCACTGCCCATGAACTTCGTGTTTCTTACTGATAATTGTTCGGAGTATTCTTCTATCAAATTACTGCATTTTTGTCAGTTGTTGCTTGAGTATTTAGTCTGAATAGTGTTTCACTTGCATATGTTTCTTCCAGTTTAACGACGGAGGAGTAATGTCGAAATTTAGCATTTATTGAGAAGGATCGTTTTTTGCAATCAGACCTTTGCCGCTAATCGTTCTAGTTGTTCTACCTGAACCTTTGCTTCATCAATATTGTTTGCCAACAGCGCCAAATCATCTGCAAATGCAAGGCAGTTAAGTTGAATTTTTCTTCCAATCTTAACAGATGGTGGGCATATCTTGTTCCATTCACACATGATTTTCTCCAGCACACAATTGAACAATAATGGAGACAATCCATCGCCTTGTCGAAGGCCAGTATGAACCTCAAAAGATTAAGAGAATTCATCTCTGAACCTTACTCTAGCTTTAGTATTTCGAAGGGTGACTGCAAAGAGGTTGACAAGTTTCTGATGCAAACCAAATTCTTTAAGAATTGACAGTAGAGATTCACGATGGATACTATCATAGGCTTCTTTAAAATCGACGAACGTGATCACTAGTTTCCTGTCCCTGACCCTTTGATGTTGCATTATCCATTTGAGACTAATAATTTAATCAGGACAGCTCCGTCCTGGACGAAAGCCTTCTTGATATTAGCCTAGTTCACCATCAAGTTGTTCATGAATTCTGAAATACAGAACCTTGGAAAAAATTTTAATAAGTAATATCCAGCGGGGATATACCCCTATAATCATTCGGATCCAATCGATCTCCTTTTTTGTGTAGTGGATGGATTATTGCAACATTCCATTCCTCTGATAACTTCTCAGTATTCCAAATGTCAGTAAGATGTTTGTGTAAGTTCAGAATAATTTGTACATTTGCATATTTCTAAAGTTCTGCCATCAGTTGGTTCTCACCTGCTGCTTTACAATTCCGAAGTGAGCTAATCGCTGCTTGTACTTCATCTGGTTGTGGTGGTATAACTTTTTCTAAATGCGTTTTGTTTCTTGGATAGGGGCCAAATTCCAAATAATGTTCAGGTTCCGCGCTATTTAGTAACTGTTTGAAAAATTTAGCCAGTATCATTGAATTGTCATAATTGGTATGTGCTACCTTTCTGTTTGTATCCTTCATCATAAGAGTAGGTAGAATGTATTTCGACTGGTACTGTTTGAACGTCTGATAGTAATCTCTCGTCTTGTGGCGATTGAAGGCATCCTCGATAGATTTTAGCGAGTCCTTATGAAATTGCCTTTTGACCCTTCTAATTACTTTGGCGGTTGATCGTCTAGCATTTATTAATTCCTCCCTGGAGCTTTCAGTTCTCTTTTGTTGGTCATTTAACCAGGCCTTATGTTTACGTTGAATCGCTACATCACATTCCTCATTCCACCAAGCATGTTTCTTGCGTTTCCGTACAGGAGATACTTCTTCAGCCAAGGCTTTTAATCGTTTGACAGTGGCCTCTAGATTGTCACTTAAAGGTATCCTTGATCTCTCGTAATATATCTGATTGGATTATAGAACCATTTGTTTCGTTTTTCTCTGCAAATAGCCAGAACGAAATTCAGTAATAAGATACTAAGAAAACCTTGGCATTGTCCTAACTAAACGTTCAGCCTATTTTTATTTATTTTTGTTTCTAATCATCAACCTCCTTCTGTAATGCAAAAAATCTCATTCTTTATTAGTTTGTTATTGTTACTGTTATTACTGTTATTCATTCACTCGCAAGAGCTTCCCTATGGCTATGCAGCTTCGTGACGATAGATAAATTTGTGTCACACTACACTGCTCAGCAGTCTAATATGTACTATGAATTCTGCAGCTGCTACAGATAGTTATGAATTTATGACCACAATCATGGTTTACCGCTGGCTCAGCTGTTTGCTATAGTGTTACACCTGTTAATGGAAGATTATGTTCAGGCACGACAAGAGTCTTCTCTCTGAATAATTTAATACTGGCGACGCCCATAATGGTGCAGTGGAAAGGTTTCCCTCAGTGCTGACGATACACTCGGTTCGCATTTCATACTCGTCACTTTTTGCTCTGATACGAGTTCGTATGGAACAATATGTGTAAAAATTTTCCATAATTCTGTTGTCCAATCCAGTGTGAATCGTTCTAAAGAATGGTATTAACTGCCATAGTTTACAATGCTTGTTTTTAAATTACCAGTTTCCTAGTTCCAGCATCGTCATAATCGGTAGTATAAATCAGAAAGGTAAAAATTACATTCGGAGATCAAGTGGTTGTACAGAGATAGCATTACTGTGCACACGGCTAGATTGAGAATGCTCTCTCTTAAGTTCAGAGTTTAGATGATTAATTTTGGATAGAAACCGATATGGCCACTGCACTTATGACTGATGACACATGAAAACTGAAAAAGTTGGGATATCTCGTGAGAGAAGTTCCTAATCTGTTCTTGTAGTACAGCAACAATCGCTGTTATAAGCCACAAGCCTTTATCAATGATAAGCCCCAGATATTGTCAAAAATTTGTGCTAGCTCTAGTCACAGTAAATCAAATGAAAAGAGAATATTAAGAGAATATTACTAGAATTTGGCAGCGTCACTCAGCACCAATCCCAAAAGTAAGTAAACCATCATGAGCTGCTAAACATCGTCAGCAATATTGCCAAGTCTCAACTGTTCTAGCAGTTTGAGGAACATGGACAGATCACAAAGTCCTCACTGCAATCCACAGCCTGCTCCAGTCATTCCTCAGTGGAGCTGCCCTACCACACGCCAATCTAAGGGATAACTTCAAACTGACAGGAGATAACACCATTGAAAAATACAGATGAGTTGCACACTTGCCCTGTTCTGGTTTTGACTACAGTTTATTTTAACAAAACTAAAAATGTGTGCAAAACGATCTTGTTCAAAATGCCAAGAAACAGATAATAAGCACTGTTGGCCTCAAATTGGGGATTCACAAGAAAAAATTGAATGTATGACTACTGAACCAGAAACAAAACGGAAGAAAGAGGTAAATGTGCAGTTGTATAGTTTCATTTATTTTCACCTCCAGATGTTAGCGTTCGTAGACAGAAATTTGAATCGTCAATTTTACCGGAGGACCAGAAATTTAAAAGACTGTGTAATGCTTCCGATCCATGCATATAGCAATGAATGACAACACATGCAGATGAGCACTTATTACTGACAATCATCACACACAGAAGAAAATATACATATTCGCCCTCTAGTGTATGAGGCGTGCGGGCTCTGACCTACGACAGCCGCCCAACCGAGTGCTCTTTCGTAACAGAACTCCCTCTCACCGTGGCGAGTGTTCCATCAGCCGCCCTTGGAGGGTTGGCGTCCTGGCCATTGCCCCTCAGGTACAAATAGCTCGAGAGAGGTCAGCACTCGCCAGTGACTCGGTTGAGTGTAGTGACTGAACATACCAGCCACCAAAGACATATAAATTTCTTTTCGAATGGTACAGGTCCTGCTAAAGAGTAAAGGAGAACATATGGAAATACATATATCACTGCGTCTGTCAACCAGTTTTTCTGTTACTACAGTTTGTAACTGGCGCCTGAAAAACAGAATCACATAAACAAGGAATACACGCAATCATAAAAAATGGTGACATTCACAGAGTCTCCTGCAAAGTAAGCACAGAACAAGAGAAAGAAAGTGAACAAGAAAAGAAAACGCACAAATACACTGTTCACTTCTGTGTCACTTCACTCGGTAAATGACATGTATTGCAGACTGGTCTGTTGAAAATCCCTTGTGGTGTACGGACAGTGGCCACTTGCACCATTTTGTCGCGTCCAGGGTGTACTCCTTCAATGATGCCCAGCTTCCAGTATAAGGGTAGCAGGTTATCTTCCCTTACTACGACCAGTGAGCCAGGCTGCTCATTCTGACTGGAGCCTGTCCACTTAGCCCACTGCTGCAGATGATGTAGGTAGTCAGATGACCAGCGCCGCCGTAAGATCCGGAACCCCACCTTGTGAGCAAACTCAGTTTGGCTATACCTTGATCTGGCTGAGGGATACTTGTGATAGCGGTTCCAATCAGGAAATGGTCTGGGGTGAGGACCTGAGGGTCAGAAGGATCCCAAGATAGTGGTGTGAGAGGACAAGAATTCAAGCAAGCAGTATGACCAGTCAGGTTTGGCAGCTCTTCAAATGTTGGACATAAGGTTCCCATCGTTCGCCGCAAGTGGTACTTGAATGACTTCCCTCCTGCTTCCCATATTCCGTCAAAGTGTGGTGATACTGGGGGAATGAAGTGCCAATCGATGCCTTCCTCATGCATGAAGTTTTTCACCTGTTTCTGCCGATGATGACTGCTCACAGCAGCTTGTAACACACAAAGTACTCGACTAGCTTCGCCATAGTTTGTGCCGTTGTCGCTGTATAAGTTTTGGCACCTACTTCATCGTGACAAATCTTCTAAGGGCTGACAAGAATCCTTCAGTGGTCATGTTACCTCCAAATGCACTGCTCGTGTCACCAGGCATACCGACAGGGCAACATACCACGTTTCCTTTAATTTGGATCGCCATGGGCCAGTTTTGATATAGAACGGTCGTGTGTAATCAACCCCACAGTTGGAGAAGTGCCCCACAACTTCTACGTGTGGGCGTGGCAAGAGTCCCATGAGCATCGTGCAGGCTTTGCCTTTAATCAATGATAAGTCAAGCACTGCTGCAGAACACCCGTGATTGCATTTTGTCCGTTAGGTATCCAATATTGCTTCCTGAGAGATGTAAGTATCAGTTAACACCCAGCGTGGGAAAGACGAAGATGTTCATCTTCCACTATTAGTCTTGTGAGATGAGGGTCAGGTGGCAGTGTGAGTTGGTGCTTCTCCTCAAATGACGGATCTGCATTTCGTAGCCTGCCGCCTGCCCCTAGTAATCTCATGACTCCGAGGATAGGATATAGGATGCAATGATTTGAGTTTGCCATTCTTGTCCACTAGCTTGTTAGTCTCCAGCTGGTAGATTTCTGTTGCATATATGGCTTCTTGTGGTAATCTGACACACCGTAGCAAGGCATCCTGTAGTTCATTGAGAGACAAGTTAGCAGTTACTCTTGTTTTCCTTGAAGTTTTGCTGTTATTATAAATCTGATACAGTATGACATTATTCTCTATAATCGTGACAACTTCGAGAATCTACAGATGAGATCATCTTGGATTACTCTGCTGATGCGGCAGAGGACTCAACTCCTGAGATGAGTAACCGCTAGAAGCATCTAATAATGGCCATGAAGTGACGTCTTCTTGAAGTCAGGCTGATCCTTCCCACGACATGCTGTTTCCTCGCGGGCCTGCAGCAGATACTCCAAGCGAAGTCAGAGTAGCTGGGTTTTCCATTGCAGACACATGGTTTCATACCGCAGCTGCTGTGGTGTCCTGTATCTCGGAAACACGGTTCCCCACGAACGTCTTCCACAATGTGAGTGGACCCACAAGCCATACCAGCACAATGGATGAGTCAGTCCACAGGTACGTTCGTTCGATGTCAACACCCAGAGCGCGAATAACGTGATGGCAGTTCTCGTGAAAGCAAGAGAGCCCCACAGAGTTCCAAGCAAGGTAACAACAACTTTATCAGTGGAGATATTATTGTTTTGGAACTCAGTAGTTTGACACATGTGACTCCATGCTGGTTAGTTAATCGCACATAGACACAACAGCCACAGGCCTTCTCCGAAGCATCGCAGAATCCATGCAGTTGTATGCTGACAGGTTTCCCACCTGCAATGACTTTACGATCAACGCGAATGTTGTCTGTCAGGCGAATTTCACTGCATAGTGTCTGCCACGAGCAGAGTGACTCTGGAGGCAAGCTCACGTCGCACGTTAACTTACGCTGCCATAGACGTTGCAAAACTATCTTGCATGCGATCATAGTGGGGCTAATTAACCCCAACGGATCAAAAATAGATAACGTGACAGACAGTCACGTTTTGTGAAGCTGTCGACATTACGTGCTGGTCTGACATTGTTCACAAATTAATCAGCAACTGGATATCAGAGTAAACCTAACGATTTAATATCCTCGTTGTTATCGAGCTCTAGAGGTAGTTTTGTTGCTCACAACTCTAAGGGGATATTTTCAAGTACATCTGCACTGTTGCTGCACCATTTCCGTAATGAGAACCCACGCTTCTTCAATAGCTTTTTGAGATCTTGCTGGGCATTGATTGCAACCTCTGCATTATCACAGCCTGAGACACAATCATCAACATAGAAATGATTAGTAAGAATGTTTGCTGCCTCGATCCGCTCACCCTCTTCATGAGCTAATTGTAACAGACACCGTACTGCAGGAAAAGGTACACAAGTCATTCCGTACGTGACTGTCTTTAATTGGTATTCCTGAAGTGGCGCAGATCTATCACTCCTCCACAATATTCTTTGGTAACTGCTATCTTCATGCGCTACCAGAACTTGTCGATACATCTTCTCTATGTCTGCTGTGAAGGCAATACGGTGCATGCGGAAGCGTAATACTATGAAGCACAAAGCATGTTTAATGGTTAGACCTACCATTAGCAAACTGTTTACTGACAAATTTGTGCTCGTTTTGCGGAACAGTCAAACACTACTCTTGTTTTAGTAGTCGAGCTGGCTTCTTTAAGAACAGCATAATGTCACATGTAATATGAAATGGCATCTGTCGTGACTACTAGTTCCATGTATCGTAAGCTTTCAAACTCCCTCATAAACTCTGTGTAGCTTTCCTTAAGCTTCGGTTGTTTCGGTAGTTTCTGTTCAGTCTGAGAGAAGGTATTTGCTGCAGTGTGGAAATAATTGCCTAACTGACTCCGCTCTTCGCGAAACGGAAGACGAACAACGAATCTGCCTGTAGAATCTTTAGTTGTGTGTTCCACAAAGCGTGCTTCGTATTGCTCCTCTTCTTTCGTCATTACAATAAGATTTAATTCCCCTATCTTCCAGAATTTCTTTACTAACATTTGAACGACGGGGACTGTTTTTACAAAGCACGACACGACCGGCCGCCTGGAAGAAATGATGTGCTCTCCCGTTTGATACTGTGCTGGCATAACCCAACCTAGTTCTTTCTCTTGAAAAACAGGACCATCAGTTCCTGTGGAAATATTCCTTGCCTTCTGAATGCGTGGACAAACTTCTGCTCCCAGCAACAGGCCGATCTTTCCAGGTGACCAAAATTCTGGATCAGCGAGTTGTACACTTGGGAAGTCCCACGTACTGGGATCGGTTGTTTGTTCCAGCAAGGCGTCAGTTATCTTCGGCAAAACTAAACATTCGGCAGACAACGTGAAGTTGTTTATACAGGAGCCGACTTGATCAGAGACAAGTTGTTTTGTTGCTGAGAGGATTGCACCTATTCCTTGTATCAGTACTCTGCTGGGTCATCTTTGAAGTCTGACAGTGAGGCGTTGTGCGCATGCTTCCGATATAAAGCATGACTGCAACCCAGAATCCAAGAGAGCAAAAGTTTGCCATTTGCCACTGCTATCTTGCAACCTTATTCTCTCTGTAGCAAGCAACACTCGTTTGCCAAGGCTGACTTTCAGTGAGTCATAGCTCGATGTGCTTGACGGATGTATGCCATTGTGCTTGTGCTGCGTTCACTTGGACAGTCCTTCATTGCTCCATCTTGTGTGTGTTCTATTTATGTGAGTAGCAACGTGTCGTGCCGTTTCCGACAAGCAAACAGATTTGCAATTAGATCACTCTTCAGACAATTGTAGCACAAACTGTGGCACGTCACAATAGCTTTGCTTTCGCTACACGCGGCCTGCCTGAATTTGCTGCACATGTGCAGCGCATGAGGCAGGTTGCGCATTACACATGCAGCACTTGTAGCGATGTAGATTTGTCTCGAATGCCCACACCGCTTGGCGTTGGAGGCAGTCTGCTGTTTGTACCCAGATGTGCTGTGCGGTAGTGGTACTATAGCCTTGACGATTTCCAATGATCTGCATTTATTTTCGAGAAAAGCACATGTCTCTTTGAATTTTGGGAAGGTATTGGAACACAGACTGGCTTCAAGTTCTGTTCTTATAGAGTGGTCAACTTATACTTGAAGGATACATCTAGTAGTAATGCCATCAGCTCAAGCTCACTCCTTGAAGACTCGTTAAGTAGTGCACGAAGTTCACTTGCTCATGCCCATGTCATTGTCGGCAACGTTAACAGGTTCTTCAGATGTGCCGACGCAATCAGTCTGTCGCAAACAATATCAAATGCTATCTTAAAATTAGTGCTAGTTACCGGAAGATGGGCAATTATATTTTGAGCTTCATTTAAGTAAATGATGATATTCAGCAATGTCCTCTAATTCCTCACAATTTACCATGAGACTCGTAAATTGTCATCAAAACGCATCAACTGCGGTACATCACGGTTAAATGATGTCAGTTTATGGTTTGCAGCTTGATGCTACGTTTTGGTGGACTCAAGGCAGATCCAGAATCTGACGAAACCATGTTAGGTACAGTAGCACGATTCATCTGCATTGCTGCCTCAGTTTCTTCGAAACCTCGAAGACCATATTTTCGAAGGATTCCCTGTCGTCAGCATGTATGTCTACGTCTTCAAACAATTCGAGCTATGACCGCGCGTCTTCACACTTCTCCAAGACCTTTGGCAACTGTTCTAGCCTGACAGTAATATCCAAAGTCTCTGATTACCCTGTTACGCCAAATTCGTTTGCCAACTTTAATAACCGCGAGAGGCTTGCTTTCGCCACAGAGCGCGTAGTAACAACTTTCTTTCTTAACATTTCATCCATCATGAAACGTTAGCGGTAGCATGCATGAGCAGAAGCAGCTGTTGAGGTGAGTGGCAATTTACAGGAAGCAGGATAATCAAATCAGTACTTCGCTTATAGATGCGCCCTGTCGACGCCGCTGGCTGTGTCCCCGTGTTGCTCCGCTGAAGTTCGCCACTGCCGTTCCGCCCATGGAGGGCTGCCGCTGCACTCTACGTCGTCGAATCCATCACAGTCCGGCCAGGAGGACCAAAATGTTAGCGTCCGTAGACAAAAATTTGAATAGTCAGTTCTACCGGAGGATCAGGAATTTAAAAGACTGTATAATGGTTCGGATCCATTTGCACTTCAATTAACGACAACATATATAGAGAAGCAGTCATTATTGACAACTATCACACACAAAAGAAAATATACATATTCACCCTTTAGTGTATGAGGCGCGCGGTGCTCTTCCACAAATGAAGTCACTCTCGCCGTGGCGCGTGTCCCGTTAGCCGCCCTTGGAGGGGTGGTGTCCTGGCAATTACCCTTCAGGTACAAATGACTCGAGAGAGGGCAGCACTCTTCAGTGACTCGGTCAACTATAGCGATCAAACACAAACTAACAATCTCGTTGATTCCTTCTGTGATTTATCCCATCTTGTTTGATACAGAGTTGTTGAATGAAGTACAGATTCTTGTCACTGACAATTGCATTGAATCTGTTCAGAGACATTCTCTTTTTTATGATGTAACTTGGCATTCGCGAAGCGGAATACTGTGGGTATTCCTGAGAGGCTGCCAAGAGACATATGGCATATAGGGTGATTTACTTGTGATAGTTACCATCTTAATTAAAGTAGTAGTGAAAGGAAGTGATAAGATACACCCTTTTTAGCAAAATTGGAACTGATTTCGAAATCAGCTACTGCTTTAGAAATTGCGCACTTTAGAATCATGTGGACAAGGCTTTGCTGAGGTAAA